>NC_133455.1:123359374-124031874 GCF_048565385.1 Saimiri boliviensis
CAGCCAATTCACTAGTCAGATGGATGCAGGGGAAGGTATGGTGTGGAAGACCAGGGAGTTGGTGGAATCTCCTTCCTTGGAGATGTGATTAATGGTAGGGGATAGTTTGTGTGTACAGATAGGTACACTCAGATGCAGGGATAGACTGAGACACCCGTGGCCCATCAGGATTATGCATGGCCTCTCCTGTTATTAGGGGCACCACCTACAGAGGGCAACACCAGCATTCCAGCTCTGCCTGGGAGCTTCCTGTTGGACTCCCTTTTTCTTTCTCTCTGTGCACCATTTATTCATGCATGCGTGGATTCACTCAAATGTCTCCTGAGCACCCACTGCATGCCAGGCACTCTTTTAACCATCAAGGTCACACCAGTGACCAACACAAAAGTTCCTGCCTCACAGAACATGTATTTTAGTGAAGGGATAATTGTTATTGAGTAAATAAAGCAGGAAAGTGGAATAAAAGAAGCCAGAGTGTGGAGTTGTATTTCAACTACAGAGGTCGGTGCCTCACTGATAAGACAGCATTTGGGCAGAGCCTTGAAGGAAAGGGAGAAGCATTCCAGGCAGAGGAGAGGCTAGGGGAAAGCCTTGTGCTGGGATGTGCCTGGTGTGAGCAAGAAACAGAATGGAGGAAGCAGAGTGCCCGAAGGGAGAGTAGTTAGGAGATGAAGCCAGAGAAAAAGCAGATGATGGTTGGGACCTGTCTCTTCACAGCCCTGTGGGCCACTGCATGAACTTCGATTTTTTTTTTTTTTTTTTTTTTTAAAGACAGGGTTTCACCATGTTGGTCAGGCTGGTCTTGAACTCCCGACCTCAGGTGATCCGCCCACCTTGGCCTGCAAAGTGCTTGGATTCCAGGCTTGAGCCACCATGCTCAGCCAAGAACTTCGATTTTTACTCTAAATGAGATATGAAGCCAAGGGGCGAGGGGTGGGTGGGGGTGAAGCAGATGGCAAAGGAGCGTCCCAACCTGGCTCCAGTTTTCAAAGGATCCCTCTGGATGCGGTGCTAATAGGCTGCTGGGGGCCAGGGTGAGGCCCTGACTCTTGATGAATATTTTTAGCGGCATGGAGGTCATTGGCAACCTGGGCAAGAACTGTTTCTTTGGAGGTGGGAGTAGGGAAGTCCTGATTGTTGGGTTGAGAACGTGAAGAAAAGGAGAGAAGGAGTGGAGAGAGTGTATGCGAACAACTCTTCTGAAACTTTTGTTGTAAAGGGATTGAAGAAATGGCAAGCAGCTGGATGGGGATGCGAAGACAAGACATGTCAGACAAGAAATATTCGAGTCTATTTGTAAGTATCTTCAAAAGAGGTAAAACGACAATGAAGGAGTGAGAGAACACGGGCTGGAATAGTCCTTGAGGGGGCAGGAAGGGACAGGCTCTCGTTCTAGAGGGTGAGTTGGGCACGCGGGTGGGGGTGGCCGCTGATGAGCAGGGGGAGTGCATCCAGCACAAAGAGAAGGCAGAGACGTGGGCACAGGAGGAAGCTCTTATCTAATGGTTCCCGCTGTGAAACAGGAGCAAGCGTGAGGGTGGCAAAAGAGGAGTCTTTTTTCCAGGACTTAAAGTAGGAGCAGTTGGGACAGTGAGTTGACTGGGTCTGCAGTGCGACTGTGGAACGCACTTGAGGTTCACAGCTGGGAATTTCATCCATTAACACAGGACGTGGAGAGGGAGGGCCAGATGCTCTCCAAGTCCTTAGCAGGTTTGTGATTCCACGACTCTTCCGGCCAGCGGCCTCGGAACAAACCCACGCTTTTGAAGGGGAAGGGAGGGCACAGCCACAGTTAGGTCCTAATCATCACAATGCAGCCATTTACGGGGCACTGACTGTGGGCCAGGCGCTCTGCTAAGTGTGTTGAAGACTACAGAGAGAGAGTTTGGGTGGGGCCTGAGGCGTCGCAAGCTGGGCAACTGACTTCCAATTCCCCCAGTCTTGCAGAAAACAGTAGGAACGTGCCTGCATTGTTTTCAGTTACCTCCATGAGGGGAGCAGGCAGGCACGCAGCCAGGGCCTCCAGAGCAAGTCAGGAGGGACATGGAGCTTATTTTATAAGCCCCGAGAATGGCAGAGTGAGCTGCTCATGCCACAGGGACACTCACTCCTCGTGGAGCTGTGACTCAGCAGCCCTGCACCTGAGCGAGGACCCTGGGAGACCTGGAAAGTCCCGCCTTATTTTTGGAAAGCATGCTGCGTTGTTTGCCACTTTTCGTGGCCCTCTCCGTACAGAAGCCTCAGTATTTAAAGAAATGTATCTGCTTGGGTTCCCATCGCTGCTCTGCTGTGATTCCTATTCACGTACATCAGCTAATTGTCAAAAGCAGCCTGTGAGCTAGGCATGAGAAAATGAAGACTCGGACTGCTTAAGTCACTTGCCCAAGGTCACACAAGCTAATGAGAGGAAGTGCTGGGTCTTGAATCAGATCCAGCTTCAAAGGGCATGTTCCTAATCACGTGCCCTGAAATCGCTCGCCTTTGCACCCATAGTCTTTCAGATGGCAGCCCTCCTCACCCGTCACACCCCAGCTGTTGCCCTGATCCCACCACCATCCCACCACTGCCCTCCCTCCACATTCCCGCTGTCCCCCAGCCCCATCTCAGCATTCCCTCTCCCTTGAATCCTGGTGGTTTCCTGGGCCTTCGCTCCACCTCTCAGCTTTCATTAGCCAGTGGGGCTTAAGCTTGGTAACCCTGGATCGATGGCACAGAAAGGCCTCAGGCCTTCTGTGACTCTGCACAAATGGTAGTCCATTAAAAAGACCCCCAAGTATTTGTAGAGAGCTGTCATTCTCCCCTGCTCATTCTCTTTGAATATACCCTTTTATATTTTCTGAATGCAATAGAAAAAAAAAAAGACTCCAAAACTTGTCCTTATACATTTTGTTCTCGTCCTTTTATTAAAGCTTTCCTAAGAATCAAGACCTTCTCACAAATGGATTCTAACTTGACCACCCAAAAACACCTTTGCATGTCCCCTGGCTCTTGAGGCCTGATGGAATCACGTACCAAGCGCAATCGGAAATGCATTCAGGTTGAAGCACTTTTCCGCCGGGTAGCATCATAGATGCCAGACACAATGAGCCACCCTTGCTCCCACAAAAACAAAAACCTTCGCAACATAACTGGGAAGTGATTCAAAACCGCTTGCACTTCAGAAATCAGAACCCAAAGTCCCGTGTCCTCACCGAGAGGTGCTCAGCAGGCAGTGACCATGGGCAGCATCGAACATTCCAGCCTTCCCCACTCAGGTTGGCTTCTTTGAGGAGGGGAGGGTGGTGCACATTCCAGACCAGTAAACCTGGAATGTATCGCTGGGGGTCTTCGAAGGCTGAGAAAGCTTTTTCTTGGTGCTCTGTTTGCAATTCACGTACTCATTGCACAAACATGAACAGAACGTAGCCAAGTTACGGATTTCCATTCTGGCTCTGTCAGTGAGTAGCTGCCTCACTTGAGGTAAATTACTTCATTCCTCTGGTACCAACTTCCCCATCAGTTAATTCCTGTGAATTAAGCGCCCTACTTACCTAACAGCTTTACTGAGATGAAAGAGATAACATTCCTGGCATAGATTGGAGGCTCAGTAAACCCAGCTCCGCTCCCATGTGAGGACATACCAAGCACGGTCCTGGGAGGGGCTCAGAAGAGTGAGGTAGAGCCTCCCCATCAGGAAGAATAAACTGGAGAGGGATGTGGGCGTGCGTGTAAATGGACCAAACATAACGGGGTGGCTACTCAGTGGTCCAAACACTGCGACGGGGACCGAGGGAACGAGGGTGCTCTCTGAGCAGCACGTATTTCCAGCACATAGGCAAGAATGACACCCTCAGACTGGCCCTTCCCACCCCAGGCTTCTGGGAGGTGCTCTCAGCACACGCCAGTGCCCCCCAACACACCTTAGGAAATCCAGCTGCTTGAGGAGCCCGGCCTTCTCGCGCTGTAGACTCTCCGTCACGCGGTACACTTCCCTGGGAGAGGCAAATACAGGCGGTAAGCTCCCGGTGGAAGCCGGATGCCTGGACCCCTCATGCTGGAGACCGGCAGGCTATGCCACGCTGGGGACAGAGGGCACTGGAGGGACGTGGCCTTCGCCCAGAGAGCTCCTATGGTACGCAAGTGCTTTGGACCATGATCTCAGTTTCTCATCACACATCCCCAACTTGGGAGGCGAACTTATCCCCATTTTATAGACTGTGACCATCAGAGAAGTCTGCTAAGTCTTTCCAGTTTACACAGACAATCCGTGACTAAACCAGGGTTCCTTCCTACCCCCAGACCCAGCTCATTCCACAGCCACTTCACATGCCACCTGTGAATAAGCTGGATGGTCATTATATAGTTTTTCCAGACACCAAACTGCCCTGTCCTATCCAGACTTCAGGGAGTTAGAATCGATCTTCTTCTCCAGCCGGATCTTGAAGGGTGAGAGCAGGATTGTTTTACCCTCCCTCCCATTCTTGCCCCACCCAGAGGCTGGTTGAGTATGTTTTTAGGAGCTCTGGAAGAATCACCTCCCCTTTCCCACCTTCCTCCTGAAGTCCCCAGGTATCTGGACTTTTCACTACTGGGCATTCATTTCTCTGACTTATGATCTAGCTGTAATGCAGAGATTGACTGCATCTATTATAAGCACTTACATCACTGTGCAAACATGTTCGTTATGGCAGGAGTTGTGAGGAAGGGGAGAGAGAAGCAAGAAGGCTGTGACCCAGGGCAATTAGACGGCCACTCAGGTGGGGAGGTAAGCGCTGTGCCTGGTTTGTTTACACCGATGTCCTCGATGCAGTGCCTGGCGTGGAGGTGGAATCAGCAAATAGTTGTAGGAAGAAAGAAAGAAAGAAAGGACAGACAGAGTAAAAGGAGGTGTGGAGCAAAGAAGAAAGAAAGAAAAGGAAGGAGGAAGAGAGGAAGGAAAGAAAGAAGGAAAGAAGGAAGAAAGGAAGAAGGAAGGAAGGAAGGGAAGGGAAGGAAGGAAGGAAGAAGGCAGGCAGGCAGGCAGGCGGGCAGGAAGGGGTAATCGGGGAAGTCTTCAGCATCACTCAGGGAAGAAAGGAAAGGAAAAAAATAAGAAATTGGGTGACCTCGGGGAGCTGGCTTAATTTCACAATTCTGTCTTCATTTTTCCCTTTGTATTCTATACCATGCTTTAGACATTTTTTAATCACCCTCTGATCTTACTACAAGGGTCCGCATTTCCAAACTGCAGCACAGATTTTTGTGGAGGGAGCAGCTTGCAAGCCGATACAGGTATCACTTTCCACGGGCTGTCAGGGATGCCGGGCTGTATACACACTGTGCTGGACAAGACCCTTCTGCCACCCCATCAATATCATTACTGAGCTGGCAGAAACAGCACCGACACGCTGGTCCACGGGACTCTCCTGCCAAGCTCCTAATAACCTGATTCCTTAAGCACACTGTTTCTTTTCCCCCCGCTTTATAGAATAATTGTAAAGTCAATTTACAGCAATAACAGGCTGAATGAAATTCTAAGTTCAACTCAGACAATTCTAATTAAGCAAGAAACCTTTTCTGACTTCTGCAGAGATGCAAATTCCTGACATTTTATTACCAATTATATTTAATTTCAACTTGAAAGAAAATAATGTGTTTCCCATTATCCAAACTGGGTCTGCAAGCCCCTGTCTGGGACTGTGCTCTGATGAGTGCTCTGTGAGCAGAGCTGCCCGGGCCTGACTCTAGGCCCTGGAGCTGAAGACCCTGGTGCTGTGCTTTAGGGCTTCCGCACACCGCCCTGGGTCCTGACTCTCTCCAGGGGCGGCCAGGAGCACACAGCTTTTCCTCTGCTCAGGAAAGTCATTCGCCAGGGACTTCAGGTCTGGGTTATCACAGTGTTTTACCAAATAGCCAGTTCCAAAATTCTAAGTCTTCTCTGGATCTGCATACACAGCACCAGTGACCATTGGAGCTATCTAAACACAAACCTATATGCACACATATGTATTACAAATACATGTGAATACATGTACTGTATCTATTTGTCTAGTAAACATACATCTTCTTGGATATTTGTACATACATATATACACACATATATTCAGAAATGTATTTTTGTGTCAACAAAAGGCATTTCTGAAAAAAAAGGCACTTAGATATTTGACTAAATGACCTCTAAAGTCCTTCTAACCTAGAGGTTCTAAAAGTATCTACATAGATAATATGTAAACTGAAAGGGAAAGGAACTGCGGTCGTTTGGAGTGGTAATTGGTGAGACGCTTCTGGCTACCCTTAGGGAACAGCTGCTGAACTTGTTTTAGGGGAGGGATGAGCCCTGGAGCACTTCACAAGACATACCGTCAAGTGAAAAATGCAATGTATATGCAGAATAGTATGCTTAATATGCTACTGTTTCGTAAAGGAAAAGTGTGTGTGTGTGTGTGTGCACGTGTGTGCACACATGTGTCTGTGCCTGCATATACACAGCATACTCTGAAAGGATCTACAAGAAACCATGACCAGTGGCTCTGATGACTGCATACTGGGGTCACGTCAGGGAGGCCGACTTTTTTTTTTCAGCATGTAAGCTTTTGTGCCTTTTGAATTTCGTGCCTTGTCATAACTACTTATCAAATAAAAGCTAATTAAAAAATAGAGCGTTGCTGCTTCTCAGCTGACCTTTATCTTTACATCAGCTCTCTGTTTGATAGTTCTTTCTTTATCTCATTTTAAAATCTACTTCTGTTACCTTGAGCATCTTCAGAGAACAGGAAAATTAATTTGGCCTGTTCAGAATTCTTGCTGATCAGTGACTAAGCCTGTTTCCCTCCCAGCTCCACCCCTTCCCCTCCCAGCTGCTTTGTGGCAGCACGGAGCAGCAAGATCCTGTCAGAAAGCACAGTACTGTCAGGAGAACTGGGCTCTGTCCCTGCTGTCCGGCACCCACCAGCTGCATGACTTTGGGCCGGTCACGACACCTCTCTGAGCCTCAGTTTCCTCATGTATAAACTGAAGGAGGTGAACCAGAGCATCAAAGTCCTCTCCATCTGCAGGTCTGAAACCCCACTCTGTGGAGAACAAGTGAAGCCTCTCGCGGCACTGCCCTCCTGCCCTCCCTGAACAGGACATGCTCTCTGGGCCCCGGCATGTTCCCCGGCTGCACAAGAAACTGCAAGCTTCTTGAAAACAAGTTGAGAAGGTTCTGGAGTCATATTTCTCTCTTTTTCCCACCCCTCCCTCCTTCCCTCCTTTTTTTTCAATTTCCAACCTCCAGAGATTGTGTCTCTGGCTTGGTTAATTAAGATAAGACTTCAGAAAGCTTTGAATCCTCATGCTGTGATGTGATGCTCCAGCACTGGGTGTTTATTTCCATTTGCTTTTCTAACGCTTGTGCCTTCAGATGTCTGTTGCTTTTAGAGCTTGATTGAATTTCAAGAGCCTGAATCCTTAATTCTGTTTGTAAAGCTAAATGCCTATACCTTGTTGACCTGTTCTCAATGAGGAGGAACTGATTTTGCTTGTTCACAATGAAATATATTGTCCTTCCACAATTGGTCATCCAAGAATTGGAATGGAGGGGCTTGTTTTAAGTCAGTTACCTGGGAGTTTTTTTGTTTTGGTTTTTTAACTGGAGATACCTTACTAGGGTGAAATTCTCAGCCCAAACGCATCTCCTTCCTTTTACCCCTTTTACCAGGCAATTAGTGCCAAACGGTACAGGATTCCACACATCAAACCAGCAGAACAGTTTTATTTAGGCCTATGGACCAAAATCCTGCCAGGAGTCTTTTGAACAAGGGGACTTAACATCTAGAAAACATGTTCTGGTAAGTAACACTGCCCCCTTCCCTGAAATTGGACTTTCAGTGCTACCTGGTACCTTTCAGGATCAGACACACAATTACATTTTGCAGAATAAATGAATTAATGAAGAGTACACGGACAAATGTGTGTAAATGACAGCCAGTCCTACTCTTGTTAAAATATTTTCTGCAGGCTTGTTGTTCTCTAGGGAAAATTGGCGAGATGGGTCTAACTCTTAGCATCTCAGGACAGTTACTTAAACCTGTGAACCTCAGTTTCCTCCTCGATAAATAAGAGTTCGTAATAACAGAACCTGCCACACCAGGATGATTTAAAGATCAAATGAGAAGATGTCAAATTATCAACATAAGTGAGATATATTGAATGCCCAGCACGGTACCTAGCACAGAATAAATGTTTGCCGAATGAATAAGTCATTGACTATATGGATAAATGAATGCACAAATAAACAAATGAGATTTCTGTGCCCTGAGCCTCAGAGTAGTACATTTGTTCTAAAACCCACGACTCCCAAGACAAGATAAATGACTGACTCTTCAGGGATTTCTCCAGCTTAAGGGGCAGACCCAGGCTTGATCCGGCCACAGGTGTGCCTCTGCCTAGTAAGTGAACCCTTGTGGCTGGATGCCACTTGCAGGTTGGGCCCTAAGAGATGTGGAGTTTCCCCCCATGGACCCACAGAGCTGAATCTGAGGAACACAGTGGAAAAAAATGGGCAGAGATGGAGAGGAGAGTCCAGGGCAGCGACACATGCTCCGTCAGATCATATGCTGATCCCAGAAGCCTTCCTCCCTCCCTCTCGTCCCCCTTGTCTCTTCATGACGACAGTCACCTAGGGTCTGTCTGCTCACTCAGCATTCGCCCACAGACTGCCTTACATTTGTTTGTGGAATAGCATGTCTTTCTAATCACAGAATGTATCTTCTGAGAACAGGGCTATACATTTCTTGTCAATCCTAGGCAGTGCCAGACACAGAACTGGTCTAATCAGTCTACACAGAACTGATTCCAATAGTGTCAGAATCCTAGAAGAACGTTAGAAGAGTCTCAGGGAACAAGAAGCCCAAATCTACATTTCACAGGCAAGGAGACATGAGTGGCAAGGGGACATGCCCATAGTAGGGGGTGGTGCTAGAGGACAGCAGAGGAGTGGAGAAAGGCTGGACTCACATCTCCTTCTCCTGGTGGAGTTTGCAGGCCTCTTGCTGGAGGCTTTCCAGCTGCTGCTGAGCTTCCTGGAGCTCCTGGGAGGTCCGCTCCAGCTCCCGGGCCAGCTCCTGGTTAGTGAGTTTCAGCTTGTTATTCTCAGCCTTGGTCTCATGCTTGTCATGATGCAGGGCTGTGCACTGACCTTCCAGCTGCAAAGGAATGGGGAGCAGAGGGGAATGAGGAGCAACCACCATCTTCAGGAGGCCTGCCCTGGCCTCACCTTGCTTTCCCCACTTGGCAGGCAGGAACTGTCACTGCCACCCCTCACTGGCCTCAAGTGTAAATCAGCATTGTCCTCTCCTCAGTTCACACATATACACTCCTCTAGGCAGGAAGGAGCTTTCAGAGCACATCCTGTCTCTCCCCTGACTCTGCATAGGACCACTAAATAGTCCAGGAGGAGCTGCTCTATTCAAAAAGACCACTAGCAAAGGAACTTCCACAATCCATCTGTGTGAATGGCCTTGAGATCTCACCTAAATCCATCTTGTTGACCTTTTTTTTTTTTTTTGAGATGAAGTCTTTCTGTTGCCCAGGCTGGAGTGCAGTGGCACGATCTTGGCTCACTGCAACCTCCGCCTCCCAGGTTCAGGCAATTCTCCTGCCTCAGCCTCCCAAGTAGCTGGGACTACAGGCACGTACCACCACGCCCAGCTAATTTTTGTATTTTTAGTAGAGATGAGGTTTCACCATGTTGGTCAGGCTGGTCTCGAACTCCCGACCTCGTGATCCACCCACCTCGGCCTCCCAAAGTGCTGGGATTACAGGCGTGAGCCACCGCAACCAGCCCCATCTTGTTGACTTTTAAGTCAATTTCTTTTCCTTGGTCCTTGATGGAGATGGGGAACAGCTAAATGGCCTGCTTCATAAAACCATCCTTCCCAATTTCACGCGCTGATAGTAAATCTATATATTCCCTTTTCTCCTCTCAGCTCCACTTCCATTAATCTAGAGAAGCTTTTAAGGGTAGCCAGAAGCCCTGAAAATTCTTAGGAAATAACTAAAACAGGTCGAACAGAACACAGACCTTCTCTATGTCCCTAAAGCAACTAAAAGCCCTGCATTTTTATAGCTTCAGCTTTTCTTGGCTGTGATTATGCTTTGCAGAGCTTCCAATTCTCTTACCAGAAGACGAATCAAACCAAGGTACATATATCATAATAAATTTAGTTTAATGAATGTGGCCAGTAAGGGGAGGAAGAAGTAACAACAAGGAATTTGGTGTGATTCTCAAGAGGCTTCTGTGTAATCAGGCAAGCATGCAGTAATTAAATCGAGTGGCAATCATTCATTTGAGGGATAAATCTAATTGCTAGGAGCTTAATGCATAATAGAGGGGAAGAGAAGAAGTGGGAGAAGCAAGGTACAACTGTGGATGGGGAAATGCGGAGGCAGCCGGCAGTTCCCAGAGTGGAGATCATCTTGCTGCAGAAGGAAAGAGACCTAAATTCATAGCTTGGGTGGCGGCAACAGTGGAACAGTCTCTAGTCCTAGCAGGGCTGTCTTCAAGTAGATTTTAATGTGCTGCTAAAAATGGCCTTGTCTATTGAAAGGGAAGCAATGTGTCTGGGTCTGTCCAGAGCTGGATTCCTTCCAGCACCAGGCACAACAAAACAGGAGGCCAGTGGCAACCAGGTCTGTCTCCCTCAGGAGCTCTTGCTAAGAAGTGGATGCCATTAAGTATGAGGCTTGCCTAGGCAGTCAGTCTTTCTGGGGTCATTAGCCAGTCATTCCCAGCCAGAGGGATACCGCTCTGCAGAGCGCAGCACCCAGCCTGCCTCCTGGAGGCTCAGGTACATCAGAGAGGAGCATCTGGTGTCTGCATCCCTGCGGGGATCAGAGCAGCCACAAAGGATGCTGATGAACCTGTCCAGGCACTGCACAGCCAGGGAAGAGACAGGCTGACCTTGAAGAGCCTGTTCCAGAGGAGGTATCCATGACCATTCTGGAGAGAAAAAAACATATCTGCAGCCTCCCCCAAAGTATCGTGGTAGACAATGTCTCTTGTACCTCAGCTTTCTCCTCTTTTCTTATACAAGAAGCAGGAAACAAATTCAAGTTTGGCATTCTCATGGCTCCTGGGTATAATTATAGGAACGTGTCTGCAGATACCTTTTGGGAGAATGCTTGGCAACTTTTCCAAGTTAAACACCTGGCTTCGGAGAAGTAAAGGCTTTATCTTGGTATCACCTGTGATTTTAAATGCTATCTTTTGTACAGCTAAATAGTTCTTTCCAGGTTAAGAAAAAAAATCAAGACCTTAGGTGAATGGCAGGGAAAGTGGGCAACAGCCAGAGAAAAGGACGGGGTGGACAGCCAGGTACTCTGAGGCCACTGGCAGCAACATACCCTTTTCTGCTTCTGGGTGAGCTGCTCCAGCTCCTGCTCCTTACATAACAGTTTCTGCTCCAGCTCTTGACTGCGGGCTTGAAACCTCTCTGTGTCCTGCCAAGTTGGAAAGAGGGATACATGGGACCCAAATGTAGCACACCTGGATGATAGACTGTTTTTTTCCCACTTGGAACTTACTCAAGATCAGGCCCCATCCTATTAGATTGTGGGCTTCTCCCACAGCAATACAGGGCTTGGGTAGCCTGCCTGCCCCACCAGGAGGCACCAAACGAGACAGATCGTGCGAACAGTGAGGCGTGATCCCAACGCACAGCAAGCGTGGCACGTCTGATGACTGTGCACCGCCACCCTCCTCTCCACCAAAAACAGGGACAGTATCAGCCAGCGGTGGAACACTGAACAGGGATAACTGGGGCCTGAGTTCAAATATCAGGCCTTAGTCTCCTCATGTGCACACTGGGGGTGGCTGGAGGAGGCACACGACCCCTCGCAGGCCTTCCGACTTGGATACTCTGTTCCAGGTGGGGTTGGGCACTGCCGTTGGATGCCTGCGACTGGCTTCACTCTGGAAACACAGGGCCATTACCTCTTCCTCTTGAGGGTCTAAGTGTTCACTATTTTCCCACTGGGATTGAAGTCTCCCAGGCCCCGCTCCTCAGGATATTTTAATACCTGCTTCTTCCCTAGGCTGGGCTTCCCCCACACAGAGGGGCTAAAGCAGGTGAGAAGGGGCCTGGCTGTGGGATGAGGAGGAAAGTGTGTGGGCCGTCGGGTGCCTGATGCTCTCAGCAGAGCCAGGTCTGTGGCATAAGGGCCCCGAGCCAGGAGGGACACAATTTGGGCTCTAAGCCCTGGCTTCACCCAACTAACTTGCTTCATTCTTCTGGATCACTGTTTGTTCACAGAATAGAAACAAAAATACCCATGCCATCTGCAGCACTCCACTTGCCTGAAGGCAGAATGGAGGTACAAAATGTGCAAGAAGAGAAGAGACCATTGTAATTGCCACATAACTCACTCACAGAGCCCCACCTGGGGTTCCTGTGATACAGAATGACTCCTTCCCACATGGAATGCTGCGCTGGAAGGGTGTCCTGGCATGACAGTCTGCAGCAGCACGGCAGTGGAACATGGCCCTCTCGGGCCGGAGGCCTTCGGACACCTCTGCATCCTCTGTTGATATTACCAGGTTCTCCTGCCCATTTTTAGGCAGGTACATGGGCGGAAGAACCACAGGGACAGCCTGTGATTATCCTCATGTGAACCACATGAGTGGCAGAGGTACTATCTGACCAGACAGCACCTGCTCCCAACATTTGTTTCCAGAGAATCAGCCCCAGGGAATCTGCCTCCTTCAGCTTGGCTGCTGCTCTCCGTGAAAAATGCTGGGAGCAGCGAGCAGCTCCAGAATCCCCAGGCTGATGTGGCTGTCCCCACAATGGGCCTGCAGAGTGTCCTCACAAAGGGCCGGGACAGGGCGTTGAGGGGATTGGAAGGTGCAAGTGATTAGGTACTCCCTTCATGGTCAAACAATCTGATAAGTGTCAAGCCAGGATCCAGATTCTGGTCCGAGGGTCCAGAATTTTCCATGATGTCAGAAACTGTGGCACCACTATCCTTGATCTATCACCAGCAAAAGCCTTTGTATCCAACGGCTTAATAGTGCTGCAAAAACATCTGAGCAGTTTTCATGTTCACGCAGAAAGCATAAATCTAAGCACTGAGCTTTAATGGCGTTGGTATCAAGAAGGGAGAAGGAGGAAGCAGAAGAGGACGGGAGGCTGGATCACCTGCAGTGATGCAAACTTGTCCTTGAATCTTTTGTCTCTGACCTCTCCTCTCACCCATCGCCATGCCCTGGCCCAGCATTTGCTTCTGAAATCATGTCTTTTCCTTTAGCTAGGACCTCTGACCTGTAATCATGATCCAGGCGGAGGGGACCAGATGCCCCGTGGAGCTCAGCCTCTCTGTGCAGGATGTCATTTGTGATAAAGGGGGTGGCTCTCTTACAGCAGGGAGGTGGGGTGGGGAGCTACTGTTCTCAGAAACTATTTTGGGGTCTGCTGGTGAGAAGTGTGTGAGTTCTGTCTGCCATCAACTAGGTTGAGGGGCAGGAGCAGGCGGAATGTTTTCAGGCTTGACCAGACAGAGGAGGCCTGGAAATGCTGATGAGCCTCCAGAGGGCGCTAGTTGGAGGACATGACCAGATTTTCATGAAAAGGATTCTGATTCCCTCTCAGTTTGAATGACATCCGTGATAATAAATGGAGCAGTGATGTCGATAATCTGAGGCAGCATAAAACTTAAAATTGGTTCAAGAGAAAGGGTTGTGATAATATCCAGGCTTAGTGCTGAGAGGCAAGGGAAGCTGCCATCCAAGATCAAAGCCTTTTCTGCTGAGAACCCATCAAGCAGATCATCCAAAAATGGGTACTAGAGAGTTCTCTGAAGCTTTTTTTTTTTTTTTTTTCAATTTAGTTTTATGAACATATTCCAAGAAGGATCCTGCTTACCTTGGCAAAGAAGTGGATTTCACCAGTCCTGACCTCTTGAGACAAATGGCAGGGCTGGGTAAGGGGCTAAGAATCAGGCGAGGAAGAGGGGAAGGAGTTACCCACTCCCTCCATGGTATCTGTGGAAGGTGGGATTTGTTTTTTCTTGGCTATTAAATTTTCCAGGTGTCTAGTGGTAAAGGATGGGTAGCACAGCCTCTAAGGCTCGTCGCCTTAGGGGAAGCTGCTGGGCATAGGATAAACTGGGCTGGTGCACTTGGATGGGCCTGCCATATTAATCTAGGAATAACTAATGTCAGACCAAATTTAATAGGGAAAGCATAAGCCTTCATCCATCCATCCATCCATTCATTTAACAAATATTTGTTGAGCACCTAGTACGTGCTAGGCATTGCCTTCGTGCTAAGAATATCTTAGTTAATAAAAGATAAAATCTCTGCTCTTTTGCAACTTACATGCTAGCAGGGGGAGACAGACAAGTCAATGAAAATAAACAAGGATATTACATGTCCTGTGTGAAGGTGATAAATGCCTTGAGAAAAACATATGGCAGAGGAAGGGGGAATGAAGAGTGCATGGATGGGGGCACCGCAATCTTGAACTTGGGGGAGACAGAGCAGATACGCAAGCCTGGGAAGTGCACACCTACCTTCAGAAGAAACTGCTCCTTCTCATTTTTGATTTGTTGTTCCATCTCCTCATAGAGATGCTGGATTTCTTCATCATAAGCCGCAATTTTCCTACAGTGGCAAAAGGAGAGTCTGCACTGAGGTTCCCCTATCCCACAGTGGCAGTTCTTGGAACTCAGACACCAGTCCCCCACTCTGCAGCCCCAGGTATGGGGGTGACCATGTAGCCAAGGCTACAGGATCAGCTAACCCAACAAGGGCTGCAGACCAGAGAGGTCTTGTGGGACCTACCCCTGCAAGGTAGGCTTCATGTGGCCTCTCCTCCTCCCATCCACCAGCCATCACTCCTAGAAGATCCCTATGTTCCTTGGTGAAGCTTCCCTGTACCATCTCCCTCTATTTTACCTTAACACAAGCCCACAGGCCTCTGCCAGACGTATCATGCCTGTTCCCACTGATCCCCACACTCGGAGACTACATGAAGTTGCATTGTGTGGGTTTCTTTCCTGTTCAGTTTCCTGGTTTATCTTGTCCCTGTTTACATGCTTTCTCTCTGGCTGTCTACATCAGGACCTCCTGACACTGTCAGAGGACGCTCCCTGTATGCTTGCGCTTGTGCGATCCATGTTTCTCATGAGACTCAAGAGATTCCGTGATGATGACGATGAGAGCTCCCACACCCCCCACCAAAAGCAAAGGGCACACTGTCTAGTGCCCGTGCCATCTCAGGCTCCAGGGCACAGACCGTGTGAGCAGGCGAGGCTGCTTGGAGGATGGCGAAGACAATGATATGTCCCGATTCCCACTGTTCTTCTCAGCATCCTCTCCCCACTCTGAAGAGCCCTGCAGGCCAGAAAATGAGTACCTAGGCATTCTGCTTCTATACAGCCATGAAGACAAACACAGCCATGGGCATGGAGTTTGCAGGTCATCCCTTCTGCTTCCCCCTCCCTCCTCATGATACATCCGCCTTCTAATGCCCCTCCAAATTCAAATAGGAAAACCTACTATTGGCATTGAACTGAAACTGGGAGTTAGCATTCCAAATTATTAACATTCCCAGGTAATGGCATTTTCATACCTTGTTTGCTGACCATGCAGTGAAAGAGCCTCTCTGTGGCCCCTACTCCCTACCCTCTCTCCATCGTGTTAAGGAAACTCCAGGTTCTTGAACAGGCTAATGTGGCTCTCAAGGCCTGTTGTGAACATGCAACACACACAGTCACACACACACACACACACACACACACACACACACACACACACACAAATTTGGGCCCTGCCCTTCTAAACTTAAATGATGGCAAGCCTACCATGCCCTTTCTTTAAAAGACTTCAATAATTGAGGAAACAGCCCTGGTTTTAAGAGGTACTAGGAAGATTTCTGAACTAAACATAAAGGATGGGAATACATTTATTCCCCTGAGCCTTCCATCACTTTAACCCCTACCTCCCGTGTCCACTTGGGCCTCCAATCCAGGACCAGATTTTCTTTGCTGCCCAAGGCTTTGCCACAGCCCAATTTCTGCCCCTTTCTCACTTGCTACCTGTTGGGAGAGCATTTTCACCATGTGCACAGGTGAACAATGAACAGAAGCCATTTTGATTGGCAACCTTCCAGCTTTACAGAAACCACAAATCTGACCCAGACAAAGGAACAGTGTGCAAGACTCCATGGTCAGGATCATTCATCACAGGGCACAGCCCTGGAGTTCTCTTGCTTGGCTGTACCCTCAAGACGAGAAACTTGATTTTGAGTGACTGTACAATAATGGCCCCCAGTGGGCTCAGCAAGAGATGACAGTTCTCAGCAAGAGACAACAGTCCTCTCAGACTTCCACAAGCTGGAACCCTGTCTTTATGGATATGTCCCGCATCCTTTACTCTTTTTGGCTAAGAGTAAGAAATCTCTTCTTGTTAAATGACAGATGTCTGGGATTGTTACTTTTGCTCTGAGCTAATTCATAAGAATTGAAATAAAACCTTGGAGGGAAAGTAAGGAAAAGGTTCATGCTATTGACCCTGCTACTTCAGTGACAGAAAGAGACACAGTTTGAAAGACGTTTCAGAAAGCGAGATGTTTTCTCTTGGTCCCTAGAATTATCTTCCTGTGTCTGAAGAAACTCAGATGCTAGATGGTAAATGATATCAAGGAAAACTTCAGACAGAGATTCCAGCTATATAAATACTGTAAAACTAATAAAGTAAGATGAGAGAAACTTAAACATTGATTTGGCTCTGCTAAAGCAATTCATATAAAGTTATTCATCTAAACGGCTTACTATTTATTTCTAATAACCATGCAGGGAATTAATTCTGTAATGTAATTAAATGTGGTCTACGTTTTATTGATTGAATTAACACACTCTGTGTTTTTTATGCTCATGTACCAGCTTGCTCATATGTGAATTAAGTTATTTTACAAACCACTAAAAAAAATAACTGGCAGAAAGATACAGTCTTTGAAGAGTGCCTCCTCCTAGCCGTCACTCACGTAGGCTGGACCCATTGCAAAGAAGCCCTGGGATTCCAGGTGGGCATCAGAGATCCTGGGCCCAACCAGACTCGCATATGGAACCACACTTTTGGAAAGCTGGCCTGCAGTGAGACTTTCCAGGCTTGACTGACTGACAAGCCTGGGCTAGAACACACTCATCCCAGGAATGGGGAAGATTAAGGTCCTGTTCACACCAGTCACGTCACTAAACCGGTGCAGGGGTGAGAAGACTTGCATTCTGATCCCAGAGCCAGTTCCTTTCCTCAGTGTGACCTTGAGTAAGTGCTCTGACTTCCGCACACCCTGGGGTGCTGCCTGCCTATGTTCCTGCCTACACTGTCATAAAGAACAAACCAGCGAGAGTGCATGTAAAAAGTGTCAGAACCACAGAGCCCTCAGTAAATGTCAGGGATTATTTACTGTTGTCATTATCATCATGGGCTGTGGAGAGCAAAGGGCAGTGCTACCCAAGGGAAAGAGAGTCTTGGTTTCAAGGACCTGCTGTGTTTGGAAACCCTGATGCAACTGGCAAGGTGAAGAAGAAGCAGCTCAGTCAATAAAAATGCCTGTCAGGCCAATCCGTTGGAGACCCAGGCTGTGTGTGAGCAGGAGCTGCAGAGCCATGAGCCTGTGTGTGCAGGAGCCCCGAGGTGGCTATGCGGGCAGCGGTGGCAAGTGGAGGCAAGAGACACTAAACAGACGTGCACACACGGTGAGTCACGTTCCGGCAAGGCTCGCCACATTCTGCCGTCAGGAGAAAGGGACAACGCATCATCTTTGCTTATCATATACATCCTTGTTGCCACTATTTCTAAAACCACTTATACTGCCTAATGCACATACACAGACTTCGAAGTCTTCTCTGTGAAGATTTTGCCACCTCTTCCAACACTCATGACCCCTTCTCTGAACTCTGATGACAGCTTATGTCTTCATTGGATCATTTAACAATTAATCTTAAATAGTCCTGAACAACTGTTTCATTTGGATTCATGTTGTCTCAATTAGGTCACAAACACGCAGGCATTTATGTCACCCACAGGGTCTGAACTCAAAATGTTAATGCCAAAAAACCCATAAAACCTTAATTGACAATTTTGGGTACCAAACGCAGAGGCTCATGGGCCATTTTGAGGGAATACTAGATACCGTAGGAGTTAAAGAATTTCAGAGTTGGAAGGTTTGTCTGATCTAACCACCTGTTTTTCCGGTGTTAAAATTCTTGCAACAATACCATATCAAGTACTTAACTACACTAGGTTAGAATACCCCCAGTGATACGAAACTTGCTGTTTCTCTAAGTAGTTATTTCATCTTCGGGATATTCCGGCTCACAGAAATCTGTCTTTTCATGACCTTACTCTTCTTCTGCATAAAAGCCTTTCATGTATCTCAGAACAGCATCAAGACTTCAAAGAGTCTCCTTGGGTTCAGGTCAAGCCTCTCCACTTCCTCCAACTGTGTCTCTCACGTGGATTTTTTTTTATAAGTCCCTTTACAATTCCCTTCACACTTCTTCAAATGGGCTCTAACGATCTTTCTCAAGCTATGGGAGTGCCAAAGTGAATGCCCAGTGTATGAATATGATTTGTGTAGATTAGAGCGGACTATTGCCTCTCTCGTTCTAGATGCTGCACATTTAGCCATACAGCCTAAAACCTCATTAACTTTTCTTGGCAGACACATTACAGTTGATGTATGCCGAACCCATTCATCAACTAAAGTCTCTAAATCATACTCTGTGTGATCGTTTTTGTTTTAAAGATGGTACTACTGAATCATATCTCCTCCACGGCATGCTTCTGCCATTGGTATTTTTAATACAGAGCAACAGCTCAGATGGAATTCTGTTAGATTTTGCATTTCCTGGTTCTAATCCATCTTTCCAGCCTGTCACTATGCCATTGGGTCTCAGCTGGTCCTCTAGTGTATTCAGTGACCTTCCAAGTTTTGTTGACATCTGAAATCTTCAATCAGGATGTAGGCTAAATAATCTATAATGTTGGTTTTTAAAATTTAATTTATCTGAGAGTTATTTAAAAGACAGTTTATTAAAAGGTACAAAATATTGGTTTCTAGTTTTATTATATTATAGTAAGGAATAGTTTTGGAATCTATTATCTTTCCCCTGTAGCCAGAAACATGATCATTTTTTTTGCGTAACTTCTATGAGAGGAATATATATATATATATGTGTGTGTGTGCGTGTGTGTGTGTGTGTGTGTGTATATATATATATACACACACACACATATATTCTAACTGTATGGCACACGATTCTATATTCATCTCTAAAGCATGTTCATTGATGGTATCAAATACTTTATATCCTTCATGTACTTTTGCCTGACTAATGTGTCAAATATGAGACAAGTTTGTTAAGGTCTTCTAGAGTCTTTTTTTTATTATTAAGTTTTTAAAATCTTTTTTAGAAGCTTCTGCTTTATGTATCTTGCTGTTGTGTTGTTTGGTGCATTAAGCTTAATACATGTTGTATCTTCTTTATGGATAGAACTTTTTCATTACTACAAAACTTTCCCCTTTTATCTTCCTTTACTCATGTCTTTGGAAAAATGTTAGACAAAATGAGCAGAGATCTCTGATAAGTAGTGGCACATGGGCATAGCTATTCAACCTGTCTTTTCTTCACCATTCTCAAAACACTCCTGGCTGGCCGGGCACGGCGGCTCATGCCTATAATCCCAGCACTTTGGGAGGCTGAGGTGAGCAGATTACCTGAGATCAGGAGTTCAAGACCAGCCTGACCAACATGGTGAAACCCCTTCTTTGGTTAAAAATACAAATATTAGCCAGGCATGGTGGTGCATGCCTGTAGGCCCAGCTACTCAGGAGGCTAAAGCAGGAGAATCACTCGAGCCTAGTCAGTGTAACAGAAGGGTAAGTGTGTGGAGGAGCCAGAGTTAGCAGCAGTCATGAGCACTAATATTTATTCTCCCCCTCCTTTTCTTTCCCCATGATAGCTGGGTTGTTCTTCTGGCATATTTCAGGGTAGTCCAGGTCAGAGAACCCTTGCTGACACAGGTACGGTGACCTCAAAGTTCATTAGATCCAGAATTAGAAGGTCTGAGTTCAAGTCTTGGTTCTGACATTTACAAACTTTCTGGCCTTGGATAAGTCACATTACCTCAGTAAGCCTGAAGTGTTCTATATCTGAAAAATCAGTTGGTAATACCTACTTTAGATAGAGGTTGTGAAGATTTTAAAAATGCGGTGGCTGTGATGGGGAGGAAGGCAGCAAATCACACTGCCATGTGTGTACCTATGCAACAATCTTGCATGCTCTTCACATGTACCCCAAAACCTAAAATGCAATTTAAAAAAAAAAATGCAGTGGCTTACGCCTGTAATCCTAACACTTTGGGAGGCTGAGGCGGGTGAGTCATAAGGTCAAGACCATCCTGGCCAACATGGTAAAACCCTGTCTCTACTAAAAATACAAAAATTAGCTGGGCATGGTGGCATGCGCCTGTAATCCCAGCTACTTGGGAAGTTGAGGCAGGGGAATCACTTGAATCCAGGAGGCAGAGGTTGCAGTGAGCCGAGATGGCGCCATTGCATTCCAGCCTGGCAACAGAGCAAGACTCTGTCACACACACACACACACACACACACACACACTCAAACACACGTGCATGTGGAAGTGTCTAGCACAATAAGATGCATTTAATAAATTCTAATTAAATAAGTTTTCTGATTCTCCAGAATCCAGGGACCCCATTTGGAGAGTCATTGCCCTATAGCTCCTTCAGATGTCAGCCAAGGGTCAAGTAGAAACTGGGGGGTGGAGGATCAAGTGGCAGCTTGGTGAACACGGAGTGAAGAAATGTGTGCAGGAGTGCTGAAGCATTTGGGGACAGAAGACACAGGGATGGCTAGAACCTGCGGAGGCTTAGTAGACTTAGAGAAGACTATGGGTAGAAAGAGAAGTCCATACAGCCTGCCAACATTGAAAAGTGTTGATTAAGCCCTTCTTACAGTATGACTGGTCAAAATAAATTAGGCTGAAGTTATATTCTCTGTACACCAGGAATTTAACATCGAAGAATAACGAGCCCAATAAGCTATAGTGGCTGGGAGGAAAGGAACAGACAGAAGAAGCCAAGCACCATGAGGAAGACCCAAAAGAACCCTCCTAGGTTCTGTCTGACTGTCATCCTGTGACCTCAGAGCCCTGCTAGGGGAAGTGAAGGAAGCTACCTGCTTTGGTGGTGGGGAGGAGTATGGTGGAGTTCTCAGGGGAAAAGCAAAGAAGAGCTGAGTTCAGAAAAGGGAGATTTTCAACAGTGGAGGGGTAGAGTAACAGTGAGATACTGAGGATGCCATAAGGGCAGTGATGGATCAGAAAGAATGAGTCCTGTTGAAAACCCAGGTCTAGCTCAGGGAACTAAACATCCTCATCCAAGATATCTGGTTCTGGCAAATGTCCCTCTCTAAAGCATGGCTCTGTGTGTGCGTGTGTGTGTGTGTGTGTGTGTGTGTGTGTGTGTGTGTCTGTGTGTGTGTGTGTGTGTTCTCACATGTATGTCTGGTGCTGGGTTACTGGGGAGCTAAGGATGGGAGGAGGACAGGATATGTGAGAAGGATGTAGGGGTGAAGAATTCATGATTCTAATGTAAATACAAAGCGTAGGTTCTGAGAGGCCTTTACAGATAATTTGCAGGGAACTAGAAGGTGAGATGCAGTTAGCATTAACTTATCCTTGCAGCCTCCCACAGTAACTGTGAAAATTAATTAACCTTCACAAAATGCTTTGCACATGGAGTGTTAAGGTGCTACGCCAGAGTGAAGCACTAATACTCAACATCACTAGAGCTCCAGCTAACGGCACATAGGCCAAGGCCTTCCTGCTGGGGAACACTGCTTGGTCAAAATATTTTTTTTCCTGCTTCTTCTCTCCTTTGCTCTCCCTTTTAGATAAAATCTGTTGGGGTTTCAGAGGGTCTTAGAAAGTCATCCATTCCCCTGCCTAGTTTGTAGGCAGGGTGTGCTGAAATCATTTCAAGATAAAAGTAGCTTCTGCCTTTCATAAATGAAAGTGTAGGCTTGACCTTGGAGAGAGGAAATGGCGTTTCTCTACAATTATGTACATTTCAGGAGCTCACTGAACTCAAGTCAGAGTTTCGGAAATGGCCACTGGCCTTGGGAGCTGTCATTCTGGTTTCATGTGTATTTTTGGGGCAGTGGTTTGATCAATTATATCTCCTGGTTTGCAAAGTTTGGGCAAAGGCAGACGCGAAGAGAAGGAGAGTCCCTTCTTCTCATCACAGACTGAAAGCTTATAAAGCTCAAGAGTTCCCTACGCCTTTGTTTTTCAAGTGAAGAAAATGAGGGTCAAAGCAGTGAAGTGGCCAAATTGCCAAGGGTCAGAGTAGGAGGTGGGACCCCGGCCTTGGCTCCGGGTCCCATGATTCCATTCACCTCACTACAACGTCTGGCCCAGCAGCCTGGGTTGTAAAATACACAACTCCATACATTTGCATTTAGAATTGTCAGTGTTCCAGATTACATCTGGAATCCATCAACTGGGTTCCAGAGCCATGGGTTCCAGACCTGGCATTCATTTTGTTCCTCTGTGTTCCATGGGACACTGGAGCCCCACCTGTCACACGCCCGGTGCCACCTGACCCCAGCCTGCAGGGCAACGCCACTGCCTGGAGCTGGCCTGAGTTCCGAGAGGCTTCAGGGTAGGTGGCCCCTGCTGGCCGAGCCCTGGCCCAGGTGTTCAGTAGTTTGCGGCTCCCATCCTCATCCACCTGATGGGCACAGCCCAGGGCCACCTCTGTCCAGCCTCCCTGGAATGTGCCCCGGGCGGGACCCAGACCCTGTGCCCCAGAGCTCCTCTGCTGCAGGATGGGGCCCCAGCCAGCCCCACTGGGTCCAGGGGCATTGCTCGCCTGTACATACCATTGCCCCAACCTGCCAGGTGCCGCGGGAGCCCCCCGGGTGCTGGGGACATGCTCTCCCCGCCCCAGGCCATGCCTCCACCAACCCGTGTTTCTGCCCTGTGACTCCTGGAACCTGCCTCCTCCCCAAAGCCATGGGGGGGAGGGTGGGTGTCCTCCTCAGACCACGCCCCCAGATAATTTTTTTAAATAAAGAAACAAACGCAAAAAAAAAAAAAAAAAGGGGGAGTGAGCATGAACTGGAGCTGGTATGAGGCCAACAGTCCACACTGCCATGGCCAAAGAGAGGCAAGATTACGTGAGGAGCTTGACTCCCACTTCCCATGTTACCCACATTCCCTCCCACCCGCTGCCCCAGCATGCTCACAGAATGAACGTGATCACAGAAGACGACTCTGGACTGGAAAAGTCTCAAGAAGTCTGCTGTTTGCGAGAGAAGAACACGGAAGCAAATTCTGCACCAGCCAGTTTTGCGCTTGGGATGGGAGTGGTAAGCCGGGTTTTAGACCCCCCGCTGCCCTCTGCCGCCTTCTTCAGGCAGCTGCGGCCCTCCAAGAAGTTCTCACTAGAAAAATCCTCTTTGGAGTCTTGTTCCCCTGAAGTCAGTCTCTCTCCGTCTCTGTCATTATCTGCTTATCTCTGTCCGTCTCTGTCTCCATCTATCTTACACACACGTGGACGCATGCACGTGCACATGCATACGTGCACGATTAGAGCAGGGCTGAATGAAAGGAAAACATACGCGTTTGCAGAAAATGCTGCAAAGGCTGTGAAATTGGCAATTGGATTTTCAAGATGGATGGTTTCTTCCAAATTAGATTCCGCTGCCTGTATAGACCAACTCTGCAGCTTTACCCCATTCTTTAAAGAAAACCATTTTTTCTTAGTCAGGTTTACAGATCACACCCACGGTGCACACAGAGCACAAACAGTCCTCACTTTTCAATTTGTTCTCAGGGCAATGTTCACAACGTGCTCTAGATAATGCATCGAATACACGCATTCGATGAAGTCACAGCCTGGTCACCTAGAGTCCTCGCCAAGAACTTCTCCTAAGAATAGTACTAGCATTACAGATTGGAAGGGCACCCCAGGGCGTACCTTTTGCTGGCTGATAAGATTCTGGAAGAACTGGCTAAAGCCGTGTTTCTCAAAGTGTGATGTACATCCTGCCTGTATCGTAACCACCAGGGATGTGTGTGTGTTCCTTAGCTTCTTCCCTGAAACACACTGATTAGACTCTCTAGTGGAGAGGGATCCACCTTTTAATTTTAAAATCCTCTGGTAAATCTAAGCATTGAGAACTCTGTGGACTGTAAGGGCCACCAGCCAGGAATATGATGCTTTACTTGCTGCCCTATCTAGAGGCGGGGCCCGTTGATGTGAAGACATCTCTTCCCTGCAAAGCTTTGGGGACAGCTTTCTTGTCCCTGAGGCTCCACAACACAGGCTGCCCATCCTCAGGCTTGTGTGTTGGGGGGCTCAGGCCATCATAGCTGGGGCTGCCTGTCAGTATGCAAGGTGCATTTCCTCCTGGTCTGGACACCTTCCCAGAGCCCAGGGAATCACTGTGGACAGGAAGTTCCTAAAGAGCAGCTGGTAAGGGCTGCAACTTAAGGGCCTGTGAGCTCCCAAGAAACTGCCTGAGGTCTGATTCAGATGGACAAGGGAACACATTTCCTCCCACCCCCTGTCCCAGCATGCTCACAGAATGAACGTGATCACAGAAGACGACTCTGGACTGGAAAAGTCTCAAGAAGTCTGCTGTTTGCAAGAGAAAAACATGGAGAGGAGTTGATTCCAAGGAGGGCGTGGGGACTGCTGCTAAGCTTGTCAAGGCCGAGTATGGTCAGCCAATGGTGCCAAACAGGCAGCCAGGTGGTATTCCCAGGCTACGAAGCTGCGGAGGATTGAGACAGAGCCCTCTCAGAGCACAGCCTGCAGCTGGCCTTTGATCTACAAAGTACTTTCCTTCAGAGCTCAAAGCATCCCTCTCAGATATGCCTAATTTAGCCTCACCCTCATACATCACAAATACGGACTTTAAGCCACCACCTCAGAGCAAGGGAACTGGCCCCCACTGGGGTGGGACCTCTGGCATCCCAAAGTGGTTCTGCCTCCAGACAGCACAGCTCTACGACCCCTGGAGATCTCAGCTTTTCTTCCAGAAAAAGGTAAATGCAGGGGATGCTCTCCAGGGCAAAGAAATTCCCAACGCTAAGTTCTTCCCAATATCTATACGGTACCCTCATGCTAAAGTGTGAAGCCTTCTCCACGTCTGCACTGTGAATGCAGAGGGGGCCTGCTCAGTGGAAGTCTCACCTCCCTTCCTTAGAGAGAAGTGGAGGCACAGGAGGGGCTCAAGTTCGAAATTTCTTCAACCTCTGTGCTAAAGGACCAGGGTGTGGGAGACTGAATGGTCCTGCCTTTATTTCTGATATGCAGGTTAAAAAATAATTCATGGCCATGAGTGAAGAGGACTCTGGGTTGTTTCTAACGATGCCCCAGGACGCTCTGAGGGGTTCTCCTGGCCTCAGCTACCAAGGGCTTGCCACCTCCAGCTGCCACCTCCTTCCTCCTAGGAAGTGGGGGTGAGTGTGAGGAGGAAGGTGGGGTGGGCTTTTTCCACTCACAGCCACACTGTGACCTGGGGGATATGACCCAGTCTGGGATGCTAGGGACGGGGAGTGTGTGTCCTGCCTAACCTGCATAAGGCCGGAATCCCCCCAAGGTCAGCCTCATTTTCTCTGGCCCTGTGGGAGAAAGAAACAAAGTGTGTGGTTTGCACAAGGAGAAAGAAGTTAGAAGCTGTGCTGCCCACGGCAACGCTGTTCAATGTTTCATTTGCATGGGGATTCTCTGGTCTGTCTTGAGCAGAATTTCCATGCGTCTAAGCGCTGTCTCCTCAGTGTGATTCTGACCTCCTCAAGGAGAGGGACTCTATGTTCCCTTTGCTTAACTCAGACCCTGGCATGGAGGGAGTGCTGGTTTGATGCTAGCTGCTGGTAACACATAGACTGTGTTCCGCCTGGTGCCTGGCCTGGGGCGGACATGCAGCCATCCCGACCTGAGCTGTCATCTCCAGCTTCCAGGATAGGCATGCATTTGCCAGATGGAGTTGAAATGCCATTCCCTATACTGAAAAGTAAGCGAGTGGAGGAAACTGGGAGATATGCTCACAGCTCACCAGAACCAACTCTTCTCCGTGGGATTCCTCTGGGCTCCATCCCAAATCAGGCCATCCCCGAGAGCTTCCTCCTACTTCATCTCCAAGACCTGAAAATGTCCCTCCCACAAACAACCTTACACCTCCAAACTCACTTTCTAAATGTCTTAGAATCACTTCACCTCACCCTGAGTCATTTTCAAATAATCCCACTTTCATATCCTATACCCCGTTGGGATTTCCAGCCTGTTGTCTGATGTCTGGGCTGCAAGTGCCCTTATAGACAGGTCCACCAGCAAGGTGTGACCCACCTCTTTATAAAAAAATAGAAGAGACTAAAAGAGGCTCTCATACAAGATATCAGATGTTGCCAATAAGGAAACGGATGCACAGAGAGGTAACGCAAGTTGCCTGAGGTCACACAGCTGGTATGTGCCAGTTCTGTCTCCGATTTCAGTGCCCTGCCCAATACAGTCTGCAGTTCTCTGGTTCTGCATCCAGAAATACCTCTGGAATGGGACTGGCCGTAGAGTTCAGTGAGTCCCCAATCCCAACACAACTCCCTAGCCTGGAGTGGGCCTTGATCGGCTGACCCCAGACAGGCACAGCTGGCAGGGATACTGACTGAGGATGAGCACGGAGAGGCCGTCAACTTTGGCTGAGCCGGCTTTGCACATGCAGCCAAGAGCGGCTTGACTTTTATCTCAACAACTTTTCAGGCAATTAAGAAATGAGGACAAAACACTAACAGGGGCCCTGAAAGATGGATGTCAGGGGTAAGCAGCTCTCCAGCAGGTCAGGGGCACTTATTTAGTCCTGCAGCGATGCTGGCCAGCAGAGGTGGTCCTGCAGATGAGATGCCAGGCCAAGGCTGGGTAATTACCCACTGGTTCAGACTGCAACGATCTCCTTAGAGAACAGAAGAAGGCCTTCCCCTCTGGGAGAGGCCACGTGCCTTTTGCTGTGGCTCCTCCAAGGTGATCAGTGCTGGGGTCAGAGGGGAGAAGGGGTGAAGTGGGGTCAGCAACTAGTCCAGCCCCTCATTTTACAGATGGGAAAACCAAGGCTCAAGAAAGGCCAAGAAATTTGAGTAGAGTCACAGAGCTGGCTGGTTGCAGAGCCATACGTGGCTCAAACCCCGGACTCCTGATTCCCAGTCTCCTACTTCCCAAAGTTACATGCTAAGCACCTGGACATCCCGTTAAAATGCAGATTCAGTGGGGCTGGGGGCCAGACTTTGCCTTCCCAAGATGTTTCCAGGTGATGCCAATGTTGCTGGCCCACAGACTCCATTTTGAGCAGCAAATCTCTCTGCTGTTGCCTGGAAGGATACAGGGATCCTTAAACTTAGCCTCTGACTACACTGAGGCTCAAAGTCTCACTTCAGCCAGACAAATCCTCTAAGACTGACAAAGATACTTATTTAAAATATTAATAATTATTATTTTGACATTCATTGAATATTTATATGCCAGCACTGTTCCAAATACTTACATGCATTATCTAATTTAATCCTCACAGCTCTGTGAGATGGATCCTACCCCTATCTTGCAGATAAGGAAGCTAAGACTCAGGGAAGTTAAGCAACTTGTCCTAAGTTGCACAGCTAGTAGGTGAAAGAATCAGTATTCAAAGTCAGTTCTGTCTGATTCTTAACTAGGAAATGGCTTCATAAAAATATACCCTTTAATTCTTTCCTTCTCTGAACTTTGGGAGCCTCTCTCCAGAATGTTCTTAACTATCCTCCAGCCAAACCATGTTTCCCCAATGATACTGGGCCTCAACTTCCTCATAATGCAGAGTCCTAAAAGTCTTTTCTCCCCAGATCTGTGTATATGTAATGGACCTCAACAAGCTATTTTTAGAGTTAAGGTCGGGGAGGCACAGGATGAAAAGGAGATGGGACTTACAATAATGTATAAATAGATGATCTACACAGCAAGACACAGGCTGATCTCTTCTTATCCAATTAGAGGCTGCATGCTTGCTCTAAGACCATTTCAGCATAGACTCTGAAACCGCCTTCCAGGCTTTGCTAGAAGTGTCTGAATAGAGGAGCAGGTGGCCTGTGGAACTGCCTAGCCATGGGATTGTTGAGGATTCCTACAGAATATGAGCAAATCTCTGGGTGTGGGCCAGATTTCATAGCAGAGGCATGGGGCAGGGCCTCCTCTGTATACTTCCAAGCCCTACTCAGATCCAGCCCTGTGTTTTGGCCTCGCCTTCAAGGTTATGAACCATCCCTAGTTATACCACATCTAAGGCCATGTTCACAAGATGCAAGCTCATGGCTGTCAATGTGTTAAAGAACTACGAACAGCACAGCACCGATAGCCATGCATTAATTCTCATGAAGAGACTGGTATCCAGCAGGCTTGCCTCAGTTTTGTGATACACGCGCCTGTTCTGACTCTGGTTCAGTTCTTCAGCAGCTTCTTCGATTGTTGTTTGACTTGCCTGGTCCTGTCTTCTGGAGAGGCCATGGAAGCAAACAGGACAGACGGAGACATGAGGCCATGATGGGAGATAGCGGTCAGGAAGAGGGACATTCAGCAGGACTATAGATCACCTTACCACACACACCACCTCTGCAAAGTGGACTGATCTGGCACTGGGGAATGGCCCCGTGTGCCGGGGCCTTGCTGCCTGGAGACAAGCGGAGGGATTTTTCTTCTGGTTGCGGGCACCTGGCTAGCTCACCCCGAGCCCTGGCTCTGCTGTTTACAAGCTGTGCCTTCCGGGGCATACTACTTAAACTTTCTGGGTCTCCATCCCTCCACCTGCAAAGTGTGCAGATAATAAACGTGCAAAATGATAACCAGTCCCTGCTTCAAAGGATTGTGGTGAGAACTAAATTAACTAGTGTACGAAAAGTATTTAGAATACGGCCTACCATATAGCTTATCAAGGTGAGGGAGAGCTTAAAAATACACATTATCGTGAGAGACATAGGGCCCGGTCCCCACTTCGGCAGACAGCAATAAGGAGTCATCACAGAATGTTTTGGCAGGAGACCTAAGAGAAAGTGCACTGTGTATCTCTCTTTTTCACATATAGTTACAGAAAGCAGCGGACGCTGGGGTACCCACCTTTTTAGGGCACACTCCAGTTCATTCTTCTCCTCATGGGCTTCTTGGAGCTGAGAGAAGATTCTGGTCAGGAAATCTTCAAAGTTGGATAGTAAATGAGGCTCATCCTTCTTCAGCTGCAGCCAGAGCTGCTTGACATCACTTTCACTGCAAGAGAAGGGACGTTCATGTAGAAGCATGGAAACAAGGCTCCGTGGGAAATACAGAGGTTCCCAGATAGGAAACTGACAGCCGGAAACAGTGCCGTCAGAATAAGTATAAAGATGACCGTAGCTAACGTGGACTGAAGGCTTGCTGCATGCGGGGAGACTCATGGATATCAGCTCATCTTGTCCTCACAGTAACCCTACGAGGCAGGAGCTGCAATTACCCCATTTACGGATGAGGAAGCAGGTGAAGAGAGGTGGAGCAAGCTGTCTAAGATCACCCAGCAGTAACTGATGGAGTCAGGGGTCCAGCTCGGGGCTGTCTGACTCCAATGTTGGCTTCCCTCCCCATCTCGCTCTGCTGGTTCCGTTCTCCCATGTCCTTCACGACGGGCTCATGGGGTTGAGCATGCTCAGAAACATGCTCAGGTGCATCTCCAAATGCCGGGAGGAAGACAGGAGGATGGGAGCCTGGTGCGTATGAGGACACATGCTATGGAGCTAAAGGAGAGAGCTTGTTGCCCCCCAGGAAGGATGGTCCTCACTGCTGAGAGGTAGACCTGCCATGTGATGGATGGCAGAAAGCAATTGTCGCTGCAGAAAGGGAAGAGAATATGCAGCACCCCACTGGGGCCTGGTGGCACCAGGGATGACTGACAGGCAAAAAGAAGGGAAAGAGCGAGTCTGAAAGATGTGCTCACACAGAAAGACAGGGTGAGAGAGATTCGGGAGATCGAGGGCTGATAGACAAAGGCACAGAGGCACGTGTGTACACAGCTCAGCGACGGAGACACATGGGCTCAGGCTGAAACCCAGGGAGGGAATGAGGAGGAGACACCCTGTTCTCCCTTTCTGGAGAAACTAAAAAGTTTATAGCCTATGATCAAGCTAAGTTAAACATAAATCTGAAAGAGAATAGGTTTTAATTCAATAGAAGTTAACAATTTCTCACAGCTAGCAAGCAATAGAGTGTTATAGTATCAAGTTCGAAAGTTACATAACAATAAAAGTAGTATTCAAGTGAAATTTCATAGGCTATTTTATTACAAATAACCTATTCAACTTTATTCTAGCGAAGTAGAGAATAAATATAAATCTTATCCCCCAAACAATCAGGTTTTTGATTTTTTAAGTTAACAGGCACATGTATATTTTCCAATACTTTTTTCACATTTATATAACAAGATGTAATAACTAGCTCAGTTCACTGTCTTCTCAGTCTTTTGTTACTTAAATATTCACTCTGTGTCTTAATCTTTCAAATTTATGGCTATTGAAAATATAAGTCCTTCACCTCCTTCCATCCTTTCAATATAATTACATTTTGACTTTCTTGTTAAACTTTGAGACTTTATGTAATGCACATTTCACATTTAATTAAGGAAAATCACTTATGAACATCGTTTTATGAGAATAAAGTTATCTATATGCCTATACTTTTCTTGAGCTCTTTCCAAAATTTGCTGGTCCATTTCAGTCATCTGCACCTTGACAATCTGTCACCAAAATTCATGTTGGCTCCCCAGGAATCCTCAGGATGAAGAATAACATTATTTGTGCTAGTGTAATAAGCATTATATTTTAGAAACTTTCTTCAGAGGTGATATTTGACAGCGCTATACTAGCAATGCTCCTGTGGCATGGACATTACTCTCTACGTCCTGCAGAGAAGAGGCCCAGTGAGAAATGGGTGGTGACCTCCCATTCCTGTGGCAGGTTTCCCTGCTGTGGTCTGAATGTTTATATCTCCTACAAATTCATGTGTTTAAAGCCTAACCCCCAACATGATGGTATCAGTGGTTGAGGCCTTTGAAAGAGGTGATCAGATCTTGAAGGCAGAGCCCTCATGAATGGGACTAGTGCCATTGATACTGTGTTCTGTAATCAGCATTGTTTTAAAACTGTATGCTAATTCCCAAATATGACATGAAATAAATGTGTATACTATTATGACTACATAATATACTATTATGACTCCTTCTCCAGGAGGATGTGTCGCATGGTCACCAGGAACAGTCTCTGTGCTCTGGCCTCCTGTTCTTGGAGAAGCTGAGAAGCTGAGTCAGGTGTATAACTAATGAGCTTCCCACCCACCTGTGCCCTTTCCACTTGCCTAGCTGCAACCTCTGTGATCCACACCTGCTCTAGCCCCTTCTAGGCACGCAGCAAAGCTGCTGTTGCTGCTGGTTTTGAGTCGCACTTCCTGTGCCTGTGCAGCACCCCCACCAAGATCTTTCCTACGCCTTTGCCTGTCCCTTTCTTGCCTGGAACACACTCTGCCAGCCTTTCCCAATTCTGCCACAGTTTACCAAATTGTTTGCTAAGAAAATCAAACACCGCATGTTCTCACTCATAGGTGAGTGTTGAACAATAAGAACACATGGACACAGGGAAGGGAGCATCACACACTGAGGTCTGTGGAGGGGGATGGGGAGGGACAGCGGAGGGTAGGGAGTCGGGGAGGGCTAACATGGGGAAAAATGCCACATGGGGAAAAATGCCAGATGTAGGTGATGGGGATGGAGGCAGCAAACCACATTGCCATGTATGTACCTATGCAACAATCCTGCATGGTCTTCACATGTACCCCAGAAACTAAAATGCAATTAAAAAAAAAAACATATATATATACACACACACACAGAGATATACATACATACATACATATATATATATATATATATATATATATATATATATGTAATTGACAGAGCTTCAGCCTGCAAATCGTATATAGGTCTCTTCTCTCTTTATCATTTTCCACCACAGCCCCTTCTTTTCCCAAGCTCAGAAACATCAGGGCATTCTCACCCTGCAGGAAACACACACCCAGCCCAAGACCTAGAGACCCCAAAACAAAAAGGCCAAAGGCAAAGGGTAAAGGGGCAGAAGGTATTACATGCTTTCAGGCCCTCTGACTGGTTTCTACTAGCTATACATCACATTTTACTTATTTTATTTACTTAAATGTCAGGGCTTAGATCCATGTGTCTATTCCAAAGCACTTCTCAGGAAAAAAAAAAAAGTGTTGGGGGCAATTACGTTTTGTTTGAGGTCCAGCCATCTCAAATGTTCCAACTAGTGGCCTGCTAAGAACTGGTTAATTTTCCACCTTGGCTCCTGTACAAGCTTGGTTTGCTGTGGACACAGTGTGCAGATGCCTCCATGTGACGGGCTTTTGCCAGGAAGGTGCCCACAGCTGGGGCAGCTGGGGGGCACGTAGCTCTAGAGACCCAGGAGTGGCTCTGCTGGAGGTAAAGATGCTGGGGCAGCTGACAGTGATAGGAAGCCTTAGGGAGAAGTCTGTGAAAAACCCTGAAGGCATGGGAAAGCCTGATGATGTGTGAGCGTCCCCTGGGGAGCCAGGCTGAGCCAAGGACTTGAGGATGATGCCCTGCGGGTGTGAGGAAGGTAGACGGGGTGGGAGAGAAGGAGAATGGGAATGTTTCCTAAAGAAAAAAAAAATGTAAAAAGCAGAGACAGAGCCCAACACACGGCCAGGTCATCACAAAGGACAGGCCCCAGTTAGCAGCACCATGGGCAGGGACCAGCACCACATGGTTAATAAATGTTAATTGTTGAATGGGCACAGGAAGAGGTTTCTAAAAGGCTGGTCTCCATTCTATAAACCACCGTCACCACTTACTCTTCCAAAACCTTCTGGGCTCCAAGTCTGTCCATCAGCATCTGGAACTGGGCTTCCTCGTCTTCATCCATGTCTCCCAGACCCTCCTCCCCTCTGGACTGATACACCTGCTCTTCGTGGTGTTGGGCCACCTGCTCACCTGCATCTTCCTGACTTGGGTTATTCTGGCTGAAGAAGAAGTGACCTAGGGGGTGCAGGACACAAGGATCTGAATCAGACCGTACCCACCCAGGAACAGCTCGGCCTTCTCAGCTGCCAGGGATCACCGAAGGTTCATCTGAGAGAAGGACAGGGAAAGCCCTTCCAGTCTCAGGTTCTGGGTCTTTTCCACTTCCACAAGCACCCCACCAGTGATGCTAGAATCTAGGAAAGGCATAATGCAAGACAGGTATGGTGTCTCCTTTGTGGTTCTCAGTCTCTTAACATCTGGCTTAGAATGCATCTCTTGTTGATTTCTTCTTTAAGCAACAAGGCCTTTCCCTCCACTGCGTTCCAGCACCCTGACTGCAGAGGCAGTCCTCCGAGTCATGCCCCCGCTAGCATCACTAGACTTCGCATCTACAAGCTCCCTAACGGTTTCCAGTGTACTTTCTCCATACTCATGCTGTCTGGTATTACAGCACTCTGTCTTATCCTCCTAAGTGAAGCAGAAGCTCCCGAAGTTCAGCAAAGGCATCAGATCCTTCTAAGAAAATGACACGGCCCCGCACATGAGGCAGATGTGTGGTAAAATTTGCCTTTGATGTATCTGATAGGATAGTGTGTCTGGTTTCTTTATATTGTTCATAGATCTCAATTTTCCTTCCTCCAGGTTACCCTGAGAAAGGCTAGTCCATTCAAACCTTTTAGAAATTCCTCTGATAGCTGTTATCCCTCAACCTGGAAGATTCAGCCAGACTTGGGTAGGAATGAACCATCCAGTTGTCCCACTTTCTGGCCACTTTTCTATCCAGGCAGAAAAGCAGAGGCGCAAATCTCCTCTCAAACCCCCCTTTTACGCCATGCCTTCTACAGAGCTTCTGTCCATCTCCCTTGCCAGTCCCAGTGGGAGGAAACTTGGTAGTGACAGTGCAGGGGGCACTGAACAAGCAGCAATGTAAGCAGTTGGGACAGGCATGTGAGGAGGCCCAAGCGATCCAGAGCCTGGAGACTCTGTACCCCAGGTCCCTCAAGGAGGGCAGTAAAGCTTTACTACGTGCCCCACCAGATCTAGAAGAAGCCGGAATACACCTTATACAGCATTAGGTAGACCCATAACCCTGAGGTCCCCAGCACCCATCAGAACTTACTAAATCCAGTAGTGAACTCCTCTGGGGTCAGATAGCCATTGCCATCAGCATCCAGGGCATCAAACACATCCTCCAGTTCCTCCAGACTGAGCGGTAGCTCCTTATGCAGCCTCTGAAAACAACCCAGAGTGTACTGGTTAACGCTGACCCTCACAGTGGGGGTGACCTGGGACTGCAAAGCCTTCTTTCAAAACATGTCTAGAGTTCGGCGCAGTCCTACAAAAACCAGTAGCAAGATTCTGCATCCAGACTGCTTCGCCATCCCTCTCCTCCTTTGCATGTTAGCACAACTACCATTGATTGGGTGCCTACTAATGTACTAAGCAATTTGCTAGATGATTTATAAATAAATATTCAATATGCATTTATCTATCTATCTGCATTTAATTCCCATGACAACGCTTTGAGCTAGGCACTATTATCTCTGTTTTATAGATGAAGTTTGTGGTGCCATCCCCTGCTCCAAAATCACATGGCTAGTAACGACATAGCCAGGAGTCACATCCAGTTCTGATTCCAAAGCCAGCACTCTCAACATCTGTAAAGGACTCAAACGGTACAGGACCAAATGCTTTCAGGATAATAGCCATAGGCGTGGTGTTGTAAAGTTAAACGCGATCACGAATGTTTAACAGTGCCTGCACAGAGAATGCATTCAATAAAAAGCAGTAGGGAGGCAGAGAGACAGAGAGAGACAGAGAGAGACTGAGAGAGATTCACGGCCCACTGAGGCCGCTCAAGGAGTGCACGGCAGAGCCAGGCTTCAAACCCTGTCTTCCCAAGTCCCCTTTCCCCCCCCATTCCATGATGCAGGTGTGGATCATTTACTCCTAGAGTCCTCTCCTGCTGGAGGCCCCTGGTGTCCCAGTGCCTCGGCACTGCATTTGTAAGTGTCTGTGGATACACATTTTGGTCCCTGAGCTCTGAGGGGATGTGGGATAATTCCCCTGCATACCTCTGAATGACCCACACCCAGGACCCACATCCAGGTTCCACTCCTGCTCCCTGCTGACTGATAAGGAATTCCTAATAAGATGTCAACTGCCATTGGCTTAAGGCATCAAGCCCCCAAGAGTAGCTGTGTGTTAGAGGGGACTGGACAGGACGGTGTGAGGAGGTCATCGCCGGGCTTGAGTCTAGAACAGACTCAGACCTCACAAGGACGGAAGGGCAGAGACCAATTGATGGGTTCAGGAGCAAAGTAGCTGAGCTGCTGCTGCTCTCTTCTGGCCTTCCGCCTGATGTGCAATGGCCTGAGGCCAAGGCTAATTTGCATAGTTGAAGCAAGTGTCTCCTTATGCCCAAATTATCTGGGTGTCCAAATGAGAACTCCCCAGAGAGTTCTCAGCCTGGCCAACATAGTGAGACCATCTCTACAAAAAATAAACAAAAAGGCTAGCTGGGCACAGTGGCGTGCATCTGTAGTCCCAGCTACTTGGGAGGCTGAGGTGTGAGAATCACTTGAGCCCAGGAGATCGAGGCGGCTGTGAGCCAAGGTGACACCACTGCATTCTAGCCTGGGTGACAGAGCAAGACCTTGTTTTAAAAAAAAAAAAAAACTAAGATCAGGCCCAGTGGCTCATCCCTGTAATCTCAGCACTTTGGGAGGCCGAGGCAAGCAGATTACTTGAGCTCAGGAGTTTGAGACCAACCTGGGCAACATGGCCAAATGCCATTACTACAAAAAAGGGAAAAATAATTAGCTAAACATTATATCAGCCAACCATCTCCCTTCCTCTCAGTTACCTAAGGGGTAACTATGCAAAACTGCCAGTGTGGAAGTGACTGACAGCCGAAGAGAATGAACACAGGGCTTTGTAGGAAGAAAGGTATAAACCAACCCAGCAATATAAAAGCTGGCAGGTGGGAAAGCCCATAACATAACTGGCAAGAACACTTGGCTTGATCCTATGGCAGTTTTAGCTGATACGCCATAAAGCTTAATTTGGCAGGTACATGCATTAAGGGAGACTACGACGCATTACAAAGTGGGAAGACAGGCTGACGTGGAAGCCATTTGGAAGAATTGAATTAAATATGAATGGGCTTTTCAAAAATGGGAGGAGAGTGAGAGAGTGTGCAAAGATTCTAGAAGTACATCTGCTTAGCATTCAGCAAAATCTCTGACGTATCAACAATCCATAAACCAGCTGTCTCAAAGGCTACAGTAGAAGAATACGGGGTGAGGAGAGAGTCGATTTCGCAAGCAGAGATTCTATTAGCTTCACTCGAAATCAAAAGCATCACGCCTGAGGTATGATAAAAGCTCAAGCTCCTGTCACGCTCACGTTCCAGTCCTTCCTTGGGATAATCCTTCCTCCTTCCCCACCCTCAGCCTAGGATTGCCGGATCTGATTCAAAATGTGGTCTCTCACACTGGGCTGGAGCTACAGATGAGCTGCCAGAAAATTCCAGAGATCAACGGGACCCTCCTCCACATGCCTTTCACCCACACACCCCATACATCTTTTTCTCGTTGGCATGAACCAGGAGAGGCTAGTTCGCAGCTCACCCTAGGCATCATTCCTGAATCTCGCAGCACTTCCAACCCCAAATCCTCCCGTTGTCTAAGACCAGTCCTTCTTGTCTACAGCTGAAGCCAGTTTCCTCCTTCTGTTCTCAGTGAAGATGGGGAAAGCAATATTATAGGTTTCAAGCAATTCTCACTCTTCATGTCCCGGCAGATTAGTGCTGAGCGCTTCTTCAGCCTTCTCTGCAATGCTACTACACCTGATTCTTTAACCTTGTTTTCCTGGCCCTCTTTGAGAAATCTTTTAGTCTCAATAACCATAATTATCTCTTATTTATCGCTCTGCTCGGGGCCTGCAGAGTCATGGAGAACCAGCTTCTTCTGGTATGGTCCCCTGATACTATTTACATTTTTAACCAAGTGAGATAAGCAGGGTGCAGGGCAGTGAGATTATTTATTCCACTGTGCAACAGGCCTGTGAGGCGCCGAGATTTGCCTAAAGTCACAGCGGAGACCACAGCTGGGAAAAGAATTGATTTTCCGACCAGGGCTTGAGCAACTGTCTAATAGTTCTCCAGTGCATTCACTCTGTAATTCCCTCACCTTCATTACCTCCCACCCCCACCCCCACCAGCACCACCAAAATCATAACACAAAGTCTCTCTTGCCAGCACCACCAAGACCCAGCCTTCCGGAGATCCTGCTGCACTCACAGCATTTTCCCACACCCAGAAGGGCGGACCAGGGAAACAGAGAGGCACAAGGAAGCTCTCAGCTTCCTATTCACACTGCCCGTGGCCCAGGAGCTCTTGAGAACTTTGTGGCTCAACACCAGCCTCACTCTTCCTTCACTCTCGGCTCCTGCATCACTTCCTCCGTAAGGCCCTTGCAACTCCCCAGGTTAGGTCAGGTTATACAAGCTCCCCAAACTACATTTCTCCTCTTCATAAGTCTTATCTCCGTGAGCATTTTATATACGGATACATGTGATTAGTTGATGGATGTCTGCTCCTTCAGTGCTCCCGGAAGGGGGACCTCATTCGTTAGGCATTGTTGTGTCCCCAGGATCTAGCCCAATGCTGACAAATAGGGACTACTTAGGTAAGTGTTGAAGGAAGGCGTAAATAAGTGCTTGACTAAGAATGGCAGGAGACCCTGAGCTCCTATGTAGAGTGCTGGTCTACACCTCACACCTCCGGATCCTGACCAGCCCAACTGCTGATTCTCAGCAAGACTTATAGTGACTGGCAAACTTCCAGGACCTGGAACATGAAGCATCTACAGCAGCAGTACTGAGAGTTCATGCTCCAGAGCCGCGGGAAAATGATGTCTTCTGTTGCATTCCTGCCAGACTCCGTTACCTTCCTGGTCACCAGCCCAGAAACATACCTCAGGTAGCTTAAAGCATACGGTCGCATAGCTTCAAACACGCTTCCATGACATTTTTATTAAGGAGAAAATCAGAGGATATCCATGTTTATGTCCAGAATTACACTGTTCGTCCTTCTGGGGCATCCACAGCATTCTTTTCAGACCCCCATTCCAGCACCAACCACCCTTTTCTCTGTGGTACAGCTCAGCTATACCAAATCGCTCCAGGACAACCTTTATCTGCATTGGGCCTTGATGTGCTTGGCTTGGGCTGATTACCTGGTATAGGCCAGAGTTTCTCAACCTCTACACTACTGACATTTTGGAGAGGACAATTTTTTGTTAAGGGAGCAGTGGAGGGGAAAGTAAGGGAGGGACCATCCTGTGTCTTATAGGACATGCAGCAGCATCCCTGGGCTTTGCCTGCTAGATGCCAGCAGCACTTCCCTCAGCAGTCGTTTCAGTCAAAAATGCCTCCATACCCTGTAAGCAACATGGCTGTGCTTTGGTCAAGGAGAGACCAAGGTAGAATGTTCACATCCCGCGTGACTCAGTGAGTTTAGAGCACAGGCATGTAACTCCATTTGTTATCACCGCCACACAGCCATCACAGGAGAAGGCCATCACTTGGCTCCAGGCCACTATTGTCTGTAAAAGGCATACCTGCCCAGCTGACACTGTGCAGGTGTGCTTGTGCCCAGAGAAAGTCAGAGCTGTCTTCTTTGTAGACAGACACTGGGGAGCCAGAACACACGCCCAAAGAGAGACAGAGTTAAGCTGCTGACCCTGAAGGCAAGGAAGAGCCAGGCACATGGCTGTGTGTGGGAGCTGCAGCCAAGACAGGGTGGACTGTGTGAGAAAGCTGTTGATGAGACCTGCTGCTGGCTAAAACCACGTTCACCTGACTACGGCGCCTCGAGTCTTCTTTCTGCTCATCCACCCACTCCTCCAGACCTCAGCACAGGATGGAACCTAACCCCAAGCATGACATTTGGCGTAGTCGTGAAAATGTCACACTGCCTTATGTCCTCTAGGAGGCAAAAGTGTCAGGATTCATGTAGACTGTACACAGAGAAGAACCTTCCACTCATGTCCAGCTCATATCCGGCAGCTGGATATGAGTGAAAGGTTCCCTTTCCAGCAGAAATGCCCATTTCTTTTCTCTAAGACAGGATAGACAACTTGCATCTTAACGTTACAGTGTGATGGTGCAGCCATCGTATAAAATTGTACGGTGTCTCCTCAAAACCTTCACAAAATAGGATTATCCTATGATCCAGCAATTCCACTTCTGGGCATGTACCCAAAAGAATGGAAAGCCATGTCACCATTATTCACAAATAGCCAACAGGTGGAAGCTACCCAGGTATGGACTGACACAGGAATGGAGAAACAAAATGTGGTATATACATACAATGGAATATTATTCAGCCTTTAAAAATATTCTGACACATGCTACGATACGGATGAAACTTGAAGACATTATACTAAGCAAAATAAGCCAGTCACAAAAGGACAAATATTATATAACTCCACCTATGTAGGATACCTTGAGTAGCCAAATTCAGAGACACAGAAGGTAGAATGGTGGTTGCCAGGGTCTGGGAGTAGGTAAAATGAGGACATTGTTTTATGGGTCCAGAGTTTCTGTTTTGCAAGGTAAAAAGAGTTCTGGAGATACACGGTAACGGTGGTCGTAGAAGAAAATGAATGTACTTAATGTCACTGAGCTGCGTGCTTAGAAAATGGTTACAATGGTAAACTGTATTTTACCACAATTAAACATGATCACAGTGCAGAGGACAGCAGGGACTAGGCTGAGACATGGTTCATGCACAGTGCATTTCCAGGGATTTCCAGGTCCCAGTCTCAGGGCTAAGTGTGCTACATGCTTAAGCTCATTCAATTCTCTTTTAACGCTGGGAGGTAGCTATAAATAATTCACAGCTGAGAAACTATAGTCTAGAGGGGTTAAGAGACTCACACAAATTCATGTAACTAATAAGTTGCAGATTGAGGATTAAAACCCAAGTTAATTTACTACAAAAATCTTCGAAAGTTTTCTAGTTAACCTAAATCAGGAGTTAGCTAGCTTTTTCTGAAAACAGCCAGAGTGCATATTTGAGGCTTTGTGGGTCATTCAGTCTTTGTCACAACGACTTCACTTTGCCACTGCAGTGTGACAGTAGCCATGGAAAACACATAAAAGAATGAGCACATCTGTGCTCCTATAAAACTTTACTTACAAAGACAGGTAGCGGCTCAGATTGGGTTAGTTTGCCAACTCTCAGTGACTCTTAAGTTTAGCATAGACAAGAATTCTGGGCCGTGTTGGGGAGGCAGGTGCTTGGTGTTGGTAGACAATCCTTTTACGCCTCCAAAAAATCAGGGAAACAGAGTTTTTGAGGCTCCAGGTTTTCTCGGAGAGATTTCCTGCCCATCCTCTCCCCATCTCCTTCTCCCTGCTGATGGAGTCTCTTCACGCTCTCTGCAGCCTTATCTTCTGTCCTTTCCTCTGAGGCAGGACTGACTCAGCCCTGCATGAAGTTTCCAGGGTACTGCACCAGACCTAACCCTGCAAAGCAACATCTGCCCCATTTCTGTCTGGAGAGGTCCCCATGAAACCCAGAGAGGTTCCTCATGGAGGACAGGGTGACACCTGAGGAGTCACTAGGGAGGCAGAGGACTGCCTAAACTCTGTTAATGCAGGTCAATGTCCATCATCTGTTGTCCCTGGAGCAGAACATGTGTACAGGGAGCCTCAAGCAGAAGACCGCTGTGCTCCTAGTCTGAGTGCAATCCACCTTCGGCTCCTCCTGGGTTTCTCCAGGTTTCTCAGGGACCCCTAGTAAAAACAGCTCAAGCATCCTGCTCTTTCTTCCTGTGGTCCCTGCTTTATCTGGATGGGCTGGCTACTTACTGGTAAGCTCAGATCACGTGGCAGTCTCCCCGCCCCCTTGACAATTGTGAAGCCAATTACACCATCCACAAATAGTTTTTTGTAATAATAAGAAGAAAAACAGCCCTAGAGGAGGGACTTACTCCTCTCATTCCATTTTCCCCTTCCTTCCTTTTTTCTTTCTTTTCTTTCTTTCTTTCTTTTCTTTCTTTGTTTCTTCCTCTCTCTTTCTTCCTCTCTCTCTCTCTCTCTCTCTCTCTCTCTCTCTCTCTCTCTCACTCTCTCTTTCTTTCAACTTTTAAGTTCAGGGGCATATGTGCAGGTTTGTTATATAGGTAAACTTGTGTCATGGAGGTTTACGGTACATGTTATTTCATCACTCACGTGTTAAGACTAGTACCCATTAGTTATTTTCGCAGATCCTCTCCCTCCTGTCACCCTCCACTGTCCAGCTGGCTCCAGTGTGTGTTGTCCCTTTCCGCTATGTGTCCATATGTTCTCATCCTTCAGCTCCCACTTATAAATGAGAACATGCATTTGATTTTCTGTTCCTGAATTAGTTTGCCCAGGATAATGGCCTCCAGCTCTACCCATATGCCCACAAAAGATATGATCTTGTTCTTTTTTATGGCTACAGAATATTCCATGGTGTATATGTATCACATTTTCCTTATCCAGTCTACCATTGATAGGCATTTAGTTTGATTCCATGTCTTTGCTATTGTGAACAGTGTGCCGTGTCTTTGTGTCAGAATGACTTATATTCCTTCAGGTATATAGTCAGTACAGTAATGGGATTGCTGGGTCCATGGTAGTTCGGTTTCTGGGTTTTTGATGAATTGCCACATTGCTTTCTCCAATGGTTGAACTCATTTACCCTCCACCAACAGTGTATAAGTGTTCCTTTAGCTCTGCCACCTTGCCGGCACCTGTTATTTTTTGACTTTTTAATAATAGCCATTCTGACTGGTGTGAGATGGCATCTCATTGTGGTTTTGATTTGCATTTCTCTAATGATTAGTGATGAACCCCTTTTCACATGCTTGATGGATGCATGCATGCCTTCTTTTGAAAAGTGTCTGTTCATGTCTTTTGACCACTTTTAAATGGGATTGCTTATTTCTTATAAATTTAAGTTCCTTATAGACGATGAATATTAGACTTTGGCAGTGCATAGTTTGCAAACATTTGCAAACATTCTGTAGGTTGTGTGTTTACTCTGTTGATAGTTTCTTTTGCTGTGCAGAAGCTCTTTAGTTTAGTTAGATTCCGTTTGTCAATTTTTGCTTTCGTTGCCATTGCTTCTGGCATCTTCATCATGAAATCCTTGCCCATTCCTATGTCCAGAACTGTATTGCCTAGGTTGTCTTCCAGGTTTTGGTTTTTCTTTTTCTTTCTTTTTTTTTTTTGAATAATTTTAGGTTTTACATTTAAGTCTGTAATCAATTTTGAGTTAATTTTTGTATACAATGTAAGGAAGGGGTCCAGTTTCCATCTTCTGCATATGGCTAGCCTGTTATCCCAGCATTATATTTATTGAATGGAGAGTCCTTTCTTCATTGCTTGTTTTTGTTAGCTTTGTCACAGATCAGATGGTTGTAGGTGTGCAGTCTTATTTCGGGGCTCTCTACTCTGTTCCATTGGTCTATGTGTCTGTTTTTGTTTCAGTACCATGCTGTTTTGGTTACTATAGCCCTGTCATATAATTTGAAGTCAGGTAATGTTATGCCTCCAGCTTTGTTCTTTCTGCTTAGGATTGTCTTGGCTATTTGAGCTCTTTTTTGGGTTCTATATGGATTTTAAAATAGTTTTTTTCTAGTTCTGTGAAGAATGTCCTTGGTAGTTTGATAGGAATGGTATTGAATCTATAAATTGCTTTGGGCAGTATGGCCATTTTAACGACATTGATTTTTTCTGATCCATGAGCATAGAATGTTTTTCCATTTGTTTGTGTCATCTCCAATTTTTCTGAGCAGTGTTTTTCAGTTCTCCTTACAGAGATCTCTCACCTTCCTGGTTAGCTATATTCCTAGGTATTTTATTCTCTTTGTGGCAATTGTGAATGGGAATGTGTTCCTGATTTGGCTCTCAGCTTGGCTGCTGTTGGTGTGTAGGAGTGCTAGTGATTTTGTACAAAGTCCTGAGACTTTGCTGAAGTTGTTTATCAGCTTATGGAGCTTTTGGGCTGAGACTGTGGGGTTTTTAAGATATAGGATCGTGTCTTCTGCAAACAAGGATAGCTTGACCTCCTCTCTTCCTAACTGGATATCTTTTATTTCTTTCTTTTGCCTGATTGCTCTGACCAGGACTTCCTATAGTACGTTAAATAGGAGTGGTGAAAAAGGGCATCTGTGTCTTGTGCCAGTTTTCAAGGGGGGAGTGCTTCCAGCTTTTGACCATTCAGTATGATGTTGGCTGTTGGTCTGCCACAGATGGCTTTTATTATTTTGAGGTATGTTTCTTCAATACATAGTTTGTTGAGAGTTTTTAACATGGAGAGCTGTTGAATCTTATCAAAAGTCTTTTCTGCATCTATTGAGATAATCATGTTTTTTGTCTTTAGTTCTGTTTATATGAGGAATTACATTTTTTGACTTGTATATGTTGAACCAACCTTGCATCCCAGGGGAAAGCTTACTTGATCATGGTGGGTAAGCTTTTTGGTATGCTGCTGGATTTGATTTGCCCATATTTTGCTGAGGAATTTTGCATTAATGTTCATCAAGGATATTGGCCTGAAGTTTTATTTCTTTTTTTTTTTTTTTTTTGTATCGCTGCCAGGTTTTGATATCAGGATGATGCTGGCCTCATAGAGTGAGTTAGAAAGGAATCCCTCTTCCTCAATTTTTTTGAATAGTTTCAGTAGGAATTGCACCAGCTCTTCTTTGTACATCTGGTAGAATTCCACTGTGAATCTGTCTGGTCATTGGTGGCTTTTTTTTTTTTTTTTAGATTATTTGCTATGGATTCAGTTTTAGAGCTTGTAATTTGTCTGTTCAGGGATTCAATTTCTTCCTGGCTCAGTCTTAGGAGGGTGTATGTATCCAGGAATTAATCAGTTTCTTCTGAACTGTACGTAATGCCCTTCTTTGTCTTTCTTGGTTTAAAGTCTGTTGGTCTGAAATTAGGATTGCAACCCCTGCTTTTTTTCTATTTTCCATTTGCTTGGTAGATTTTTCTCCATCCCTTTATTTTCAGCCTTTTGGTGTCATTGCAAGTGAGATGGGTATCTTGAAGACAGCACACCAATGGGTCTTGGTTCTTTATCCAGCTTGTCACTCTCTGACTTTTAATTGGGGCATTGAGCCTGTTTATATTAAGGTTATTATTAACATGTGTGGATTTGATCCTGTCATGATGTTAGCTGGTTATGCAGACTTGTTTGTGTGGTTGCTGTATGGTGTCACTGGTCTGCATACTTAAGTGTATTTTTGTAGTGGCTGGTAACAATCTTTCCTCTTCATGTTTAGTTTTTCCATCAGGAGCTCTGGTAAAGCTGGTCAGTGGTAACAAACTCCCTCAGCATTTGCTTGTCTGAAAAAGGATCTTATTTTTCCTTCATTTATGAAGCTTAGTTTGGCTGGATATGAAATTCTGTGTTGAACTTTCTTTTCTTTATGTATGTTGAATATTGGCCCCCAATCTCTTCTAGCATGTAGGGTTTCTACTGAGAAGTCTGCTGTTAGTCTGATAGGCTACTGTTTGGAGGTGACCTGACCTTTCTCTATAGCTGCCTTTAACATTTTTTTCTTTCATTTCAATCTTGGACAACCTGATTACTATGTGTCTTGAGGATGATCTTCTTGTGAAGTATCTGACTAGGGTTCTCTGCATTTCCTAAATTTGAATGTTGGCCTCTCTAGCTAGGCTGGGAAAGTTCTCATGGATGATATCCTGAAATACATTTTCCAAAGTGCGTACACTCTCCCTATCTCTTTCAGGGACACCAATAAGTCATAGAGTTGGTCTCTTTATATAATGCCATATTTCTCAGAGGTTTTGTTCATTCCTTTTCATTCTTTTTTCTCTATTCTTGTCTGTCTTATTCCAAAAAGCCAGTCTTCAAGCTCTGAAATTCTTCCCTCTGTTTGGTTTATTCTGCTATTAATACTTGTGATTGCATTATGAAGTTCTTGTAGTGTGGTTTTTCAGATCTATCCCATCAGCTACATTCCTTTCTATACTGGCTATTTTGTCTGTCAGCTGCTATATCATGTTATTGTGATTCTTAGCTTCCTTGAATTGGGTTTCAATGTATGCCTGCATCTCAGTGATCCTCATTCCTATTCATACTTTTTTGTCAGGTCAGCCATCTCAGCCCAGTTCAGAACCCTCTCTGGGGAGGTAGTGCACCTGCAGACACTCCGGCTTTTTGAGTTGTCAGAGTTCTTGCACTGATTCTTTCTCATCTTTGTGAGCTGACATTTCTTCAGTCTTTGAAGTAGCTGATCTTTGGATTTTTTTCTTTCTTTTATTCTATTCAATGACCTGGAAGGTTTGATTGTAGTATAAGGTGGGTTCAGCTGACTGACTTCATTTCTGGAAGATTTTAAGAGGCCATTGCTCAGCTCCCAACTCCTGAACTGTGTGCTCTAACTCTGGGGGACTTGTATCAGGCCCTGTTTTTTTCTCTGGCTCCTCAAGGTTAAGAATATACTGTGCTGTGGGGGTGGGGGTAGGGTGAGGGTGCTTCTGAGCCACTGGTCACTGTGTTACAATGGGTGGTGTCAGGCAGCCAAGGCTTTTTGCAGACCGGTGGCAGTCAGATCTGTTTTTCTCCATATGTGCCAGCTGCAGCAGCAGCGGCCGCATGGTAGGGTGCACACTCACTGGCTGCCGCAGGGTGTTAGTAGGTGCCAGAGTGTCTGCTTCTGTGTGAGTGTTCATGACAGTGATGAAGGTAGCACAAACTGTGAGTGCCTGTGTGCATAGTTCTGCTGGTGGTGGTGTTACATGAGGGTGGGGCACTGGCTAGTGCAGGTCTGTGTGCACGCTCTCCACCAGGACCGGCAGGGGTGATTGCTCAGGGCAGGGGAAGGGTTTGCTGTTCTCTGTACCTAGTTTCAATTCCATGGCGGTGTTGGCATCAGAGTGGGGCACTGGCAAGGGTGTGGTTGGCTGGCTCTGTGCCCCCAAAGGCTCCAACTGCAATGGTGGTCTGGCAGAGAAGTAACACAGAGTGCACTCCCACCACAACAGTGGCAGAGCAGGGTGCATGTACATGTGAGTGCTGGCAGGGCAAAGAAGGCAAAACCCATCTGCACACACATGCACTGGCAAAGCGACGTGGGGTGTTGCTGTGGGCCTGGGGGAAGCTGCAGTGTGGGAAGAGAGCAGGCTGGCTGGTGCACGGCCTTAGGGGCCACCCTACTGGAGCTCTCTGCCAGTCAGCCAAAAGTCCACCAGCACAGGAGCCATGATACAAGCCCCCAGAGCACCTGCTGCTGCTCCACAAGCAAGCATATCTGGGCTGGGTTCCTGGGAGAGGCTGGCAGATCAAAGGGTGCTCAGGTCAGACCAGCCCTGTCTTATGGACAAGACTGCCCTGCAGAGTTCAGGTCTGACAGATCATCTAGGACTAAAGTCTCCTATGGAAGCAAGTCGAGCATATCTTGTAATGGATATCTTGTAAAGCAGGTCAGTGGTAACAAGTTCTCTTAGCACTTGCTTGTCTGAAGAGGATCTTATTTCTGTTTCATTTATGAAGCTTAGTTTGGCTGGATATGAAATTCTAGGTTGAAATTTCTTTTCTTTATGTATGATGAATATTGGCCTCCAATATCTTCTGGCTTGTAGAGTTTCTACTGAGAATTCTGCTGCTAGTCTGATGGGCTTCCCTTTGTAGGTGACCTGACCTTTCTCTATAGCTGCCTTTAACAGTTTTCTTTGATTTCAGTCTTGGCGAATCTGATTATTATGTGTCTTGAGGATGATCTTCTTGTGAAGTGTCTTATTGGGGTTCTCTGCATCTGGCCACGCTCTCCTACAGATGTTCCCACATCAAACCCTCTGGGCTCTGCATCAGCTAACGTGGTACCTCTACTTCTCTAAGCACTTTTCCCTGCCACTTTGAGTGTCCATGGTGGTTGAGGGGTCTCTTCCTGCTGGGGTTCCAGGGGCCCATGGAGAGAGTGGGTTGCTCCTTGCCAGTTCAACTCAGCAATTCCCCTGGAGTTGTTGCGGGCTGGGAATGAGTCCCATGCATGGTAGCCGCATGCAGGATTCCCAGCTTCCTCCCCTTTCGGCCTAGAATTCTGTGTCTTCCTTCCATCCACTCTCAGTGCCTTCCCTCTGAAGACCTGTTAGGAGTGCAACAGTCATCTTGGTCCTTCAGTGGCAGCTGTTCCACCTAGCTGCATCTATTGGCCATGTTGGCCAGCATTCCATTCTATTTTCCAAAAAAATGCAAGCTGTCCATGACTTTCTTCCCCCTTGACTTCTCCACTAGGTCCTCAGCCTCCTGTGTTCTCCCTTCCACTTGGCACACGGTGTCTCCTTCCTTGAAGACCACTTTCTGCTGTCAAGGACCTTTCCTGGTTTCTGAATTTGTGTGTATATGAAAAATGTGAGGCCGGGCACGGTGGCTTATGCCTTTAATCTCAGCACTTTGGGAGGCTGAAGCAGGCGAATCACGAGGTCAGAAGATCGAGACCAACCTGGCGAACATGGTGAAACCCCATCTCTACTAAATACAAAATTTAGCCGGGCATAGTGGCATGTGCCTGTAGTCCCAGCTACTCGGGAAGCAGAGGCAAGGGAATCACTTGAACCCGGGAGGCAGAGATTGCAGTGAGTGAGCCAAGATTGCATCACTGCACTCCAGCCTGGGTGATAGAGCAAGACTCCATCTCAAAAAAAAAAGAAGGAAAGAAAAATGTGAGCTCTTCCCCTTCCAGTTCCCATAAGGCTCTGCTGGGAGCCTAAGGTAAAAAAGGTGGTGGTGGCCAGGCCCAGGACGCTGGACACCAACCAAAGGGGGTGACCATATGCATACCACAGCCCCAGGTAGAAGTGACAAGCCAACAATACAGATGCCTGGAGGGCCTGCTCCAGGAGAGCCCAGGGACATGGGGACTTACTGAAGAGGGCCAGAGTTGACCATGAGGAGCCATTTTTATTCTTCTTCACGCATGTCCCCAAGCCCATCTTCCTTCAGAGGTGGCCAGTGGAAGCAGTCAGAGATGGTGGTTAAATGACATGACATGCTCTGTTCTCTCTCTTGACAGCCCTTGCTAGCTTAAGGAACTAAATGTTTCAAATGCTTCCCTGTCCACAGGTTCAGAAAAAACTTCAGAAAATTAAGTAGACGGCAGAAATAAATGCCTTGGATACCAAGTTATCTGCCTGGTGTCTTGTTGGCACCTATGTCCTCCTGACTGGATCAGGAGTAGGACTGGGGAGGAAGGTTGAGTCAGAATCTCTGGGACTTTATGTTTCTGACTATATTTCAAGTCAAATATGAGTGACTTCTTTAAAAATTTATACCTAGTTTAAATTCCCCATGCCTCCTCCTCCCTTCATTAAAGAGCAGGGCTCAATGAGAGTTAATTAGGTTATATACAGCAAGAGAGCTGAGTTACACAGTACATGTGGCCCAGAGCTGACCCTCTATAAATGTGAATTCCCTTTTTTTCCTTTCTAGAGGGAATAATCAAAAGTTAAGCCTGATTTTAAACCATTACCACCAGCTACCGCTACTGCAGACCTGTGAATGCCAATTATGAAGTTCACAGACAGGGTTTTGTCAAAGGTTTTCTCAAAACACACTGAATCTGGCCTTCCACACGGAGTGAGGCTTTGGCGAATGGGTTTCGGTGACAGAAACTTACTGGAGGAGTCATCACTGCAAAGAAGGGTGGGCTGAGCTGGTGCTGTTCCTCAGGTCTTTTCCCTCAATTCGTGCAGTGGTTGCACAGTGGAATAGCTCTTGGAGAAGCATAAAAGCACCATCATTTGGGGCCAGGGAGAGAAAGAACTGCCACACTTCACCTTGGGTCACAAGGCTTCTTTCTCAGCCTCACACCTCACAGCTCACGTGCATGAGCAGAATGAGGGTCTACATTTCATTGCCCAACTTTGACATATTCTGAAAAACTAGACTTAGAGAACCCAGACGTTGCACTGCCTCCCACAGCACAGGGATGCATCCTTTCCAAAACTACTCTGATGGAGTGAGTGACAGAAAGACAGAGGGGAAAAGAGCTGCTTTCAAAGTACTCTAGTGGAGTCTGTGTTTTATTCACCCATGTTCAAGTGAAATCCTGACGACAGCATAAAGGACTTCAGTTAGCCACTGAGAAGTTTTTGAAAGTAAAGAAAGAAAGGCACCGGACCAGGAGTGGGCAAACTCTGCCCCTGGGCTAACTCAGCAATCCCCTACTTTGGTATGGTTAGTGAGCTAAGACTGGTTTTTACATTTTTAAACGGTTGAAAAGAAATATCAAAAGAAGAACAATATTTGGTGACACATGGAAATGATATAAAATTCAAACTTCCTTGTCCATAAATAAAGTTTGATTGGAAGAAGGCACCCTCATTTTTTTCACATATTGCCTATGGATGCTTTTGTGCTGCAGCGGCAGAGACGAGTAGTTGTGATAGAGACTGTGAGGTCCGCAAAGCCGGAAACCTTTATTCTCTGGACCTTTATAAAAAGGCTGCCGGGCCCTGCAGTATGCAATGGTGTGTGCTGATGCTCGGCTCACCATCTCTCTGGAGAACCATGGCCTAGTGCAGTGCTCGGGTTTGAAGGTGAGAGATGGATAAAACAACGTCAGCAATGCCTTCCTCCCAGGTGGTGACACCTGACACTGTACCTATTCCCAAGGCATACACAGCAGGAATGACTTTGTTATAACTCAAGTTGGTGCCTTTCTACTCTCAGTTTCAGAAGGCTCTTCCCTGTGTCTTACTTAAGTCCCTCATGTTACTATTATCATTTCCCACAGTCTCAGTGAGTTACTAAGGCAGAGAAGGAAACAGCCCTGGAGTCTGACAGCAAGTAAAAGCCAGAAAGAGAACAAATCCAGGAGGTCTGGCTCCTAGCAGAGTTTGGTCAGACACTCCTTCCAAGACAGAACTGATGGCATCTTTTCTGTTAAGCATGTCACCTCCCATGGGACAAACCCTAACCCGAGACAGGAAGACATTTGGCATTCTCAGTGGGCAGGCTTACCTGGAACCCCACTTACCTGCATGTCCCTCCTGGCGATGAAGCCTTTGCCTTCAGCATCACAGGTCTGAAAGAATTCCTGTGCCTTCCTCAGCATGGCTAGCTGGCCCAGCGCCTGCTCCTGAGTCTCCCTCTGCTCCAGGCTGTCCAGGGGATGCAGGCAGGCTCCACTCCCCTTCGGCTTCTGGCCAGACCCCTGACCAGGTCTCTGGGGTCTGGAGACTACCCTTCCATCAGGGGTGGCCATCCAGATTAGTCAGTTTCTTGAAGTCTTTTTCAGAACCTGATTTTGGAAGATGGGAGAGAGAAGTCAGTGTGGTGGGTTGGAGTGAGGCTGAAAAGAACGAGAGGGAAGCACAGAGCCGCTCAACAGTGTGTCCAGGCATCTCTTAGCAACCACCTCTTAATTAGCAAAAGCCCAGGACAAGGGGAAAATACGCCACCACTAATAGATCAGCAAGCCCATCAAAGGGAGAAGGGAAGAGTGTGGAGAAGACAGACATCTCCAGATTGAAAGGATATGGAATAGGGGAAGCCTGAAAACAATTTCTCCCAATTTAAACAACAAAACAACAACAAAGTAGACCCCAGTAGACCAGCTGCCATTTACAGAGAGTTTACTCAGACACCATGCCATGGCCTCTATATACAATTTTTTCATGTAATTCTCACACCTCTCTGAGATAGCTATTATCATCTTCATTTTAGCAATGAGAAAACTGAGGCTCAGAGAGGGTTGAGTGACTTGCTCGATATCATGCAGCAAAATCACTACAAAAGCTGAGATTTACATCCAAGCTTGCATAGCTTGTATGATCTTAACCCCACTCTGTCCCGACTCCTCAGCATTGCCGAGGATGGAAAGCTCCCCTCAGCCAGGTGCACTTGTTCCTACATCATTCACAGTCAAGTTCTTGGTGAGCTCTTACCCAATGTCATAGACCTCTGCCACAGCTGTGAGCTCTGCAGTTTACATAGGAGAAAACGGGCCCCAATCCATGTTGCACAGGGTTTCCCAGGCCTGGTTTGGTGATGTCCAAGGCTGTTTTCAGCCCAAACCAAATCACAAATCATACACCTCAATCAGACTCTAAAAGACTACAATGTGATGTGGAAGAGAGCATACAGAAACCTGGCTTCCAGTCTGGACTCCACTGCTGCTTATATGACCTTGAACAAGTCAGTATCTGTCTGGGCCTCAGCTCCCTTATCTGTATGAGAAGAAGACTGGACCTGTTTGTCTCTAAGGTCCTTCCTAGTTCTGATCATCTGTAAGTCTGTGAAGTCCCACATCACAAAATGTTATTAATTATAAATGTTATTAATTAAAAACTGAGTCCATGGGTTAAAAGGAAATAATAACATCCTTGGATTTTTTCCATCTGAAGACTTTTTGAAAGTAGAATAGGTCCAAATATTAAATACATGATCACATTTAGACTTAAAAATAGAGATGTGCACTGCAATGCATTTTGTGGGGAGCTGGAGAAGGTGATGCCCTGGATCATATTTCCTGTGTCCATGTGAGTAAGAAAGGAGGAAAATAAGTGAATCACCAGGCAGGTTTCTCTGATTACCAGGCCCTAGGCCTCTGACTCAGCTAAACCATGTCCAAAGCAATCTAAAATCTGTTGATTTTGGTGCACATCTTGCACTTACCAGATTTGGCAAGAGCTGTGGGCCAGAGCTGGAAGAGCTCCTGGCCTCAGGGATGAACTTTATGTAATAGGGCCTTGACAGAGCAGACCAGACCACATCTTTTGCTCTGCGTGGCTGGACATGTAACTCCCAACCTGACCCATCTGACCAGTCCCATCCTCAGGAAATGCTCTTTCTTGTCATCCCTATGTGTGTGAACTCACCATCACCTAATCCTAAGCAGATTTAACATTTTTATTCTATCTTCCCCATAGGGAGTTGCCTTGGATGCATGTCCTGAAGGGGAGGGCCATCTCCATGGCTTTTATGTGCATTGTTCAGCCCACCTGCATGGAGTGCTGCCTTTGGAAGAGCTTTCGCATAAAGATGGTGGTGATGTGAGCTTCTGCAAATATATCACATGAGCAGAACAGGCTGTTGTCTTCCTGATACCTTGCCAGGACTCCGTCTGCAAGGTCTCTGCACCCAATAGGCCCTACCCTACTCCTACCTGCTGCTCCCAGGAGACAAGGTTAATAAAATCTGTCATTCCTTGACTGCTTTCTCTTGTCAGGCCCCTAGCATACTTCATCCTATTGAACCTGACATCCTGCTATATGGTAAGTATGATTGGGATTCCCATCACACAGATGAGGCAACTGAATTTTGGAAAGGTTAATTTGGATCAAGGTCTAGCACAGTTAGAGAACTCTTCTGCTATAACACATTACCTTCCTGGGACCCAGTTCTATGCTTTCTCTTAACAGTGTACTCATCCCCAACTGATCTAAATCACCTCCCAGAGGCACAGTCATCATTTTAAGGGGAATGTCTTTAATTCATTCATCCATTCATTTATTTCCATCTACTGATTACCATGCAGCAAGCCCTGAGCTAACATTGAGAAATAGTGTTAGGTGAAATAGTGAATAGGACATGGTCCCTGTCCTTAATGAATGAGTCTCTGAGAGTCTCTAATGGTGGGATTTCAATAATAGCGACTGACATTGGGTGAAGATGCTTTGAACTGAGGCCTAACAATCGACTACTTCTGAATAGCTGTGTGACCTTAAGTGAGCCCTCAAGTCACTCGGGGCCTGAGAAAGAGTAGAGAGGATTTATTAGCTCCAGATCTGAGGCTTGCTGGCTTTCTACCTTCCCTAGACCACTTTCCCTCTATCTCTGCCCAGCTGGTAACAGGTGATGCATGACATGAAAGAGCCAGTCTAGTTGTTCTAGAGAAGTCAGCTATGAGCAACTGGTAGGCAGGCACCATGTCTTATTTGATTTTAACCACAGTTTCTAGCCTAGAATATAGTATATAGAAGGTGCTCACTGATCACTGAATGAAGGAAGACAAATCTTTTGTTGAAGTCTTCGGAGGAGGGCCTGCAAGCATTTTTATTTCAGGCAGGTAGCTCTACATGTGGAATTTTTATCTTATAATGAGTAAGTCTAGACTTCTGTTTCCAGAAAAGATGTAATATCAGAGCCTGGATTTACCCTCCCAGTTGAAAAACCAAAAATCCAGACAGAATATAATTTTAAAAATGGTTTTCAAGACACTAGGCATCAGGAATGAAGGATGGTGGTCCTTAACAGGAGCAGGCCTATAGTGAGCTGAGTGAATTCAGCTCCTACAGTACAGAATTTAGAAAGATATTTACTCATGAGCTAACCCTGCACTCACACAACCCTGAGAATTAGTACCTTCCTAAGAGTCAGCTGCTTATGGTACAAAATCTAAGGAGGCTTTCACTCTCCAAGTTGTGCATCCATAGTGATTTCTGTCTTAAATGTTTTATTATAGGGGCTTCACTCATCTTACTCTAGTTCAAGCTCTGTTCCTGAAAGATAGGAGAGAAACAAAGTGAGCTCCAAGTTTGCCCTGTCTTATTGCCTGAAGAGTTTTTAGTTCATCGCACAGGGAGGGGAAACACAGGTATAGCTTTGTAGATTAGCTACATTGAGGAAATCCAACTGTATCCTGCCTACAAGAAACATACTTTACACATAAAGACAGAAACAGTTAAAAGTAAAAGGCTGGAAAAAGATATAACACATTAACATTAGTTAAGAGAATATTGCATATTAATATCAGGCAAAGTGGATTACAGAAGGAAGAATATTAATGGAAATTTAAAAGTTATTTCATATTGATAAAAGGCCAATCCATCAATATGCTATAATAATGCTAAACATTTATGTGTCTAATAACAGAACTTTGAAATACACAAAGCAAAAACTGATTGAACCGCAAGGAAAAATAGCAGTCACCATGATATCCAAAGATTTCAACAACTTTCTCTCCCAATAATTTATAAAACAAGTAGACAGCCATCAGTAAGGATACAGATGATTTGAACACTATCAGCCATCTTGACTTAATTGGCATTTATAGAACACTCCACTGAACAACAGCTAAATGTACTTTTCAAATACCCATGGAATATTGACCAAGAAACTCCATATTCTGGGTCATAAAATGAGTCTTAATAAATTTAAAAGGATTCAATTTGTACAAAGTATGTACTCTGACCACAATGGAATTACATTAGGAACCAATAACAGAGAGACCTCTGGAAAATGTCCAAGTATTTGGAAAGAGAGTAACACACTTCTAAACAACTCACAGGTTCAAAGAAAAAAAAGAAAGGAAAAATGAAAAAGTATATTAAACTAAATGAGAAAAAAGCACAATATGTCAGCAGTACTAAGGAAAAAAATTATAGCACTAATCACATATACTCGGGAAGAAGAAAGGTCTCAAATCAGTGACCTCAGATTTTACCTTAAGAAACTAGAAAAATAAATACAAATTAAACCTGAAGTAAGGAGAAAAAAATAATAAAGATCAGATAAGAAAAATGAAATAGAAAACATAACAGCGATGGAGAAAATCAACAAAACTAAAAGCTGGTTCCTTGAGAAGATCAATAAAGAGAGAAGACACAAATTACAATATCAGCAATGTGAGAGGTGATATCACTACAGATACTAGAGACATTAGAAGGCTAAGAAGAGAATATTATGAATTACTTTATGCCAACAAATTTGACAATTTAGATAAGATGAACAGATTCCTTGAAAGACACTAAATACCAAAGTTCACTCAAGGAGGAACAGATTACATGAGTAATTCTATATCTGCTAAAGAAATTGACCTGATAGTTAAATGAAAAATCTTCCCACAAGAGAACTTCAGGTCCGCATAGCTAAACTGATGAATTCTATCAAATAATTAAAGAAGAAGTAATACCACAACACAGACTCTTTCAGAAAATTGAAGAGTAGGAAATACCTCCTAACATATTATATGAGGCTACCATTACCCTGATACCAAAACTGAACAAAGATATTACGGAAAAAAATAGGCCAATATCCCTTATGAACACAGATGTAAATCTGTTTTAGGAAATTTTAACAGATTGAGTCCAATGCCATATAAAAAGGTAATCCTGACCAACCAGGGTTTATCCTAGAAATACAAGAATGGTTTAACATTTGAAAATCAATAATGTAATTCACCATATTAGCAAATTTTCAAAGATAAACCTTTTGATTATCTCAATAGATATAGAAAAAGCATCTGTCAAAATCTGCTTCTGATAAAAACTAAGAGAACTAGGAATAGGAAGGAACTGCCCCAACAGGAAAATGGGCATCTACAAAAACAACAATAGCTAACATCCTACTTAAGGGTGAAAGACCAAATGTTTTGTCCCTAGGGTCAAGAAAAAGACATGAGTGGCTGTTTTTACCATTTCTATTCAACATTATATTGGAGAATTTAGCTAGTTCAATGTAGCAAGAAAAAGAAATAAAATACATTCAGATTGGAAAGGAAGAAGTTAAGTTGTCTTTATTCCCAGACAGCAGAAGTGCCTCTATAAAAAAAAATCTGATGAAATTCACAAAAAGCTACTAACTAATAAGTGAATTTGACAAGGTTGCAAGACACACACTCAGTACATGATAATCAATTGTACTTATCTATGCTAGCAATAAAAAATTAAAATTGAAATAAAAAATATCTACAATGACATAAAAATATGAGATAGGAATATATCTGACAAAGGATATATAATACTTATACATTGAAAACTATAAAATTCAATGAGCATACAAAGAAGACCTAAAAAATGGAGAGATATGACAAGTTCAAGGGATTGAGAGACTCAACATTATTAAGGTGTCATTTCTTCCTAAATTCAATAGATTCATCTCAATTCCAGTCAAAATCCCACCAGGCTTATTTGTTGAAATTGATAAGCTTATCTAAAATTCATACAAAAATGAGAAAGACCTAGAATAGCCAAAACAACTTTGAAAAAGAAGAACATATTAATTAGAAGACAAAGACTACCTGATTTCAAGACTTATTGTAAAGCTACAGTAGTCGAGACAGTGATACTGGCATAAAACACACAAATAGATAAATGGAACAGAATATAGAACAGAGAAGCCAAAAATAGACCCATGTATATAAATGATTTTTGGCAAAGATGCAAGGTAATTCAAAAGATAAAGCATAGTTTTTCCAAAAATAAAAATGCTACTGAAACAATTGGATATCCATTTGCAAAAAGAATTTTAATTCATACATTGTACCATATACAAAAAATAATGTACAATGTGTCATAGGCCTAAATGTAAAACCTAAAAACATAAAATTTCAAGAAGGAAACATCTCTGTGACCTCAGCATGGGCAAAAGTTTCTCGGGTATAATAGCAATAGTGCAATTCATTTGAAAAAAATATATGATAAATTGATCTTCATCAAAAATTGAAATGTCTGCTCTTTGAAAGACAACATTTAAGTGAATGAAAAGCAAGCCACAGGCTGAAACAAAGTATTTACAAAACACATATCTAATAGAGGATTTTTATCTAGAACATATAAGAACTTTCAAAACTCAATAAGAAAACAACCCACTTTTTAAAATGGGCAAAACATTTGAACAGGCACTTCACCAAGCAAGACATAGGGATAACAACCAACCACATAAAAAGATGCTCACCCTCATTGGTTATAAGAGACATGCAACTGAAAACCACATGAAATACCATGACACACCTACTAGAATGGCTAACATTGCAAAGATTATACCGAGTCTTGGCAAAGATATGGAACAGCTGGAACTCTCATATATTATATTGCTAGTAAAAATGTTAAACAGTAACACTCCTTTGAACATTTGACAGTTTCATAGAAAGTCAAACAAATGTTTCCCATATGATCCAGCCATTCTACTCCTAAATATTTACTCAAGAGAAGAAAAACATGTGTACATGCAAGACTTAAACATGACTGTTCATAGCACTTTTATTTGTAATAGTCCAAAACAACAACTCAAATATTCATTAACAGGTAAATGGATAAATGAATTGTGGAATGCTATTCTTAATTAAAGGAAATGAACTGTTGATCCAAACAACAAAATGGACAAATCTCAAAAAAATCACGTGAGTGACAGAAGTCAGACAAAAAAGACACATACTATATGATTTCATTTCTATAAAACACTAAAAAATGAAAACATCTGTTAGAGGAAAAGAAGTGAGAATAGGGAAGAGTGAGAAGGAGGGATTACCAAAGGGCAAGGGGAAATTTGGGGGGATGTTGATATGTCTGCTATCTTAAGTTCATGAATATGATATATGATTCCATGATAGTTTCCTGGACTTATTTATTTATTTATTCATACACACACATATATACAAATATATATTAAATATATATGTGATCAAATAGTACACTTTACACATAATGCAGTTTATTATATGTCAATAGCTCAAAACATCTATTTTAAAAAAAAGAAGAATGGGTCTGGGTCAGAAACTTGTGTCTCCCAGGCCTTGCAATCTAGCCTGGCCCATTGTATTTATCCCAGGAGGCTGATTCTGCCTTTTACATTCAACTCCGGCAAGCAGGAAATGGCTGAAATTAAGCAATCTCCCTATGAAAACTTTCAGTCTGTTTGTGCAGGGAGCTAAATAAACCCTACAAATAAAGAATCAGGGCAGAGCCCCTTGTGAAGACCACTGATCTAACATGACTTCAGCCCCTTCACTTACCGTGTGTCCCCTCGCTAGGCCTGCAATCTTTGCTGAGCATCTGTGGCTTTCTTGAGAGCAGTGGAAAACAAAATAGCCAGAGTGCTTCTACTATCATTTCCAAATAAAGTGGAAGCCCTGTGTAAGCTCAGCTGTCTCCCATTTGGATGAAGCCCAAGGATGCCTTAATCTCAGGGCTAGACGTAGCTTTTTGTCTCAAAGATTTTCCATTAGACCAACAGACAGTAAGTACATCTATAAAGGAGGAAATGGTGGAGTATATTCTAAAGGCAAAAGGAAAAGACCATCACAAGGAGAAAAGAGAAAATGCTTTTTATCTGCCTGACTCTGAGAGCTTCCAGGCAACTCTGCTCCCTCCAGAATGGTTCCAAAAGACTTTATAAACAGATGGGAATTAGCCAACTCTTAAATACTTCCAGGAAGATTTCCCAGCTATCCAAGGTAATTCTAGCAGCTTAGTAACTGCTACAATCAGAAAGTTCATAGATCAAACCTAAATCCCTCCTAAGGGTTCTAAGCTAATTTTCTCCTTACTCTGGGCTCAGTGGAAATAGAGAACAGCTGGTATCTCCTTCCACATCACACCAGTAGCAAACCTGAAAGCAGCCGCTAACTCATCCAGATTTCCCTTGAATCTCTCCTGCAGCACAAAGTTAGGAAATCGAAAGCCCAAAAAGCATCTCCAGGATCCATTCACATCTCTTTAATCACCCAGGCTTCAGTGGGAGGAATCCTCCATATGCAGCAGTACCCGGAAGCCTCAGTGACTAACTCTGAGCTGGCAATGTCTGATAAAGGCAAAGAGATAGGTGGGTCTCGTCGAACTGCAGAGGGGCAGGGGTACTTGGGATTTTTTTTTTTTTTTTTTTTACCTTCCTCACCCTGATACTCTTTATTAACTGTGGAATTGTACTATTTTCTTCACCATGGCAACAAACATACTCAATAGATTTAGCTCTTACCTTTCCTGCACAAGGTGATGGGGAAAAACGGAAACAAAGAAAAGTGAAGCAAATAAAGTTTTCAGAAAACAAGGAGTTAAGGAAATTATGAACCCAGGGCAGTGTGAGCTCAATGATCAGCATCTGATGTGGGTGCAGTCTTGTGGGACGGAGCCCGTAAGCTGTGGGGTCTGCACTAACTCTGGATAATGTCAAAATTGAATTGAATTATAGGATACACATTCAGTGTCAGGAAAAAAAAAGACACTACAATATTTAACAATCAATTTTCTGGGTTGGTGTAGGGGGCAGCCCGATTTGTAGCATCTCCCTATTTCTGTAGTGTCAGTATTCCCACTGTGACCAGTTTCAACCTACCAACAATCTATTGGCTCTCACCAAGAAAGAGATTGAGTGGCTGATGTTTCTGGAAGGGGGAATCTCTGCATCCCTAGTACTGTTTGCACAGGTGATAGTAGCTGATATCTCTTTAGAATGTATCCCCTCAACCCTAAAGTTACAGGGCAGGACCCATTATTAGATCTGTCTTAGTGCTCAGAGGAAATTGCGGGGTTTCACAGGGGGACCACCAGTTCTTCATGCCTGTGCCTCTTCTATACACCCCATGACCCAGGCAGGCCCTCGAGTGGGGGCAGGAGACAGGCAGATGCAAGGACCCTGACGGTGAGGAACAAAAATGCTGAGCTGCGTCTCGCAGGGCTCCTCTCACCACCCGCTGCTCAGGAGGAAAGCACTTAGCAAAGTAGCCAACCCAGCCGGAAACGAGACATGTCCTGGTCCATATGAGACTGTTACTTCTTTGACACATAGTGAAATAGGGGGCTTTGGACAAATACCGCGTCTTCTCTGATAGGCCTCTTGCTATGGTGGATAAGAACATAAATTCCAAGGCCAGAGTGCCTGAGTTAGCTGTATGACTCTGGCAGGTTTCTTAAGCTCTCTGAACTTCATTTTCCTCATCTTTGAAATGAAGGGCCAGGGTAGCACCTTACGTCTGTCAGCTTTTCTTTATTATTTATTTATTTAAAGCAGAGTCTCACTCTGTTGCCCAGGCTACAGTGCAGTGGCATGATCTCAGCTCACTGCAACCTTCAGCTCCTGGATTCAAGCAAGTCCCCTGCCTCAGTTTTCCAAGTAGCTGGGATTACAGTTGTGTGCCACCACGCCCAGCTAATTTTTGTATTATTTTTAGTAGAGATAGGGTTTCACCACGTTGGCCAGGCTGGTCTTGAACTCCTGACCTCAAATGATCCACTCGCCTCAGCCTCCCAAAGTGCTGGGATTACAGACATGAGCCACCATGCCCAGCCTGTCAGCTATTATTATTATTACTGAAATCAAATTGGCTTCCTCCACCCCAGATTACATTCTAATAAAACAAACTAATAAAAAGAAAAAAAATTACATGAAGAGAATCAACCAAGAGGCCCAAAAATCTACCCTTGACTCCTACAGCTGGACAGGACTTCCCTGTGTGATCTTTTCTCTTCCCTACCCCAGGCCACCAAGAAGGCAAATATGCCCCACCAGCAGTATAAAGGGGCAGGTGGACGGAGGCGCATTTGATTGCCTTCAAAATGGACAGTCTTTCTACTCTACAGCCTGCTGTAGCTTCTGCCACACTCCATCCAGCATCTTTCCTCCTCTGATTAGGTCCAATTTTATTGTTCAAGCCTCAGGGGAGACAGGGAACAGCTGTCTCCTACCTCTGTAAAATAACTCTTCCAGGTGTGGACAACCATTATTAAACAGCCCCCTTCACACTTCTCTTGCTCTATTATAAGATACATTAAAAGCCTTGATAATGATTTGAGGTCTCTGTGAGATGGCTGCCGTTCACCCTAATTCCTTCAATAATTAGTGGTTGTAAACCACTTTGAAGATAAAAGGCATTTTATAAGAACTAAGTCCTATTATGATTAGCTTTCCAATATTTCCTTGCTGAAGCCAAAGAGAACATCAAAGCCAAACATAGCCACAGCATGATAGCTGGTGGTTAATTAGATGTATTTCAAGGCATCTGGTATACATTAAAGAAACTGCTGCAAAATTTATCAACATTAAAAAAGTGTCTGCTTTCTTCCCATGAACAAGCTTTTTTCAAAGGCTGTCAGTGCTGATGTCTGCAAGACAAGTGCCTGAAGAGGACCAATTGCTCATGTATCCCCTCGGCCTGGAAGAGAAAGGCATAATATAATACCTGGCTTGGCATAGCATCTTTTCTTATAGTTGTCTTTACAATTCTGTATATACCAGATCTCCTTTCGTTTTGTTTTGTTTTGCAATTATGCTGTAATATCAGCAAGTAAAGTAACACTATCCCCACTTTATAGATAAGGAAGTTGCATATGATCATGAATTTTAGAAGAGATCAGTGTGGTGTACCTGGACAAAGTTAGGGCTGCAGATCTGTTACCAAGGCAATGTTACCGATGCTCCACCCAGATACCCTTGAGTATTTTTTGTGGACCCTCCCTCAGCATCTATGTGCCTTTGCTTCTAACTCTCTGAACCTGTAACTCTTAGGAGGTGGACCCTTGAACTAGACCCACTTTGTCCACATGGACAGAGCCAGAAGCCTGGAAGTTTCCCCCACCGCTCTAAAGAGCCCTTAGCCAATGACTGGCTGGTATGGAATTATGAAAGCCCAGTACTCCCGCCTCCAGTTGGGACAAACTCTGAGTTGTGACTTACACTTTAGAACACTTTTGTGGGGCAAAGGCTGGAACTTTGCTGAGATCTCAATCTGTATGGCTTCCTCCTATCTCCCATCCTGCTCCTCCATCCCTTACCAGGTTCTCTTGGAAGCATTTTCTGAATAAATCACCTGAATATGAATCTTCCTCTCAGGATTGGCTTCTGGGGGCCCAATCCAAGACAATTCTCTTGACCCAACACTAATGAAAACATTTTTTTATTTTCCATGGGATACGTTCTCCCAGATTCCCTTAGTTCCAGACCTTCCCTTTCACGTCTTCAGACCTAAATATCTATGCTTTCTGCTCCTATGCCCTTAACTCTTAGCTCTCTATTCTCAAAGCCTCTCTTCCTCTTGGATTATGATGCTCCAACTCTTTCTGGAAAAATGGTTGCAATTTCTCCAGCTATGTGGAAGGCACTGAACCAGACAGCTGCTGTGGGAGACACAGAGATGTATTTACAACTGCTGTCTTTCACAATGGACTGACAGTCTAGCAGGGAACAACATACAAACAGCAAAGGCAGAGGATGTTAGAAGAGCCATGTGTATGTGCACAGTAAAAACTGTAGGCGCAAACAACTGTCAGAGTGGTCCCCCAAAATAAAATTACTCTCCAATAATTCTCTACACCATACAATTCTAACTCCTTTTACTTAATTTTTGAAGCAGAAGCTTCTCTCAAATGTTTAAGAAAATGAAAGTCAGCTATGGTAGAGATAATTCAAATGAGTGGATAATCCAATAAAAAGGAGCTTTTATTTAAATCTGCTTTGCATTTTTTTTTATAGTAGCACCACAGGAAGCTGTTTCAGAAAAGTTAAGTAATTTGTTGCAGGAAAACAGCTAATTAATGACAGAGCATGAACACAGTCTTAAGTCTGCCTGACCCTTTAAAACCTCAGTTTCTGGCCAGGCACAGTGGTGCACACCTGTAATCCCAGCACTTTGGGAGGCTGAGGTGGGAGGATCATCCTGGCCAATGTGGTAAAACCTGTCTCTACTAAAAATATGAAATTAGCCGGGCACAGTGGCACACACCAGTAATTACAGTTACTCAGGAGGTTGAGGCAGGAGAATCGCCTGAACCCAGGAGGTGGAGGCTGCAGTGAGCCGAGATTGTGCCACTGCACTCCAGCCTGGGTGACAGAATGAGACTGTGTCTCAAAAAAAAAAAAAAAATTAAAAAACAAATAAAACCTCAGTTTCTTTGTCTGTAAAATGAGGCTAATGATTCTTACTTTGCAGAATTGTTGTAAGAATTAAACAAAAATAATAAACCCAGCATATCGAAAACGCCTGATACAATAAGGACTGTATGGTAGGTGGTTGTTATTATTATCATTCCCAGATATAATATGGTTGAATCAGAGGTATTTTGTATGCACATTTTAAAGGCTCCTAATGTGTATTACAAAACTGCTTTCCAGAAAACAGTTAAGCAAAGCCCTAACAACACCGCCAGGAAGATGTTTCTAAACTGCAGACCCGCTCATGCCTCGCCATCATTTTCAGGATCAGTCTTAAACACACAGGACCACTACTACTTCTTTAGAGTCATCTCCCACTTCTCCTGCCACATTCACTTCCTTCCAAATTATTTCCTGTTCTCTTGGCATCTTCAAATGTACATTTCAGCCAACTGGTATGCCCTTTCCCTTTGTGCTAAGTCTTACCAATACTTAACATCTCAGTCCATTCCAGTTGATATAACAAAATATCATAGACTGGATGGCCTCTAAGCAATAGAAATTTATCTCTCACAGTTCTGGAGACTGGAAGTCTGAGATCAGGCACCAGCATGGTTGGGTTCTGGTGAGGGCCCTCTTCTGAGTTGCAGAATGCAACTTCTCACAGTGTTCTCACATGGTAAGAAAGATGGAAAGTTTACTACGGCCTCTTTTATCAGGGCACTAATCCCATTAGGCCCCATTTCCTACTACCATCCACCTGGGAGGTTAAATTTCAACATAATGAGTTTTGAGGTGACAAAATTATTCAGTCTATACTGTTCCAAACCTGATTTCCCCAATTCATGTCCTTCTCACATGCAAGATACATTCATTCCATTCCAACAGTCTCAAAAGTCTCAGCTCATTCTAGCATAAACTCAAAGATAGAAAGTCCAAAATCTCATGTAAATATCATGTAAATTGGGTATGGTTGAGACTCAAGGTATTACTCATTCGAAGACAGATTCCTCACCAGCTGTGAACCTGTGAAATCAAGTTATGTGCTTCCAAAATACGAGGATGGGTCAGGGGCACGACAGATGTTCCCATCTCTAAAGGGATAGGCTGAGAATGTTCCAAATCTTTAAGTTCTCCACCTTTGACTCACAATTCCATCTTAAATCATAGTTCCCCTCTCACATTTTACTATAAGCATTTGGAAGAAACCAGACCACTCCTTCAAACTTTGCTTAGCTATTTCCTCCGCCAAATATCTAATTCCATCACTCGCAGCACCACCCGCAGGGTCTACCTTCTACAAAACACTAATGTGAGCACAACTTAGCCAAGTTATTCACCACTTTATAACAAGACTGACGTTTCCTCTGGTGTCTAATAACATGTTCCTCATTTTCATCTGAGACCTTATCAGAATGGCTTTTATCATCCATATTTCTACCAATGTTCTGTTCAGGATGACTTGGATCTTCTTCCTTTCTCTACAGCTCTATTCTTCTCCTTCTGAGCACTTACCAGACCACCTTCAAAAGTCAGTTCATGGCAATGTAGGCTTTTTCTAGCATGTACCTCAAAATTCATTCAGCCTCTACCTATTATCTGTTCCACAGCCACATCCACACCTTTAGATATTTATTACAGTGTCACCCCACTCTTAGTACCAAACTCAGTATTAGTTAAAATTTAGCATACAAGATGCTATCCTGAGGTGGGATAAAAGGCCACCCGAAGGGCTAAATTTTGACATTTTCTCCAAGCCATAGTCCTGTATGAATTACTATGAGTTTGGATAGCATATTATTATCATGGATTTTCATAACTGGTAGAAAATGAGAGCAAAACAAAGACAACAATGAATCTAGCCTGCAGAGATAACCCCACTTGGTATCTTAGTCGACAGTTCCCAACAACTTCCCCATCAAACGTCTAGTCTTCATTCCCTCTCCCTTCCCTGTTCTTGTCCTGTCTCAACCCCATGTGTCAAGAGGGTAGCAGGAACATAGTACCCTAGAAAGGTTCTGACCAGGCATCAAAAATAAATTTCAAGTGTTAACTTCAGCACCCTGTCACTTGAGATGTTGGCCTTTTTCTTTCTTTTTTTTTTTTTTTTAAGTGGGGATAACAGTTTCCTCCCTGCCTATCTGTATTAGGTCATTCTTGCATTGCTATAAAGAAATACCTGAGACTGGATAATTTACGAAGTGAAGAAGTTTAATTGGTATATGGTTCTGCAGGCTAGACAAGCATGGTGCCAACATCTGCTTGGCTACTGGGAAGGCCCAGGGGAGCTCTTACTCATGACAGAAGGTGAAGCAGGAGCTTGCATGTCACATGACAAAGCAGGTGCAAGAGAGACATTTGGGGGCATAGTGCCATACACTTTTCAATGACCAGATATCGTGAGAACTCACTCACTTTGGATGGCACCAAGCCACGGGGGATGAAGCTAAGCCATTCATGAGGATTCACCCCTGTAATCCAATCACCTTCCACCAGACCCACCTCCAAAACTGGGGATTACAATTCAACATGAGATTTGGGCAGTGACAAATATCCAAACTATTAATATATCACTGTCCCATGGGAAGTGGCTCAAATGAGACAGTGGATGTGAAAGCAAACAGTGAAGCTGTAGGCTAATGCAAACACACCCTCCTCATTGCCAGGAGTAGTTAGACAGCAGGGAAATCAGGACTGGACAGGCTCCACAGTAGGACTGGCTCTGTGAGTGACCAGTGGCTGAAGAGCGGCTCTTTGCAGAGAGAGGCTAGCAAAGACTCCAGACCCTTGTGCCCACATGTAAAAGAGCCCATGTGTAAAGTGACAAACCCCCTCTCCCAGAGGCCTCCCTTAAATGAACTTAAGTGATGCCCCAACAAGGTGGAACAGACCCTCTGTCATCTAATATTTTTTAAACTGTCCTCAAGAAAGCTGATGAAACTCTGTTTCTCAAACCTAAGGGCCCACTGCTGCTCCTCATGAATATTAAAAGCAGCCACAATAGTGCTGACAAGGCAGGGCCTGAAGTTGGGGTCTGGGGTGGGGGTGGATCAAGTGCTGTACAGCCTGTTGCCTTTTGTTTGCTCACTCACCTTGCAGCTCCCAGCTCCTCGGAGGGCCTGCAACTCTTCACACCTGAAAGGTACTTTGGCCACTGGTGATTTGAATGCCACCTAGGAAACACATAAGAGATGAATCACACCTTGTTTTCCACTGAGGGCTTCAACAGAAGGGGCTTTATAGCAATTTTGGAAAATCTGGGGGGAAACATCCCTCCTGCCACATTGCAGTGTTCTGGAAGAAAACAGGTCTAATATATCCTCTTCCAGGTTTTGGAGAGGAGAAGGGAAGATGAAGGAATAGCAGTGATAAGTCTGCTTAGTGACCCTGAATCCAGAGACTGTGCCCAGCCTGATGGGAGCAGGCCCTTGTGCATGAGAAGTGGGTAGCCTCAGGCTTAATTGGACACTGTCCCCCATAGAGCTCCAGCTTCCAGCAAGTGCTCTTGAAATTCTTTCCATCCAATCCACAGATGCTGTCTATACCATAGGAGTTCACCTTTGAAGACAGCAATGTAAGCATTGTCTTAAGAATCACTGCCCTCCCTAAGAACGAAATGCGGTAGGATGTACAAGAAAGCCTAGGGGCTACACAAGGAAGGAAAGCTGAAAGGCGCTGGAGGAGAGACAGGCTTTGAGACAGGGAGAGGATGGGCTTCCTTGCACAGGACAGTTTGGGAGTGCTATAACTGAACCTGGAGAGCAACTTTGCAGAATGCTTTTGCCACATGCTAAGTAGCATGGGCTGAGAGTGTGCTTGAAATGACTGGAGGGAGAAGCAGTGATTGCAAAAAAGGGGTTTGGGATTATCTATTGTATAATGCCAAAGCTCAAACCACAGCTAGACCTGGAAGTCCAAACGTGTATCACCAAGGAATATGGCCTCTGTGTCTCTCAGAAGCACAATTCATGCGAGGCAAATATTCCTCGGGTATTTCCTAGTCTATATGAGGTAACACAGTGCTTCAGTGTTCATTCATTTGTTCAATGAATATTTACTCTGTGCAGGCACTTTTTAGGTGCCAAAGGCAGCAACGGGCAAATCCAGCAAGGTTTTGTCCTTGCGGAGCTAATATTCCAGTGGGGAGAGACAAACAATAAACACACAGACCAAATAAGCACTTTAGACAATGAAAAGCGCTGAAGCAAGATAGCCCCCTCTCTAAGCCACCTGTTGGCAGCCCTGTCCCCTGCTCCACTGGCATTGCTACCAGGATGCTGGAAGCAAACAAGTGGGGAGACATCACTCTTTGGTGGTGGGTTCCCAGGCAGCGGCCCTCAGCAAAGCCAGTGCAGTGGGAAAACAGGAGTGGAAAGCCGCCCCGCCTTGCCCCCACTGCTGACACCTGGGAAACTAATTTAGAAAAAAAAAAAATATTTAGACTCTAAATAAGGTGTGAACAGTTATTTCTAGATGGTAACCTAAAGAGATGATTTTTATTTTCTTCTGAATTTTCTGATATTTTTGTTATTACAATGCATTACTTTGCAATAAAGGGAGAACAATTTTTTTAATGAGAAGATTGGCCTAGGTAAATTAAATTAATAAGAAATACATTTGGACAAACAAGCAGAGGCCAGATCTTAGGGTGACAAACAACACCTTGCCATGTCACTTTATGGTTTACAAAGCAATTTCACAAAAACATCTCCTTCAACCCTTGCGAGACTTTCTTGAAGTTACATAGCAAATGCCTGACCCTCAGGTCACTGACTTCTAGACTCTGTGTTTTCCATTATTCCACCGCCCATCTGCAGCAGACCTTACTTCTCTTTACAGCTGAGGCATTCAGAAAGCCACTGAGCCCCAGATCTGAACTCTCTTCTCCCAATCAGAGCATGCTGATTAATTCAAGTGTTTATCGATCTAGTGTTTACAGACCCCCTACCAAGTTCTAAGATGCGTGGGATATGGTGAAGAAGCAAATAGGTCTCCCAGTGGGTTGAGGGAAAGGCTTTAATGAGTGAGTGAATATATGATATAAATCACAGTAACTGCAGTAAAATAACGTAAAGGGTATTATGCGAATGACTAGCATGAGAGCGAGCTGACTTGGACCGTGGTTCTAGCTCTTCACCCAATAGCCCAGCGATACTTTGTCACTGAGTATAACCAAGGTAAGTAAGACGGAGGCTGAGACCAGCCTGAGTTTCAAAGTTCATATGTTTTGGATGTCTAGACAGCTTGCAAAGTCACATGAAAAGTTAATTAAGAACATCACATGTACGTATAAGAATGAAACAGCTCCCTTAAACCCAGTCTGGAACAAGGTACGGTTTACCAACCAGATAGGTCACCAGAGATGTCCCAAGTCCACATATGACTGTCACTGGGAGAGGTCACAGAAGGTCAGGAACGTGAAAGTAAAGGTGAAACCAGACAAAAATATGTAGCTAACAATAAAGGGGAACTTCAAAAACTTCATAAAAATGGAATTAAAAGATGAAAATTACAAATATAAACTTGACTTCTAACGTAAGTTCCATCATATTCGACACACTTTTTTTAAGCAGTGACACCAGCATATAGTCCATCCCTAAAGAAAGAAGAAGGGTCCTGGGAACTTAGTCATGTCAATGCGGTCTTTTTTGCATTATTAATAGAAGAAAAAGGAGTGCCCTTTAAAGATTTAAGATTAAGAAATAAAAAGAAGTCAGAAGGAGCCAAATTGGTACTGTAAAGTGGATGCCTAATGATTTCCCACCAAAACTCTCTTGAAATTGCCCCTGTTTAAAGAGAAGAACAAGCAGGAGCATTATCCTGGTGGAGGACTGTCTGGTGAAGCTGTCCCAGGTTTGTTTTTGTTTTTGTGGGGTTTTTTTTAGGTGTTTTTCTCCTAACGCTTTGGCTTTCTCATAATAAATGTTTTCATCATAAATAGATGTCATCCTTCTTTGGCTCTTCAGAAAGTCAGCAAGCAAAATGCCTCGAGCATCCCAAAAGACCACCGTCATGACTTCTGCTCTTGACCAGTCCACTTTTGCTTTGACGGGACCACTTCCACCTTTCGGTAGCCATTGCTCTGATTGTGCTTTGTTTTCAGGATCATTCTGGAAAAGCCCTGTTTCATCTCCTGCTACGATGCTTCAAAGAAGTGCTTCAGGGTCTTGATCCCACTTGTTTAAAAGCTCTGTTGAAAGCTCTGCCCTTGTCTGCAGCTGATCTGGGCACAAGGGTTTAGTCACCCATTGAGTGGAAAGCTTACTCAATTTTAATTTTTCAGTCAAAATTATGCAAACTAAACCAGTTGAGATGTCTGTGGTGTTGGCTATTGTTAGTTCTATTAAACTTTGGTCCTTTTTGGTTAGGGCACAAGCAAGATGAATCTTTTCCTTGCAAATCGATGGGAATGGTCTGCTGCCTTGGGCTTCATCTTCAACATTATCTCATCCCTTCTTAAAACGAGCTGTCCATTTGTAAATGCTGATTTTTGGGGGGCATTTTCCCCAAGAACTTCTTGTAAAGCATCAATAATTTCACAATTCTTCTGCCCAGGCTTCTCTATAAATTTGATGTTTATTTTTGCTTCAATTTTAGCAGAATTAGTGTTGCTTTGTTCTTTCAAACTGATGTCTTATCCTTCTTGGTGACTCAAACTAGATCCTGTTCAAATGTTATACCAAGTTAGCATGAGTTTATTTTAGTGCTAAAACAATTTTGAAATCCTTGTATAGTTTTTTCACAATATGCATTTTCCATGAACTTTTGGAAGACCCTTTGTTCAAGGCAGGGCACTTCGGCGTCCAAGTGGATGGCACAGGCATTCCAACCACAGGACTTTAGGTGGGGAGCAGACGGGAGCTGCACTGTCAGGAAAAGCATCTGCAGAGAGGGTAGGATTTAAACTGGGCTTAGAGAGTAACGAAGATTCGGATGCTCTTCAAGATAATCCCATTTAGCAAGGTCACGAGAAATGCCCAGGAGACCCACAGCACAGTCTGTGGGCTTTCTCTCCCAGATGCTCATGGCTGGCTTCCTGGCCTGTCACGTGTCCTGAGACTTGCTAGTGGGCCTGTACCCCTTCCATCATGTCTGATGGTTTCTAAGAGTCTCTCTAACAATGCTCTAAAGAGCCAGGAGTGCTGCTGGCCACCAAGGCTAAACATGAAGACTGATTTCAGCACCGAGCAAGCTGGCAAATGCTGAAAACACCTGCCTAATTAGCTCATCTGCACAGTGGGCTTTTACTGCAATATATCCATATGCAAAGCTCAAATACTTCCAGGTGCTAGGACCCAGTGGGGACAGAAAATTCAAGTCAGGCTATGTTCTCAGCTGCCATTTGATATTGCAGGCACTACCACTGCGATGTGGGCTGGGGTAAGCTCCCTGAACACATCACCGACTGAACAGTAACAGCAGCAACAACCATAAAAGGATGAGACCAAACGTTTATGTGGTGCTTCAGAGTCTAGAAAGGCTTTTGTAATTTATGCCTATCAACTATGAGTTAATATTTTATTTGTAATATGCATACATTATTATATGGCTTTCAAAGATTATGCTATCTTATTTGTAATAAGAACATGCCAGCAGTTGTAAATCCTGGTTGACAGCTGTGGAGGGCTGGGCCTAGGGATGCCAGATGTCTCCCATATACCCCTCCATGTGACACTTAGTCATCCTCAATGACACCTCCATCTCCAAAGCATTCCAACTCGGCGGTGTTGGCTTTGAATGGATGAAGAGAGCCATAGATGAAGACTCAGGATCCTGTGCTCGGTTCCCATGTGACCCTAGCTGGATTTCATTCTGTCTTAAGAACACTAAGCTTTGGTTTTAAGACAGCCCTGCATTCAAGTCCCAGCTCTGCCACTTCCTACCTGTGATCCTCAGGAAGTTATCTATATTCTCTGAGCCAATTTCCTCTTATGTTAAACGTGGATGATAATAGCACCTCTCTCATAAAGTTGTTGTGAAGATTATAAGATACACCGCACATATGAAGTGCTTGCCACAGGGTATGACCCATACTTAGTGCTCTAAGTGCTAGTTATATTATTACTATTATTATTATAGGAAGGATAGTACCGTGTTGTCCCCTTACCTGAACCTGCAGACTACGTCAGGACCCAGGGGCGTGGGCATCCTCTCTCTTTCTGCATTAGCTCAGCATGCTCCAGTGGGTAGGACCAAAGGCCCTGGGAGAAGGCACCTTTGTTGAGCAGGCAGCATTCTTTCAAGCAGCCGGGCTTGCAGTGACACTCTCCCTCAGTTTCCATGCCCTGGGTGGATGGTGGAGTCTTGGTCCCAAGCCATAGACCTGTACTGTCCTATACAGTAGCCACAAGCCACGGGAAGGTGAGCACTTGAATTGTGGCCGGTCTAAATGAGATGTAAGAGCAAAGTAGACTTCAAAGACTAAAGTCAAAAGAAAGGAATGTAAAAGATCTTATTAATGATTTCTGCATGCTGAAATGAGAATATGTTTCATGTATTATGTTAAATAAAATGTTATTACAATGAATTTCATCTGTTTCTTTTACTTTTTTTTTAAAAAAAAGTGGCCAAAATAGAAAATGACACATGTGGCTCATGTTGTATTTCTAATGAGCAGGGCTGGTCTGGAGTGTAAGCTTTATGAAGGCAGGTGCCTCTTCGGTTCACGGCTGTATCCCTGGCATCCAGAATAGCACCTGAATGAATGAGTGATCCAGTGAGTGTGTGAGGCTGGAGGAAAGTTTATAAGAAGCTGGAGGTCCTACCTGAGCAGACAGGAACAACTCCTGGACTCCCTGAGTGAGGGTTGAAAGTAGGAATAACACAGGTTTCTTTCCAAAAAGCTCACAGTGGGGAGACTAGGACCAGGTCAGGAGGGGAATTTGCTCAGCCCGCCACAGGTTAAAGCAATGCAGCGCGCACAAGAGAGAACGTTTTGGGGCATTAACACAGTAGATGTTATGATTAACACAGCCTCGGCTATGTACAGATGTGGAAATTAAGGCTGAAAGGATATTAACAACTTGTGCCCAAACAGCCAGGATTCCAACCAAGCACATCTCAAACCCATGCTCCTTTCTATTGAATCCCTTTACCTCCCGTAGGCAATGTAGAGGTGCAGAAAGAAAGTAGACTTGGGATTCTTTTTTAAGCATATTCCCTGGTGCCACCGCTGATGTCCTAATCTCGGGCAAGTCACTTGGCCTCCTTGAGCCTCGGGCTCTTCCTGTCCTCATCTGTAGTGGCTAAACCACCAGATCCCATCCATTTCATTTCTTTCTAATGGTGTGCAGAGGTAGGAAATCCTATCCCGAAACATAGTCTCAGAGGCTGAGCCCTACATAGTTCCCCTCCTCTCTTTCACGCTCCAAAAGAGGCTCTGTGACTGAGATTTCTTTGCATTACCCAAATCAATGATTAGTTTAAGGGTTCTCTTTGATTTAACTTGGTTTTAGATGCTTTTCATCAGAAGCCAAAACCATGCAGACTCTTCCCTAGATCTTGTAATGAAATTCCCTCTGAGGTAGTTAATCCTAGAAACAGCCTCTGCTATACCATGTTCTCTTTCAAGAAAAAAGACATCTAAATAACAAACATCCCACCATATCCAGATAAAAATCTCAGATTGTGAATGGACTTGTCTTTCTTATATTTGCTTTCCTAGTCCTGTTGCCATCCATAACAATGAATTTCCTACATTTTGCTTATAAAAATGGAAGGCGGCCAGGCGCAGTGGCTCTTGCCTGTAATCCCAGCACTTTGGGAGGCCGAGGTGAGTGGATCGACTAAGGTCAGGAGTTCGAGACCAGCCTGGCCAACATGGTGAAAACCCATCTCCACTAAAAATACAAAAAATTAGCCAGGCATCGTAGCCAGCACCTGTATTCCCAGTTACCAGGGAGGCTGAAGCAGGAAAATCACTTGAACTCGAGAGGCGGAAGTTGCAGCGAGCTGAGATCGTGCCACTGCACTCCAGCCTGGGCAACAAGAACAAAACTCTGTCTCAAAAAAAAGAAAGAAAGAAAGGTATTTAATCCACCATCAGCCTCTTGTGACTGCCACAAGCCTGGATGGGATTCTGATGCTATAACGTCTTCTGCTGCATTAATCCCTTATAACATTCTTCCTCTTGTGCTCTGCTTTGCATTAACTTGTGGCCTGCTGAGTGAATTCCCCTCCTGACCTGGTCCCAGCCACCCTACCCTGAGCTTTTTAGAAAAGAGCCTGTGTTATTCCCACTTCCAACCCTCGATCAAGAGCCTCTTACATTTTAATCTAAGCAAAGAGCATTTTAGAGCCAAAACTGACTTCTCAGAGAAGAAAATCTCACCCACTTCCACCTGGGTGAAACGCCAACACTATTTTTGACCAGAAGGGATAAAGAAAGATTTGCCAGAATCAACTGTGTCATTCTAAAGCAAGACAAAGTCGAATCACGGCGGGCAGAGCTGCTTTTCAACACAACCCCATGCAGGATGCAGAACCCACTTAATTACCCGCCTGTGGCTCAGCCACTTGTTGAATTATTATGGATTTTTAGTCCCTTCCCCCACCCACCCAACAGAGTGGTTGACCGGCCAGCACTTTCTAGTGCTCATGGAATGCATGAGTTTTAAATAAGCAGCATGCACCAGGACAGCAAAGCTGCTTTCTCTAAAATGATTACATGCGGAATTCCAAATCCATACAAATTCACCTAGTGGTTCTATTCGGCTAACATTTGCAGAGTGACTCCTAGCACAAGACGTTGTGTTAGAAACAAGGATAAAAAGCAAGTGAGGCCAGGCATGATGGCTCACACCTGTAATCCCAGCACATTGGGAGGCCGAGGCTGGAGGATCACTTGAGCCCAGCAGTTTGAGACCAGCCTGGGCAACATAGCAAGACCCTGTCTCTACAAAAAAGAGAGAGAGAGAGAGAAAGAAACAGCTGAGTACAGTGACACATGCCTGTAGTCCTAGCTACTTGGGGGAATCTCTTGAGCCTAGGAGTTTGAGCCTGCGGTGAGCTATGATCACACCACTGCACTCCATCCATTCTGGGCAACAGAGTCTCAACTCTGTCTCAAAAAATAAAATAAAATAAAAAGTGAGTGAAATGTTATTCTTATCCTCAAACAGCTTATAGTCTTGTGGAGATAAATGCATGTGAAAAACTAAAATGTAAGACAGTGAGAAAAGGGCAGTAAGAAAAGACAGGTACACTGAAAAAAGACTAGAAGGAAATATACCACAATATCAATGGTGGTTATCTTATTTACTGGGTTTAGGGGTGATTTTTATTATCTTCTTCAGTGTTTCCTGTGTTCTCTGTTTACGTTAACCCCCAGGGCTGTGGGGAGCGGGAGGGAGATGGAAGAAGTCCAGCATGTGTTTGGAAAAATGCAAGTAGGGGACAGGGTGTATTGGCACAAGGACAGAGTGAGAGACCAGACAGGAGGGCTAGAGAGCCTTGAATGCCATGCCAAATTGACTCAGTTGCTCACTGTCTGTGTTTCCGTGGCCTTTTGTGATTGTTGCTGATGCATCACTCACCACACTGGATTAGACTTGTTCATGTACACATCTACCCACCTACATTTTTAGCTCCCTGAGGTCAAGGATCACGGCTCATTCATTCTGTAACCATACTACCCAGCACATAACAGGAGTCAACAAAATCTTCTTGGATGTATTGGATCCTGACAGGGTTATTCATTATTTTTCAGGTGATAAGGAGTCATCAAGCATTCCAGGACCTGACACATTTTAGGGAGTTCAGATGGAATATATACCAGGCTCTATGCTGGGAACCTTAGTTGTCTTAATTGATCCCGCCTATAACCCTCATTGTCCACACTCATTTACACATGAGGTTCAGAAAGTTTAGGTAACTCGCCTAAGGTCATACAGTCTGCAGACAGTGTGGGAGCTGAAGTCAAACAGAAGGAAGTAAGGAGACTAGACCCGAGAGAGGCTGTGGGGACCTGGAACGGCACAGCCACTCAGAGAATGAAGTGTGGAGCGAGGCTGGTGTTTGGGGGGCAGCATGGAGGTAGCGCTTACAGCTGAGGGCTGATGAGTTCCTTAGTTCCTGCACCAAACACATTTATCATTTCTGATGTCAGCACAGGACACACAGCACCAACAGAGGCTCATTCGCGCCTTATTAGAACAGCTCCCAGGAAGAGGAGTTGTGCAAAGGCCCCCATCCATGCTGTGAATCGTCTCCTTCCATTCTCTCATCCACTGGCTTTTTTAATCCTATACGCAGACACTGTCATGAAAATGTTGATACAACTGCCTCTGACCACAAATGGGAATCAATTTCCCTAGACTAAACAAAAACAGAATTGGGAATCAGAAATGTTTTCTCATCCCAGTTCAGCCACTGACTACATAGGTACTCTTCATCTATTTCCTTCTCTTCTCTGAGCCTCAGTTCCCTCATCTGTGGATTGATTGGGTTGGACAAGACGATCTTTAAGATCCTCCAGACTACATCAAAGACTGTATATTCTCAGGAACTTTGCACTCCTCCTTAGCATTTACGCCCATTGTAATTAAACAATTCCTGGTGCAACTAGTGAACATCTTATCACTCCTGCTGGACTGTGAGCTCCCTGAGGCCAAGGACTGTCTGCCTTGTTCCCAGTAATACTTGCAGCTTTGACTAGAGTGCTGAGCACGGAGTAGCATGCCATGTCTGCAGCACAGACACACAGCTGGTCCCTGGCATGCCCTCTCTCTGGGCTGGAGCTATGAGTGGACAGCAACCAGCCTTAGGCCTTCCCACCATGATAGGGCTTTTCTAATGGTGCTTGCTCTCTGGAGGACATTGTTTCTCTCCATGGTTCAGGTGGCCAGTTAGTGTTAGATTTATCCACTCTTCCAGCCAACCCTGGAAAAACGTTTGGATTTTCTGATAAATAGGAGGAGGTCAGCGGTGGTGGTTGGGGGAGTCGGCTCAATCGGAAGCATTTTCACAGGTCCTCTGACTTGGTGGCACGCAGAGACTAAGGCCTCCCTAGGGACAGCTGAGTGCCCAGTGAGACTTAGCGACTCCTGTTACGGCTCTCCATCCTGCTCCCTAAGCTCCCTGGCCTCACATCTCCCTAGCTCACATAGAGCCCTGCATCTCACTTGAAGATGCCAGGCCTTTCTCCCTCAAGCCCACAATGGGCAAGGATGCTGGGGTTCTTGTAGGCAGGAGGATGCCTGTAATGACCTCCACCAGGGCCTCCTATCCAGGGAATCCCAAAGCTCCTCCTTGGGGCCAAGAAGTGCATCTGGGCCTGTACTTACCGTTCTGCAGCCTCTCTCTCAACATTAAATCAGTGGCCACTAACCTTACAGTGTCAGTCATACGGCAGTGTCCACAGAAGGAAGAGACCTCCTTCCTTTAAAGATGGTTGCTTCCAGAAAATGAAATGAAGACGTTCCTATGCCCTTCCTTCGTTTCTAGGACAATGGGTAATGTCAAATCCCCAACAGAGCTAACAACCAAAGACTAAGAATAACCACGCATCAGTTGTTTCCTCTTCTCTCTCAATTCAGGCCCCCACCACCCAGCCCAGCACTCAGTGTATCGCAGTCCCTCGATTCTTCTTGTCAGGCGGCATTTAATTGCTTCTTCTCTACCCTGAAGGCAAGATTATACCCAGGGTGACCTTTCTGCTCCCAGACTGCTGGCCCTTTCTGAGTTCACTGTTCAAAACGCCTGGGAAATGCACGCACGGGATCCAGTAATGAGATTAGTGAGTTCTCGTACAAGCACTCTCACACCCTCTCAGCTCCTGCTGAGCCAGCCGGGAAAAGTCAGCGAGGACTCTGCTTTCATGGGCATTGTTAATGAAAGTTTCACTTGCTTAAGTTTGCAGAAAGTGGGGCATGGATCTGCGCTTCATTATGCAGAGTCCCGCGAGATGCCTCCCCGAGGTAGCTGGCTGGTTATTAACTAAGCACAGCTAGCACTGTGCGTGCTTCCAGGTTGGCTGCTCTCATTCCAGCCTGGTGGTCTGAGGATAGGAGACAATGGTCCCTCAGCAGAAGTTTGTCAGAAGTGATGTGACTTAGTTTAGGGATCTGCAGGTTGGACTGACCTCTAAGACATGGGCAGGGCCATCCAATGATGTCCACAATATCACCCAGGCCTTCTGGGGCTGCAAAACAAATAGCTTTGCTGGCATTCCTAAAGCCACCACTGTAAGGTGAAACCGCTGGTGTGGGGGAGGGGCTGAGTGCAGCCGGGAGGGAGACACCCTTATACTCATTATGGGTAAGGGAACACTACATGTTCACATGTCGCACCTTCCCCTTCACTGGATCCCGCTGCTGTGGAATGGAGTGTGAGCTTGCTTCCTGGGCTGCTTGGGCTTTTGTGGTCTAAGGAGGTGCAGCAGGCACTATTTTCCTAAATAAGACAGGACAGAATGCAGAGAAGAAAATGGAGAGGAATTCATCTTTCCGAGGAAAAGAAAATGTTCTCTGGTGGGTTCTCTGCAGAATTAGCACCCGTTCCCCTTGAACCGTCGCTGTTCCGTCATGGTCCTCCTGCCTCGGATTTTCCCTCCATCCAGTCCTCTCTGCTTTCACTGACTTCGCTTCCACCCTCCGGAAGATGTCTCTTCCATGTCATCACATCTCCTCCCCCCATCAGGCAGGGCATTCGTCTATAAGGGTTGCCAACAAATTATCAAAAACCAGGTTTCTTAAAGCAACAGATTTCTTCTCTCACAGTTCTGGAGGCCAGAAGTCCTAAACCGAGGTGACCGCCAGGCTGCATCCCCTCTGAAGTCTCCTGGAGAGAATCTGCTCCTCGCTTCTTCCGGCCCTGGTCCCTCCAGGTGCACCTTGGTTCGAGGCTGTAGTGCTCCAAGTCTGCCTCTGTCCTCACTCGGCCTTCTCCTCTGTGTCTCCCCTCTGTGTGTCTCTTTAAGAAGACACTTGTCACTGAATTGAGGGCCCACCCAGGTAACCCAGGATGATCTCATCTCAAGATCTGTAATTTCATTACATCTGCAAAGACTCCTTTTTTCCAAATAAGGTCACATTCACCAGTTCTGGCAATTAGGACACGGGCCTATCTTTTTACCATTCACCCCTCTGCACATACTAATTCTCAACCCTCGGAATACATCAGCTCATCTGGGGAGATTTTTAAACACTCCAGATGTGTGGGCTTCACTCCAGAAATCTGTTTTCACATGATCCTGGATGGGAAATTAAATAGGCATTTTCTTTTCTTCAATTCCCCAGTTTCTCAAGCGCAGCCAGGATGGTGGGGCAGGGGTGAGCAGAGCCACATCTCCAGGACAGTACTTCACTGAAGAAGACATTATCAATAAATCACACCAGCTTGCACTGATCACTTTCCCCTCCAGGGTTTCTTTTTTCTGACTGAGTCATGAATCAGGCTGCCATCTATTGTTTTGTAAATGTTGCACAAAGAATGTCAGAGACTTTGGAGATCATTTAATCCAGTGACGCCCCACCCTAACCAATCAATGCCCCATTATTATAGCAAATATTTAGAAAAACCCTCTTTACCAACTGAAATAAAATTCCTAGAAAAGCCAGTGGACCCAAATGCATAATGTAGCCCTAATTGTAATAAAAGGAGAAAAAGGAAATGCAATAAAAATATTTTATGTATATATATTATGTATACGTATATGTATGTGTGTGTGTGTGTGTATATATATATATATATATATATATATATATATACACACACACACATATATGGCACACTTGGCATGTCATCCTGTGCAGGAGCCATGCTAATCTTCTCTGTATTATTCCAATTTTGGTATACGCGCTGCCAAAGTCAGCACAGAAATGCGATTCTTAGTAAAATAATACGTCTTTCAATACAAAAGTGCTCATGCACGACTGCTCTGGAACACATAATGAAGTAGTCAGTGCTTCCACCTACCTATCATGGATAAGTTTAGATTTAACAGCAGACAAACAGAAGCCACTTCATATGAGAAGTACAAGGAAATAAAAGAGCAGAGCGATATAGGAGGACACTAGAAGAAAAAAGTGTTACAATGAGAAAGAAGAACCCCCATTCCTGGCTGTACATGACAACAGGAAGAAGGAAATAACCTTCCCTGAGGTACAAATAACAAGCCAGATCAAACTACAGATGTGCCAGAAGAGAAACAAGGAAGCACAGGATCCTGTCTCGCGAGCTCAGTCTTGCATGTAAGGGTAGTGTCATGGTAATTTATTATGCTGTGACATGGGGCAGGACAGTGACAAAGCATCACAGAAAACATGTTTCCATTCTGGAAATCTCACCATGTGGAGGCATATATTCAGTCTTTAAAAAAAAAAAAAAAAAAAAAAAGGCATCCAGGCATGGTGGCTCATGCCTGTAATCCCAGCACTTTGGGAGGCTGAGGCAGGCAGATCACTGGGTCAAGAGATCAAGACCATAATGGCCAACATGGTGAAACCTAGTCGCCACTAAAAATACAAAAATTATCCGGGCATGGTGGTGTACACCTGTAGTCCCTGCTACTCAGGAGGCTGAGGCAGGAGAATCACTTGAACCCGGGAGGCAGAGGTTGCGGTGAGCCGAGATCATGCCACTGCACTCCAGTTTGATGACAAAGCAAGACTCTGTTTTGATTTAAAAAAAAAAAAAAAAAAAAAAAAGAGCCTTTAAAATGACATCCTTTTAGTACAGGCAGTGAGAAGAGGAGAAAGGATTGGGAAAAGTTGTTTGGTAGATCTTGAAGGAGAATATCAGATTAAGAGGGAAGAACAAAAGGCAACCCCAAACAACCATGATAGCTAATTTTCTCAAGAGATTTCTTATCATTGTATTACAAATATAAGTATGTGTGATAAGAATCTTAATTACTTTTAAAGAAGCTTTTATAAACAAGTTTGGGGTGCCTCTGCTAATTTAAATAGTATCCAGTTCTACATCTGTTAGATGCAATCTCAAATTCCCCGTTACAGACCTGCACATGGGCTCCCTGCTTTGCAGTAACTGCATATTGCACTGTGCCCTTTTCAGTTAAAGGTATATTTCGAAACGCTCTAATCTAGACAGAACGCATGAAACAAGGAAATTGTTCCATCACTTCAAGGTTTTTGCCTTTATTCTATTTAGGCTTCTCTTCCTGAAACAACCATTTCTTAAATCCTGGGCTTTTGACTTAACTTCTTTGAAAGTGTGTGAAGCATTATTCTAGGGGACAGCACTGATCCCATTAGAAACACTCATCAGACAAGGGTTGAAAAACCACCGATTGCATACTGTGTTCATTATTTGAGTGATGGGCTAGTTAGAAGGCCAAACCTCGGCATTATGCAATATACCCATGTAACAGACTTGCACATCTACCTCCTCCATCTAAAAATAAAAAAATAAGGAATACTGATCAAGCCTAACTTCATTCATTCCTGTCATGAGGAAACAGGCCCAAGAGGGTAGGTCAACTGTAAATTTTGCTCCCCTTCCTGTCACTAAGTTCCTTGAGGACAAGGAGGGTATGGACTGCTGCCCTTGTGCCTGCACACAGCTGCCAGCACAGAGAAGCACAAATATCTCTCTGTGGCCCTGGATGTGCCTGCTGTCTGTATTCTACCAGGACTCTGGATTCTCCTTTTCAACCTGAAAACAACTCGTTTCTAATTACTCTTCCATAGGAAGCACAGGCAACAGATCCCCATAAGTCACTTGGGACTGAGTTTCAACACTTTTGTTTTGCACAATTTCAACACTCGCACCAGCTGCAGCTGAAGACCATAGCACTTCAATGAAAAGCAACTGGCTCCCTCCCCACCCCCTCTCCCATCGGCTGCTGTGGTTAGCACTGCACTCGGAGACAGAATAAATAAAAAGCAAAAGCCTCCATTGTTCTAAGATAACCACAGAAATGACAGATGCTGTTGCATGCAAACTTGGGGGAGAAGAGAGATAAACTGCAACAATAAAAATCCAACAAAGCATGGTGATGAGAAGCCTGGGTGGGCAAGGCCTCTTGCTGAGGTGTGATGTCAGAGATCAGATGGAACGTGCCCTCCTGGCCCCACCCTCCCCTCACCCCTGAACTCTTCCTCTTCCAACTGGTTGGGTTTAGAATTTCTTCAGCAGGAAAGAAGATTTAGCCCCACTGGAAGAATGCTAACTTCCAGGCTGAGTGCCCCTTTGGGAGACCCCCCGGCCCAGCTTACAGGATGAGCAAATGGCCAGGAATGAGAAAAGCTGAAATGGAGCGGCAAAGGGAGGGAGGTTTCCTTCGGCCCACCTTTCAACCCCGAGTGGGCTCCAGAGAGCTGCTAGCTGTGGTCACATTCATCCTGGGGTGCGGGCAAAAGGATGGCTCAATACCTTAGCTCATAGCCACCACTTCCGGGCTCCACTTCCTTCACCAAGTAATGTAAAATCATGAGGACCCAAGACAGCTGGAAGCACCCACCTTGTGGTCCACGGTTGCTCCATGGTGTATCTGTCTCTTTTATCACATTCTGGACACATCCAAGTCACCAATACCACACATACCTGGTGGCATTGTAGCTTTCTGTTGACCCATGTGAACTAGCCTTCAGGCACCAGGGTTCTCACTCACACTGAGCACGCTGCCTGCCATTCAGAAGTTGCTCAATACACATTTTTGGACTGAAAGAGCAAAAAGGTCAGGGGAGCCAATCCCACTCTATAAAATGGGAAAGCCATCAAGGAACAGCCATCACGTTAATTAGACCATATACGTATTGTCACCCACCTTCTTTGCAGCGTGTCGCCATCTCACCCATTTTCGGAGCTGCTCTTATCTTTGTCATGACCATCACCACCGTGGCATCAGTGACGACACACTTAAAAGGTGAGAGGCGTAATTGTAAACCACACCTTTTTAAAAAAGACTTTGGAAGCAGCATGATAGATTGGCTAAAATGTCAGGTTGTAGAGACAGAAAAACCTGGGTTCAGATCCTAGTCCTGTGTATGAGTTATGAGTCTTGGTGAAGCCGCTTCACTCTGCTACCGTTCCCTTGTCTAGAAAAGGGAGGTAGTGCTACCACTGTCTCAGGGTCGGGGTGGGGGGGCAGTGGTGGTCTGCTGAAACAATCCATGCAATAGAACAACACTTCTGACTGTCTCATATTTCATTTTTACTGCTGATCTCCATCCAGCTACTCAGGCAGGACGCTAAAGCAGGAAGAGAGCAGAGTTCTTTCCCTTCCACTTTCCAGCTCCTGAGAGGAAGGCCTGGACATAGCAAGGCAGGGGCTGCAAACTCAAGCAGGCAGAAGAGTAACAGAAGTGGGCCGAGTGGTCAGGGGCCGATGAAGCAGAATCGCTTTCATATCGAGTCTGACCTCTTCTCTCTGCTGGAAAAAGACGGCCTCCCTAGCTTTCAGTTTCCCCCTTGAAGAGACATGAGTACGTGAGTGGTTTCCCTTCCTCCTTCATCTCCTATGAAAGAAAGAGCACAGTGTTGCTAGATGGCAGTCAACACTCAGGCTGAACGCAAAAGGGTCAGCGAGACATGGTGGGGAAGACTCCAGGGGCGGGGCAGGGAGGTCTCCTTAAAAGGCTGGGCGGCGTGGCTCACGCCTGTAATCCCAACACTTTGGGAGGCCGAGGCGGGTGGATTGTGAGATCAAGGAGTCGAGACCATCCTGGCCAACATGGTGAAACCCCGTCTCTACTAAAAATGCGAAAATTAGCCGGGTGTTTGGCACGCCCCTGTAGTCCCAGCTACTCAGGAGGCTGAGGCGGAAGAATCGCTTGAACCCAGGAAGCGGAGGTTGCAGTGAGCCGAGACTGCGCCACTGTGCTCCAGCCTGGTGACAGAGCAAGACTCCATCTCAAAAAAAAAAAAAAAAAAAAAAAGACAGCTGCTACCCAACCCAGCCGGCAGCCGGGTGTTTTCCAGTTCTTTTGATAATCCAAAGATTCTTCAGAATTGTTCAATGTTACACATGTTCAGGGTCAACATAAAATGGCAGGTGTGTTTTGTACAGTGTTTCTCATAATATTAACAGCAAATGACTAAAAACAGCCTGTGTCCATCAGCAGGGGATTGTTAAACTATGGTAAATCCATACAATGGGATACTATGCCCCTGAAAAAAAGAATGAGGACCCTCTCCATGTACTGAGAAGGAAAGATCACCAAGAAAAATTAAGTGAAAAAAGCAAGGTTAAAAATACTGTGTATAGTCTGCTGGAATTATGGAAGAAATGGAGGAATGGAGGCAGATATATATTTGTACCGACTTTTATCTGCAAAAAGAAATCCTGTAAGGTTGTATAGGAAACTAATAAAAGTGGTTACAGGGAGGGCAGGGCAGGACTGGCCAATGGGGGCAGAGATAAGATTTCACTGGATACCTTTCTGTAGCGCTTTAATTTTTGAACCACACGAATGTATTGCTTATTTGAAAAATAGTACAAAAACACTGTGTACACCAGCTACTGGGAAGAAAACATCTCCAGGCTACAAACACCCTGCAGGTTTCCAGGCTGCAACTTTTGCACTTAGGGCTCCGAAACCAGAGAGGCAGAAAAGTTGGCAGCATTGGGTCCAACAACTTACTTGTCTTCTACTTTGTTTGAAGACAAGTAGGTTGTTCAGGATCTGGTGTCGGGAACTCTCTTTGGATTGCCTAGCAATGAGCTAATTGGGCCCAGCAGCCCCCACCGCCTCTAGGGGGAAAGTGATGCCCTCCAGCTTCTATGGGAGAGGCTGCTCCAAAACTCAACTTCCCAGGAAACTGAGGAGCCCCAAGGTCACCAGGTGCTGCTGGGCAGATGGAATTTCCTGGCATTCCTCAACCATTAAGGTTGTCTGGAACCCCAGTAGTCTGTTCCCCTCTGTCATGGCTCTGCCTCACTCATCCCATACAAAGGAGAGTGACAGGTGGTGCAGTTCCTCCTCTGGAGCACAGCATCCAGCGTGTCCAGATGGGCCCCAGCTCAGCACACTTCCCCAGAGAATGCTGAGAACAGAGGACATGCTCCCCCGCTGGCACTCTGCCAGTCACTTTCAGGCAGCACCACGGAATGCCATTCATATTCACCCCGGCCCTTTGTATGTCCCTGGTCCTGTCACTGTGAAAGAACTCACTTAGTGTCATGGCTTGAACTGTGATCTCCAAAACAAGACACATGTACCTCAGAATGTAACCTTTTTGGAAACAGGGTTGCTGAAGATGTAATGAATTAAGATGAGGTCATACGGGAGTAGGGCGGTTCCTAGTCCAAGATGGCCAGTGTCCTCATAAAAATGGGAATATTTGAAGACACACACACACACACACACACACACACACACACACACACAGGGAGAATGCCATGTGATGACGAAGGCAGAGACCGGAGTGACGCCACTGCAAGCCAAAGAAGACCAAAGTCGGTTGGCAAACCATCAAAGCCAGGGTGAGCCAAGGAGGGGCCTCCTGTATACCACAGAGAGATCATGGCCCTGCTGACATCTTGGTTGCAGACCTCTGCCTCTAGAACTGGGAGACCTGACACTTCTGTTAATCACCCAGTTGGTGGCACTTTGTTATGGCAGTCCTAGGAAATTCATAAATCCAGCAACCTCAGGCCAACTCACGTGGCAAAAGTACCCACCACTGCTCCTCCTCAGCAGGTGCCTAACAGACATTGGTGACAACTCTGCTTTCATGAATGAAGATTCTAGGACCTGGCCTGGTCAGGTTGATTGTATCAGAACACATCAACTACTTAACCAATAAACAGTACTCCACCTTGTGAAGAATGCAAGAGAAATAAAACATTCCATTACTGCCCTCAGGGAGTTGACAATCTGATAGAAGATTCAAGAAAGACACATGTAATAATGGCCAAATTAGCATTATCTTCCCCCAAGCCTCACCCATGACCAGCAGATGTCATAGAGGCCACTCTTAACTAAGGTGCACTGTGCTCCCAGCTGGATTCAACTTTTTACCGCATCTTGCTGATCCCTGCATGTGTCTGGAAGAACTGCTTTTCCAGCTCTTCAGGACATTATTTAGGATGTCAGGCTATTAGACAATTTCTAGAAACTGTCGTCACTGCTCCTGGCATGGAGCCCACACTTCTTGCCCATTGTGGACAACCATTCCTGGCCAGAATTGTCTGCCACCCCTGGCGAAGTTGCTCCCTTCAGTTTCGTATCAGCTCTTTTGTCCCAGTCAGAGAAGGAGACCCTGTGGGGTGTTGAGCCTATTCTGCAGCTCCCAATGAATCTGACGAGCCAAACACATGAGATCCAGGTGGTCTGAGAGTCCACTTTGTTGAACTGACAGTTTTCTAGCCAGGGGCAGGCTACAGAAAATCAGAGACCCTTGGCAGAAATGCTGCTTTCTTTATCCTCATTCAGAACATGTGTTTGTTTGGCCCAGCCATCGCGCAAGTGGCTGTTCCCAGTACCCTCTACATCCAGGAACTCTGATTCTTACCATCAGCAAGACTCGTGTCCAGCCACACACCTGGCAGGAGAGGAGGCAGCACACCTTGGCTGGATTCTGCAGGCACTTCTGCTGGATCCCAGCACTCTTGACTCTGGCTTCCGCAGGGTTTCTCTTCTGCTGAGCGCCCAGTGGAGGCTTTGTCTGGGCTCATGGAAGAAGGCAAGTTGCTGCTGCTCCACCCTTGACAAACAGCCCGATGACCCCAGGTGGCTCTGTGCCAGGCTCCTGAAGGGCAGCTGTGGTCAGGGCATGACCTGCTGTTAGAACAGAGAGAGGAAAAGGTTCCTCACTTTGACTTCAAGCAATTCATTTTAGATTATCTGGGTTGGGCTTCGAGGCAGACACTGCTGCTGGCTTAAGCAGCATCCATTTATTCTTTCCTCCTTTCTAGCAGAGTTCCAGTTCTGTTCACTCGGGACAGTGACCTGCCACCCCCAGTAAAGTCACTCCCCTCAGTTTCTTTTTTTTGAGACGGAGTCTTGCTCTGTCCCCAGGCTAGAGTACAGCGGCACAATCTTGGCTCACTGCAACCTCCACTCCCTGATTTCAAGCGATTCCTCTGCCTCAGCCTCCTGAGTGCTGGGACTACAGGCGCACACCACCACACCCGGTTAATTTTTTTGTATTTTAGTAGAGACGGGGTTTCACCATGTTGGCCAGGATGGTCTCGATCTCCTGACCTCATGATCCGCCCTCCTCAGCCTCCCAAAGTGCTGGAATTACAGGCGTGAGCCACCATGCCCAGCCCATTAGTTTCTTATCAGCTGTTTTGTCCCAGTCAGAGCAGCAGATCTGTGGGATATTGAGCCTATTCTGCAGCTCTCAATGAATCTGACAAGCAAAACACATGAGATCTGGGTGATCTGAGAGTCCAAGGGTACCGGCTCAGAGGCCTTATCCAGCCAAGACAATGCAGGCTTCTTGACAGTGGATAGGGTTGGGGAGCCTCTACCCCACCTCTGGTTGTTAAGACATGAGAGGAGCCCTGCTAGGGGTGCTCGGGGAAGTGTTTTCCTGGCTCTTTCCTTCTGCTAGGTGCTGCGCCATCTAATATGTTGATTAGAACTTCTGCAGCCATTTTACAACCATGAGAGGGAAGCCTGAGACAGAACAGAAAGCATGAACCCAGGCCCTTAATGACATGGTTGACCACTGGATCAGAAAACACCAACATCACCCTTCCTCCAGACTTCTTATTACACACATAATACATATCCTTCTTTAAATCCATTGAGTTGTGGGTTTTTGCTACTTGCAGCTAAGATTATCCTAAGCGAGGTGCACTGAGATGTTCCTGAGACCACAAGACCACATTCTTCAATCCAGTCCCACTGTCCTTACTACAACATTCCCAAACTTTCAGAACACACACACACACACACACACACACACACACACACACACTTTTCTCTCTACCTTTTCTTGGTATTCAGTCCTGTTCCCAGACTGGACACATTCTGCCATATTTTCAATAAATTCTGTTACATACGGCAATTCCATTATTTAATTAAGAAACATTTTTTACCCCCACTGATGTACTAGACACTTTGCTGGGCTGCTGGGACTCAAGATGGAAGTCAAGGACTAAAAGCTGAAAGTGGGATGGAAGTTCCTCAAAAAACTAAAAACAGAACTACCATATGATCCAGCAATTCCACTTCTAGGTATATGTCTGAAGGAAACATGATCAGTAGCTCAAAGAGATGTCACACACCCATGCTCACAGCAGCAGTATTCACAATTACCAAGACATGGAAGCAGCATAGGTGTCCATCAGTAGATTAATGGCTAAGGAAACTATGGTGTGTGTGTGTGTGTGTGTGTGTGTGTGTGCGCGCGCACATGGGCGTGCGTGTGCATATACACAATAGAATATAATTTATCCATAAAAAGGAGCAAATCTAATATTTGTGACAACATGGGTCAACCTCAAACATTAAGGGCATTATGCTAAGTGAGGCAAGCCAACAGAGAAAGGCAAATTTATGATCATATATGTGGAATCTAAACAATTGAATTCAGAGAAACAGAAGAATGGTGCTTTCAAGGGGCTGTAGGTGGGGGAACAGGGAAATATTGGTCCAAGGGTACAACATTGCAGTTACAACGCAGATAAGTTGGTAAGTCCTAGAGATCCATGAGGACTTGAGTTAATGCTGTATTGTATACTTGAAATTTGCTAGAAAGGTACATTTTAAATGCTCCTATCACACACATAAAAAATGTCACCTGGTGGGATGATGAATGTGTTAACTAACTTTATAAAAAAATTTTTCTTTTTGAATTCCATGTTAACCAACTTGATTGGGGTATCATTTCATAATACACACATATATCAAATCATCACGTTGTACACATTAAATTTACAGAATTTTATCTTTCAGTTGCGCCTCAATAAAGCTGGAAGAAAATGAAGCCTTGCGGAGGTGCAGCAGATGCACCCCACTCCTGGAAAAGAGGTGGGTGCCTGGTCGCAAACGCTAGGACAGGGGGCACGCAGGCCTGCGAGGGTACGAGGAAGAGTTCAGGGAGGCCAGGGGCAGGGAGAGTGTTAGCAAAACGCTCCTCAGAAAAGAGATGAATTCTTGAAGGGAGATGAGGAACCTACAAACAATAACGAGAAGGAGGCAGACATTCACACCCGAGTATGGAAATAATAATACAAATAACAATCAACAGTGGTGGCAGCTGACAGTTGCTGATACTTACAATGAACCAGGTGGTGTTTGAAAGTTTTCTGGGTACTACCCATTTAATCCTCCTCCAAAGCCTGTAAGGATTACAGGATTAGCCCCCTTTTATGGGTAAGTAAACTGAGGCATGGAGACGTTAAGTGATACAGGAAGTGCATAGCAGAGGCAGGATTTGGACCCAGGTAGTGGAGCTCCCAGGCTCACATGTTTTATAGGTTACACTGGTCATTCTCACAGCGGCCACCAGAAGAGAAGCCCCTGCAGCTCCTGGAAACTTGTTACCAATTCAGATCTTGGGCCTCATCTCAGACCCACAGAGTTAGAACCTCTGTGAGTGAGGCCCTCCTTGTGACTCTGATGTTTGAGAACCCTGCTTGACACTATAAGCCTGTACTGAGAAGGAATGGCATGCCCAGAGGACTGTGAATGCTGCAAAGAGAAGCAAAAGCCAGAGGGAAAGACAAGTGAGCTGTGAAGAAGCTTGCATGTCATCCTCAGGAGGACGGGCTTTACTGTAGGGGCATGAGGGAGAAAGGTGTGGGGTGAGGCAGGGAGGTGGCTTGATCGGGCTTTGTTCTCTGTAACAAGATATCTGGCATGAGTGCTAGTAATAGACTAGATGGAGGAGAAGATGGAAGAAGGGAGCCCAGGTACGAGGCTGATTCCATGACCCCAACAAGTACAGCAGGGGCTGCATTAAGGTGGCGGCAGTGCAGAGAGAGAAAGGATAGGGACAGATCCAAGAGACAGAGTGTGATGACAGCTGAACATGGGTACTGAGCTGGCAGAGGTGTCTACGATGACTCCATGACATCTAGCTTCAGAGGTTAGGTAGATGGTGACATTATTTAACCAGACTGGAAATGCTAGAAGCAGAACAAGTTTGGCAAGGAAGAGAATGAGTTCCACTTGGAAATGTTAAGTTTGAGGCTTCCCCAGGACATCAGGGTAGAGGCATTTAGGATGCAATGGGAGAAATATCTGGTGCTCAGGAGTGGGGATGGGGCTGGACCTATAGGTGTGGGATTTGCCAGTTTAAGTATATGAGGGTCGAGGTGACAGACATAATTGAGGCTGCTCACAGACTGTGCAGAGGGAGCAGGGAAAACTGAGGGCTGGAATGATGCAGGACGCGGACATGTAATGGACATTCAGAACAAGTCAGCGAAGGAGGCTCAGAAGCAGTGCGTAGAGAGAACGCAGAGGAAATCATGTTGTCTCAAACCAAAGGATGAGAAAAGACGGAGAACATTTAATGTGCTGACAGCACATTCGAATGTTGTACACGTCAGACATTCCAAAGAAGAAACCCGGACGTATCAATAAGAAGGTCACAGGTGAACTGAGTCATAGCAGTCCCAGTGGAGGGATGGACGCCGAAGCCAGATTCATTCATAGATGCATTGTCCAATAAGCAACAGCTACCATGTGCCAAGCTTTGTGCCTCGTGCTGGGATAGGGTGATGAACTCAGCCCTTACCAGGTAGTGGAGGGGGGAGAAAGTGGACAGAAATTACAACAATAATTACGGGATCACAACTGGGGTAAGTGCCCTGATGAAGACATGAAGACATACAAAGGGCTTGCTATAGGGACCCTAGAACAACAAGACCAGCACAGAAGACGAGAGAAAGGAAATTACATTTATGTTGGGTCCACAGGGTGAATAGGAGCAACCGAAGGAAAGGCGTGGGGGATTGGTCAGAGTGGTGGGGAAAACTACAGGAAAAGATGTAAGAAAAGAACCTTACACCTTCTGAAACGCTGGAAGGTTCTGCAGAGCCCCAGGGAAGAATAGCCAAAGGCAGCTGTTGTATAACCCGGAGGCAGAGGGACAAGGAGGAGGTACAAGGGCGTGTAGAGGAATTTATCTTAAACAGGCTTGTTTACTTACATTGACCAGGAACTGACCTCTGATCATCTGTGCCTGGGAAGTTCCCTGAAAGGGGACTAGTAAGTGTTAATTGCCTACAGGTTGTGTTTGCCCCAGGTTTTTGGCATTGTGCCTGCACTGAATTAAAGCAAGCAGCTCCAGCTTCTCGGGGTTGCTCTCTGGCCACCAGAGCTGGGCAGTGGCCTAGCTGCTCTTAAACTGCATACCTATGTCTGAGCACTCCCTTCATCCGTTGGCCAGGGTCTGCGGGACAGATCTAGCAGAAAGGTGGGTGGGAAGTATGTTAAGGGACAGCAGGCATAAATACCCTCAGCTAGAAAAAGCTTTTTTGTGTGTTCAAGAAATAGAAGGAAAGCAGGGTGGTTAGAACAATCCTAATCTGGAAGAGAGTGGTAGGAGCTGAGGTTGAAGTATAGGATTTGATGGGCCAGGTTAGAGATTTGGGACTTCATCCCAACAAGCCATAGGAAATCATGAAAGTTAAAATCTAGAAGGTTTCGAGAGACATGATCTGATTTGCATTTTTAAAAAGATGACTTCAGCTGCTTGTGGGGAATGGAATTGGAAGAGAAGGGATGTGGAGTGGATACATGAAGGCTGATTGGGAGAATCATTACAGCCCAGGCAAGGAATGGCGGCCTCTTGGACCAGGGCGATGGCAGCAGAAGTGGGCACTGGTGAAGAGATTCTAGAACTATTTAGAGATGGAGTCAAGAAGTCTGGCTGGCCAATGGGATGTGGTAAGTGGGGGGAAGGGCCAGTTGAGGCCAGCGTGGACTCTGTGGTCCCATCTACATCTGTTCTTAGATACTCCCACAGGGCCACTGGGATGGAAGAACACATAGCCCCTGAATTCCAAGGCGAGTCCGACTGGCTTTGGTAGGGCTCAGGTCAGAACGAGAGGCCAAGTCCTCCCAAGCCTTCTTTTCCTAAAGGAGCCTTTAATCTTTTACAGATAAAATGACTTCTTCTAAATAGGCCTCCTGAAAATCTCATCTTGTTTGGTGACACTCCTTCTGGTGTCATGTCCCGTGGGGTAGGATGCCAGGCTGGGCAAGTCCCACAGTGAGTGGCATCTCATCACAACACCCTACGCACTCGCTTCAGGGGATTCATAAAGTGCATTTGGTATGCGTGGGACATGCTAGGCTCCTAATGCCAATCTCCATCTGATCAGCTTACCCTTTGCTAATTTTGTCAATTTCACAACAGCATGCTAGATTTCTATTTTCATCATTACGGCAGGCTAAGCACCAAGATAAACCTTGCCATTAGAAACTACTAAAAAGTCTTATATAATTTTGTTTTTAGTTTCCAAAAGCATTGATGAACTGATAAGAAAGGAAGGAATTCACTGGCCAGGGGCTTCTTTAGATAATGAATATCCCGATGCTGACTATAAAAATGACTGTAATGTGTTCAAAGAAATTAAAGACAAGCTTGAAGATATGTGCAGAAGACAAAAAGCCATGAGGAATAACCAAGAAGTTTTGAAGAATGAACCAAAGAGAATGTTTAGAAACAAAAAAATAAATCATTGAAATTACAAACTGTGGATAGACGTAAGAGCAGATTAGATACAGTTGGAGAAAGAAACAGTAAACTGGAAGCTGGGTCAACAATAAATTAACCCAAATGCAGCACAAAAAGACAAAGACACTGAAAATATGAAAGAGAACTTAAGAGACACGAAAAATCAAGTCTAACATACCCCTGTTTGGAGTTTCGGAAGGAGAAGGAAGAGAATGTTTAAGCGGATAATGACTAAGAATTTTCTAAAGCGATGAAAGATGCCAAGACACATATTCAAGAATCCCAAGAAGAATAAATAAAAAGAAATACATACGCAGACACATCTCAGTGAGATCTGCAGACCAGCAAAGACAAAGAGAGTGTCTTAAAAGCAACACAGAGAAAAGAGAAATGACTTTCAAGGGATTAACAGTTAAGCAGATAATCTCTCATCAGTGACAAACAAGACAGAAGCAGTGGTAAAATATGTTCAACATTCTAAAAACAGGTGACTGTCTTCTGAGAATTCTATACTTAAAAAGATACGCTTTAAGAATAAGAGAAGGCTGAGCGTGGTGGCTCACGCCTGTAATCCCAGCACTTTGGGAGGCCAAGGCCGGAGGATCACAAGGTCAGGAGTTCGAGACCATCCTGCTAGCATGGTGAAACCCCGTCTCTACTAAAAAAAAAATACAAAAATTAGCTGGGCATGGTGGCACACATCTGTAATCCCAGCTAATCGGGAGGCTGAGGCAGGAGAATAGCTTGAACCCAGGAGGCGGAGGTTGCAGTGAGCCGAGATCACACCACTGCACTGCAGCCTGGGGACAGAGTGAGACTCTGTCTCAAAAAAAAAAAAAAAAAAAAAAAAAAGAGACATTACCTGATCAAAAAAAAAAAAGAAAAGGAAAAAACAAAAACAAACCTGAGAGTCTGCCACATGCAGATTCTCATTGAAAATGAAAAATGTTTAAAGATGGACTTCAAACAGAAAAAGACAGAATCTGGATGAAAGATCTGAGATTAAGGAAGAAATAAAAAGAAACTGAAAATGGATTTTCTCAGTGTGTTGAAAAAAATTACAGACTGGTAGTCAGGCTTGCTTATACTGGTAAATTGCTGCCATCTCTTGCTATCTGAGAAACTTGAATCAAATTACTTAATCTCTTAGACTTGATTTTTTCATCTTAAAAATCCATCTAACAGTGTCACTTATACAAGCATTTTTGTGACAAATAAATGAGCAAATACCTACAAATGCTCCCAGCACAGCTTCTGTATCTGGAAGGTGTAAAGTAAGTGTTAATTTCTTATCCCTTTTAAAATTAATGAATAAATTTAAAAAATAAGATATTGCTAGCAACAAAGAATGACTCCCTCTGCTTCAGTTCTGAGATAAAATTCTGGCACTGTTTCAGATTGTGCAAATATGAACTGGTGTTCAGCAGTTATTTTCTTCATCTTTCCAGTAGCAAGCCTAAGATCTTCTGAACAAAATGTTTATGATTTCTTTATTTAAGCAATGCTGCATGCATACACACAAGCCCCAGGAATATACCCCAGATTCTAGTTGAACTCACAATTCTAAAATAATTTGTGGTCATTGTTTTATGGGGTTATAAGATAGATGCCGGTCCATCCGTAGCGCAAAACGACATATCCTGCCCATTCTCTTTCCTCAGATCCTTGCACCGGGCTCTCCTTCTAACTAGGAGATGGAGAGACACCAATGATCCCTCTGCAGCTTCTGCCACCCCAACCCCCAGGCTGGAGAACCCCCCAGCTTCTTCCATGACCTTTCTCTCAGTTTCATTAGCGACTGAAAAAGGAGAGGAAAGCCAAAGTTAATAAAAGGTAACTAAGAAATTCAGAGTAGTCTCCTTTAGGTTCTCTGCCCAATTTTTATTTGGCAACACTTCAGGGGAAACAGATAAAGTCAGAGTGAATCTTTCCTTGATGGTGTCAAGGAACGCAAAAGCGCTGCTCCTGAAGTTCTAAGTCCTGGGGTGGCGTCCTTACTCTGCGCATCTGCAACTTACATGTCCGTGGGCAAGCCACTTAACCCCTCTTATTTTATTTATGAGACAATAATTATATCACATTTGTAGAGCATTTTACAACATACTCAATGCCTCCACAGTCATAATTTTATTTAATATGCTTACCCAAGTGTATAATACTCAGTACTAATACCTTACTGCATTGCTGTACAGATTTGAAAGCAGAGTCTGTGGGTTGCTGTGTGAGTTACAAACACCTTCATCAGCAGAGAGGGTCATCTCCACTGTACATAATTTAACCCATTATGAGGGTGAGCTCTGCCGTGAAGTGCCTGGCTTTGAATTCTGGTTCTACACCTACCCCTCACGTGACCTTGAGAGCAAATTGCTTAGCTACTTTAAAAGCTTTGGTTTCCTCACCTTTAAGTTAAGTAACATGATGATTGTACTAGCTTGTAGTGCAGAGCTTTGCACAGGGTAGGCTCTCAGTGAGCGAGAGTTCACTTGAATTTACACCAAGCTGAGCTGGCAGGTGTCTGACCACACGTATGTACTCAGAAATAGCTGTCCTCCTTCCTTTCTCCTCCATGGTGGCCTCCACCGTCTACATCCCTGGGCAAACATTTGCAAAGGGAGGGCAGAAGCTCCACATAGCAGGACACACCTAGAATTTCTTTCTTAAAAGTAACAAAGCCTCATTTTCCATTTTCTATTTTCTGTAGGCTTTAGTTTCCACTCTGTTTCAGGGGCATCTCCCTGCTGATTCGGTTGGAAACATAGCCCAGACTCCCCAGGGTCCCGGTCAGCCTGGTCCCCTTCCTACTTCTCCTGGGGGATTTGATGTGACAGGCTGGAGAGTTCTGGTCCACGGGGCACTGGCTGAGCCTCAACCACCTAACTGGATCGCACAGTTCACCCCTTTGAGAAAAATCGCTGATGACTGAGCCAACGCTAAATGGATCTATTATAATGACATAAGAAGCAGAGGTTAATTTAGGCCAAACTGATGAATAGATGGCAACTACTTCGCTGCATAAAAATAAGCAACCTCCCTTTAAAAGGCTTTAGTTCATGAAGGACTTTCCCATTTCCACCGTTTAATTCCATCCTTATAACTTCCCTAAGGGACATGAAGGGCAGCTCTTTTATAGATGAGGCCCACAGAGAGCGAGTGGTGAAGCTGAAGGTGAAACACGCTCTTCCCGCCACGCACCTGACGCTGCTGCCTAGCACAGCTTCTCCACCTGAGCTTTCTCACTTCCCTTCCAGCTTCTGTGGACCAGGTCCTACAGGAACAGCATTAGGAGTCACATCCCGTCGGCATTTGCAATCAGAATGGGACAGCCCAGGAGGATGGGAGACATGGCTTAGTCACTCAACCTACATCTTAGTCCACAAAAGAAAAACACACCCTCAGGAGCTCCAATTAGGCCCAATCAGCCTGGAGTTCCTAACTGCCCACAGCAATGAAGTGGGCTCGTGTCCTCTCAGTGAGGGCCAGTCACCCATGACTGTCACTCTGCTAGTTAACATTGCTCTCTGAAGCACCCCTGAGATGGCCCAGCCATTTCACAGGCTGCAGACAGAGGCTGTGTGGCTGCTGGAGTTGAATGCACTGGTGAGGCTGGGACAGAGAGGGCTGGACTCACCTCCGTTGCCAGGCCAAGGACATGGTCAAATTGTGAACAGCTGCCTTTGGCCCTATAGCCAGCGCTGAAACGAAATCAGGCAGCAGGCGTGAAAGGGTTCACTAGTGGGCCTATTGGTAAAACTTACCATCTGGGCATCTCTCATTCTGTTTTGGTTGGCTTTTCCTGGTGGATAACTTTATAAGCAGAGGGTGAGTTTCTGAGGGTGGTCTCATCTTCCATTCTATAGCTCTGTAGCACCTTTGGCAGGGTTCCGAATACCATCTCTATCCTAATGGTACATAGTCCACATCATACATGCCCAAATCTGTGCTGATTCTAGAAACCTTCCAGGGTGCGTGCAGAGGCAGGGCCAGCTGTGCTAGGTTCTCTATGACAACATCCCTGTCTAGAAGAAGGAAGAAGGATCAGAAAGTCCAAAACTGAATCCTGGCTCCCTGCCGGGAGAAATCTCACCACCTTCTGGATTACACCTTCTGGATTATAAAGTAGTCAGTGAAGGCCAGCAGGAGGAGAGTGTGACCCTTACCAATACTAGTATGCACATTCTACAGCCTGGGCGGAACGTCACCGGTTTAATCTCCATAATGGCCCTCAGACACTATCTATTAAGATGGACACTCATGGAACCGTCCTCCCAGGACTTCCTGCCACCACTTACCTGCTGAAATCTACCATCCTTGAAGACGAAGCTCAGTTTCCACCTACTTGCTAAGCCCTCTCCAAGGCTCAGTTTCTTTCTAGAGCTCATTCAGTCTGCCCCACCTCCTTGGCAAAGGTCACATATGCTATCTGGGGAGGTCAGTTCTCTCTGCACTTGTGTCTGGTCAAAAGAAATATTGTGTCCCTTTTTCTTTTTCCTAGTACAAAGTACTTCATACAGTAGGTGTTCAATAAGTGTATGTTGATCCATTTTGTTTTTTGTTTCATTGGCATTAAATCACAACAATGTCACCCTTAAAGTGTCAGAACATTTAGATGCTGTGTGTTATAATCTAATTGCTATTCGGTACAAATTGGAACTTTTCATTCTATTTCAAACTTCTGTAAACAGGGCTTCATTTTTAAAAAATAAGTTTAGTTGGCGATGTGGGACTACATAATGGAAGCCAAGCAATATTTTTTTCATTGACATTCATGTTACCTGGCAGTTCTTTTTCATGTCTCTGGTTCTGGTTCAAGCTGCAGTTCAATGTAGTAAAATTGCATTCCTTAAAAAGAAGTATTATATCAGACTTTTAAGCTGGCCTTTTTGATCTCTATATTCCTGGATGGCCTCTGCCTGGAGCAGATCACCTAGTATGGAGTCGGGGGCTTATGGCTCCCATTTTACAGGTGTGGGGAAAGAGCTCTGTCATCAAGCAGACCCTGCAACCCAATGGGGTCAGCCCTTTGTATGAAGCCAGTCAGGGACAGGGGGATCAACAGCGTGGGGGAGGTGTCCATGATGCAGGTGACTATACCAGGACTAGGTGTCTGGTGTGAGCCCACACAAGTTGCTGAACCTCTCTGAGCCTCAGTTTCCTCATCTGTAAAAAGGACATGGTAAGGCCAATGTCAGAAAATGCCTGGCACATGGCAGGCATTTGACAAATTGTCTTACTATTAAGCATGCTGCCCATGCAGAAGTTTGTTGGATGCCCTGCTGCTTCCCCAGCTGACTTCATTCCCAGAATTAAGCTGCATCAGAAGCCTGTGCCCCAAAGAAAGTTGAACCCCAAAAATCTGAGTTCTGAGAGACACCGCAGGGGCTTGCAGTCCGTGGCGAGGGTAATGAGGAACATCACAGAAGATGTGTCAGATGCTAGAAAGAATGCGTGCTGGGGAAACAGCAAACATATTCCGTAGTATTTGCGGCCAAGACAACCACAGCCTAGGAGCAAACTGTGTTCTGAGTAAATGCAGAATTAAGCTGCGGTGAGATACCAAGACGGGACGGGAAAGCAAAACAGATCACGACCAAGAACAAGAACTGAGATGGTGACTAAGCCCCTGCTAGCCGGAGAAGGCGCACCAGTTCTCTGCCTTGGGAGGAATCCATGGTCAAAGCTAAACTCACACTTCTACAGTATGTGTGTAATTCGTTGAAAAGCTTAATTTAGCAGTTTGGTAAATTCCATTAGCAGTTTATCTATGGTACATAAAGAAGCTATTTTTAAGTGAATCATTTTTGGCTACAGGCTCCTGTTAAGAATCCTAATGAAACATGGTTCATATAATGTAAACCCAGATCTGTGCAGATTCTAGAAACCTTCTCGAGTAAACACTAATGTGCCCTGGCAGGGAAGCTGTGCTTGACTCTGTACAATGGCACCCCTGTCTAGATGAAGGAGGAAGGATCAGAGAGACCAGAATCGAGTCCCAGCTCTGAAACTACACTGCCTCAGCTATGTTACTTACATCTGCGGTGCTCCGTTTCCTCATCTGGAAAGGGTGGGTCATCACACTACCTTATAGGACCCTGGGGAGAAATATACAAGGTTCTGCACAAAGTACTCAGCCTGCAGGGGGGCAGTCTCACAGAAGCTCTTTGGATTGAAGCAGATAATTTTTTGCCCAAACAGAAAAGAATAAGAACGAAATGGCAGCAGAAAGATTACCCAAGTGGAGAGGACCTCTGATGGTGAGGCCATTGTGCAGGAAGGGAGCTGAGATGGTATCACTGTATAACTTCCTGCAGCCACATTTAAAACAAACCTTCTCAAGCCCTATCGGTTTGAGAAGATGAAACAATTCACAAGGTGGATGTACTCAGTGCCACTGCACAGTACACTTAAAATTGTTAAAATGGTACATTTCATGTTTCGTATATTTTATCACAATAAAAAAATCCAAAAACAAATAAAAAACCCTAAATCTCAACTCTCCACCCACTGAAGACAGTAAAATAAAAATAACGTAAGAAAGAGCTGGATGGCCTTCCTTCTGTGATTCTGGAAGGAAGGCAGTGTCCATGTACCCAGATGCCACACAAAGGCACTGTGAGTCCAGATCTCCGTCCTGTGGATGATCTGTATATGGGATGTCTATTCAACCCAAGCTCCTGGAAGACCTGAAAATCAAAAAGCCACCGCAGGCCATGGCATCACTGAAAGATCTGGAGGTTCTTCTGCTGAACAATTTGTCATTCATGATGATATCTCCCCGATGGCAATTTCTGACCATGATTGAGATGACTCCACCCACAGAAATGAACTTCCAAGAACTTCTGCTTATGATCTGTCATCCAACCTCACTCCACTGTGTCCTCCTCTGAGGATGGTGGCACTACTGCTGTCTTGCTCAGAAAACTTGCCTTGGGAAGAAAGCCCCTAAAATCTCAGCCCTGCTCAGGTTAAGAAATAGTAGCTTTGGGCCAGGCACAGTGGCTCATGCTTGTAATCCCAGCACTTTGGGAGGCCAAGGTAGGGAGATCACCTGAGGTCGGGAGTTCAAGACCAGCCTAGCCAACATGGAGATATCTTGTCCCTACTAAAAATATTAAAAAAAAAAAATAGCTGGGCATGGTGGCACATGTCTGTAATCCCAGCAACTCAGGAGGCTGAGGCAGGAGAATCACTGGAACCTGGGAGGCAGAAGCTGTGGTGAGCCAAGATCGCGCCATTGCACTCCAGCCTGGGCAACAACAAGAATGAAACTCCTTCTCAAAAAAAAAAAAAAAAAGAAAGAAAGAAAAAGAAAAAAAGAAACAGTGTCTTTGACATACCATCTCCTTCCCCACAGAAAAACAAAACCTGGCTGAAGGCAGGAGGGGTCTCTCTGGCCGATGTCTCTCATCCCCTTTCCCTGACCCCATTCATGTCTTTAGAAGGGCATGGCCCTGCTGAGGAGGTGAAGGGTTGTTCCTGTACCTCAGGGCCCTGCACTGTAAATGCTTCCCAGCCTGAGCTGTACTTCTAGGTGCAGCTCAAATCCTACCTCCTCTCTAAAGCCATGAGAAATACACTCACTTGCCTATAAACACTAACATCATTGGTTATTTTTTATACCATCCCCTGCTATGAGCTAAACTGTATCCCCCACCCAACACAATTCATATGTTGAAGCCCTAACCCCCAGTGTGATGGTATTTGGAGATGAGACCTTTAGGAGTTGATTAGGTTTATATGAGGTCATGAGGGTGGGCCCCTCATGATGGGGTTAGTGCCCTTATAAGGAGACCAGAAAGCTAGCACGCTCTCTCGCTCTCTCGCTCTCTCGCTCTCTCTCTCTCCCCCTCCCTCTCCCTCTCCCTCTCTCTTTCTCTCCCTCTCTCCCTCCCTCCCTCCCCCCAACCCCCTACCCCCACCACTCTCCTTACCCCTCCTTCCTCTTCCATTCTCCCCCTCTCCCTACCATGTGAAGACACAAAAAGAAAGAGCTTTCTGCAAGCGAAAGAGAGAAACTTCACCCACCAAACTGGCACCATGATCTTAGGCTTCCAGCCTCCAGTCTGATATTTTGTTCTGTCTGCCAGAACAAAGACATCCCCACAAAGGGACTGTGTGCATGCCTACTGCAGAGACCAACCCCCTTTTCTTAGACCAGACCCCCTGCAGGACCCTTTGCTGGCACAGCAGGGACTTGGCACACACCGAAGCTAATTCAGTGAGAGACTCTGCCTCTGCCTCCTGGGGAATCTCAGTCCAAAAGAAGCACAAGTTGTGAAGGGCCAAGAAGGGAAGGAGCACATCTCAGCAAGTTGGTTGAGAAGGACCAGCAAGGGGCAGAGTACACCCTTAGCATGGACCCATGGGCTCACATGTGCCTGGACCACCTGCTTCCTCACATCCCTTAATTCACCCGACATCGATCAACAGGTAACTCCTGTATTCTCACTTCAATGAAAAGAAACTCACGTTTAGAGGGCTAATCCCAAGGACACATGGCTGGTTAAGAGTCAGAACCCAGGCTCTATGCTAGGTATGCAGAGGTGGCAGGCTCTGACATGGTTGAGGACTTGGCCCTAGAGCCAGGCTGCCTGGGTTCAAATCCCAGCTCGGCCTGTTATCAGCTGCGTGACCTTGGAAAAGTTACTCAGTCTCTCGAAACCTTGGCTTCCTCATCTGTAAAATGGAGAGGATGATGATAATAGTGCCTATTTCATAAAACTAATAAAGAGGAGTTCATTTAGGCCAAACTCTCAGCCATGCTTGGTGTTTTTCTGTACATCAACCTTGAGGTACAGTGGAAAGAGGATCCCTGGAGTTCTCTGTTTGGTCAAGGTGGGGCTGCAGGAAGTTGGCCTCCCTCCCACATCAGCACCAATCCAACCCTCTGTCCCTGGGGGTGAAGGTGTGTGCTTATGTGCAGTAGACAGCCTGGCAAAGCTCCATCCATTTACCAAGAGAACTCTGGCGGGCTACAAATCCTGGAGCTCAATGCTGAGCAATCTCTAAAGTAAATAAAGTGAAAATAAACCAATCGCCCAGGCAATAGGAGATTTTCCTCTTGTCTGCACTGGTAATTGGGTCATTGGTGCCAACCTCCCACCTTCCCTGGTGCCGCTGTGAGTTAAAAAGGAGGAAAGGAAGCTGGTCAGGAGCACAAGCACAGCTTCCGGGAGGAGGGCCGCCGCCCCCGCGGCTTCCAGCCTGTCCTGGTGCACCTGTAACGTGTGTCCTACGTCTCACCCTTCTCATCTTTCCTCTAACTGAGCCCAGAAGGGCACAGAGTCCCCCAGGCTCAGGGGTACACTACAAGCACGGGGCTGGGTGTGGAGCCGATCCAGCCTCACTGCTGGAACTTACTTGGGTAAAGCCCCGTTTCCACCTTCCCACAAGTTCTCCGGCCCAGCCTCACATTTTTCCAGCCCCAGGCAGAGCAGCTGCATTGTGTGAATAAGGGATCTTCAGCGCAGATGGGGTGGCGACAGATGCCCTTGGAATCTGAACCATGGGGGAATCCTGCCCACTCCTACCTCCCTGCATCTTCTAGAAACCCTGAAGCATCACCCAGAGCCAGACTCCACCCACCACAAAGCCTGCTGCCCCATAAATGCCTCCCTTGATCAGCCCCATCGGGATGTGTCAACAAACAGACAAGGGAAGAAAGTGTCCCACTGGCATTCTGGGAAAGCCAGGGCTGGGAGCCAAAACACACTGACGACGGGGACGCGCTACCTCCAGAAGAATCTGTCACACAAAAAAAATTCTATAGCCCTCAAGCTGCAAGAGCCCTGAAGATAACTTTTTCATCACACGGTGGCACCCGCTGGCTGCTCCAGGCAGATAAGGCCCTTCAGGAACCGTCCCTAACACTGAACTTCAGGAGGTCCTTCCTGTATCTAATTCAGTCTTCAGTGAAAGGGCAGAGCAGTTACAAGGCAAGAATGACTGAGAACTCCAAGACCTGAGGCCAAGACCCAGCACTGTGTCAAGGTGTGGAGCCTGCAGAGGACAAACCCCAGCGAGGGGCTGCTCCCCTCACCCCCGCCTAACAGCAGCCTTGTCTATGTCATCCAGATGACGTCATGCTAACTTGACCGGTTAGAGCAGCTGTGAGGGGAAACAGACCCCAAAGGTCCCTCTGCTGAGTCCTGCGAGGGGGATGGGGTGTCTTTGTGTGGATGCTGTTGGTGAGTGGAGAGCCAATGGAGCATGATGCTTATGGCCCAAGCTCTGAAATAGCCAAGCTGCCCGGGTTCAAATCCTGCCTCTACCGTGTATTGGCTGTGTGACCTCTCGTGATACTATGCTTCTCTCTTCCTCAGTTAACTTTTCTATAAAATGGGCATGATGGCAGTGCCTAGCCGATTGGGTTGTAGTGAGGCTTACACAAGGGAATACAAGGACAGCCTTGAGCCACGTCTGGCACTTTCTGTGGATTGCTGTTGTGAAGGTGACCAGTTTGCCTGGGACAGCCTGGCTTATGCCTGTGGTCCCAGCATTGCTATGAATGTCCCCGCTTTCACTCCCGGGAGAGCCCAAGGTTGGATGATACAAGGCTGACTCCCTTTGGCTTCTTCATGTCCACCTGGTTATTTCCTTGCTTCATGCTGCCTCTGAGTACTGGGGAGCCAGGTTCCCAAAATGTAGGTCCCCGAAGTGGGCTCCGCCCGTGCCACTGGCGTGTCTGCTCCACAAACTCAGTGTTTCCTCTTTTCCTTTTTCTCTGCACGTTGTCTTTCCTGCTTCTTCCTCCACCCTTATGGCTGTCCTCTCCTTTCCTGCTTCCCTGTCCACACCTTAGGACTCTGGTAGTGCACACAGGTACCGTCTGGCTTTACTGGGGTCTCCCCTGACCCTGTACTTGGACAGAACCCTTTATGGCTCTAACTAAACTGCCTTATCAAATTTCTCTTAGAGGAAGGAAACAATTGGAAAAGTCAAAGAAATGACCAATAGATGGATGAATGCAACAACATGCTGGGTTTTGTTGCTCCTGTTATTGCTGTTTCTTTGTGTGTGTGTGTGTGTGTGTGTGTGTGTGTGTGTGTGTGTTGTGTTGGTGGGAACAAAAAGTGTAACAGTTTGAAATGGTCCATTGAATGCTAGAGCTCTCTATAAAACTGTCCCAAGAGCTATTTTTTAAATTTATTTTTATTTTTATTTTTTGGAGACAGAATCTCACTTTTGTTGCCCAGGCTGGAGTGCAACGGTGTGATCTCAGCTCGCTGCAGCCTCCACCTCCCAAGTTCAAGCAGTTCTCCTGCCTCAGCAAGAAGTTATTTGTAATCCCAAATAGCTGGGATTACAGGTACCTGCAAGCACGCCTAACTAATTTTTGTATTTTTTAGTAGAGACGAGGTGTCGCCATGTTGGTCAGGCTGGTCTCAAACTCCTGACCTCAGGTGATCTACCCGCCTCAGCTTCCCAAAGTGCTGGGGTTACAGGTGTGAGCCACTGTGCCCAGCCCCCCAGGGCTATTTTATGGAAACCCCGGAGGCTCCCCTCCAAGACAGCAGCCTCCCTATGCGTCAGTGGAGAAAGCAAAGCCTCTGGAGCCCAAGGGTCTGGACCCACTTCTGCCACTCACTACCAACTGACAAAGGACAGTGATTCCGCAAAGACTCAGTTTCTCCATCTGTAACATAGGGCACACTTGTCTCTAGAACGCCCTGATTCTATGACATTGTAAGAGGCCCCGGACCTGCTCTTAGGATCCTGAATTCTGCAATATTCTGCAATATTTGACAGTTGCATCTTTTAGTTCTTCTATGGGGGAAACTTAAGAGGGACCCAGGGCCTTGAAAAATATAAAATCTGAAGTAATTCTCACCTAAGGTATCATGGCGAGTGTTTGAGTCCGCTGTGCATTGCAACAGAATCGACACTATTTTGTGTGGAAGAAAAGCAAGAGAGTGATGTGAACTCAGTGGGTGATTAGCCACTCCCTGAGGAATCCCTCATGAGTCCTCCCCCAGCCTCGCTTCTCTCAGCTGTGTTGCCAGTGCCCAGGCAGCCTGCAGGTTCAACCCTCCTTCTCCACAGCAGGCTCAGCAAACGTTGCGACAAGGAGCCCTAAGACAAAATGGATGGCCACTGCGGCCACTGCCCCGGTGCTGGGGCCCGCCTCCTGCAGGCTCACCGCAGGCTGACGCATCTCCAGTCACCCACCACACCTGGAGTTCCATCTCCATCAGTGGCATCACCAGCCACTCCAACTCCGGAACACAAATCGCCATCTTCTTGGTCTCTTCTGCTCTAGTTCCTGACACTTATTCAGTTACCAGATTGCATTTACTCCGTCGTTCTCTGGGTTCAAATCCCCCTCCCACCGCTTATTTGCTGGATGGCCTTCAATAAGCCACTTAACCTCTCTGACTCTCAGTTTCCTCCTCTACAACATGGGACAATCATAGCAATCTCCTCATGAGGTTGTCATGAGGATTCAATGAGATTAAACATGAAAATCTCCTACCACAGGCCCTGGGACATAGCAGATGACGTTCCCCCATCCCCAAGCCTTTTAGCCCCTTCCTCTCCATTCCCACAGGCCCTGATCAGCCCCTCAAGGTCACTGCAGTGATGTTCTTCTCAGGTTCTCTTCCCAAAGCTTCCTGCATGGCAGTATATCCCATACACTGCCGCAGACACGTTCTTCTGAACCCAGCTCCAGGAACATCACTTCCCTTCTCAGAAACCATCAAAATATCCCTAGGCTTAATAATGAATTCCTAGACTCCTAACACCCCAAGACTCTGCCATCTCTCCCAGGCAGCATTCCTCGCCGGATTGCCCACTACACTATTCCTTGCTCCTCAGGTACATCCCACCTTCATGGGTTTGCTCAGGCATCCTTTCTCAAGACGCCCAGACCGAGCCTCCTGTTCAAGGCCCGGCCTCAGTACCACATCCAGGATGTCCTCCGTGAGTCACTCCTTCCCGAAGTAACGTCTCTCCTCCAAACTCCGTCTACACGCTTCATAGTCTAGAACTGAGAGGTGGAGGACCTCGGAGCCCATCCATGAAGCCTCTCACTTATCATTCAAAAACTGTGCATAAAGTCGCTTGAACGCAAATACTACCCCGCAAGGCTGTGCAGGTTAATTTCACCTGAAAAGGGGCATGAGCTCTGGACCCTCCAACTAAAATGCTGATTCCCTGTGAAACGAGCTGCCCTGATGTCATATCCTTATGCCCACATCCTTGATAAAAAGACTCTTTGGTACCTGCTGTTTTCTTCAGAGACAAGGAACCCACCACTTCATGAGTTAGGTTCTTCCTCTTGACCTCTGACCACCCTGGGGACTCCCACAGATCAGCCCTTTCTGTCCTCTGGAGTCACACAGAACGAATTCCTTTGAGACTCCTGGTGTCCTCTACAGAGCCAAACAGGGCAGGTTCCCAAGCACACTCTGTAAACAGATAAATGAACTCAGAGGGCTTTCCCACGTGGCAGGGTACATTCGCTGCATCCCAGCATGCATGCGTGTGTGTGTGCGAGCGCACACACACACACACACACACACACACACAGGGGCAGAGTCAGCACGAGGCTGCTGAGCCACACAGCCAGCGGAAGCCAAGCCCCAGCAGCGGCCCACTTCCTGACCGCCTTCCTTTGCTCTGGGAGGTTCTCTCTCTGTGTCTTTCTGACTGTCTGTCTGTCTCGGGTCTTTGTTTCTAGCATGGCAACAGCTGTGGATGCTGCCAGGGCTCCTAGCAGCACTGACCTGCAAGGTAGGAGTTTCGGTTCTTAGACCTGTGACCTTGGGCAAGTCACTTTACCTTCTGAGCCTCAGTTTACTCATCTGTGAGATGAAGAGGCCGGATGAGGCTGGAGGATTCTTAAGGTCCCTTCCTGACCCAAACCCTAGTGCTTCTCGGCTCCCCTCCAGTCCCGTTACCGAGTGACAGGGAGGGGCGCAAAGGCCCGGCCAGGCCTGGGGGTGGTAGGGGAGCCAGCTGTTCCCACCCGAGGGCGCACAGCCTCCAGCCAGGCCCTCTGCGAACTCCATGTGCGGCACACACCCGCTCTCACTTCGCAGCCGGAGGGGCAGGCGGGAAGCGCCGCCCCCCGGTGCCCCGAGCGCCCACCCTCAACCTTCCTCCACTTTACCTTGGGCGTGTAGGCTTCCCGTGGACCTGCCCGCGCCACCCGCTCGGCTCACAGCTGTCAGGCAGCCGCCCGCACCGCCGCCCGCGGTGCTCGACTCTTTCCGCTCCGATCCGCGCGGGCTGGAGCAGCCCCACAGCGAAGCTGAAGGGGAAGCGGCGCCCCCTGGGCGCCCTCCGGGATCTGCGGGAACCGCCGCCCCCGCCGCCCCCGCCGCCCCCGCCGCCCCCGCCGCCCCCTGGGTGCCCTCCAGGACCTGCGCGCGCCGCGCGGTGGGGGTCTGGGCCGGCTGGCGCGACCTGAGACGGCCCGGGAGCCTGGGTGGCGAGGGCGGGGCCGCGACCGACACAGCCTGCCTGACTGGTCGTCTGCTCCCTCGGCCCCCCAGGCCCCTGGCCCCGATTCAGGTTCCCAAGGTGGGGCCTCAGTCGGGCCCTTGCTGGCTCGCTGGAGAGATGGCGTCTAGCTGTGCGCCCCGCCAAAACCCGGCAACGGCCCGGCGTCACTCCAGCTGTTACCTCTAGGAACAGAAACTAAGAAGGGACCTTGTTCTTTAGACTTTTCTGACTCTTCTACCGTGGGCACGAACGGTTAAAAACAAAACAAAACACCGCACACCCAAAACCCAGTGCATATTTGTTAATAAAGCAGGAAGTCCATCTTCAAAGGCCTCCCAGGAGTTCGGGCTGCAGGATAACCCCTCGGCCTCGGGCACAAGGCAAGGCCCGCCCTGCCCGCTCCGGGCACAAGCTGACTTTCCAGCCTCACCCTCCCTCTCTCTCACACACACAGCATCTCTGCTCTGGACACACTGGCTGTTGGCAGTCACTAGCTGTTCCTCATAGCTGCTAGGAGTTCTTGCTTTTTGCCTGGAACACCATCCCCTTTCATCTCTGACTGTTGAAATTCTACTCATCCCTCCAGGCCCCTCTGAAGCACCACCTTCTCTCGGAGAACCCTTCCCCAGACGCTGCCCCTGCAGAGTGCGGCAGTTCTTCCCTGGAGAGCCCATGTTTCTGGTGCTGGTTTAGGTAGTAATATCTCCCTCACACACACACTAAGCCCTCTTCCAAGGTGGAGAGAAACAAATTAGCACTTACTGAGCAGCTGTTAGAAATTGCTGCGTGGAGTCCTTTTTCCTGCTTGCAGCCCAGCCAGCCACTAGCCCACACCACCCTCCACCCAACCAGAGTTTCAGAAGGCTCTCAAGGGCTCTAAGGCCTGCCCTCTGGTGTGTCCCCACTGTGTGCCTTGTGGACCGGCACACAGTGGGGCTCTGTTGTGGGTATACTTTTCCGGCTCTGTTCTGGGTATCCTTCCATGTGTCAGCCTCCAAGGTCTGCAAGCTGGTGGCTTGCCCTCCACTCAGCCCTATGTGAGGAAAGAAGGACCCTTCATAATCAGAATCTGAGAAGTGGAAGGGACCTCAGAGATTATCCAATGCAAAGCCTGCCCACCCATTTTACAGAGGGGAAAACTGCAACCACAGAGATCAAGTCAGAGGTATCGAAGGTACTTACCATTGTTACTGTTTTCGTTGCTGTTAATCCTTGCACATTCAGAAAGCCTTTCACTCCTAAAGCAAAGTGTTGTCACTCATTTACCCCTCACAGTCTCAGAGGTATTATCGTGGTTACTGCACAGACTCTGGAGGCCAAAGCCCTGGGTTTGAATCTTGGTGCTCCAACTTGCCAGCTACATCCTTGGCAAGTTACAGGAACCTTCTCCATCAGTACAATGTGGGTAGTAACAGCTCTGCACCATGGGGTGTCCTACCAATTGAAATAAGTGTGTATCTTTAAAGGCTTAGAATAGTAGTTGGTGCATTAAAAATGCCAAATGCATTTGCTCTTATCAAATTGTTTTTGTTTTTGTTGTGTTTTTTTTGAGACAGAGTCTCACTTTGTCACCAGGCTGGAGTGCAGCGGTGCAATCTCAGCTTCCTGCAGCCTCCACCTCCCGAGTTCAAGTGATTCTCCTGCCTCAGCCTCCCGAGTAGCTAGGATTACAGGCATGTGCCACCACGCCCAGCTAATTTTTTACATTTTTAGTAGAGACGGGGTTTCACCATGTTTGTCGGGATGGTCTTGATCTCCTAACCTTGTGATCTGCCCACGTTGGCCTCCCAAAATGCTGGGATTACAGGCATGAGCCACTGCACCCGGCCTTTTGTTCTTTTTTATTTTTATTTATTTATTTATTTATTTTTTGAGACGGAGTTTTGCTCTTGTTACCCAGGCTGGAGTGCAATGGCGCGATCTCGGCTCACCGCAACCTCCGCCTCCTCGGTTCAGGCAATTCTCCTGCCTCAGCCTCCCGAGCAGCTGGGATTACAGGCACGTGCCACCATGCGGAGCTAATTTTTTGTATTTTTAGTTAGAGACAGGATTTTACCATGTTGACCAGGATGGTCTCGATCTCCTGACCTCGTGATCCACCCACCTCGGCCTCCCAAAGTGCTGAGATTACAGGCGTGAGCCACCGCGCCTGGCCCCCTTTTGTTATTTTTAATTGTTTTACTTCACAGTTGGAATCATGGAGGCTCAGAAAGGCTGAGACTCATCCAAAAAATTGCTGCTTTGGGGATGGTTTCTCACCAAACTCCATGCAGCTGTCTTAGTCTCTGATGCCATTAGTCACTTTGTGTCTGAGTCTAACCACCTATTTAATAGGGTAGAAAAGCGCCTGCCCTTTAGCCCACCTCAGAACACCTAGACATTTCATGGTACAAACATTAACCACATCTTCTGGCTTCTATGGGGATGGCTCCACGTTCTCGGAGCACCCTTCCCCAGACACTGCAGCGTGCCCCAGTTCTTCCGTGGTAAGCCCATCTTTCTGGCGCTGGTTTATGTAGTAGCATCCCAAGGTGGAGAGAAACAAATTAGCACCTACTGAGCAGCTGTTAGAAATTGCTGCGTGGAGTCCTTTTTCCTGCTTGCAGCCCAGCCAGCCACTAGCCCACACCACCCTCCACCCAACCAGAGTTCCAACCCACACTCACCCCTCTTCCGAGGTGAAGAAAAGAAACTACCCTCCAGCCCATCTCAGAACTGACATTTTCTTTCACAGAACACCACACCTCCTGGTGTCCTTCAGAACCGCAGAGCCATCACGCTAAGGGCTGAAAGTTCGGCTTGTACACTGGGCCTCTTTTACTCTTGGCCCAGAGCAGAAAAGCAATGGGGCAAAGATGGTTCTTCCCATGTATGGATGTAGGCAACTGTGGCACCGTTGATATTCACTGAGAGGCCCCAGGCTCTGCGGCTAGCCTGGACCACAGGAGGGATAAGGACCTTCCCCACGACTACACGGCTTTCCTGATTCAGTGTTGCAGGAGAAACCCAACCTCGTTTATTCAATGAGGATTTATTGAGCGCTCTCTAGGTGATGAATAAGACCGAGGCAAGGCTAGCTTCCTGGGCATGTGACCTCCGAAGGCACATAGGCCAGCAATCCCCAATCCTTTTGGAACCAGGAACCTGTCTCGTAGAAGACAATTTTTCCATGGACCGGGGGTGAGGGTGAAGGGTGGGAATGGTTTCAGGATGAAACTGTTCCACCTCAGATCGTCAGGCATTAGTTAGATTCTCATAAGGAGTGTGCAAACCAGATCGCTCACAAGCACAGTTCACAATAGGGTTCATGGACCAGTACCCCAGTACTGGTTCGTGGCCTATAGGTTGGGAACCCCTGACATAGGCCCCTCACTTAGAAGGGCTTTATATATAGTTTAGTGCTCTCCTGTCCCCTTCTTGAAACTCTTAATAATTTTTAACAAGGGACCATATACGTTGTATTTTACACTGGACCGTTCAAGTTGTACAGCTGGTCTGGACCTCGGCTCTTCCCTAGGGGCTCCCATTTCACAGAGGATTGGCCATGGAACTGGCAATTGCAGTTCAGTAGGATGTGGGTTGTGACAGAGGCAGGGTAGCCACGAAAGAAGGAGAGGATCTTGGCCAGTGTTCAGCTCACTTGGGCCACGCTCCCCAGCTGTGCAGCCTGTCCAGCCGCCAGTGACTTACCACTGTGCTCCTTGCTGGGAGAATGGCCTTGGTTTAGCACCAGGGCCTGTAGCCCCAGACAGCAGCTGCAAACCCTGGCACCCTGGGAGGGCACTGCTAGGTCATGTCAATACCAGGAAATGTATGTCATTAGAGCCCTAAGCTGTTTTCATGTTCTCCAACCCATACTCCATGATCACCAGACTGCCAGCGGGCTCTGATTCCTTCTGCCTGCCCAGACGCAGTCAAATTCCAGAAAAGGATAAAGTCATCCACACTGAAAAGCAATTGGCAGGCAAAACTTAATGGGGTATTCACCCAAAGGACACTTGGGTTTTATTCGAGGTCTCTTGGTGTCCTCCTGGCCTGTGCTGCTGGCATGTAATAGGTATCTAAGTCATGATAGTTGAGTGAACATATGAAAGGTACATACATATGGCAAAGCCTGGAATTGGCAGTTTAAAGGTCATCAGCCCAAGAACAGAGTATTTTTTATTGTGTTCTGTTTTCTTTTTCTTTTTCTTTTTTGTTTTCGGATGAGTGCTGGAAGCCCCAACACAATGGTTTGGAAGTAAACAGAATGGAGAAGTAAGGCGGTACCACTCTCAGGAGGCTGGCAGTGTGAGAGAGGAAGAGAACAAGGCAGGAGACTGGAGGAGGTTTGTCGACTGAGGTCAAGAATTTGAAGGAGAAAGGATGAAGATCGATGAGGGCTCAGTGGCCCCGTATAAGAAGAGGCAGGAAGGACTAGGGAGCACAGGGATTAGGAGGAGCCCCTAGGTCTCAGAAGCAGTGGGAGGAGGTAAAGATGAGAGAGGATGGGAGCAAGGCAGTGGGAGGAAAGTGGATGCAGAGCTCCTAGATTATTGTCCGTTTCCTCTATGAACCAAGAAAATAGGTCATGGTTGGAGGGTTTGGGCTGACCAGTGGGTAAGTGACATTTAGATGCTTGTGCTGTGAGTTGCTGCCTCCTCTGGGGTGGGGCAGGGAAGAACCAGTAGGAGGGGAAGTAGAAAATGGTCTTGAAGGGCTCAGGGACACTTCCAAGGAGGCGTGCTGCCCTCTTCCAGAGTCACCTTGATGCTCCATGGCATCCTTCCTCCTGGCATCTGTGACTTCTTTGTTTTTTCTTGTTCACTTGTTGCTTTCAATTCTAACTGAAGCCCAGTTCCTATTAATTGGTCCCCTCAGAGGAACAGTGAAAACATTCACTGTTCTAGTACAGGAATCCCTCTGCTGTTCCTTCTTCCTTATTATGAATGGTAACAATTACAGAGTTTCTAACAGGTGGAGGCCAAAAACCAAACAGACTTTTCAATGTTGATTCTCTCAGGCTGCCTACAGAACGGCAGCATCTGCCCCACCTCCCAGAGGCTCACCAGCAAAGGCCAACTCAAACAGCAGCCCGGAGCAGACGGCTGGCCAGCTCTACAGAGCCAGCAAACACCAGAGAGAAATCACCCTGGATCTATATCTTCCATCTTTTTTCTCTGTCAGCATGTTTGAGGAGGAGACATCTTCTATGAGATTGCAGGAGCCAATTCATATCAAATGCTTATAGCTGCAATTGAAAAATTAGGCTAGAATGCAGGGCCTCCTTGAGGATGTTTATGAAAGTCATGTACTTCTTTAAGGGATTCACAGAGCTGGAGTCCTTCCAAAGCAGGACAAATAAGACATGAGCAGTGAGTGACTTTCTACCATCCATGCAGCAGTCAAGAATAGACTTCCTCATTCAGATGAAGCCGCAGAGGTACAGACCTAAGAGCTCAAAGTCATAGAGCCAGTCCCATGTATTACCAATGAGGTAACTATGGCTCAGGGTGACCTGACCTATAAGCCACAAGCTTGTGGGTGACCACTCCAGGCCTCGAATGCAGGATTTCATTCCATTACCCCTGCCCCACAAATAGCCTCTGAGAGACATGCCACCTTATGTGGGATATTGTTTTGGTTATCACAAATTTCTGAATCCCCTGTTTGTGGAACAGAGAAATCAAAGGCATCAAATATTCAAGGGTATCCACTCATGAAGCCACATTGTAACTTCAGCTAAAAATAACTTAGAGACCTGACAATGAATAATCATTTATATAATCATCTGGGAATGATGAAATTAATGTTTTGTAGCTACTATTTTACAGTTATAAATTGCTTAGAAAGTACAGATATTTTTCCCTCATAATTTTGCTTTCTCGTGAGTCCACATGCATACACACAAGACCCAACCACAGTATCTTGACTATGAATGTAATAAATAAGGAAATAACAAATGTAGTAAGGTGAAGCAGGGGGGACTGTTAGCCCAAGTATGTTCCAGGACTAGTGTTCGGTGGAGCCGACCGGCTCCCATAGGCAGTGAAGACAAAGGAAAGTGCCTGGCAGTTTCATTGTGGGGTGCTTCCCAATAATCTAATTCCTCTACCATCAAAAGTTTCTCGGGGAACTTCACCATTTTTAGAAAGATGCTTTGTACTGATAAAACAACCCTTCCATGTTAGTCTGTTCCCACACTGCTGATAAATAGTTACCTGAGACTGGGTAGTTTATAAAGGAAAAGAGGTTTAATGGACTCACAGTTCCATGTGGCTGGGGAGGCCTCACAATCACGGTGGAGGGCAGAGGGCATGTCTTTTATGGGGGCAGACAAGAGAGAGCTTGTGCAGGGAAACTCCCCTTTATAAAACCATCAGGTCTCATGAGACTTACTATTATAAGAACAGCACAGGAAAGACCCATCCCCATGATTCAATTACCTCCCACCAGGTCTCTCCCATGACACATGAGAATTGTAGGAATTACAATTCAAGATGAGATTTGAGTGGGGACACAGCCAAGCCATTTCACCTTCCAAGCTTATGTCTCACTACTCCCCCACAATAGGCTGTAAAGAGCCCAGCATTGGCTTTCTAGCAACAGTGTCATACTAACATTGCTTTCCCTGCCTCCAGGGCCCTCGCTACGTCTCTGTTTAAAGTCTAAAGCCAGATCCAACTCTCATGCTGCCTCTTGCAGAAAGACATCTCTGGTATTTCCCAGCCAGAGGAGCCTCCCCATCTCTCAACTCCTGACCACTTCTCTTAAAAACGTGAGCATGTCCTGCGGCTGCCCATTGTCCTCCTACCATCCACCGTGGCCCTGCTGCACTCCCACTGCGTCCTCTCTGGCATCGTGCCGCCTTCCACCCGGGCTGCGCCACCGCAGCCTCAGTCAGAGCCAGCTCCTGGTGGACCCATGTGGAAATGGGACCTCCAGATCCCATCCTGGGAGTCACTGAAGCCTTCAAGAGGAACACCAACAGCAAAAAGATGAATCTGGGAGTTAGTGCCTTCTGGGATGATAACGGAAAGCCTTATGTGCTGCCTAATGTCCACAAGGCAGTGGCCCAGATTGCCGCAAAAAGTTTGGACAAGGAGTAACTGCCCATTGGGGGACTGAATTTTGCAAGGCGTCTGCACAACCAGCCCTGGGTGAGAACAGCGAGGTCTTGAAAAGTGGCCAGTTTGTCACTGTGCAGACCATTTCTGGGACCGGGACCTTAAGGATCAGAGCCAGTTTTCTGCAAAGATTTTTTAAGTTCAGCCAAGATGTCTTTCTGCCCAAACCCAGCTGGGGAAGTCACACACCCATCTTCAGGGATGCTGGCATGCAGCTGCAAGGTTATCGGTATTACGACCCCAACACTTGTGGTTTTGGCTTCACAGGTGCTATAAAGGACATTTCAAAAATACCAGAGCAAAGTGTGCTTCTTCTGCATGCCTGTGCCCACAATCCCACAAGAGTGGACCCGCGTCTGGAACAGTGGAAGGAAGCAGCAACAGTGAAGACAAGGAATCTCTTTGCATTCTTTGACGTGGTCTACCAAGGCTTTGCCAGTGGTGATGGTGATAAGGATGCTTGGGCTGTGTGCCACTTCACTGAACAGGGCATTACTTTGTCTCTGTCAATCACATGCCAAGAACATGGACTTATATGGTGAGCGTGCAGGAGCCTTCACTGTGATTTACAAAGATGTGGGTGAAGCCAAAAAGGTAAGAGTCACAGTTGAAGATCTTGATCCATCCCATGTATTCCAACCCTCCCCTCAATGGGGCCCAGATTGCTTCTACCATTCTGAACACCCCAGATTTGCTAAAACAATGGTTGCAAGAAGAGAAAGGTATGGCCAACTGCATCATTACCATGCGGACTCAGCTGGTCTCCAGCCTCAAGAAGGAGAGTTCCACCCACAACTGGCAACACATCACTGACCAAATTGGCATGTTTTGTTTCACAGGGCTAAAGCCTGAACAGGTGGAGCAGCTGACCAAAGAGTTCTCCATCTACATGACAAAGGACGGCTGCATCTCTGTGGCAGGGGTCACCTCCGGCAACATGGGCTACCTTGCCCATGCCATTCACCAGGTCACCCAGTAATGCCCCCAGTGTGAGGAAACAGAGACGACCTTTCTGTCTTCAGCCTCTGCTATTGGGAGCTTCACACAGAGAATGAGAGAGGGTGGATGGTGGTGAGTGGATGATTTCTTTCAACCACAGTGTATAAGACTCAGCGATTGAATGCTTCTCAGAAAAGAGCACGTAGCGACACAGGGCAGAGTTGCTGGCATCTGGAACACTGTGGCTCTAAACCAAACTCTCTCCCGTCCTTTCATCTCCAACTTTTCTCAAAGAGTTTACATGTGCAAGAAAGTCATTGCACCAAAAACCCTGTTAATTATGCCATTGCAATATTTCAGAAGCTTTAACTGAAGTGTCAGGTTCCTCATGAGAAATAGCACACTTCAGAGGCTTTGAGAGAAGACCTAGTTCTGCCGTGAACAGTTGGCCTCGTGTCTGTCCTCCCATCACGGAGCAACCTCATCAACAGACCTCATTGCAGAAATTATGTTTTATGTAAACCAGTGAGTCTGCTGCCACTACAGCAAGGAAAACAATGCAGTTTCCTGTCTCATTTAAGAAAAAGAGAAGGCTCTCTTCTCTCCCTTGTCTTTGCTGTTCTTTAACTTACGCACAATGATTTTTAACTAATGCAGATTTTAATCCCATTCTACTGCTTGAATGACCATCAGCCCCATCCTACTGGGATTTATTTAAGAACAAAGAACATAATTTTCTGCTGACATCATACCCTCACCTTTCTCAGCAAAGACTAGTGGAGAGTAGGTAACTGTCCTTGATCTCAGCATCCTGTTGAATGACTGTGTAATTGTCTTCAGCTGGGATGTGGCCTCTGCCCGGTTGGACCTCCTCCCTTTGTTGAATGTGATTGTGCAAGTCACTCCTCTCATGTTATAAGTCCAGCAGCGCAGGGTGGTACCAGGAAAGAGGACATTCTAGGCTTTGTGTGCTGACAGCTGGGTTCAGGCTTCACCCACTGGGAAGAAGCACCATCTACTCTAATCATGTAGACTTATTGCAGCCCGGTTTCTTTGTTACAATAAAATTACTGCAGATCCCAACCCCCCAAAATATGACCAATGATGCCAAAAGTCTAATTTATGTGTGGAGTAGAGTAGAAGGGGATTGAGAGGTAGGGACTAAATAACTAATTAACTTTGAACATGCCAGGAAGTTTCTCTGTTCTTCAGATTCCTAATCTGTAAAATGTACTTAAGGACAGGACCTATCTGATGAAGTCGTTGTGAGAAGTAAATGAAATCGTGCAGGTAAAAAGCACCTAGTATGGTGCCTGGTTCATAGCCAAGGCTTACACTGTCAGGAAGGAAAAAAGGAAGGGAGGGAGGAGAGGAAGAGGGAAAAGCAAAGCAAAGAGAATGAGACCAGCCCCAGCAGCACAGTGACACCCTATCTCTACAAAAACTTGTAAATTAAAAAAAAACTTAGCCAGGCATGGTAGCTGATGTGGTTTGGATCTGTGTCCCCACCTAAATCTCATGTCAAATTCGAATCCCTAATGTTGCAGGAGGGGCCTGGTGGGAGGTAACTGGATCATGGGGGAGGATTTCCCCCTGGCTATTCTCATGATTGTGAGTGAGTTCTCATGAGATCTGGTTGTTCAAAAGTTGATATGGTTTGGCTGGGTCCCCACCCAAATCTCAGTTTGAAATGTATCTCCCAGAATTCCCACATACTGTGGGAAGGGCCCAGAGGAAGGTAGTGGAATCATGGGGGCCAGTCTCTCCCATGCTATTCTCATGACAGTAAGTCTCACGAGATCTGATGGGTTCATCAAAAGTTTCCGCTCTTGCTTCTCTCTCATTTTCTCTGGCCACTACCAGGTAAGAAGTGCCCTTCACCTCCCACCATGATTCTGAGGCATCCCCAGCCGTGTGGGACTCTAAGTCCAATTAAACCTCTTTCTCTTCCCAGTCTTGGGTATGTCTGTATCAGCAGCATGAAAACGGACTGATAAAACCGTGTACAGCACCTCTTTTTTTTGCTCTCTTCCTCAAGCTCCAGCCATGAAGGATGTGCCTGTCTCCTCTTTGCTTTCTGCCATGATTGTAAATTTCCCGAAGTCGCCCCAGCCATGCTTCCTGGAACCATGAGCCAATTAAACCTCTTTTTTTTTTTTTTTTTTTTTTTTTTTTTTTTTTTTTTTTTTATAAATGACCCAGTCTCCGGCAGTTCTTTATAGCCATGTGAGAATGGACTAATAAAGTGGCACACACCTGTAGTCCCAGCTACTTGAGAGGCTGAGGTGGGAGGATCCCCTGAGCCCAGGATGTGAAGGCTGCAATGAGTTATGATCATGACACAGCACTCCAACCTGGTCGACAGAGCAAGACCCTGAGAAGAATGGAAGGGGAGCAGAGGGGAAGTGAGGGGAGGGGAGGGGAAAGGAAGAAAGAGAGAGAGAAAGGGAAGAAAGAAGAGAAGAAGGACGGAAAGATGGAAGGAACGAGAGAAGAAAGGGAGGGAGGGAGGGAAAGGAAACAAATAGGCTTCTCTCTCTACTGGAGTCAAAAGCACCATTGCCTCTTCTTAGATGAAACACATATATGACCTCCTTGGAGACACAATTTTATGTAACAGTGACACCAAAGATCATGGAAAGGGTGAGATCAATTATTTTTTTAGATCTCCTGTGTAAAGGTATTAGCTGAATTCTGAATTCCATTAGAAACTTAACATTTTCAGGATGGAAGGAAATGCAACAATCACCCTGTCCAACTCCCATTGACTTTCAGCTACTGGAACTGAAATCTGCAAAGGGTAAGAGTCAGTGAGCAGCTGAGCCCAGGCTGGAAAGCTTCCAGCCCAGAGCTCTTCCTCCTGCACATCCTCTCTTCCAGCTGAGGAGAAACACCATAAAAACCTGACGTCCAGAAAAGAACTTCTGGTGTAAGAGTGTGAAGAAGTCGATAATCTATTTCCTCAAAAAGCAACTATAGTCCTCGCTCAAAACTGTCAAAAACAACCATTTCATTTCTCAGAATTGACTGGAGGCACACAACACACTGAGGAGTGCTTATATTCATGAAAACTACTAAACTTACAGAAAGATCAGCATGAATCTGTGGTGATTTATGCTGATTCCCACACCCCTGCCCCCCCACCAGAGTTCTGTTGTTGTTTGATAGTTCAATGAGGGCAAGCCAGATCTTACAAATTAGCTTTTTTTTTTTTTTTTTTTTTTTTCGTCACTGCCAGAGGTGGCTCACTTGATTTTAAACAGTATTATTTAAGTGATGATCTCAGAGCCAAGTGATCAGAAAGAACCAGAAGCTCTTCTGGCCCAAAATTGCAAAGCAAGAAATAGACTAGTGACTAGCCGGGTACTTAACAGGGAGTTAGTTGCAGGAGGTGAAGCAGATACAGGGGGATTAGTGAACTTTCTGCATAGTATGAGTTGAACAAAGGTCACATGCATGTGCTGCAGGGACAGGAGCATCCTAAGCCACTCCTCCTGGCTAACGGAGTCTTCCCCACATGCAGTGGAGATGCAAGGGCTCATGGGAAAATAGAAGCCTGGGCAGACGTGGGAGGGAATGCCTGAAATTTTGATGCACTCTCCAGCTTACTCACAAATCTGCCAGCAGAAAGTGGAACTCTTACTGGCTCAAGATATTTGAGCATAACCTCTGACCAATCTTTGAGCACTAATCTAGGCAGACACAGGGATAACTCTAAGAAGCCAGGCTTAATAATAAGAAACAAGAAAAACAGCAGCAGAGACATTCAGGGATGTACACTGCAGAAGAGGCAAGCTTCACATATTTATTCCAGACAAGTTATTAAGTAAACGCACAAACAATAACAATAACAACACTCAAAATTAAAATCCAAAGTTGCTATAATATACTATGTAAAATGTCCAGTTTTCAACAACAAAAAAAGTAATTACAAGTCAGGCAAAGCAACACAAAGGTATGACCATATTCAGGAAAAAAAAAGGGGGTCAATTTAAATTGTCTCTGAATGCCCCTAGATATTGGGGCTAGCAGATAGCTTTTAAAGCAGTTTTTAGAAATACGTTCAAGGAACTAAAGAAAGCCATGTTGAAAATGTTAAGGAAAGTATGACAACAATAAATAAAAAATATCAACAGAAGAAATTACATGAATGAATCAATTCTAAAACAATGGATGTCATAAGGCAGTGAAAGACGTATTCAAAAGGGTGAAAAATATCTGCCAACAAATGACTTACGTCCATCAAAACTATCCTTCACAAATGAAGGCAAAGCAAAGACATTCCCAGGTAACCAAAGACTGAGAAGATGTTTTGCTAGCAAATGTACCTCACAATAAATACTAAAGGAAGTCCTTTAGGCTGACAGAAAGTAGCACCATAAGATACTCAAATCCACAGTAAGAAAGGAGGCAGTTCAGAAATTATAAATACGTGGGTAAATAGAAAAGACTCCATAAATATATTTCTTCTGATTTTTTTTCTTCTTTAAAAGACATAAAATCATATAAAGCAAAACTTATAACATTGTATTGTTGGGTATATAACAGACATAGAAATTGATATGATAATGATAGAACAAAGGAGGGGAGAGGAAAGAAGTAAATATGGCAGCAGTATGTTTATAATTAATTTAGTATTATTCTGAATTAGTTTATAAAAAGTTTGGATGCACATTGTAATTCCTAAAACAGCTAAGAATATAACTAAAAAAAAAATAGCAAAAATTCAGCAGAGGAGTTAAAATGCTACACTAAAAATATTCATTGAACATGAAAGAAGGAAGTAAAAGAGCAAAAGAACAATAATAATATAAAGACATGAGAAAAACAGAAAACACGTGGAAAAATAACAAATATAAATCCATATCAATAATTATACAAAATATAAATGGAGTAAATGCCATACTCAAAAGGAACAGATTTTTCAGACTGGATAAAAAAGAACAAGACCTAATTTTTATATGTTTGTATATGCTGTCTACAAGAAATATAGTTTAGCTTCAAAGAAACAAAAGTAAATGTAAAAGGATGGGGGACTTCCAGTTTCAGCAACAACATGGAGTGCTTGAAAGTTACCACTTCCATGCTTACAAGATAAAAGTGGAAGAAATGGAAAATAAATAACTTCTCTTCGATGCATCAGAAAAGTGACATCGCAAGGCAAAGAAGCACCCTGAAATCGAGAGAGACAAGTGAATGCAGAGAACCACAGCCTAGGCCAACTCTCATAAAGCAGAAGCCACGACAGCCGTAAACTGACAGCAACACTTAAATAGTAATTCTGATATTTGCTTGAGAGTGAGAAACTCCTGGAGATGCGGTGTTAGTGTGCCTCCCTCGCTACACTTTCACGGATGTTACCTTCAGGAACCCCACCAGACCCTCAAAGTGAAAATTCAACAAAAAAATCCTGGATGTTTCAGGCAGGGGTGAGAGGAAAGGCAACCATTTTAAATATGCCAAAGCCTTCTCCATATCAAGGGCCTGCTCTCCAAGAGAACCAACTTTACTAGAGCCTTATCTATCTGAGAGAAGGACAATTAGCCAACTCCAGCTCCTTCTAGCCTTCCTGTCTCACTTGAAGGAAGGGAAAAACAAAATGAAACAAAAAACTTCTGAAGGTTATAGCTCAGAGACTGAAGCCCACTAAAAGACTGAGATTTAATCATAAAATTATAGATCATTTCACCTCACCGGCACCATATGTACTAGGGTTCTCTAGAGGGACAGGACTAATAGGATACATGTATATAAAAGGGAGTTATTGCCGGGCGCAGTGGCTCAAGTCTGTAATCCCAGCACTTTGGGAGGCCGAGGCGGGTGGATCATGAGGTCAGGGGTTCGAGACCAGCCTGACCAACAAGGTGAAACCCTGTCTCAAAAATACAAAAATTAGCCAGGTGCGGTGGGGCACACCTGTAATCCCAGCTACTTGGGAAGCTGAGGCATAAAAATTGCTTGAACCCGGCTGGGTGCAGTGGCTCACGCCTGTAATCCCAGCACTTTGGGAGGCCGAGGCCGGTGGATCACGAGGTCAAGAGATCGAGACCATCCTGGTCAACATGGTGAAACCCCGTCTCTACTAAAAATACAAAAATTAGCTGGGCATGGTGGCACACCCCTGTAGTCCCAGCTACTAGGGAGGCTGAGGCAGGAGAATTGCTTGAACCCAGGAGGCGGAGGTTGTGATGAGCCGAGATTGCACCATTGCACTCCAGCCTGGGTAACAAGAGCGAAACTCCGTCTCAAAAAAAAAAAAAAAATTGCTTGAACCCAGGAGGTGGAGGTTGCAGTGAGCCGAGAGCATGCCATTGCACTCCAGCCTGGGCAACAGAGCAAGACTGTCTAAAAAAAAAAAAAACAAAAAAAAACAAAAAAGAAGGGGTTCTTATGGAAACCCAATGACAACAGGACAGACGGAGAAAAGCAAGGGTGGTAGAGGTAACTAAACTCTCTGTGTACCTATAGCTATAGTAAACATTAAACATAGTCCGGCTTGTGGCCAGATTAACATCAAACCTCACACAAGGGCCTCTTTATCTTAGTTTCTACTACCCGATACATCATGTCTGCTTTCAACAGAAAATTACAAAGCATGCTAAAAGTCAAGAGAAAACAATCTGAGGAGACAAGCATTAGAACCAGACTCATATATAACACAGACTATGGAATTATCAGGTAAGAAAAATAATTATGATTAATATATTAAGGGCTATAATGGAAAAAGTAGACAATATGCAACAACAGATGGATAATGTGAGCAGAGAGGTGGAAATTCTAAGAAATCATCATAAGAAGTGCTAGAAATAAAATATACTGTAGAATACACAAAGAACGTCTTTGATGGGCTCATCAGTAGACTGGACACAGCGGAGGAGAGAATCAGTGAGGCTGACGATACACTGGTATAAACTTCCCAAACTGAAATGCAAAGAAGAAAAAAGATAAAAAGGCAAAACAGAATATCCAAGAACTGTGGGACAATCACAAAAGGTAAAACACATGGTAATGGGAATATCAAAAGGAAAAGAAAGAGGGAAAGGAACAGGAGAAATCGGAGTAACAAGGGCTGGCAATTTTCCAAAATTAATAATCAACACCAAACATCAGGAAGCTCAGAGAACACCAATCAGGATAAAATATAAAAATCTATACCTAAGCATATCATATTCAAACTTCAGAAAACCAAAGACCAAGAGAATCCTGAAAGAAGCCATGAGGGGTGGAGGTGAGGGGAGGACATCTCGCCTATAGAGAAACAGAGATAAAAATTACAGTGAATTTTGTATTAGTCTGGGTTCTCCAGGGAGAGAGAACCAATAGAAAACACACAGACATGCACACACACACACACACACACACACACACACCACATCTCTCTCTCACACACACATGCCACATCTTTCTCTTTCTCTTTCATACACACACACATACACACACACACACAGACAGACACACACACACACACACATACATGTATGCGTGTGGGCGGGGAAAGAGAAAGAGGAAGGATAAGGGATTAACTCATGCAACTACAGAGGCTGAGAAGTCCCAAGATCTGCAATCAGTAAGCTGGAGACCCAGGAGAGCTGATAATATAGTTGCAGTCTGAGTCTGAAGAACTGAGAACCAGAAGAGCCAATAGTATAACTTCTAGTCTGAGTTCAAGTTTGAAGGCAGTAGAAGAAAAATGTCCCAACTCTAAGACAGTCAGGCAGAGAGAGGGAATTCCCTTGCTTCAACTCTGTTCTATTTAGGGCTTCAATGGATTGGATGAAGCCCACCCACACTGAGGACGGCAATCTGCTTTACTCAGTCTACCAATTCAAATGTTAATCTCATCAGAAACACTCTCACAGACACACTCAGTACAGTATTTAACCAAATATATGAACACCCTATGGCATAGTCAACATATCAAATTAACCATCACAGACTTCTCATTAGAGAGTTAAGTGAAACGTTTGAACTGTTGAAAGGAAAAGCCTCTAACCTAGAATTGTATAACCAGCAAAATTATCCTGTAAAAGTGAAAGCACAATAAACACTTTCTCTGACAAACAAAAACTGAGAAAACTCATCATTAGTAGATCTGCCCTACAAGAAATGTTAAAAAGAAATTCTTTACAGAGAAGAAAATATGATAGAAAGAGTATTGGAGAAGGAATAATTAAAATAAAATAAAATCCTTTACTTTTCTTATTCTTAATTGATGTAATGGATAATAACTTGTTCAAAGGAATAATAACAATGTATTCAGTGAGTATAACATAGATAAATGAGTGACAGCAATTCAATAAGGAACAAGAGAAAGAAATTGAGAATACATAATTATAGATAAATATTTGAAAGAGCCCTTAGATTACTGTAAACACATGTTATACACAGTAGGGCAACCACTCAATATTTTTTACAATGTAATTGATATGCAGAGAGGAAAGAAAATGCAATCATACGAAATGCTCAATAAAAATCAGAGAAGATGGGAAAAGGGGAAAATTTGAAAAAGAAACAAGAATAAGTACAAAAAACAGAAGATAGTTATAAATGTGATAGATAATAATCCAACTATATCAAAAATCACTTTAAATATATGGTCTAAATAAGCAAAAGACAGAGATTGTCACAATGGATTTAAAAAAATAAGACCAAACTAAATGCTGTTTATAAGAAACTCACTTTAAATATAAAGACACAGATGGAATAACTTAAAGCAGTGGAGGAAAAGATATCACAATAACATTAATCAAAGGAAATCTATAATAACTACATTAGTTTAAGACAAAGCAGACTTTAGAACAAGAAAATTAACAGGGATAAAGAGAGGTATTACATAATGATATAGGGACCCATTCTCAAAAAGGACTGCAATGATTGACACGTATGCATCTAAAAACAGAGAGTCAAAATGTGTGAGGCAAAAACTGATAGAACTGCAAAGAGAAACAGACAAATCCACTAACACAGCTGGAGATTTCAACATCCTCTTTCAGAGACTGATAGATTCAGCAGGCAGAAAATCAATAAGCATATAGTTGAACTGGATAGCACCACTAATCAACTGGATCTAATAGAGATTTATAGAATGTTTCATCCAACAGAAGTAAAATACACATTCCTATCAAGCTCACATGAACACTCACCAAGATAGAGCACATTCCAGGCCATTAAGCAAACCTTAACAAATTTAGAAAAATAGAAATCATTCAAAGTATGTTCTCACCACAATGGAATTAAATGAAGAATCAATAACAGAAGACAGCTAGAAAATCTAAAAATATGTTTCTAAAAAACACATGGGTGAAAGAAGTTCAAGAGAAATTTAAAAATAGTTTGAACTAAGTGAAAGTTAAATAAAACATCAAAATTTGTGGGATGCAGTGAAATTAGTGCTTAGAGATACATTTATAGCATTGAATGGATATATTAGAAAATCTCAGCAACATGCTTCTATATAACACATGGGCGAAAGAAGTTCAAGAGAAATTTAAAAATAGTTTGAACTAAGTGAAAATTAAATAAAACATCAAAATCTGTGGGCTGCAGTGAAACTAGTGCTTACAGAGAAATGTATAGCATTGAACTAATACATTAGGAAAGGAGAAGATCTAAAATCAACAACCTTAGTTTCCACCTTAGGAAACTAAAAAAAGAAAAGCAAGTGAGATCTTTATAAATGAAGATGAAATGTTTCTGGACCAGAAGATGAAATATTGTTATCAATTCTCCTTAAATTGATCCATAGAATCAACATAGGAGAATCCCATCAGGATTTTTGGTAGAAATTGACAAGTGGATCCTAAAATTTACATGAAAGTGCAAAACACCTAAGATAGCTAAGACAATTTTGTAAAAGAAGTTGGAGGATCTGCAATGCCCAAAACTTATTAAACTTCAGTAGTAAAGGCAATGTTGTACTGTCAAAAAGACAGGCATGCAGATTATTGGAATGGAATTTAGAATCCAGACATAAAAGCTTACATTTATGGTCCATTGATTTTTAACGAAGGACAAGACAATGTGAATTGGAAAAGATAGTCTATCTGACAGTAGGGGCTTGGGTAGGGATATCCATACGTAATAAAATGAACTTAGACCCTTCCCTTACATTCTACTTAAACACAGACTGGGTCACAGTCTTAAGCAGAAAAGCTACAACTATGAAACTTTTAAATGAAAATATAGGAGAAAAATCTTTCTGAGAAGTCTGCAAACCTTTATGACTCCAGAACAAGATCCATAAAAGAAAAAATTGGTAAATGACACCTTATTAAATTTAAAGACCTTTGTGCTTCAAGAAATAACCCTAATAAAATAAAAAGACCAGCACAAACTAGGATGAAATATTTGCAAAACATATACCTAATGAAGGTCTGGTATCCAGAATATAAAAGGTACTTTTAGAACTCAGTAATTATAATAATTTTAATTACAGCTGATTAAAAAAGATGAATAAATCTTTCACCAAAGAAGACATACTAATGGCAAATGAACACATGAAAAGGCACTCAGCATCATCAGTCATAAGGAAATGCAAACTAAAATCGTAATGTAATACTCTTATATGCTCACTGGAGTGCTATATTCAAAGACAGGTAATACTAAGTATTAGCGAGGGTGTGGAGAAACTGGAAGGCTTGCATGTTCCTGGAAGAAATGAAAATGGTACAACTACTTTGGAAAATTATTTCATTGTTTCTTAAGTTAAATAGAAACTTACCCAAGACTTGGTGACTTTACTCTGAGGAATCTATCCAAGATAAATGAAAACGTCTCCATACAATGACTCATAAATGAAGTGAAGGTGTGTAGCAGCATTATATGTACTAGCCAAAACCTGGAAATAATCCAGATATTTACCAGTTGGTGAGTGCATAACCCCAATATGGCACACACATTCAATGGAACACTACTCAGCAATAAATGGAAAGGAGTAAAATACTGGTATATATTACAACATGGATGAACCTAATAAAAATTATACCTAAGGAAGACACATACAAAGAGTATGTGTTAGATGAGTTCGCTTACAGTAGGTGTCCAGAAGAGGCCAATTATAGAGACAGGAAGCAGATTAGTGATTATCCTGGGAAGGAGGGTAGGAGTTGGTTTGGGCTGCAAATGAGCTTAATAAAATGTTTAGGATGACGACAATGTAATAAAATTGGATTTGTGATGATGGTCATACAACTCTATACATTTATTAAAAATCATTAAGTTGTATACTTGCAATGGGTATAAGGGTATATAAAAGAAACCTCAATAAGGCTGTGGAAAAAAAAAACCCACACAAAAACAAGACAAAACAAAGTAATCTGAGTCTCAATACTGACTCAGCGACGGAGGCATAAACTCTGGACATGTAATGACAAGCTCCTCAACTGTGTAGGTGACATTCTGTTGTGACATAAATTCTCTCTCCTTCCTCCTGACCTACATTGATTGCATGTGGCCCTGGTCAAAGCCAGCCCAGACCAATCCATGCCCTGTCTAGCTAGCCATTGTCCCCGTGCACTCTCAGATTTTGCTGCCAGGATCTCTGAGACAATGTGCCAAGTTTCCAACCACCTGCTCAGTACTTTTCAGCATCACTAAAATGGAGATTTTTTTTATACCAGTAATGGCAGAAATCCAACTAAAATGAATTCTTATCTACAATGTTGGCCTTTACCAAAAAAGAACTGAAAATTACACACACATATTGATCGTTATCCCCATTTCCCCAACATATAGTACCTGAGGAGACAATTCTGGACTACACTTTCTGCCCTACCAAGAATACTTACCAAACTTCTAAAACATATTTGATGCCTGTCCCCTAGGCATGAGTGTGTGTGTTCTGAGAAAGCTAGGTGGAGGATGAGGGGTGAAGATGTAGTGATTTGGTGTTTGAGCTATTGAGCTTACTTGAGGGATACATCTGTGCAGAAATGGACGGTTGACGTCATCACTTCCTCTGCCAACTTTGTTTGCTGCTTTTGTTTTTGTTTTTTTAAACAAAATCCATTTATTTGGGGCTGCAGCTGGCTGCCTCCAAAGAGAGATCAAACCAGCTCACTTCCTGCTCCTGCTCTTCTCTTTTACTCTGGACCCAGTCACCAGCTGAGTTTTTCAGGGCTCTAAAATTCCTTAACTACTCATTTCATGTTTCCTTAACTATTCATTATGTGATTCTCATTCATTTCCCAACAGATGTTTATTGAGCTCCTATTAAGTACAAAAGGCTGTCTTAGAGGACGTGGGGGATACAGAGATGAAAAGAATGACCCTGTCCTCAAAGAGCTTACAGTCTAACTAAAGCAGGAGGTAGGGAAGGTGAGTACACAATAACTAAGCTATAAAATAAGGTGATAACAGACATACAAACTGAGATAACAGTTTCGAGGAGGGAGAGAGGTCTTTTAGCTAGAACAATCAGGAAAGGCTCCCTGGAGAAGGAAGTTTAAATCAGGTCTTAGGGATGGATATAAGTTTGATTGACAATATTGCAGGAATGTAGAAATATAGATAGAAGGAAAGATATGTGCCTGGAGGAAGAGATTTTTAGAAATAGAAAAATACAAGACAGATTTGAGAGAAAATAATATTATTTTGCTAAAATACAGAAATTGAATTGAGAAGCAGAAACAGATAAGCCTATAAATTATTAGCTGGAGTAAAATTGTGTAGGACATTGAAAGCCAGTCATAACTTTGACTTACTTATCTCCAGACAGCCAGTGTTAACCTTCCCTTGACTCATAAGGTATTTAAATAATAGAGACACATACTCAGGTTCTATCTTGGCAAGATCCATGAGTTACATATGGAGAACTTTCCAGTGTGATCACAAGAATATTAATGGTTGTACTGCATGACCTCTGGGTCCCATTCTGTCCTAAGACCAAAGTTTAGAGGCTGTGAACCAAAAATGAACTATCTCTTTTGGAGTTCTGGGTGGCCGGAGCTATGTATGGGTCATGGAGGAAAGAGCTGTCCTCATGCAGAGGTGCCAAGGGCATAGTTTGCTCAGAAGGCAGTCTCTTTGGAAGCTTAGAGAATGAGGGTGGCTTTCTGTACAATGCATGGTCCCTTCAGATAGGTGGTTCTGCCTAGTGTTTTAAATACTGGGTGAGCTGGTCTCTGCTGATAGTACAGAGAGAGGCAAAGAGGGGTTATGCACGTGTGCTGCATTAGCATCTGTCTCATCGCTGCTTAATGCACTGTATAGACAAGATTCTTAAGAAATACCCAATGGAGGAACAATGAAGCCCCAGGCAGACTGTCAGAAGAGCCTGAGCAGGCTGACAAATATGCAAAATCTTTATCAGCTTTTTCTTTCCTAGACTACTGGGGCTGGCTGGTACAATGAATACAAAACACGCACTTGGGCCAAAAGTCCTTCAATGGAAGAAGAAGAGAAAAGGAGAGAGAGGTGTGTATTTCACAAAGAAGAACAGAGAGACAGGGATAAATATAATAAGTTAGATGAGGGTGGGAAGAGGCTAAGAGTGTCATACAAAAAAACACATTTTGCTAAAGGCAGTCATTTCTCCATCAATCCAAAGGCAGCAGCTGGAACAGCTCTGCAATGAGGTTTGGTGCTTCCTGTAACAGAAATGTCAACTGAACTCATGTGTGGACACAGGAGAGCCGCAGAAACCAACCTCTGGTGTTCTGAAGACTTCTTCCACTGTGATCGGGGGGGTCAGGTCCAAATTCAGTGCTGCTCGGTGGATTTGATTAAATATCCCTTGAGTTCTTTTCCTAGTTCAGCCACTTGGCAAGCTATATTTAACTTAGGACGTTTTTCTCCTCAGTTGAACTAAATGACCTCTTGATATGGTTTGGCTCTGTGTTCCCACCCAAATCTCATCTGGAATCGTAATCCCCATGTGTCGAGGGAGAGACCTGGTGGGAGGTGATTGGAGCATGGGGGGTTTCCCCATGCTGTTCTCATGCTAGTGAGGGAGTTCTCATGAGAGCTGATGGCTTTAATTGTGGCACCTCCTTGCTCTTTTGCTCTCGCTCTCTCTCCTGCCAACTTGTGAAGAAGGTGCCTGCTTCCCCTTGATTGAAATTTCCTTCCGCCATGATTGAAATTTCCTAAGGACCTCCAGTCATGCAGAACTGTGAGTCAATTAAATGTCTTTTATTTATAAATGACCCAGTCTCAGGTATTCTTTATAGCAATGTGAGAACGGACTAATATACCTGTAAAGCCTATCTACCTCTAATACTCCCCATTTCTTTCATTCAGTGAATTTCACTAGCGGGGCTCAAAGTATGTTTAGGATGTGAAAAGTCAAGTGGTTTAGGAGACTTTAAATAGTTCAGACAACTTTATATTAGAAATATGGGGAAAATGCAAAATCTTGATCACACCATTAAACTGTGATTTTTATTTTATGGCATTTTATTTGATTGTATCAGATCACACACTTTTCTAAAGGTAAGACAGGAGACAGAATTGAAAATAGAAGTAGAGAAAGAAACTAGACTCAGAAACAGTATCTTAACATATACCTAAATTTCAAAAACATAGATTTCGGATGAAAATATCTACAACCTAACTCTACATGCAAAATGCTCTTAGAACCCTAGTCAGCTCTCAGACCAAGGGATTGTCATGCTCAGCCCTCCCCAGCCTCCTTGCTCTTGTGCTCCCCCTTGTTCTTTCCTGCTCCTGTCCCTGAAAGTTGCATTACATCAACAGCATCCTTAAGCATCTAGCCAAGAAATGCCTTTTACTGCTTTTCATCATGCTCATAGTCACTCAGTCAACAGATCCTACTGATTCGATCTTCTACACGTTCGTGGAAACCTCCTCCGCTTCCCATCCCGACATCACTTCACTGAAGCCCTCATAATCGCTCATTTGAATTACCACCACAGCCTCTACATGAACTATGTCATCCATGATGTGCATTTTGTACCACGGTCTCTTTCAGGTTCTGAGGACACTGTGGTGAGTGAGAGAGAAATTGCTAGTGTCATGGAGCTTATACTGTAGCAGGGGAGCCAGAAAATAAATAAGATGATTATAAGTTGTCATGTTTTCTAGGAAGAAAATAAGCAGAGTGATGTGAGAAAGAGTAACTGAGCACAGAGGGCCCACAGAGATAGGTTGGTTCTAGAGCTCTAGAGGAAGGAGCTGAGGGCTGAAGGAGGAGAAGCAGCCTTGCCCAGGCATGGCAGGAAGAGGAAAGGATTAGTACACAGTGACGGAAGGACTGAAAGAACAATGGGGCTGGAGCGTCATGAGCAAAAGAGAGCGATCCAGGTGAGGATAAGTAGACCAAATAATGGAGAATCCTTTGGTTCTCAGATTGGAGCTGAGGACTTTTCGAAGTTACAACCAGCCGGGCGCGGTGGCTCACGCTTGTAATCCCAGCACTTTCGGAGGCCGAGGCTGGAGAATCACAAGGTCAAGAGATCGAGACCATCCTGGCAAACATGGTGAAACCCTGTCTCTAATAAAAATACAAAAATTAGCTGGGCGTGGTGGCATGTGCCTGTAGTCCCAGCTACTCGGGAGGCTGAGGCAGGAGAATTGCTTGAACCCGGGAGGCGGAGGTTGCAGTGAGCCAAGATCGCGCCACTGCACTCCAGCCTGGTGCCTGGCAACGGAGCAACACATTATCTCAAAAAGAAAAGAAAAGAAAAGAAATAAAGTTACAATCAATGGGTACTAACTAATAGGTTGTAGGCAGGGGAGTGATATAATCCAACTTATACTTAAGAAATCACTCTGACTGGTGTTGGGTCAAAAGGAAAGTAGGGAGCATGGTTAGAAAGCTACCGCAGCAGTGCAAATGAAAGATGATGGCGGCTGGGGCTATGGTAATGTGGAGATGAAAAGTGGATGGAGTCAGGGTATGTTTTAGACAGCCCAGATGTGATGGATTGGGGTGGGGCAGGAAGAAAGAAGAGGAAGTCTAACGAAGACTGGTTTGGGTAACTGAAGGACTGGATGCTGGTGACACTTACTATGCTGGAAAATCCAAGGGAAAGAACAAGTTTTAGAGAGCCAAATGGAGACTGAGAAGGCTTGTAAATATAGAATGCAGTGGGTCAGAGGAGAGATCTGGGCTGGAGATATAAAATTAGCGTCATCACTCAACAGATCCTGTTTAAAGCAGCAAGACTAAGTGACATCACCTCTCATAGCAGCACAAGAGAGTATAGCTAGAAAAGGAAGGAGAGCCGGGCGCGGTGGCTCACGCCTGTGATCCCAGCACTTTGGGAGGCTGAGGCGGGTGGATCACGAGGTCAAGAGATCGAGACCATCCTGGTCAACATGGTGAAACCCCGTCTCTACTAAAAATACAAAAAAATTAGCTGGGCATGGTGGCGCTTGCCTGTAATCCCATCTACTCAGGAGGCTGAGGCAGAAAAATTGCCTGAACCCGGGAGGCGGAGGTTGTGATGAGCCGAGATCACGCCATTGCACTCCAGCCTGGGTAACAAGAGCAAAACTCCGTCTCAAAAAAAAAAAAAAAAAAAAGAAAGAAAGAAAGAAAGAAAAAGAAAAGGAAGGAGAAAAGAAAGGGAGAGAAGAGAGGACCCAGGACTCGACCTTGAGGATTCCAGTATCTCAAGGTCAGGAAAATGGAGAGTTTGCAAAGGAGGCTCTAGTCTTCACAACTCTAATCCATCCTCCATACTGAGGCCAGAGTGATTCTCCAGCACTCGGCTCTGATCATGACTCCTCCCTGCCTAAAGCACTTCGAGGTTCTCTACTGCCCTCTCAAGAAAGTCCAAACTCTTAGCATGGTATACAAACTTCTTCGTGATCTAGACCTAACTTAACTTTGCAAGTTCATCTTCCTTGACCTTTATCATAGCACTTCAACATTGTGTTATGATTATCTGAGTACATATCTGTTTGTGTTAGATGTAACTTAAGAAACACTATGTCAGTATTACCTTTACATTCCCAAAGCTTGGCATATAGTAAATAGTAACATTTGTAGAAAGGTGGGGGAGAGGAAGGCAGAAAGGCAGGAAGGCAGGAAGAGAGGCAGGGAGGGAGGGAGGGAAGGAGGAAGGGACAGAGAGAATGAGGGAGGGAAGGAAGGGACTATTCTTCTTGTGAGAACCTTCACAAAACGAAGAAAGCATGACAATTAGCACCTGTGCCATCTTCTTCCCTGGCATTTTGGAGACTGAAATCCAGGATGAAATGAGAAGAGCTCCATCTAGAGGTAGAAAGATGCAGGAATGGACTCAAGCATCTGAAGCTTTTCTAGAAACAAACCACTGACCAGGTAAAGCTGGAACTTACCTAAACCATACTAAACTTTTGTAGAAGCCAATTAATAGTAACAATAGGCTGGGTACGGTGGCTCACACCTGTAATCCCAGCACTTTGGGAGGCCAAGGCGGGTGGATCACAAAGTCAAGAGATCGAGACCATCCTGGCAAACATGGTGAAACCCTGTCTCTAATAAAAATACAAAGATTAGCTGGGCGTGGTGGTGCTTGCCTGTAGTATCAGCTACTTGGGAGGCTGAGGCAGGAGAATCGCTTGAAACCGGGAGGTGGAGGTTGCAGTGAGCCAAGATAGTGCCATTGCATTCCAGCCTGGTGACAGAGTGAGACTGTCTCAATAATAATAACAAAAGCAGTATCTAGGAATCACTTCACAATAAAAGCTATTTTTCAAATTCTCTATGGACAAATCAGAACCAAAAAACATTAAGTGATCTGATCACTGAACGTTATAACCTGCTGTTCCTCTTTAACAGTAAAGCCCTGAATATTTGTGACTTCATACAACTGAACCTTATAACCTTACTAGGAGGTTCTAGCTACTTCGTATCATAGCGTTTCAGTGATAAAATGATGCTTCTGTGCTTGAGGAAATCAACTACTTCCACTACGACTGCACTTTTAGGAGAAACATCCATTAGAAAGGAAAAAGACCCTGAGTGCACTAACATTCCTGCAGCAATGGGTGACTGATGTCTCAGACAAAACAGCTTCACATCTATCTGAACTTCATAACAAAAGCACATGGACAACAACATGAATCAACAACTCTGCTGATTAATTGTAAGTTGTCAACCAGAATTACTGTTATTGAGTGGTTTTCTTTTACAATTTAACAAAAGGTGGTGAAAATGATGGGATACTGATTGCAATTTAAACACTGTGCCATGCCCATGTGAGATATCACTGCGGAAGATATTTTTATGTTCCTGTTTTTATTTGGGTCCCACTGCTTCAGAAAACATACAGGTTTGGTTTGGCTATAGAACATCACATTCCATTCGCTTATTTACAAAAGACCATATGTACTGTGTTCATGGTTCCATTGAAACCACTAAATAGTGCATTAAATAGAAGAGTGGAACAGGAGTAAAAGACTCAATTCTTATCCCAGCTGTGTGATCTCAGGCATGTCATATAATTGATTCAAACATTGGATTTCTGAAAGGTGAAATGGAGAGAGGTTTTGCTGCATTCCTCTGTCTCAAGTTACTGTGACAAACAAATAAATATGAAGGCATTTCTTTACATTTTAAATAAAATTTTATTGCAGTATAAATTAACGGATCTTAAATGGAAATTCACAGATTTTGTAATGAAATTCACAGATCTTGAGCGTACAGTTCAATGAGTCTTGGCAAATGCATATACCAGTGTAACTCATACTCCAGTCAACATAAATAATGTTATCACAATCCCAGAAAATTACCACAGGCCTCTTCTCAGCCAATACTACACCCCACCTCCCAATTCAGATGCAACCATATCTCTTTTTCAATGCAGATTAAATTTTTTATTTTTTTGCTTCTTGTAGAAATTCAAATAAATAGAAGAATAGAATATGTATTCTTATGTCTGGCTTCATTCACTCAATATGTCTGTGAGATTTATTCACATCATTACCTGTATCAGTAATTTGTACCTTTTGTTGTTGTAAATATCTCATTATTTATCCATTCTGCATTTTACCAGTGAAGTTTGATGGGTTCTGACAAATGTATACACTTTGTAACCACGGCAAAGCAAGATAGAAGATTTCCATGACCCCTAGAAGTCTCTTGTTCCCCTTTACCATCAGTCCCTCCTCTCACCCATGACTCCAGGCACTATTGATCTCCTTTTTATCATGATAGTCTTGGCTTTTCTAGAATTTCACACAAATTGAATCATACACTTTTGTGTCTGCTTTACGTAGCACAATACTTCTGAATTCACCCATGCTGTAATATTATTGAATGAGCAGTATTCCAATGAATAAACATATCCATTATATTTATTAGTGTTTATTCATTAACTAGTTTGTGGGTATGTGGGTTGTTTCCAGCTTGACGCTATTATAAATAAAACTGCTAAGAAAATTCAGGCGTAAGTCATTCTGCAGACATACATTTTAATTTCTGTTGGGTAAATCTGCAACACGGGACTGTTCAGTCTTAAAGTAACTATATGAGAAACTGCCAAACTGTTTTCCAAAGTGGCTGTATCATATTTGCATTCCTCCTAGCAAGAATTAAAGTTCAAACTGCTCCACATCATTGTCAACACTTGGTATTGCCAGTATTTATAATTTTGGCCATTCCAGTGGGTGCGTAATGACATCTCACCACAGCTTTAATTTGTGTTTCCCTAAAAGCTAATGTTTAACATCTTTTCATGTGTTTGTCATTTGCATCTTTTCTTTGCTAAGTATCTGTTTAGATCATTTGCACTTTAAAAAATCATGTTAGGGCCGGGCATGGTGGCTCACGCCTATAATCCCAGCGCTTGGGAGGCCGAGGCAGGTGGATCACAAGGTCAAGAGATCAAGACCATCCTGGTCAACATGGTGAAACCCCATCTCTACTAAAAACGCAAAACATTAGCTGGGCATGGTGGTGCACACCTGTAGTCCCAGCTACTCGGGAGGCTGAGGCAGGAGAATTGCCTGAACCCAGGAGGTGGAGGTTGCGGCGAGCCGAGATCGCGCTATTGCACTCCAGCCTGGGTAACAAGAGCAAAACTCCATCTCAAAGAAAAAAACAAAAAAAAAATCATGTTAGGCCAGGCGCAGTGGCTCACACCTGTAATCCCAGCACTTTGGGAGGCCAAGGCAGGTGAATCACCAGGTCAGGAGTGCGAGACCAGCCTGGCCAACATGGTGAAACCCCATCTCTACTAAAAATACAAAAAATTAGCTGAGCATGGTTGCAGGCACCTGTAATCCCAGCTACTCAGGAGGCCAAGGCAGGAGAGTTGCTTGAACCTGGGAGGCAGAGGTTGCAGTGAGCCGAGACTGCACCACTGCACTCCAGCCTGGGCAACAGTGTGAGACTCCATCTCAAAAGAAAAAAAAAATTGTTAAGAGTCCTTTTTATATTCTGGATACAAGTCCTTTATCAGATACATATTTTGCCAATCCCCTTACCTGAGCTATAACTGCATTTTTATTTTCTTTTGCACTGTCTTTTGAGGAGCAAAAATTTTAAGTTTAATTCATCAGTGCTTGGGGTTTGTGCTTTTTGTGTCATATCCATGTAATCTTTGCCTAATCCAAGGTCATAAAATTTTTCTCCAAAAGTTTATGCTAGAGATTTACAATTTTAGTTCTCTGTTTAGGTATATCATCTATTTTGTGGGGTTTTTTTATGAATAGTGTGACATAAGGGTTAAAGTTCATTTTTTTCTCATGATATCCAGTTGCTCCAATACTATTTGCTTAAAAGACAATCACTTCTCCCATTTAACTGGCATCTTTGACCCAAATCAATCACATATGTAGGAATCTACTTCTCGATATTCTTGTCCATCTTTATTCCAATATCGTATCATCTTGATTGCTATAGTTTTTAATATGTCTTGAAAACAAGTAGCATAAGCCCATTTGCATTTTCTTCTCTTGCAACATTGTCTTGTCTGTCCTAAGAACTTTGAGTTTCCATATAAATGTAAGAATCAGCTTGTTATTAAGTGATTCTATAGAACAATCTAAGGACAACTGATATCTTAACAATATTGAGTCTTATGATTCATAAGCATAACTTATTCCTTTTTTATTTTTTTTTAAACAGGGTCTTCCTGTCTCACCTACGCTGGAGTGTAGTGGCAATCTCAGCTCACTACAACCTCTGCCTCCTGGGCTTAAGTGATCCTCCCACCTCAGCCTCTCAAGTAGCTGGGATTACAAGCATGTGCCACCACATTCATCTAATTTTTGTAGTTTTTGTATTTTTTCACCATGTTGCTAAGGCGAGTCAACTTATTCCTAAGTATTTCATGTTGTTTTACACTATTGCAAATGATATTGTCTGTTATTTAAGTTTCTAATTATTTGTTGCTGGTATTGTATATAGAAACACAGTTGACTTTTGTGTACTGTATTGGCTTTATGTGTATTATGCTCTTGCTGGATAGAATGTTCTAGAAATATCAATGAGGTCGTGCTGGTTGATAGTGTTCTTTGAGTCTTCTAATGCACTATGGTTGTTTTCTATTTGAATCATCAGTTATTAGGGAGAAGAATAATGAAACTTCCAATTACTGTGCAATCTTTAAAGACTCTGATTAGTTCTATTCACTTTTTTTTGTAGATCCTTTAAGATTTTCTACAGGATCACAGTGACTGTAAAGACCATTTTACTTCTTTCTTTCCATTATTTTTCCTTTTATTTCCTTCTCTTATTTTACTGCAATGCCAAGAACCTCCAGGATAATGCTGAGTAGAAGGGGAGAGAACAGATATCTTTGCTTTCTTTCCAATCTTAAGGAGAAAACATAGTTTTCACTAATTAGTATGATGTTAGTTGTTGGTTTCTCAAAGATTCCATTCATTTACCTTGAGATAGTTCCACTGTATTTCAAGTTGGCTAAGAGTTTTTATCATGAATGAGTTTTTTTTTTTCTAATGCTTTTTCTTCATCTATTGAGATGATCATATAGTTTGTCTTTTTGTCTAGTGTGGTGAATTACATTACTTGATTTTCAAAAGTCAAATTAATATAACATTCCTGAAATAAAGCCCACTTTGTCATGAAGTTTATTCTTTTTATATATTGCTGAGTTTAATTTGTTCATATTTTGTCAGTGATTTTTGCATCTATTATCCTGAGAGACTGATATGGTTTGGCTCTGTGTCCCCCACTCAAACCTCATACAAAGCAACAAAATTTTTTCTAAGCACTATTTTAGCTGCATCTTAAAATGATTATTTTTTAGGGACAGGTTCTCAGTATGTTGCCCAGACTGAACTCAAACTCCTGGGCCCAGTGATCTTCCTGCCTCAGCCTCTTGACTAGCTAGGACTATAGACACCCATCACCATGCCCAGCTTGCATCTCACAGATTTTCACATGTGAATTTTCATTTTCATTCCATTCAAAGTGTTTTTATACTTTCTTATTTCTTTTTGACCATGAGTTATTTAGCAACATGGTAATTTCCAACTATTTGGGGATTTTCTGGATATATTTATGTTATTATTTCTGTTATTGACAAAAAACATACTCCGTATGATTTCAATGTTTTAAATGTATTGCAGCTAATTTTATGGCTTGGTATATGGTCTATCTTGGTGTATGTTCTATGCAGACATGAATAAAATGTGTATTATGCTCTTGCTGGATGGAATGGCCTATAAATATCAATGAGGCCGTGCTGGCTGATAGTGTTCTTTGAGTCTTCTAATGCACTATGGTTGTTTTCTGTTTGAATCAGCAGTTATTAGGGAGAAGAATAATGAAATTTCCAATTATAAGTGTGTATTTGCATATTTCTCCTTTCTGTTCTATCAAATATTGCTTCATGTATAGCATTCTTTTGTCTTCTTGATGAATTCACCCCTTTATCACTATAAAAATGTCCTCTTTATCTCTGCAAATAGTTCTGGTTCTGAATCTATACTGACAACTACTAATATAGGCATTCTAGCTTTCTTTTAATAAGTGTTTGTATAGTATGTCTTTCCCATCCTATTTTTAACCTATCAGTATCATTCAAGAAATCATATGTAGATATATATACTTCATATATGTATACATGCACATATATATGGTTTCTTGAATATAGCATATAGTTGAGGCTTGCTGTTTTTAATGCAATTGTACAAATTCTGGCTTTTAATTGTGTTCCTTAGTTAAATTTGCCATCTTCCTACCAGTTTCTATTTGTCCCATCTATTCTTTGCTCCCTTTTTACTCTTTTCTAGCCTTAGAGTTAATTGAATAACTTTTATAATTCCATTTTATTTCCATCATTGAATTATTAACTATTTCTCTCTGTTTTAAGGAGTTGCTCTGGGGTTTACAGTATCTACCTTTCGTTTTTCACAGTCTACCTTCACATAGTATCATTCCTCTTCCTCTGTAACATAAGAAACACACAACACTATACTCCCATTCACTCCTTCTGTCCTCTGTGCTAGTGTTGTCATACATTTTACTCCTACATATTTTATAAACTTCATGATACATTGTTTTTATTTTTGCTTTAAACAGTCAGTAGTCTCTGTAAGAAATTTCCAAATATGAGAAAAGATATCTTTTTTAGCCCCCATGTATTCCATCTTCAGAATTCTTCACTTCTTTTTATAGATCCAGATTTCCATTTCCTATCACTTTCCTTTTGCCTGAGGAATTTAAATAAAGATTTATTTTAGTCCAGGTCTACTGGCAGTGGGTTCTTTCTGATTTTTAATCATTTGAAAAAAAGGCTCTTTTGTCTTGTTTTAGGTAATAACACTTAACATAAGATCTGCCCTCTTAACCAGTTTTAAATTCACAATCCAGTATTGTTAACTAGACACAATGTTGTGAAGATCTCTCAAACTTAACCCTCTTGCACGACTGAAACTTTATGCTCACTGAAGAGCGGCTCTCCATGTCCCCTCCCGTAGCCCTTGGCAACCACTATTCTACTCTCTGCTTCCATGTGTTTACTTTAAACACCTTATATATGAATTATCAGGTAGTAGTTGTCTTTTGGTGACTATGCATCATATATCACTTAGCATAATTTCTTCAAGGTCCATTAGCATTGTCACATACGGTAGAATGTTCTCTTTTTTACAGCTAAATAATATTCCGTTGTATGTATACAGCACATTTTCTTTATCCACTCATTTGTCAATGGACATTTACGTTGTTTTCACATCTGAGCTATTGAACATGAGAGTATCAATATATCCGAGACCCAGATTTCAGTTCTTTTGGTAAATACCCAGAAGTAGGAGTGCTGGATCATGTTATTTACAGATTTATTTTTTTTGAGAAACCTCTATGCTGTTTTCATAGCGGCTGCCCTATTTTACACTCCCAACAATAATGTACCAAGGTCCCAGTGTCTCCACATCTTCACCAACACTTATCTTTTTGTTTTTGATAATAGTTATCCTAACAAGTGTGAAGTAATATCTCATTGTGATTTTGATTCACATTTTCCTGATGATTAGTGATGTTACACATCTTTTCATATACTTGTTGGTCATTTGTGTCTTTTGGACAAATTTCTATTCCATTCCTCTGCCTCCTTTTTGTTAGTTGCTTTGTTCTTGAGTTAAAAGAGTTCCTTGTATTTTTGGATATTAACCCCTTATCAGATATATTATTTGCAAATATTTTCTCCCATTCCACAGGCTGCCTTTCACTTTAATTCTTTCCTTGCTGTACAGAGAGCTTTTAGTTTGAGGTAGTCCAAATTGCCTATTTTTACGTTGGTTGCCTGTGCTTTTGGTGCTATATTCAAGAAATCATTGCCAAGACCAATGTCATAAAACTTTCACTCTGTGTTTTCTTCTAGAAAGTTTCAGGTCTTATGCTTAATTCTTTAATCTCTATTTGAGTTGATTTTTGTGTACGGTGCAAGGTAGCAGCCCAATTTATTTTCTTGCATGGCAATATCCAGTTTTCCCAACATTTGTTGAAGTGACTATCCTTTCCCCATTATGTATTCTTGGCACCCTTATCAAAGATTAGTTTGGTTTTCTTGCTTGGTTTCTTCCTGGGCTCGCTATTCTGTTCCATTTCATTAGTCTACATGTCTTTCTTTATGCAAATAGCATACTGTTCTAATTAATGTAGCTTTGTGATATATTTTGAAACCAGGAAGTATGATGCCCCCCACTTTGTTTCTTTCTCAAGATTGTTTTGGTACTCTGTAGCCCCAAGTGAATTTTGGGATTGCTTTTTATATTTCTGTAAAAAAAAGAGGCCAGGCATGGTGGCTTACGCCTGTAATCTCAGTACTTTGGGAGACCGAGGCAGTCAGATCACGAGGTCAGGGGTTCGAGACCAGCCTGGCCAACATAGTGAAACCCCGTCTCTACTAAACATACAAAAAAATTAGCTGGGTGTGTTGGTGCATGTCTGTAATCCCAGCTACTCAGGAGGCTGAGGCAGGAAAATCACTTGAATCCAGGAGGTGGAGGTTGTGGTGAGCACAGATCGCGCCACTGCACTTCAGCCCAAGCAACAGAGTGAGACTCCATCTCAAAAAAAAAAAATGCCGACCGGGCACAGTGGCTCAAGCCTGTAATCACAGCACTTTGGGAGGCCGAGGTGGGTGGATCACAAGGTCAAGAGATGGAGACCATCCTGGTCAACATGGTGAAACCCCATCTCTACTAAAAATGCAAAACATTAGCTGGGCATGGTGGCACGTGTCTGTAATCCCAGCTACTCTGGAGGCTGAGGCAGGAGAATTGCCTGAACCCAGGAGGTGGAGGTTGCAGTGAGCCGAGATGGCGCCATTGCACTCCAGCCTGGGTAACAAGAGCAAAACTCCGTCTCAAAAAAAAAAAAAAAAAAATGCCGCTGGCATTTTACTAAGCATTGTATTTAATCTGTACGTTGCTTTGGGTAGTGTGGACATTTTAACAATATTAAGTCTCCTGATCCATGAACACATGCAAGTCTTTCCATTTATTTGTATCTCCTTTAATTCCTTTCATCAGTGTTTTACAGTTTTTGGTGTATAATGATACAACTTCCTTAGTTTTTTTCTAAGTATTTTATTCTCTTTAATATTTTTGTAAATGAGTTGTTTTCTCAGCTTTTTAGAAAAACTCACTTCTCACTTTTCTAAGATGCAACTGATTTTTGTTTGCTGATTTTGTATCCTGCAACTTCATTAAATTTGTGTGTGTGTGTGTGTGTGTGTGTGTGTGTCTAGAATTCTGGCACATAGGTTATTGTCAGCTTTCAGGCCAGATATATGTTGCTTTTGATGGGTCTCTAAATGACCCACCGGCATGAGAGAATTCCATTCCCAGCTCCTTCTAAATGCCTGTCTGCACACTTCTCTTTGTGTTAACATCTTCCTTTCTTTGAAATAAAACCATCTATCATCAAGAGTCCTGGCAAAAAGCTTGCTGTCAGCTTTCAGGACTGGATATTTGTAGGTTTTGCTGGGTCTCTAAAAGGACCACTGTTGAGAGGTAATTCCCTCCTAGCTCTTTCTAAATCCCAGCCTGTGAATGTCTCTTGGCTCCCTTTGGATTCCCTTGCCCTGCACTCTGGTCTATAAACTGGCTCCAGTCAGGAAGCTAAGAAAATCATAGGGCTCACCTAGTTTGTTTCTCATCTTTCAGGGGTTCAAGGTCCTATACTGCCTGTTGTCCAGTGTCTTCTAATTCTGTGATCCAGGAGGGCAATTGCCAAAACAGTTGATCCTATTCTAGGTCTCTTATTTGTATGCTAATTCTCATTACAGCCCATGAAATAGCAGCTTACAGTCATGGCAGAAAGCAAAGGGGAGCCAGTGTGTCATATGGCAAGAGAAGAAGCAAGAGAGATGCCAGGCTCTTTTAAACAACTAACTCTCACATGAATCGACAGAGTGAGAACTCACTTATTACCATGGGGTGGGCACCAAGCCGTTCTTGAGGAATCCACTCCCCTGACCCAAACACCTCCCATCAGTCCCTGTCCAGCATTGGGGATCACATTTCGACACGAGGTTTGGAAGGGACAAATATCCAAACCGTATCACCTGGCAAATGTTAGAGCTGAGATTTGAATGCAGGAAGTCTGGTGCATGCTTTTAAGCCCTCTACTGTATGGACTCTCAAGGAAGTATTAGAAATATAACAAAAATCTCTAAAGCATACTAAGATATTTAAAAATCTCTAAAGATACTAAGATATTTAAGATATTTAGGAGTAAGATACAGCCATGGTCTCAAATTTAAGTAAGAGAATGAATGCAAAGTTCTGGGCTATAGATAGGAGTTATTTTCATGCCTACAGAATGGTTTGGGCTTTGAATCAATCAATGCAGATTAGGTGCAGGGCGAGGGGTAGATGGTCCATAAATACTAAGAGACATCATTGCTAGGGGAGGCATGTTTCCAATACATAGAAGAATGCCCCTTGAACTAACCTTGACAACATCAGTATTCTAAAGAGTGATGTGTGCAATTTGCCCAGCAAGGCTGAGAGTCAGCAGTTTGCAGGACAGACCTGATCGTCTAGAGAGCAAATCAGAGAGGATACTTTGCAATTACAGAAGCTGCTAAGAAGGAAGGAAAGTCAGGGTTCTATAGGAAAAGAAATAACTGCTGATTACATAGAATAGCTACTGTCTCACAACTAAAAGTAACAGACCTGATGTCTGACTTAATTCTTCACATTGAGAAAACTGTCTCTATTAATTGTCCTCTTAGAATGATTCCCTCTGGCAGTGAATGGGGTCGTCACAGTTCATCATTTCTACGTACTTGCCTCAAAAACATCAGTCTTAGATGCTCCAGAAATGTCAAGAGTTCAGGGGATAAATGCTATTTCACAATGTAAATGTTTATCACTATCCTTTAATAACTAAGGAGGCTCCCTAAAGGGTGACTTATCCTTTCATGGCTATTGTCTTTTTTTTTTTTTAATTCGACTTCTTACAGGCTGAATTTCTCAGCTATATTAACGCTGTACTGGGCATTTATTTGCTCAGTTGAAAACCTCGCAGCCTTCTGTATATATTTACACAATAGTCTTTGTTAACACCTTGTCTTGTTTATCCAATACCTTGGAGGCAGACTGCTCTACTCCAAAAGATGTGCCCCTGTAAACCTTTAGTTTTTTGTTTGTTTGTTTTTTTAATGTAAATGCCTCTCTTAGCCAATCTGTCTTCCTTTTGTGTGATGATGTTTGGGGCTTCTTTCTATCCTTGGGTTGAAAAACGTACTTTCCATCTGTACCAGTTATTAATTTAGTGTCTTTCAGCTCCAAGCCCACTTTCTTCATCCTGCTTTGTAATACTGCAGCTGAACTCTACGAGCCATACTTCTCCTTTGCCAGCTGGCTCCATGTTAGGCTTTGAGGAGCGTGGAGAGGACAATGCACAGCGGGAAGAGAGAGGACTTTTTCTTCTTCATCTCGTTTTCTGTTTCCATGCAGTGGCAGGCAGATCAGCATGCAGTTCTCCTGGTCAGGTTTTACAGCCGTGGCAGGCTGCCCTGTGCAGTTTAACAGCAGGTGCCCTTCAGCAAGTTTCCCTGGCACCAGGACTACAGGCAGCATGTTTCTCTAACAACCAGGTACTCTCCTCAGAGGTCTGAATCCAGCCTTGCAGGGACTTTTTCTGTAAGTTTCTAAGTTCCTTCCTTGTTCATTTTCCCCTTAGTCTTAGGAGTAGTAGCCACTTTCTGCAGTTAACTGCCTCGCGGCCCCTTAGAGTTTTTCTTCCCCTTTGCGTAGTCAACAGAACTTTATGTAGTCAACAATTTTTTTTTTTTTCCTGAGACGGGAGTCTAGCGCTCTTGCCCAGGCTGGAGTCCAGTGGCATGATTTTGGCTCACTGCAACCTCCGCCTCCTGGGTTCAAGCAATTCTCCTGACTTAGCCTCCCAAGCAGCTGAGGTTATAGGCACCTGCCACCACACCCAGCTAAATTTTTGCATTTTTAGTAAAGATGGGGTTCCACTGTGTTGGCCAGGCTGGTTTCGAACTCCTGACCTTGTGATCCGCCCACCTCCAAAGTGCTGAGATTCTAAGCATGAACCACCATAATGGGCCAACAATTCTTTACATTAAATTCTCCCTGTTCAAATTTCTGCTGTGATTTCTGTTCCTTGCTTGAACTCTGATACAACAACTAAGGACACTTTGGTCTTACTAGATTCTTATTTTTGAAAGATGATGACAAGAATAAAGGAGTTGTGTGTGTGCATGTGTGCGTGCGTGCATGCATGCGTGCTTGCCATTTAAAAGCAGCAGAATAGCACAGTGGACAGGACAGGATACTAACGCCAAATCAGTTTTATCACTTCCTAGTTGTGTGCCCTGGGGTGAGGTGAGTTGCTTCAGTGCCTTCATCTGTAAAATGGAGATAGAGTTGCTAGAATATAGCCAGTTAAATTTGAATTTCAGATAAATCACAAATAATTTCTTAATATAAGTATATACCAAATATTGTACAGGTATCCTTCCTGTATTTTTATTTGCTAAATCTGACAAGACTAGTATTACATCATAAAAGGTTAAATTAGGGCCAGGTATGGTGGCTCACGCCCCGTAATCCCAACACTTTAGGAGGCTGAGGTGGTTGGATCACTTGAGGTCAGGAGTTCGAGACCAGCCTGGCCAACATGGTGAAACCCCATCTCTACTAAAAATATTAAAAACTAGCTGGGCACAGTGGTGGGCGCCTGTAATCTCATTTACTGAGGAGGCTGAGACAGGAGAATCACATGAACCCAGGAGGCAGAAGTTACAGTGAGCCGAGATCGCACCATTGCACTCCAGCCTGGGCGCCTTTGTTTCTTTGCTACAGTGTACCAGCACTGTTTTTTCAGGGACGCTCTGCCATGCATTATAATGTTCCTGCATCATCTATTGATCTAACTGCATTTCCCACAGCTCTCCACCAACCCCCATCCTTCAAAGTAGCAAGGCCAGGCAGTCTTTTTGGGTAGGAGTGGTTACTGATCAAATCGAAATATGCATCTGACCCAAGGTAGCTCAGTCATAGACCGGGCTTCAAACCATGAGGCAGCCCAACAAGAAAGATGTTGTCCAATCAATGTAGTAGGATTCTATACCAAGCAGTCAAAATTTAGGTTGGAGAATACAGAGGGAATGGATCAGTGACTACCAAAGGAAAGAAGAGTAGATATGCAAATATGAGAAAATTTGTTATATAAGATAGTCCCAAAAGGAGAGAAAGAGGGCAGGTATCTTAAAAACTGCCGAAATCCTTTTATTTTTTTCCCACTCCAGATCTTATGTAGTCCTACAATAAACCCCTTTATCTGCTCTTTGCAAATAAAACACACACACACACACACACACACACACACAATTGAGCAAATAAGCATTCCTACTTCATCTAACAAATGTGTGCTGGGCACTCTTAGAGAAGGTGGGGGTACAGAGTTGAGAAGCACCACCTCTCTCCTGGAAGATCTTGGAGTTTAGACAGTGGGGAATGCAAGGACTTGTGTATAAATAAGAAAAAGTATAAATGTTCTTAGGCTAGGAAAGCGTGAAATGGTGGCAAATTTAACTCCTTTTCTAGCTCTGACTTCTAGGCATTGAACTACACCTAACGTGGTGTCATGTGAATGTTCTGAGATTACAATTACGGAAAAGTAAAAGAAGCATAGGAAGCAAAACACCTTCAGTAGTAGGAAAAGCAAGATATTTTACAGCTTAGGGCCATGTGAGTGCAAACAGCACATTTTAAAAAATGTATAGATGTGTAATTTGATGTATGTGTGTATGTGCACCCGTATACATGCACACCAAAATATATATTAAAGACACAGTGAAGCTAAATGGATCTGCCACGTCTGTAACGTTTAAAAGACAACCAGAAAACATTCCTCCGCTGGGTCACATTCATGTTTTCTATGATTTCTAAGTATTGTGAATGGCTGAATTATTCTTAACCAAAGGTTTGGAGGTCACATGAAAAAGGACAAACAAGGGTGGGGAGAGATGACAGTGACGGTGTAAGAAGCAAGCACCAGGAAGTCAAAATGCAATAGAGGCCAAGAATCATACTTGGGAGACTCAGCTAGAAGACTGCCTAGAAATGGGTGAAGCTAGCAAACGTACTGGAAAGGTTTTGCATATTCTTTGGCTCAGGATATGTCAATCTCTGTGCCAACAAATAAGCAGAAACTTAGCTGCGCCCCCTAGTGAAACTCAGTGGCACGTTTACACAATAGATAAGCACACTGCCGCTGTGAGCTGAAGACAACTTTTCCTCTCGTTGGAAGAATTTGCAATGCTACTTTCTCTGTAGAGGCCTGCAACTCCTTGTTAATAGGCAGGACTATACACAGGAATCCCTGAGAAGAGTCAATATGATTATAAGAACTTCTCCCAAAATATTTTACTCCCTCCTTGGTCAATCATTCTATCTATAGTGTTTTTTCCCCCAGAAACTTATCCCTACCTTTTTCATCTAGTACCTGTAGTAATGATACCATGAAGAGATTATTGCTGGTGAATAACAGAATGCTGGTATTCAGTCACAGACATTTATTAAGCCTACTCAGTGCCACACACAGTGTTAGATACACAGTACTTATTATAGCCCAGGCTGTGTCCTGAGCCCTCTACATATGTTAACTCACTTCACCATCACAACAGCTCTAAGAAATAGGTACTTCTACTGATGAGGAAACTGAAGTATAGAGAAGTCACACGGCCAGCTAGTGCTAGAGGCAGGATTTAAACCCAGGCTGTCTGGCTTCAGAGTCTATATTGCTAATCCTTATGCCATGCTACCTTGAATACAAATGTCTAGCATAGGTCTCATCCTCAAAGACTAAAAGTCTAGTGGGTGTATCCCTAGAGTCTGTCATCCTTTCAAAATGAAAATTCCGATTTCCAGCTTCTCCTGCCCTCTTTAAGCATGGAGAATGGCAGTGGTTGGACACCCAGATAAGGGCCACTTAAAATAAACCTGTATTTCCTTTTCAGCTTCCCACTGGAGAACAGGCCGATAACCACTCTAAATGATAATTGGATGATCTTCTTGGGCTTTGTAATAACAAAACTTCAGCTGAAGATCGCTTTAGGGTGATTTATTTGATCCAAGAAAATGATGCACAAATTAAACCACACTCTCCCAGTGAATTACACTATAATTGCAGTGAGGGAATTTATTACTTTCTTTAAAAGGAGTCTGGGCAGATGAACACATTTGGTAGAAAAACAGAACTCAATGCAGACAGCCCATGGGCAGTGTGCATTACAGGTTTAAGTATTGCCATTACTGAAATAGCAGCTAAATATGCCACAGCTTTGGTTCTCTAGGATCCAAGTCTGATCAAAATTTCCACACAGTGAGTTAATGATACAAGTTGAGAACAAAATGCAACTGAAGAAGTGGAAAATAAACAGTCAAAGGCACTGTTGACAGAGAGATCCTATTTCCAGTGGTTCAGAGGCCTGAAAGGGAGGGATGAAAATTAACTCTGCAGATGGATGGAATGCTGGAGTCCCAGGTTGCAAAGCAGTAACATAAGCTCAGATATAGATTCTGGCACCTGACAACCTCCTCAGCCTAGCAGACAACCTGGGGGACCGCCTGCGTTTTGCAGGCGCTAAGCAGTAGTTGTGATAGGGCCGAGTAGGACTGGGCAGCTGGGATGCCAGGGCTGATCTTGCATGTAGCTGGATATTCAGCTCCTCATACAGTCCAATTGATGCACTCATTCCAATAACAAGGCTTGCTAGTCTTTCCTTGGATACTACTGTCTTTGGGCTCTCCTCCTTAGCATCTTTTTTAAATTTTGTAATTTCCTGAGTGAGAAAACCCACTGCATTTAGGTGCTGGGCTCTGGAGTCAGAGAGATGTGAGTTTATATCGTTCTTCGCTATTTAAGCTTGGACAGGTCACAGTCTCTCTAATCTTTAGACTGCTTATTTGCAAACTTGGGTTGATAATGCCCAGTCCACTGAATTGTGTTAATTGAAATAATGTATATAATTAGAAATCATTATTCTGTTATTAAGGGATTCACATTCATGTGTACTCATAAGACCTAGGTTTTCTAAAGAAAGGTAAAAATGTTATAACAACAACATTAGTAAACCCAGGCTACTAAAATTTCTGAGTTGGAAGAGATATTGGAGATCACCTGGGATAGAAAGGATGCTGAATAAAAAAAAGCAGGTGGAAAAGAGGAAGGTGAGGAATTGAGGTATTTCAAAGACAAATTTCATCTTAATTCATTCTCACACACACACACAAAAATCTTTCTTGAATGTCAACTATGTGCAAGGCACCATGCTAGACATTGTCATTGCCCTAAAGATTGCTAGAATCTAGCAGGGCAGGTAAGGTACCAACCCATCTTGTGCTAAGACTTATGAGAGAAAGGTTCTAAGGGCAAGCACATGTACTCCTGGAGGGAGATCAACCAAAGGTCATTCCCTGGCAGGCTGCCTCGTCCATCTGCCAGTCTTTCCTTCGTAAAAGGTCCCCAAAACAAGCAGTTTCATAGCTGCCCCTCCCTGGTCACCAATTCTGTGCCTCAAACTGTGACAGGAAATTCTTTCCAATGTCTAATTGACACATCTTGCGTCATGGTTTAAATCCAATTCCTCGTCTGTTCTCAAAGAAGATGGAGAACAGCTGGCCCCCACCTTCTGCATAATAACCCTCTCAGGGGTTGGACACTGCCATTAAGTTACCCTTGAGGTCTAGATTCATTATCCATTGTGGACTGACTGAAAAAACAAGATGCAGATGTCGTACTTCATTTTCATGGCAAATGAGTTTCTGAGGGACTGTGGTGATACGGAGGACCATGCAAGTTGCCTCTGGCCATGAACAAGATATTGGGGTAGGCAGCTGCAAGGCAGTTAGTGATTTTCTCCCAAGGACAGTAAACAGACTCTGATGCATCCTGATAACCCTTCATCACTACTGTCACCCACAGAAGTCCATCCCAAAACTTCAGTTTTAGAGGACAAGGGAAATTTGTGCCCTATCCAGAGAGTCATCTTTGTAGAGAGAACCAGGCAGCAAAATGAGTAAAGAGAAATAAAGACTGTATTTTTAGTTGAGTACTAATTTGACCTCATATTTTTGGTTATTTTAAAAGATAACCTATTTATGTATGAATCATACTTTTTATTTTCTATATTTTATCGTGCCCTGCTGGCTAGGGACAGACTGGTCCTCATAAGGCTGGTTAATTCCTAGATAGCAAAGGACTCTGCTGAGGGTATCTTTCATATACACACCAACCAATCCAAAGGCCGTATCTCCCATCACAACTTTATCTAACTCTCATACAGCAAGCCAGTATTTCCCCTGCCCTAATCACCCCAGAACCAAGTGTCAAACAACCAGAGACCACTTTTATAGCCCAGGGCCTGCTGAAATTATCAAAACTGCTATCCAACTTCCAAACTTGCTCATACTTGCCTGGTCTCACCCATTACTTCCCTGAAAAAACACAATAAATGCTCTGGGCTACGCTTCCCCTCTCTCCTCCTGCTGCCTCCTAACTGACCCTGATACTTTCCCGTGGCCCTACATGGCATGACATGGACCCTTCTCTTGAGAAGTATAAGCAAGAAAACTTCTTTCAATGGCATTGACCTCTCTGTGTCTGTCACCTAATCGTACCTGATTAAAACAAATCCTGAGTATCTTAGTCTGTTTCATGCTGCTATTTAAAAAAAAAGACAAACAAACGAACAGAAAAAACCTTACAGTTCTCTTATAGTTCTGGAAGCTGGGAACTCCAAGATCAAGGTGCCAGCATCTTGTAAGGGCCTTCTTGCTGTGTTCTCACATAGCAGAAGGTAGAAGAGAGAGCAAACCCACTACCTAGAGTGCTTTTTATAGCAGTATTAATCCTAAACACCTTCTAACCTCCCAATATTGTGTTGATGGTGAAAGTTTCCAACATGTGAATTTTGGAGGGGACAGAAACGTTCAAACCACAGCACTGGGTAAAACTGGAAACAATTTATCACCCCTTAAATCATTTAGATAATATGCCTCAAATTGTAGTAATATTAAACCACAAAGTACTTAATATTGTTGGGTAATATTGCCCACTGCTGAGGTAGGAATTTCCAATCTAAGGAGTACTTTGTTATCTGCAAATACTGACCATTAAGCTTCCTTGTATTTTGTTATACTTGTCTCCCAGAAGTTCAACATTTAATAGACATCAGGTTTCAAGAGGTATTCAGAGGTAACGCATTAATCATTTCCCTGTCTAATGGTGTTCAAACAGATACGTATTTTCTGTCCTTTAAGAACTCTATGAAAGGAAACTAGATTTTTGTTAAGTACAAAGAAAGGAAACTAGACTTCTGTTAAGTATAAACAAGATTTACATAGTATGCAGATACATCATTCTTTTGTTATCATCAAAACAAACAAACAAAAACATGCATGGACGTGCATCTTAATTTCCTTGTCAGAATTTCCGTCTTCCTTTTTTGCTTTTCTCTCTTATTTTCTACATCATCTGTCAGTACTCCTCAATTTTCATCAGCGGTTCTTTCCGTCCACTTAACCTTTAAGATGAAGAGGCCTTTGTTCTAATCTGCCTTCACATACAGCAAATCCCATTTATGTTTGCACTGTAGCTTGTCTCCTCAGACCAGACTGACATGGGGACCTTCACATACAGCAGATCCCATATTGCTGACAGGGAAAGCAAGAGTCTTGGTTAAGTGTCTTGGTCAAAATCATATGCCAAGGCACACAATGAATTCAGGATTTTTGACTTTTAGCAACCAATGGGAACCTTGGCCAATAGCATTTGTTATAGACTAAATGTTTGTATCCTCCCCCACAATTCGTATGTTGAAATCTTATCCCTCATGTGACAGTATTTGGAGGTGAAACTTTTGGGAGGTAATCATATCTTCAGGCACCTTGCTCTTGGACTTCCCAGCCTCAAAGTCTGTGAAAAAGTCTAGAAACTGGATCCCTTCCTGACACCTTATACTAAAATTAACTCAAGATGGATTAAAAACTTAAACATCAGACCTAACACCATAAAAACCCTAGAAGAAAATCTAGGCAAAACCATTCAAGACATAGGGGTAGGCAAGGACTTCATGATCAAAATGCCAAAAGCAATGGCAACAAAAGCCAAAATAGACGAATGGGACCTAATCAAACTCCACAGCTTCTGCACGGCAAAAGAAATAGTCATTAGAGTGAATTGGCAACCGACAGAATGGGAAAAAAATTTTGCAGTCTACCCATTTGACAAAGGGCTGATATCCAGAATTTACAAAGAACTAAAACAGATCTACAAGAAAAAACCAAACAAGCCCATTCAAAAGTGGGCGAAGGATATGAACAGACACTTTACAAAAGAAGACATACATGAGGCCAACAAACATATGAAAAAATGCTCATCATCACTGGTCATTAGAGAAATGCAAATCAAAACTACATTGAGATACCATCTCACGCCAGTTCAAATGGCGATCATTAAAAAATCTGGAGACAACAGATGCTGGAGAGGATGTGGAGAACTAGGAACACTTTTACACTGTTGGTGGGAGTGCAAATTAGTTCAACCATTGTGGAAGACAGTGTGGCGATTCCTCAAGGACCTATAAATAGAAATTCCATTTGACCCAGCAATCCCATTACTGGGTATATATTCAAAGGATTATAAATCGTTCTACTATAAGGACACATGCACACGAATGTTCGTTGCAGCACTGTTTACAATAGCAAAGACCTGGAATCAACCCAAATGCCCATCGATGATAGACTGGACGGGGAAAATGTGGCACATACACACCATGGAATATTACACAGCCATCAAAAACGATGAGTTCGTGTCCTTTGTAGGGACATGGATGAACCTGGAAACCATCATTCTCAGCAAACTGACACAAGAGCAGAAAATCAAACACCGCATGTTCTCACTCATAGGTGGGTGTTGAACAATGAGAACACATGGACACAGGGAGGGGAGCACTACACACTGGGGTCTGTTGGGGGGAAATAGGGGAGGGACAGCGGGGGGTGGGGAGTTGGAGAGAGAGAGCATGGGGAGAAATGCCAGATATAGGTGAAGGGGAGGAAGGTGGAAAATCACACTGCCATGTGTGTACCTGTGCAACAATCTTGCATGTTCTTCACATGTACCCCAAAACCTAAAATGCAATTAAAAAAAAAAGTCTAACACCAAATCCGAATAGAGGTGTAGAGATGGGACGAAATGATCTCTTAAGAAGCCTTTCAGTCTAAATGTACTTTCTAATAATATCCTGCTAAAGAGTAATCTAGTGATTAAATAATATATCCAGGTATAGTTACTGTAACCCAAAACCCAAATGCATCCCTGGATATTTACTGCAGACCTCTATACATGCCCAATAATATAAACACCTTCACGTCCTATTTGGTAGATCAATTTTCTGACAGCACAAAGGAGAGAGGGATGACTAATAGTTGGGTATTAGAGTTAAGATAAAAAATATTTTTTAAAGATAGAATAATGGGTTAATACCAGTAAGATAAAATTTAACAGGGATGTTGCTTCCCTTACCTCTGAGGCACACTCCCTTTCCTGGTGAAAGGACTTTTACAATTTATTACTTTTAGTGTAAACCCTGCATCTTCTTTAACATTATACCGTAAGAACTTTCTCATGTTATTAAATATTCTTCAGAAAGATAATTTTCACCAACACATGATATTCCATCTTGTGTTTATATTTAACATTACCTGACTTTTGGCCAGTTATGTCACTTCGAATTATTTACACACATATTAGGCAACAGTAATTACCCTTTTCTATAAAAAATAATTTAACAGGGACAAATGTAAAGGTCTTTGTTTAGGCTCAAAACCTCAATCATATAATTATAGAATCTATTTTTCTGAGTTTCTAGAAATTTTTAGAAAAAAACTATAATTTTTTTTTGTTAATGACAAGTGCAATATTCCTCACTAGTGCAACCAGCATGAGGTTAATATCAGGAAGACACATTAGTTCCACTACAGGCTAGTCATGTTATAACTCAAACACTGTGTCTGTTCCAGATGTCACCCTTCATAAGCAACATGGACAGATATTTAGAAGACTACAATAAAATTCAATAATTTATCAGATGAGGGGTAACTTAAAGAAGGGAGAGATTTAATACTGAAGAAGAAATTATGTTATAAGATCTTAGATTTCAAATACAGGAAGCAATATTTTGGGGAAGATTATATTGACTCCAGTGACTGAAAGCTGTATGAAGCAGATTTCAGATGTAGCCTAGAGCAGTTAAAAAAAAAAAAAAAAAAAAAAAAAGGAGTCTGCCAAGACGGCCGAATACAAACAGCTCTGGTGCGCAGCTCCCAGTGAGAGAGACACAGAAAGCGAGTGATCTCCGCCTCTCCAAATGAGGTACCAGATTCATTTCAATGGGTCTGGTTGGACAGAGGGCACAGCCCAAAGAGGGGAAACTGAGGCAGGGAGGGCGCTGCTTCACCCGAGAAGTGCATCTAACCAGGGGATCAGGGGCTTCCCCCTCCCCTAACACACTGGTCCAGACACTGCACTTCTCCCAAAGCCTCTGCAACCCACAGACCAGTAGATCTTTCATCGAACTGAAAAGCACCCAAATTACCTGCACAGAGCTGAACAGCAGCCCCAGCTGGTGCCGTGGATTGTCAGCACAGATCTAGGTGGACACATAGCCAGGAAAGCCCACAGGATGGAGCTACCGGCTCTCCGGAGAGAGGGGATGCTAAAAGCAGGGAGACTGGCAATAGGCTAGATGGGTCCCTTCCCTACAGTCCAGGCACATCAGTCAAGCTTGACCTGGAAGGATTGAACTCGGTGGGGGGAAGGGCATCTGCCATTACACAGGCAGGCCTAATCTCCCAGTGTCAACAAAAGACACTGGAAGCCTATGCAGCAGCTGGACTGAGACCGTGGCAGCCCAGTAGTGCCTCTACAGTCAGACAAGGGACAGTCTCCAGCCTGAAGCAGCTCCCTGAGATCAAAGCTAGATAAATCCATGAAGATGGGAAGAAACCAGTGCAAAAAGGATGAAACCATCAAAGACCAGATGCCTCTCCTCCTCCAGGGGATCACAACTCCTCACCAGCAAGGGAACAAAACAGGATGGATAATTAATTTGATGAACTGACAGAAGCTGGTTTCAGAAGGTGGGCAATAACAAACTTCTCTGAGTTAAAGGAACATGTTCTAAACCAATGCAAATAAACTAAAAACCTTGAAAAACTGTTAGACAAAATGCCAACTAGAATAACAAGCTTAAAGAAGAACATAAACAACTTGATGGAGCTGAAAAACAGCACGAGAAGTACACAAGTTTCAATAGCCAAATCAATCAAGCAGAAGAAAGAACATCAGAGACTGAAGATCAACTCAATGAAATAAAATGAGAAAGCAAGATTAGAGAAAAAAAGAGTAAAAAGAAATGAACAAAGCCTCCAAGAAATATGGGATTATGTGAAAAGACCTAATCTACGCTTCATCGGTGTATCTGAATGTGACAGGGAGAATGAATCCACGCTGGAAAACACTCTCCAGGATACTATCCAGCAGAACTTCCTCAAGGAAGGCAGGCCAACATTCAAATCCAGGAAACACAGAGAACACCACAAAGATATTCCTCAAGAAGAGCAACCCCAAGACACATAATCGTCAGATTCACCAGGGTTGAAACGAAGGAAAAAATGCTAAGGGCAGCCAGAGAGAAAGGTCGGGTCACCCACAAAGAGAAGCCCATCAGACCCATAATGGATCTCTCGGCAGAAACCCTACAAGCCAGAAGAGAGTGGAGACCAATATTCAACATCCTTAAAGAAAAGAACATTCAACCCAGAATCTCACATCCAGCCAAACTAAGCTTCATAAGTGAAGGAGAAATAAAATCCTTTACAGACAACCAACTACTGAGAGACTTTTTCACCACCAGGCCTGCCTTACAAGAGCTTCTGAAAGAAGCACTAAACATGAAAAGGAACAACCAGTACCAGCCACTACAAAAACGTACTAAATGGTAAAGACCATTGACACAATGAAGAAACTGCATCAACTAATGGGCAAAAAAACCAGCCAGCAACAAAATGGCAGATCAAATTCACACATAACAATATTAACTTTAAATGTAAATGACCTAAATGCCCCAGTCAAAAGACACAGACTGGCAAACTGGATAAAAAGTCAAGACCCATCGGTGTGCTGTATTCAGGAAAGCCATCTCACATGCAAAGACACACATAGACTCAAAATAAAGGGATGGAATAGGATTTACCAAGCAAATGGAGAGCAAAAAAAAAAAAAAAAAAAAAAAGCAGCGGTTGCAATCCTAGTCTCTGATAAAATGGACTTCAAACCAACAAAGATCAAAAGAGACAAAGAAGGGCATTACATAATGGTAAAAGGATCAATCCAACAAGAAGAGCTAACTATCCTAAATATATATGCACCCAATACAGGAGCACCCAGAAATATGAAGCAAGTTCTTAATGACCTACAAAGAGACTTAGACTCTCACACAATAATAGTGGGAGACTTTAACACTCCACTGTCAATATTAAACAGATCAACGAGACAGAAAAATCAACAAGGATATCCAGTACTTGAATGCAGATCTGGACCAAGCTGACCTAGCAGACATCTACAGAACTCTCTATCCCAAATCCACAGAATACATTCTTTTCAGCACCACATCGCACTTACTCTAAAATGGACCACGTAATTGGAAGTAAATCACTCCTCAGCAAATGTGAAAGAACGGAACTCATACCAAACAGTCTCTCAGACCACATTGCAATCAAATTAGAACTCAGGATTAAGAAACTCACTCAAAACTGCACAACTGCATGGAAACTGAACAACTTGCTTCTAAATGTCAACTGGATAAACAATGAAATGAAGGCAGAAATAAAGATGTTCTTCAAAACCAGTAAGAATGAAGACTCAACATACCAGAATCTCTGGGACTTATTTAAAGCAGTGTCTAGAGGGAAATTTATAGCAATAAATGCCCACATGAGAAGCAAGGAAAGATCTAAAATTGATACCCTGTCGTCAAAATTGAAAGGGCTAGAGGAGCAAGATCAAAAACACTCAAAAGCTAGCAGAAGACAAGAAATAACTAAGATCATAGCAGAACTGAAGGAGATAGAGACACAAAAAGCCCTTCAAAAAAATCAATAAAACCAAGAGGTGGTTTTTTGAAAAAATGAACAAAATAGTCTGCTAGCCAGACTAATAAAAGAAAGAAAAATCAAATAGACGCAATAAAAAATGATAAAGGGGGTATCACCACCAAAGCCACCGAAATACAAACCACTGTCAGAGATTACTACAAACAACTCTATGCACATAAACCAGCAAATCCAGAAGAAACGGATAAATTCCTGGACATTTACACCCTCCCAAGACTAAATCAGGAAGAAGTTGGATCCCTGAATAGACCAATAACAAGATCTGAAATTGAGGCAGCAATTAATACCCTACCAACCAAAAAAGTCCAGGTCCAGACAGGTTCACAGGCGAAATCTACCAGACATACAAAGAGGAGCTGGTACGATTCCTTCTAAAACTATTCCAAACAATACAAAAAGAGGGAATCCTAACTCATTTTATGAGACCAACATCATCCTGATACCAATACCTGGCAGAGACTCAACTAAAAAAGAATACTTCAGGCCAATATCCATGATGCACATCCATGATAAAGGTCTTCAATAAAATACTGGCAAGCCAAATTCAACAGTGCATGAAAAAGCTCATCCATCACAATCAAGTAGGCTTGATCCCAGGGATGCAAAGCTGGTTCAACATACACAAATCTATAAATGTAATCCATCACATAAACAGAACCAAAGACAAAAACCACATGGTCATCTCAATAGATGCAGAGAAGGCCTCTGACAAAATTCAACAGCCCTTTACACTAAAAACTCTCAATAAACTAGACACTGATGGGACGTATCTCAAAATAATAAAAGCTATTTATGACAAACCATACTGAACAGGTAATGAACGCCAATATCATACTGAACTGGCAAAAACTGGAAGCATTCCCTTTGAAAACTGGCACTAGACAAGGACGCCCTCTCTCACCACTCCTATTCAATACAATACTGGAAGTTCTAGCCAGAGCAATCAGGCAAGAAAAAGAAATAAAGGGTATTCAATTGGGAAAAAAGGAAGTCAAATTGTCTCTATTTGCAGATGACATGATTGTATATTTAGAAGACCCCATCCTCTCAGCCCAAAATCTACTTAAGCTGATAAGCAACTTCAGCAACGTCTCCAGATACAAAATCAATGTGCAGAAATCACAAGCATTCCTATACACTAATAACAGACAGCCAAATCATGAGTGAACTCCCATTCACGATTGCTATAAAGAGAATAAAATACCTAGGAATACAACTAACAAAGGACACGAAGGACCTCTTCAAGGAGAACTACAAACCACTGCTAAAGGAAATCATAGAGGATATAAACAGATGGAAAAACATTCCATGTTCATGGCCAGGAAGAATCAATATCATGAAAATGGCCATACTGCCCAAAGTAATTTATAAATTCAATGCTATCGCCTTCAATCTACCATTGATCTTCTTCACAGAACTAGAAAAACCACTTTAAACTTCATATGGAACCAAAAGAGAGCCCACATAGCCAACGCAATCCTAAGCAAAAAGAACAAAGCTGGAGGTATCACACTACCTGACTTCAAACTATACTACAAGGCTACAATAATCAAAACAGCATGGTACTTGTATCAAAACAGAGATAGAGACCAATGGAACAGAACAGAGGCCTCGAAGGCAACATCGCACATCTACAACCATCTGATCTTCGACAAACCTGATAAAAACAAGCAATGGGGAAAGGAATTCCCTGTTTAATAAATGGTGTTGGGAAAACTGGCTAGCCATCCGCAGAAAGCTGAAACTGGACCCCTTCCTTACACCCTACACTAAAATTAACTCCAGATGGATTAAAGATTTAAACATAAAACCTAACACCATAAAAAACCTGTAAGAAAACCTAGGCAAAACTATTTAGGACATAGGCACAGGCAAGGACTTCATGATTATAACAACAAAAGCAATGGCAACAAAAGCCAGAATAGACAAATGAGATCTAATTAAACTTAAGAGTCTCTGCACAGCAAAAGAAACAATCATTAGAGTGAACTGGCAACCAACAGAATGGGAAAAAATTTTTGTAATCTACCCATCTGACAAAGGCCTAATATCCAAAATCTACAAAGAACTAAAGCAGATTTACAAGAAAACAAACAAACAAACAAACCCACTCATAAGTGGGCAAAAGATATGAACAGACACTTTTCAAAAGAAGACATTTATGAGGCCAATAAACACATGAAAAAATGTTCATCACTCATCATCAGAGAAATGCAAATCAAAACCGCAATGAGATACCATCTCACACCAGTTAAAATGGCAATCATTAAGAAATCAGGAGACAACAGATGCTGGAGAGGATGCGGAGAAAAAAAAACACTGTTACACTGTTGGTGGGAGTGAAAATTAGTTCAACCATTGTGGAAGACAGTGTGGCAATTCCTCAAGGATCTAGAAATAGAAATTCCGTTTGACCCAGCAATCCCATTACTGGGTATACACCCAAAGGATTATAAATCATTCTATTATAAAGACGCACGCATACATATGTTCACTGCAGCACTGTTTGCAATAGCAAAGACCTGGATCCAACCCAGATGCCCATCAATGATAGACTGGATAAAGAAAATGTGGCACATATACACCATGGAATACTACGCAGCCATAAAAAAGGATGAATTCACGTTCTCTGTAGGGACATGGATGAATCTGGAAACCATCACTGTCAGCAAACTAACACAGGAACAGAAAACCAAATACCGCATATTCTTGCTCCCAGGCGGGTGCTGAATAATGAGAACACATGAACACAGGGAGGGGAGCATCATATGTTGAGGTCTCTTATGGGGAGCGATGGAAGGGACAGCAGGGGGTGGGGAGGTTGGGGAGGGATAACATGGGGGGAAATGTCAGATATAGGTGATGGGGGGATGGAGGCAGCAAACCACCTTGCTATGTATGTACCTATGCAACAATCCTGCATGATCTGCATGATCTGCACATGTACCCCAGAATCCAAAGTACAATAAAAAGAAATTTAATTTAATTTAAAATAAGAAAAAAAATCTCTAAAAGCTAGTGACATGATAACGAATTTTAATAGACTACTTTCTTCCCACTGAGGGCTGTGAGATTGGAAGGGCTGGCTAAAATTAGAAATGGTCTGAGTTTGAAACAGCTGGTTCCTCCTCCTCTGTGTACTCCTGGATGTTAGCATTCTTCAGGGTTCCATCATTGGCCTCTCAACACTTTCTATACATATCTGGGGTGAACTCAGTCACTTCCATAGCTTTAACAACCACTTATCGAAGGGTAGCTTTTACATCTGTATTCCTAGCCCTGACTTTTCTCTTGAGCTCCTTACCATCTAGAGGAGTCTTTACAAATGTAATATATCAAAATCAGAGTTAATTATCTTCCTGTTGTCATTAGTCAGGACTAATGTGTGTTTCAGAAACACTAGCCAGCATAGGCAGAAAGAGTAATTTGTTGGCTCATGTTAACCAAACCATGACAGGAATTAAGCCAGCTTCGGGATGCTTGAAATGAGGAACCAAAAAAGCACCAGAACTCTTTTTCCTTCTGTCTCTCATATTTGCTTCTGTGTTAGTTTCAGTTTTTCCCTACTGAATACCAGCTTCTTACACATATAAAAGACAAAACCATTAGCATCTCTAGAGTTGATACTTCCCGGATCCATCATCAGATTTCCCTTAGTAACAACTCGAAATTCAAAAATACCAGGGAAGGGGTCAGATTGGGTCACACACCCATACTTAGGCCAAACACTATGGACCAAGGTAGAGAGTATGAGACACTGTGACTGAACCAGTCTGCATCTGGTATCCGCCCCTAGAACAATCATTATAGACAAGGACATAGGATCTTGTATTCTAAAAGGTGGGGACAGGGGTAGGGGTAGAAAGCAGCTCTTCTTAGGTTCACCTACACAAGTGGAAGCAGAGGAGAACAGGTTACCACTGCTGTGCCAGGAAAAGGGAGCAGTGCCCACCACACTCTCAAACCATGGTCTGTCTTCCACATTGTTAATCTCCACTAATGACATCTCTATGAACCCAGTCTTACAAACTGTGCCCCAACTTCTTAAAAACTCTGGTCAGTTCCTCAAACCAAACCCAAACTCCTTAACTTAAAAGAAAATCCCTTTCCAACCTGGCTCAACATATTTTTTTTTCTCCCCAGATTATTCTGTTCCATTCCCACTCCCTGCTTTCCCCGCACGACCACACACTGCTGCACATGCAGCTCTTCTTTAGACACCCAGAGCCCTTTCCTAGCTCTACACATTGGTCCATGATTTGCTGGGATTGTATTATCTTTTTTCCCGTCTGTCACATGGTATTTTTCCATAAGTTTCACGCAAAATGTGGCCTTACCCTTAGGTTATACCTACCCTACTCTCCAGGAATATCTGACTCCTTGACTTTCTGCATTTCCTATCATAGTGATTTGATGTCTCTGACCAGCACTTAGCACATGGAATTATTTGTTTGATTACACAGCTGTCTCCTTAGAAGGCCAAGAGCTTCTGGAAGAAAACGACCACAACTTGTTCATCTTTGACATTAATCCAGCACAGTGCCTGGCATATAACTGCTAGCACATAGTGGACAGTAAATAAACATTTACTGACTAAAGCAACAATTAAAAACTTCTAATTTTAAGATTTGCTTGGTAGTTTTAATACCTGCAACCACATAGTAACAAAACTAAGACTTTCTTCCTCCCTCTCTTCCTTCCTTCCAGAATTAATGGATGTTTCCTTTGTTGTCATTATTTCCATTCAAAATGCTTCAAATTTATCCAATTCTATTGCAGCACCCACCATCAGTATTGTCATCAACTTCTGAACCATTTTCCCTGTCATCAGTCCAAAATGGATACATATTTTATTTTCCTTGGCTTTGAAAATATACACTAAATCTGACAATTTAGATATTATAAAAGTATTAGGTGATTATTGTTGCTTCTGTTGAAGTTGGCAATGAAAAATACAAGAGATATCCAAAATCATACTACCCTTATCCATAACCCTGTCCTGCCCCCTGGCCCACTATGGGTTTTCTGGAATAGATGAGAAACAGATCTGCTTGGAAACCAAAGGAAATGGACATTAAGAACTCAAAATCACAGATCTGTTCTCATTTATGTTGCCTGGCCTTTCTGTAGCTTGCTTTTTCTCCCCTGCATGCCAAGTTCCGGACTTATGTTTCTTGAAGTGAAAGATCAGGTGAGATGTGATACCACACCACTGCAGTGTAACTTCTCCCAGACCATAGGAAATCTACTCATGGCCCCACAGAGGCCCTTCTCCTGGAACAAGCCAGAAGTAATTATTGTATCGAAGTCTTGAGCAGCTAACATATGTCAGACATTGTGCTAAGTGCTCCATATATTCACATAGCCTCAGGTCATTCTCACAACAGCATTAAAATGTGAGGAAACAGCAGTTCTGGAAAGCTGGTCAATTTCTCCAAGGCCATGTGGCTAGAAAGTAGCAGCAAATGTGGGTCTGCCGCTAGGATCACCTGACTCCAAAACCTATTTTTTTTTTTTTTTTAGAACACATTGCTTTTCAAACACAATATCCTGACTTATACCCTTTACAATGCTCATCTCTTGCTACAAAAAATCCTTTAAATGAACAATATCAGTGCTAAGATCTTGAATACATATGGCTGTAGCGCAACACGATGCCATTCGCAGACAGATGACAAGACCGGGAATCACACTGCCTGGCGTCTCTGCCTGGTTCTGACATGGAAACATGTCAGATCGCAGCCATTCAGTTCTTGTCCTCCACAGTCATAGACTGTTACCTGGCCTCGCCTCAATTTTGTAGGGAGAGTTTAAAAGTTATACCTTTAACATTTAATTTGTAGCATACCAGTTCAACTCCTAAGACTTTGAGAGAAGGATTTCAGAAACAGCTGGAGTTGACATGGCCTATGTTTCCATTTGAAACTAAGTTTATGGCCCATTTTTTCTGACACACTTTTTTTTTAAGGGCGTAGAATATCCTATCTCAGAAGGCATGTTGTGTTCTGAGGTGTTAACTTTACAGTTTTAAGAACCCAAGTTTTTATTTTGGCCAAGAAGGCAGGCGAAACCTGGGGGCGCCGTAACTTGAGAATGATGGAGAACACAGCCAGGAGGCAGTGCCAGAGGCAAGTAAGAAGCTGGGGAGTATGGCCAGAGGAACACTAGGGGATCAAGAATCTTTCCGGCGAGGTGGGGGGCGGGTGGGCTGAAGAAGTAAGGTTCGCAGGGGACTCACTGGTAACTCTTCATGTGTACGGCCTCAGAAAATAACCAACAATTTTTTTTCTAAATCAAATTAATGCGATTTCATCTGAGGAAAGAAGGAAAACAGTTCAGATGACAGTATGTGGTACGGTTACTTAGGAAGAATTTTACCAGGCAAATTCTAAAATATTAGAATAGGTTCCTACAGGGAAGATGCGCACTTTTCCTAGCAGTTATTATAAACGGGATAAATACCTATGTAGGTGGATTTGACCAGGGCTTGTCCCATCTGGTGGCAGCGGAGTTGACTAGGTAACTTCTGGAAGGTCCTTTGACCCTGCTCTCTAAAATGTAGCTGTGAACTCAGCTCCAGTTTGTTGTGCCAGTTCCGAAGCAAGATGCTGCCACCTAGTGTCTGCTGTTCTCACATGCAGTAGCACCACACACTTCCATTAGAAAAGCCTGATAATGCAGTCTGTCCTTTAGTCAGACAAAATAGGCCTAAACATTAAAGCCATATGGAAGATGGAATCAACATTAAATTATGTGTTGAATTAAAATATTCTTTTGAGAAGACTGTAAGAGCAGTCAGCATAACACTGAATCATGAGAATCCAGAGTTCACCTACCTCGCCCATGGGTAGACTACGTAGATGAGAACATGCAGGGAACTCGTTCTGAGCGTCGTCTTCAGTGTATAGATATAGACCCCAAGTGTTGGAATATACGAGCAAAGAAATTATAGATCAAGTTAAGAACCAATTTTCTAACATTCAGCATTGTCTGCAGTACCTAGGATTTCCTAATCATTGGAAGTATCCAGATACAAGCTGGAATATCTGTGGGAAAGCTGCAGAAGGCATTCAAACTAGCAAAATGGTCTGAAACATAGTTTCAAAATCTCCTTTTATCCAAGACTTTGAGAACCTTGAAGGCAAGAGTTTTTACTATTGTGTCCTGTGTTTAGCATGTGCCTGGTCTGGAGTAGACACAGGTACTCACTTGGTGGTTTGTTAAATGAGTAAATATATTCTCTTACAATTTCCCAGGAGGAAGAAAACTAGCCCAAACAAAAGTTAGACAAGCTGAGAACAAAGAGAGCAGCCCCTGACATTTAGAGACTGTGCTGGCACTCACAGCTAAGGCACTCGTAGCTAAGGCATGTTATTCTGAGGAAGCTACACTATCTCACGCAAGACCAGCCTCTAACAAGGTTACTCTGAGACCACAGTAAAATGAGACAAAACAAGGCCATTTCATAATTGTGTCTAAGAACAAACAAAAATAAGGTCACTGTGCCACCCACAGTACCAAACACCACTTCTCTCAACCAGATGAGTGACTGCTTGTTTTACTAATTATAGCTTATCCTCAGCTAGACTTCTCTCTCTATAGATGAGATTCATAAACATGCCAAAACAGAATTGCCCCTGCTCTCTGACAGCATCCAATTAGAGTGAAATCCTAAATCCTCGGACCCTCCCTCAAATCCCCAAAGCCCAAATCCTTCAAAAAGTTCTTTCTTGCACCCTCCTACCTGGACACCCTGTAGTTCCTTGTGTGTGTGTGTGGGTGGGGGGGGGGCTCTCTGGCTGCCATAACTAATAAAACTAACTTGTTTAACTCACAACGTTGCTCCTGGTGGTCTCTGGCCAAAAGGCACTGACCAAGTAAATGCTAAGAAAAAAAGTTATGTCCCTAACTCCATGTACACTATAAATACCATATGAATCCAAGTTTGTGAGGGTTGTATTAGGTATAGAAGACCTCTTTTAAAAGGAGGGGCCTTACATATTAACACTCACCAGCATTTACTGAGGCAATGTGCCAGGCGTAATCCCAAAGACTTTACAAGTATTACTTCATCTGGTTCTTAGAATCCTCTAGGGTAGACACTATTATTATCACCACTTCACAGATGAGGAAACAGCAGCACAGAGAGCTTAAGCAACCTGCTCAAGCGGAACAGCTGGTAAATGATGGTGCCAGGAATCAACCTGGATGTCTGACTCCAGAACCCATGCTTCAAATAGAGTTTTCAAGGAAGAGGGAAGAATATAAGTGTGTGTTCTAGGGAGAGGCAGAAAGGCATAAGCCAAGACATGGGGGCAAGAAGGAGCTCCTTTACCTAACTAGCTTCTTGATTCTCTTAAACGGTATAAAATCTTCACAATCCCTTCTCCACCTAACTCCTTACTGCTGGTCCTTGTTCCCTTAAGGCTGACCCCAGGAACTGGTACAGGGGTTTGGGCAACACAATTTGAATGGCTTTGATTCTGCCGTCTTTGTTTTAGTGATAAAAACAATGTTCCAACTTTGCTTCTAACCATACCTTGTTCTTCTCATCTCTCCAAAGCCTGGTATGGTACAGATGGGTGTGGCTGGGGGGACATAAAATCCTCTTTCCCCTAATTAACGTCGACTCATCTTTCCATCTCCACATTCAAATGTCACTTCCCAGGAAGGCCTTCCCTAATTCCCTAGGACAGGTGAAATCCCTCTGTCAGAGCCTCTCACAATGGCCTGAACTTCCCCTTTGGGAAAGTTCATCACTCTTGTCGTTACAGTTCAGTATGTCCTCCCTGCTAGACTTTAAGTTCCATGAGAGCAGAGGCCACGTCTGACTTGTTCACTGCCTAGAATGCCACAAAAACTCAGAGTTGTGAACCTGAAGGCGAGTGGGGAAACTACCTAGTGGCAGAGTTTCAGGGAGAACCGGGTCTGTTCCCCTCCCTTCCTACTCTAAGCCCTTGCTTTTTCCTTCTCAATGCATCATGATCCCTGCTACTGTATTTTCCTGACCCAAACTCAAAAATCATCTTCAGTCAGGTCAGATGTGGCCTAGAGAAATCTAGCTGTGCTCCATCAGGTCTTTTTCTTTCAATGAGAGTATGATTGGTCTTTCATAAACTTCACTTTCTGAAAAATGAACCTTCCCTCTCTGGTGAGTTATCCAAGGTCACACTGAATCAAACAGCAAAGCCAGAAATAAAATTCCGATCAGCTGGCTCCCAAGTTGAAGCCTGATCTTCTTCTTATAGGAACAAAGTGGAGGAAATGAGCTTGCACGCTGATTATCTGAGACTGTTCATCAAACGTGGGCTTATAATGCCTACAGCTTCCACGTTCTCTAGGAGACATTAAAGCGTAATGAGCCCTGCAGGAAAAGGCATTTTTAAAAAGGAACAGGAAAACACAAGTGCAGTCTGGATGTATACTCAATACTGCAAAGATGATTGAATTCAATTCTGGATAGTGACTCTCCTTAAGCTGTTTTACAATCGTGAAGTCAGCATAAGCGACAGAATGAGAATCAGCTTACCGTATAACCTCTTGGTAGAGGCTCCAGCAATGCTAAGCTGCTGCAGAAAACACAAATGTCTTTGGCATAAAACCTATATTCCAACCTTACGAAAAGCCACTTAAAAATGAATAAAGCAGTGCTAAATTCTTAGATACACAGCCACACAGTAAGAGAATTCAAATAGCCAAGTTCTTGGCCTGCAGTGCTGAAAAATGAAAGCCAAGCAATTAAAGCTGAGAAATTGGATTACATAATCTTACAGCAGGAGACTCGGATCAGCTATAAAGAATTTACTGTTTGGGTTTAGAAATAACTGAGACATCCTTTTACCTGGGATGGATCAAGCAGCGCTCAATATAGGAAGGAGACGGGAGGAAAGAGAAAGACTACATGCGTTCCCAAACCACCTTCCATCCTAGAGTTTCTGAAAACATGAGAAGTAAACTACAACTGCCAAACAGTGAAGGTTAAAAGATGAACTTTCACCTTCTACCCGGTTATTTTAGGGCTCATCTCTCTCCGCATATGTTAGTCACACTGATCAAGCAGCCCCCACGTAATTATGTATTTCATAGTTTTTTGAAATGTTCATTTCTTCCATCTGTGTTGCCCCAAGTAACATCATGAAATAATTCATAAGAAGGTGTGCCAGACTATCTCGTATCACCTTTTATCCCTTGCACTGAATACAGTATACGGTGCAAGGGATAAAAATTACTAAAATCACTGTGAATTTCTCATCAAAACTAATCTTTGACAAGGCTTTTGTTTTTCCTTTCCTATTTTTTCATTACCTTTTATCTGTTTTGCAAGTACATAATGTATAGTTTCATCTAGAAATTAACTGTCTCTTTGTTTTAAACGAAAGAAAATATCTTAAAATAAACAAATAATCCTCAAGGAGAGTGGAAAATCTGGAGGCCATACAACCAGGATCACCGTAGGATTCCTTGTGTTATTCCTGGCAATTTGGGAGGTAATCACAAACACCAGAATGGCTAGGGAACAGAATTTGTAAAGATGTAGTACTTTTGGATCAACTATCCAAGCTCAATTGAATTTTTATCACAATACGTCAGTCATGCTGCCCCTCATTTCTCTCAGTTCTAACATGAGAATAGCCTTTGAGACCAACCTTTCTTGCCAAAGGTTGAACGAAATGTTTGACTCACTTCAACAGGAATGACGGTAGACACAGTGTGAGTGGCTGGAGGTAGATGAACTGCAGGAAGTATATTCCTCAGGTGAAGGTAGAGCTGCTCCTCTAAGCGAAGGGAGCACACCAAGAATAAAAGATGCTGCAGGTGCCAGTTCTTGGGCTGTTTGGGGGTTTTTTTTTATAATAGCACACAGTAAATGACTTTTCCCATAGGTTATTTGATTAGCTATTGCTCATGATGATTCAAACTAAGAACAAGAGAATTCCCCCATCTGCAAGTAGGGTACATGAGTTACAGGCAACAAACTCCTTGAGTCCACCAAGATTGAGCTGAAAACTTAGGTTTAAATAATAGAAGGTGGAGATGAGATACATAAATCACAGCAACAAATACATGATAGACACAGACAACAAAGAACTGCTAACGGAGAGCTTTAATCATCACGTGTAAAAACAATACATTCAAATATCAAAATTGGCTCCAAATTCTTTATCATGATCAACATCAACAGTCTAGAAATGAAATGACACACTAATATAAAACTTTCCTGTTTATAACTAAAAGATTTATGAAACTATTTTTTATAAACACATTTTTTTACCCTGAGGCTGATATCACCAAAGTGAAAAAGAAAAGTCATTGTCAGCTGGAATGTATTCAATACAGAGTTTCAAAAACCACTTATCATTATTCTAGTGATTTCTATTCATTCTCCCTACCCACACTATGTGATGATAACAGAAGAAGATGGCAAATTGTTGTGTCCAATCTTATTATATACTTACTGGTCATCTAATTCTCAAATGTACTGATTATGTAATTCTCAATTCAACCTACTTACCAAAACAAAGAAATAAAATTTTAACATCCATTAACTCTATACTATCATATTTTAAGATATGTTATCAAAATCAGTTCTGTCTTATAAAAGAGGGGTTGGCAGACCAAACAACATTCTCAGACCAAACAACAACAACAAAAACAAAAACAAAAAAATCACAGTACTTTCCTACAATGGCTACTGCAGTGCATTCTACATATGTCATATAAACCAACTAGGTAAGTTCAGAGTTCACATCAATTGCCTCACAAATACTGATCTGCAAACGTCTGAAAGAAAAATAACTCCCAAATGCTGCAACAGTTATTCCATACAAGTGCTGAGACAGGTATGCATATTAAACTTGAAAAAAGATAGCCACGTTGAAGGGAGGACTATTTTAATATGGTTTTTTTTTTTTTTTTTTTGGTATATAAATAACAAATAAATAGAAAAAAAAGTTTTTCAAAACCTGAATTCCTAATGTCTCTAACATTAATTTTTGTGAACAGGTTTAGAGCCATGGTGTGCTACCTCTCACAAGGCAGCCTAGTGACTTTGCCTCCAATTATTTTCATGATAATCTCTAGATGCTGTTTAGAGTGCTTTTTCTAAATATTCTCAGCACTTCATCTAAACCAGCAGTTAGACTGCATACCTGAGTCAGGAAATCTTTGTTACCACTTTATTTCAAAGTATTCTACATGCAATTTCCTGGGTATTACTTACCTCCCATTGCACAATTACGCAAATGCTGGCCTGTAATGGAAATCTGGGGGATGATGGCACTTGAAGAATTATTATCCCTAATCTAAGTCTATACTCTTTATTTTTATTATTTGTAGATGCCTTTCTAATTCAAATGATTTAAGTGAACAATATAAGAAAAAGACACTGGAATTTTTTAGGAAGTTAAATTGTATTCACTAACTCTCAGCCAAAATTGGGCAAGGATAATAGAGAGAAAATTCAGTATTAGAAAGAGTTAGGGAAAGGCTTTCTGAAAAAGACTTGGTACATGTGCTCTCTTTTAAAGGTAGAATCACAGAGAATCAGGCCTGGCGCAGTGGCTTATGCCTGTAATCCCAGCACTTTGGGAAGCTGAGGCAGGTGGATCACTGCCTGGCCAACAAGACAAAACCCTGTCTCTACTAAAAACACAAAAATTAGCCGGGCATGGTGGTGTGCACCTGTAGTCCCACCTATTGGGAAAGCTAAGGCAGGAGAATTGGCAGAACCCGGGAGATGGAGGTTGCAGTGAGCTGAGATCGTGCCACTGTACAGAGCAAGACTTTACCAAAGAAAAAAAAAAAGGAAAGAAAGGAAGGGAAGGAAGGGAGGGGAAGAGAGAGAGAGAGAGAGAGAGAGAGAGGAGGGAAGAAAGGGAAAGAAGGAAGGGAGGGCAGAAAGAAGGAAGGAAGAGAAGGAGAGAAGAAAGAGAAGGAAGAAAGGGAGGGAAGAAAGAGAAAGAAGAAAGGAAGGGAAGAGAGAGAAAGAAGAAAGGAAGGGAAGAGAGAGAAAGAAGAAAGGAAGGGAAGAGAGAGAAAGAAGAAAGGAAGGGAAGAAAGAGAAAGAAGAAAGGGAGGGAAGAAAGAGAAGGAAGAAAGGGAGGGAAAAAAGAGAAAGAAGAAAGGAAGGGAAGAAAGAGAGAGGAGGGAAGAAAGGGAAGGAAGGAAGGGAGGGAAGAAAGAAGGAAGGAAGAAAAGGAGAGAAGAAAGAGAAGGAAGAAAGAGAAGCAGAGAAGAAGGAAGGAAGGGAGGGAAGAAAGAGAAAGAAGAAAGGAAGGGAAGAAAGAGAAGGAAGAAAGGGAGGGAAGAAGGAAGGAAGGAAGGGAGGAAGGGAAGAAGGGAGGGAGGAAGGGAGAAAGGGAGAAAGGGAGGAAGGGAGGAAGGGAGGGAGGGAGGGAGGAAGGAAGAGAAAGAGAAAGAAAGACAAAAGAAAGAAACAGAAAGAAAGAAGAGAAAGAAAAGAAAGAAACGTGAAAGACTCTTACCCATCACATGGGCAATTTCCCACCTGGTGCTTGAACTCTATACAACGTGCCTGCCAAGCTGCTGTCTCGCCTTACTAGAATACCTTTAGGGGAAGGAAGGTGTTCCAACACTTCTCATCTTCCTTACAATGGAACAGCAAAACAGATGGAACAGGTAAACAAGTTTCCACTAAACATCATTAAAAATTATACTTAACTTTTCAAGAGAGTAGGTTGTCAAAAGCTACTTAAAAGGATAAACCAGATTTGTCTCAAGCATCCTATGCTGTCTATGATGTTTCAAAATGGAGAGACACAAATTTGAAATATGAATTTTAGAAATAATTATTGAATAGCTTTGTGCACTTCAGGGGAAAAGGTAAAAAAAAAATCTTTGAAATGATCATTGTTGAGACTCTAAAATAAAAGGAAAATAAATGTTTGAATAATAATTTAAAGTTTCACTTTGAAGATACAATAAATACCTTGTGCAGCAAGTGGTGGTGCAAGAATCCAAGAGCCCAGGTGGATGAAGTGCAGGCTAATAATATTTTGCAGCAACTATCAATTCAGATGTAGGAGACAGAGGAGAATGGCAGGAGCAAGTCTGAGGCTGCCGCCTGCTATCCTAAGGCAACTGGAAAGCAGGACACTCTACCTTGATTTCCTCCTTCTGACTTGTTTGACAGCACTGCAAATAATTGTCGTTTCTGATTTCTCTCAAGGTACTCAGACTGTTTCAGAGTTTTAAATCCCCGCTTCAGAAGACCAACAAAGCAACATATGAATTGGTGGATGATACTACTACCTGAATTCAATTTACAAAGAATCAATTCCTCTAAATGGACATCTTTACGTCTGAATTTCTATTTTTTCAATACTTATACGAATAAGTCTATTTAAACTAGTCATTTATAACACACGTGTAAACTTTAAAGATCTGAATTACCACATTAGTTGAGACTCACCTGATTCCATTTTGAATGGTATCTTTCACCCCTATGCGTTAAAACGACAATGATATCAATTTTGAACAAACAAGACTATAAGAAACAGGCAAAAACCAACCTTAAAGTCAGTATTGTCTTTTTATATGGAGGCCACATTTTTTTCATATCTGTTTCATATCAGATAATTAACATTTACTGGCTAGATGACTGGAGAGCAAATCTTCCTGCAAAAAGGAATAAAGCCTTCTTGACCACTGAGATTTGGAAGTGAAATCAATGAAAGTCTATCAAGTACTCAGGATAGATTTGGTTGGCATCAAAAACCACAAAGATCTTTGGGTTCCAGGTATCATCCACACAGCTGTCATATAAATTCACATAGCTCCCATCTTTGGAAGGAGGTCGCATGTATTTGGAGTCTCCATTTATGTAATCTCCAATTAGCACTCGAGCAAGAAACATAGATTTGTATGTTCTAAACAGATGCCGCTGTTGCAAGCTGACACCATGAATTTGGAATGTGTTTCCATGCTTTATGTCATCCTTGCAGAAACGACTGGAATAAGCAGCATCTCTAGCAAAATACGTTCCTTAAACAAAGAGGATCAAGAAAAGCCAAGATTACTCCTAAGAATATGTTAAAAACAAGCAAAAACATTTTGTCAGGGGAATAGATGCATGGAATTGTAGAATAAAAATAGATGTGGAATTTCCTCATCTGCAGATCTTTAAGAAAAGAAGAGAAATCCATCTGTGGTGTAGACTGCCATAGAAATAGATTTGTTGGTACAGAAAAGTCCTCACCACCACACCATCCCCTGCCCCCATCCACCAAAATATAGCTACCAGACTTCTGTTTTTCAAATAAATCTTACAAAGAATCCAATTAATAAAACAGATACTAAAAGTGTGGCTGAACCTGAGTTGTTTTTTGTTGTTGTTGTTTTGAGATGAAGTCTGGCTCTATCTCCAGGCTGGAATGCAGTGGCGCGATCCCAGCTCACTGCAACTTCCATTTTCCGTTTCAAACAATTCTCCTGCCTCAGCCTCCCGAAGTGCTGAGATTACAGGCATGAACTACTGTGACAGGCCTTTTTTTAGGGGGTGGGACTACAGGCACGTACCTGGCCAATTTTTTTTTTTTTTTTTTTTTTTTGTCGAGTCTTGCTCTGTCGCCTAGGCTGGAGTGCAGTGGCACGATCTCGGCTCACTGCAACCTCTGCCACCCGGGTTCATGTGATTCTCCTGCCTCAGCCTCCTGAGTAGCTGGGATTACAGGTGCATACCACCACGTCTAATTTTTATATTTATTCAGTAGAGATGGGGTTTCACCACATTGGCCAGGCTGATCTTGAACTCCTGACCTCAGGTGATCTGCCTGCCTCAGCCTTCCAAAGTGATGGGATTACAGGTGTGAGCCACCACACCCGCCCTGAGTTTTATTGCTTGGCCCTCCCTCCCATTTCTATTTCCTTCCACCACTTCCTCACCCTGCTCCCTTGTCAGCATCAGCAAAGCTCTAGAGAGCACAATGGAAACTGATGGCCTACAGAGATTCTTTTAAACCCCAAGAAACCATATGTCTATGATATGGGATAACATTCAGTAATATTTCTGGAAACAACAGAATCCCATAACCATGAAAAGATTTCTGAGAGAATATAATGCTATTCATATATGAGCATTCCAAAAAAACGATTTTACTGGCTCATTGCCTACACATGAAAATTTGATAAAGCAGCCAACTCTTCTGAAATAGTAAACACAAGAGATCAACTGACACCATTAAGGGCATACATACTCTAAAAAGTTTTGGAAATGAATTTTTATTTACCTAACATTGATGGGAGTTATGTAACACCTTCTGACCTCCTTATAATTAAGTGGAATGGTCTTTTTAGTAGTTATTTCTAAAATTAATTTACATTTTCAAAATGCAGCATATACTGATCCTAAATGGGGTAGTTCTCTTGCTGGAGGTAAGGTACAAAGGAAGGGCCAGAAAAATAAATGTCCGTTCCGTACCTTTTCCCTTCACCTCTCTCCTTAATTTGCTTGAGTAGCAGGCAAAAATGGAGAAGGTTGGATCTTCACAACGTTGTAAATAACATACAGTTTTCCCCCACTATTCCTTATTGCTCAATAATATTCTTACCTATCATTTCCTTAAAAACAAAAACACTACTACCTATTCTGGTGCATAACGTAATTATAATCAATTTGTTTTATCATTCTCTGTATATTTGCCATAAAGCAGTTTAGTGTATAGGCTAATATATGGAAAGAACTTACACACAAAAATTAAACATAATGCAAAAAAACCAGCTAATATGGACATGATGCCCTTTTTGGACGACTGGGACTGGGGGAACTATTAAACCTGGCAGAGACGGTAAGAGCGTTACTTCCATCTTGTGAATGTAGATGTAAGAAGTGACTTTCCTGTGACTCAGAAATTCTTAGGGTATGCCTGGAACCTAGCACAGTAACTTTTAACTTAATGACTGCCAAACTCCTAAATTATAAAAAAAAAAACTAGAGAGAGGAAACTCTCTCCTAGGACTCAAATTGGACCTGGAATTCTGATAGTTACCTTTTCCAAAGACAGCACCATGTATACCATTTATTCTCCAATCGAAGTTATGAATACAGATTGCTTCCACAAATTCACTGCTGGTACCATGAAAGAGCATTTGTTCATTAATCTGAGGCACACCTCTTTTTTTCTTGAGCTGAGCTTTTTTCCTAAAAACACAATACACACAGACACGAAGGCACATAGAAATATATCATAAGTAGTATGTATTAATCTTAATAAGCAAGGTTCAATAGAAATGGGGAGACAGAAAATAATATAAATCACAAATGGACAAAGCAAGTATGGAAAAGAAATAATTTCAAATGTTCTTGGACACATAAATCATCTCATCAAAAATTATTAGTTAACACTGAAACTTAAGGTTGAAAATTATGCCAAAAACTATAGTTATCCCACGCTATGCCCCCAGCATCGTAAAGGTAATTGATCGTCTAAACCACGTAAGCTTTACAGATGCCTAAAAACAAGACAACAAACAAGAAATACAAAGTTTGCAGAGACTTTAGACAGTGAATTCCTTGAGCAGGGACCATGTCATATGCTTTTTATCCTCAGAAACTAGAAAATGTTGGTTGAACTGGCTAAATTTTGTACCATAGGGTTAGGAGGGACATTAAGCCATCCAGTTTAATCCTCTTCCCAAGGACAAATCTATCCTAACACATAAAAGCATATTTAATGTAGGACTGATTGTAACTGAAAACAGTCTAAAATTATTTCACAGAGAAATAAATATATAGTCATGTATTTATATATAAAAGTTTAAAGTAATTAAGTAGATCTATGTGCATTAACACAGTAAATCTTGAAAAATAATATTGAATGTAAAACGAATTTTGCAAAAAGAGACAGGGAACTCAAAATAATACTGTATTGCGTAGGTATACATACACAGATAGTAAAAAATACAAAATACAAACAATAAGCATCACACCAATCTCAGGAGGAAAAAAGGGGAGTAGGACAAGAATGGAGTAAACACTGCACCTGTATCTGTGTGAAGAGAAAGGAAATGTGACAGGTATTAAAATGTTAAATCTGATTGGTAGATATATGGGAGTCGGTAAACTATTTGCTGCATTTTCATTCTTGAAATACTTCATTAAAATAATATTTTAAAAATTAAGAAGAATATCCTCCCCCTGACATCTGATACCTATTTAATGCCTGCTTCAATCCATCCAGTGTCAAGTACTCACAGCATCAGGTGCTCACTTTGCAAAACAGCACAATCTATTGGTAATTAGCTATAGTTGTTGGAAAGTACTTCCATCCCAATGCCAAACCAAAATCTGCCTTCCGCTGGTCTTACTTATTCTCTTTTGAACACAAACAATTCAGATAATTCTTACACAAAACAACTCTGCGAATATCCAAAAATAACTGTGAACACCTAGCTAGGCTTTCTTTCCTTGGTTAAATGCACACCATTCCTTCAGCTACTCCTGACACAGCATAGCTTCTAGGTCTTTCTTTATCCCAACAGTCTTTAGTTAACAAGAATCTACTGGATACTTTCTAGTTTTTATTTATAAATGTTGGTGTAAAATAGAAACAGTTCAGATATCATCAGACAGCACTGACTCTACCAACACCACTGAATGCATTTTGGTAACTTGGGCCACAAACTGCCTCCATAACCAAGTGTGTAGTCAGTTAATACTCCCAGGATGTTTTCAAACCAGACCTCTCTTAGCTTGCTGTATTTGTACAACTGATTTATAAACTGAATGCAATAGATTTATTTCGGTTAAGCTTTAGTTAGTATAGTAATTTAAAAAGTAAAAATTAAATAACAGTAAAATAGCCGTATCTCAGACGGAGTTTTATAAACAACATGGAGCTTGATGAATATGTGCGGGAACGGATACTTGCATTTAAATGGTGACAGAATGAAAATGCATACAGTCTTTCTCAAGAGTCATTTGGCAGTATGTACCAAAATTTACATGTATATGATTTGATCTATTTGTGACAGTCTTTTCAGACATTAAGTATGACTTTAGAAGGATGTGCATTGAGCAAATGTTTATGCTAAAAAAGCATACTTATCACTAAGAATTATACCAACTTCCTTTTTTATAACTTTATGTCCTTTTTTAAAACAATGTACATCTGTTCCCTTTATAAAAATGAAAAAAAAAAAAAAAAAGACAATACCTGTTTTGACCCAGTTTCAACCTTCCAAGGTCTTTCTGACTGCTGATTCACTCACTTAACAAATAAGCTAACCCTTGTAGTTTTGAATCTTTCACAAGTGTGATAAGCAAGCCCTCTACATTTTCATCCAAGTTTCTGATAAAAATATTGACAGACCCAAGAAGAAAGCATGCATGCCATTCGAATTACTCTTTGTATAAGCCTTTTTCTACTAGTTTTTCTCTTTGAACTATCAACCAGCACTATTTCTCCATCTTGTCTTCATGAAAAGAAACTTTCTCAACCACTATAAAGTGAGAAACCAAGCTAGACTGTCTAAGGGGCCTAACCATCTACCACTATGGTAATCCTATTAGTTAGTTTGGCATTAGTCAATCCATCCTGGTTTTCTCAAAGAAACATTAGTTTAATACACAATGCCAGGCTTCATGCTCTGTAATGTCAAACTTGTCAATATTGTGCTTCACGACCTGTAATGACTAGAATCCACTCAAGGGAAATTCCAACTCTACTAAAAAACACAAAAATTAGCTGGGTGTGGTGGCACATGCCTGTAATCTTAGTTACTCAGGAGACTGAGGCAGGAGAATCACTTGAACCCGGGAAGTGGAGGTTGCAGTGAGCCAAGATCGCATCACCACACTCCAGCCTGGATGACAGAGTGAGACTCTGTCTCAAAACAAAGAAAAAAAAATCACTTATCACTACTTTGCAAGCACAAATTAGAGTAAATCTCTGTTTGAAAATTGTCTGGAGTTTCTCGTAGATACTATAAATAAACTGTGGGTTAAAGGGCACGAAGTATGGGCATATGCAGGCATGGAAAGCAATGCTTAGTTACTAGATTAAATGGTGCATATAAACCAGGTGAAGGCAGAGCAGGAGCACAGTGGTTAAAGCTTTGTATCCCCACAGCAGTTTTTCTAGTGCCCACTACTACCACTACTAAGGCAGCCGCAAAATCTGGACATTCACAGATTATGACCTTGGTGTTCCAGAAATGCTAAAGATGAGTTCCAGGGCCTCATGAACTTTAGTTACATCTGTAAGGAAAGTCACAGGACTACACTAAGTTCTTCACAACCCTGCCCAGCTTTGCCCAGACCCACAATCATTCCTGAACTTACTGAAAGTACCATCACACCCACTTCTCAACGGTGTCTCAAAATTTCCACCTCTTGGGGACTACAGTGCCAAGCTGGCTAAAGTGTGTAAGTCACATGCTCTGTACTAGAGCAGGAATACTTCCATGCTCTGGATTGAAAATAAGCTGCCTAGATTTAGAACAGATTTTTATCCTGCTGAACAACAGAATCACTTACAGAATTTTTTAAGGTAAAAATGTAAGAACCCAGAGGTTCTGATGCAGTAGATCTGTGACAGGTGACAGGTATCTCCACTTGCCAGTAAGTTCCACCGGTGATTCTGACCTGCAACTAGGCTTGAAAATCTCTGATCTAAATTCACATTATTAACAAGATGCTCTGATTTCCTTGCTGCCTTATACTTCCAGCTGTGGATCAATCCAACCATCTCCACTGTCTGCCCTTACATTTGTACTGCTGAAGTACATCACACAACATCCCCATGGTCTGCACTATAACTTCACATACTCCAACTTTAGCTAAGCTCTCAATACTGACAGAAATCTTACGGTTCCCAAGAGAGCTCGTTCTCCCCACTTTCCACAATGGCCATTTCGAATCTTTTCTTTCCTCTTTTCTTTCCCTCTTAGCAACACCTCCCTAACACTTTATTCTCTGTAGGCAACCTCCCTCCTTCTTTCACAAAAGAAATGGAAGGCCTCAGGAAAGAACTCATTGACCTCACTCCTCTGCTCATCCCCTACCTCTGCTTATGCGTAAACATAACTGGACCACCCTTCTGTATCTCCTTTCTGACATATGTTCTCAGAATTTCATCTCATCGCACTTCTTCAGGAGCTAGAATCCATCAACTGCCCTTCCGCTCTTTTTCTGATCTTTTAAATTCTCCTTCTCCATAAATCCTTCCCAATTACAATGTTCGGTTCTCTCCCATGATTATATAACATAACAATAACCACACATTATCTGTCTTCTCACATCTCTCATCCTCCTCACTGGCAAGTTTCTTGAAAAAGTTGTCAACATTTGCTGTATACACAATACGGTGTCTACCAACGTTGCTTTCATCTAGGTTACCAATGACCTTCTTATTGCAAAATGCAAAGGAGCTTTTCAAATTTATCCTATTTGACATCTTTTCAGTATGTAATCCTACAGATGGCACCAACTGATGTAAACCACATTCTCCCTCCAGCTTCTGTGGCTTTACCTTCTATTGGTTTTCTCCCACTTCCTGTGGCTGTTAGTTTCCTCACTGGGTTTTCTCTTCCTCTGTTCATCCCTTCCAGAATTGGCCCTTGGCCCTCTTCTTTCTTAATGTACATACGCTCTCTGGTCATCTTCTTCATTCCTATAGTTTCTATTACCCCACATTTTCTAACAACTCTAAAACCTTTGTCTCTAGTCTACACCACTCTTCTGAATTCCTAACTCATATGTCAACTGTTGTATATCAAATACTACTCCCTTTCCATCATCCCTACAGATGTTCCTACTGATATTCCCTTAGTCAAGTAAAACTAGCCAAAAACTTGGGAGTTACCCTTCTCATCTCCCTTATTCACCCCATTGCATACAGTACGTGAGGCACCAAGCACTATCATTCTACAACCTTAATACCTCAAAACTGTCTTAATACCTCAAAACTGTGTCTGCAACACAGCAGTTATCACTTTGGGTCAGGCAACCCAATGTGTCTCAGTCTAATTACTGAAACAATTTCCTAAATTTGTCTCTCTGCTTCAAACTGTGATCCCTTTAAAGTACTGAGATTTTGTGCTAGACATTTCTTCATTGTGGAAGGCTTCTTTGTTGTGTTGTGCACTGTAAGATGTTTAGCATCCCTGGCTTCTATCCAGTAGATGCCAGTAACACTCCCACCCTCTCACATAACAATCATTACCAAATGTCCCCCAGCAGGTAAAATCACTCCCAGTTGAGAACCACTGCTTTAAATACCTTCTCCATGGTACAGCCTAATTATTTTTTTTAAATGCAAATCAGTTCCATCATTCTCTTGCTTAAAGTTCTGCAATGGCTTTCTACTATTCCAGGAAAAAACACAAACCTCTTAGTTTAGCTTTTAAGGCCCCACACGGTCTGGACCCTGCTAACTCTCTGACTTCCACTCTGGTTCAATCCAACTCAACTAAGGCTACTAAAGACAGTTACACAACCACCCCAGTAGTGCTACTAAAAACTCTTGCATGCTCTGCCTCTTGATACTATTCCAGCCTCCTCTCTCACCATTCTACCTAATTCCTGTTCAATCTGAAATTGTTTCAGTTTTCTGTGCTACCTCTTATATCCAGACTTTGGCTTTTACTGCTCCTGATGCCTGAGATGCCCTTCTCCTATCCAACTGGTGTCCGGGGATCCCACATTCTCCTCACCCTACTCTACATCCTCTACTTTAGTCAGCAAAGGTGGATGGATCCCCTCACTTTGTGCTCCTATGATGCCCTGTGGTGACCCCTACATTTCTGTGTTACAACAGTCTGGGTCCTTGTCTAAGCTATGGTTCTCTGAACCATTATTCCAAGTTCCCAGAACAGTGCTTGTCACAAAGTAGGTACTACGACATTTTTGTCAGAAAAAGTGGGGGAAGTCAGAGAGACCTAGGCAATGTGAAAACTGATGCCAAATGGACTCAGGTGGGACTGACTACCTATATGGTAAGTCGGGTCATGTGACAGTGAGACAGACCAAGTTATTTTAGTTATTCAGGAAGATGTTAAAATGACAGGCTGCCTTTATAATGAGACTCAGTATTTTGTACTGTCATGGCAGGTGACAGGTTCATTTACCATCACAGATTTCTATAGGCTGACATTACATAAAACCATGAAGGGCATCACCAGAGTAAAACTTTTTCCAGTGAAATTCTTAGTATAAAATATTCTGAGGAATCGCTGGTACATTTTTACCACTATGATTTAATTGAGGACTCAAGTAATGAGGGAAACCAATTTGATCGCCACTTCAAAGGGCTGATGAAGAATAATGAATTAAGTTTTCATCAGACTATTTTAGAAAACGTACTTTATTCACTGAGAGAATAAAGTCAAAGGAGGCAGAATCATCTAAAAGATAAAAGAATCATCTAAACAAGAACTAAATTCAACTTTTAAACTCAGTTAAACTCAGTTATTGTCAGAAATAAAAGCTGGTTTGGTCAACAGACCCAAGACAATAAAGAACACAGGCTGAAAGCCCCTTATTTACCGTAAACTATGATGAGAATAAACCTGGAATGTACACAGGCCATATTAACTAGTCATTCAGAAGCATGAAAGAATTCCATGTATCATCATTACCAAACAAAAGTCAGCCTAATTCTTAAGTATGTAGAAATGAAATGAGTTATGGTCTAGGTTTGCTTTAAAATACTCTAGCAACAATAACAAAAAAGGAGACAGTTTATGGTGGTAAATCTTGACAGATGTTGAATCAGGATGATGGATACATGAGGCTAATTATATTAGACTATACTTTGTGTTTATTTGCAATTTCTCTGAATCAAAAGTTCAAAGTCAGCTTGTATTTAAAAATATTAGAAATCAAATCTCATCTACAAATGCTAAAAATATTTCAGAGAACCACTTATTTTAATTTTTTACAGGTCATAAAAATATGGCAGAACTGGCTAATTTGGATAATACTTTTAATATCTTAAGTTTTCTTTAATGGACTTTATTTTCAGTTAAGTGAATAATGAGTCACCCAATGGGTCATTTCCAACTTAAATCTAGTAGGGAATTGAGATTAACACTAAAAAATAAACTTTAGGCTAAGCAGGATATTTGAAGTTACGTTTTAAAGTCTTCTTTAAAATAAAACAGACAAAAGGCTATTGGCAAGAATGATTGTTCAAAACGAAACAAAACAGTGTTTGCGCGCAGACTTCTAATACAAGGCTAAGCCAAGTAAGTCATGTCAGCAAAGCTAAACGGCTCCCAGACTCCTCTGTAATGCTGATTTCAGCCAAGATGCACAGCTCTAAATCTTGAAAGGCGGGAGCTTCTCACATTACAATGCTACAAGCAAAGTTAGAGAGCGGCTCTTTCACTCCCTGAGAATGCTGAATAAGGGCCCTGAGACTAGGTCAAAAGATAGCAAGAGAAAAACAGCATGTCTATACCACTGAAAAGTAATACAATTCAATATTTATATTTTAGCCATAAAAGACTTAGCAGTAAGGAGAAGGTTCCGATTAGAAATCATCTCACCTGCAAAAGAACTCCCACAAATCTAGGTTTTGAATTCTCTGAATTCTTTTGATGCGGCTGCGATCCATTGTTTTCCCAAAGAGATTGGCAACTTCATTATATTCATGTGTTTGATTGTGCAGAGTAATAAGCTGGAAAAATAAGTTTGCATAGCCTTATTGCAATCCTTTCCAGTTTCTCTCATGGTATATTCAGTCAGTTCTGCTCTTACCTGATATGGTACTTGAGTATTCACATTCTCCCAGTGTGGTGGCATAGGGATAGCCTCATTTTCACAGATATAACTTGAAATAGCAAAAGACAAAACAAAATATCAGAAGCTGATTATCATGATTGTCAAGAATTTAGCCTTTTCTTCAAAGCTTAATTTTCATTTTCAGGGTATTGTGACAAATGCAATTAAATATAGACTTTGGCTTCTTTATTTAAAAATTACTGAATGTCTATGTCTGCTACTTTTTAGATGCTAAATAGTGAACTTCTGATGGAAAATATCCAACCCTGTATTATCATCCAAATTTCAAAAACAGTTACTTAGTTTTTTCCTTAAAATGTAGAGAAGATTTTGGACAAAGAAATTAAAAATAAACACAAACTTCTGATGAAAACAAAAGGCTGAAACTCATATTTATATTGCCTGTTGAATAAAATCAAAACTCCTCAACCATTCTTTCAATGTTCTTCAAGATCTAACTCAAACCTAAACCCTTCTCTGTTAATTGCCCTCTGCTCTCTCGACAGTCCACTAACTTTAAGGGTTATTAGCACAGTCAGTCAGCGAATCTTAAAAACTATCAAAATATGTTCAAGGCATTGGATGTGAAGACAGAAAAACACAGTGACATTGCGGGATTTAATAGCAAAAGGCTGAAAAGGCCACACCAATCCTCTCCAGTGACTGCAGCTTACCAAAGAAATTAATAAATTTCAAGCCAATCTTCAGTTTACTTTTTTCAATTTATTTTAATGAAAAAATTAAATATGTTATTTAAAAATTAATGTAGATAAACACACAGTGAGTTTTCCTCCCACTCTAGTCCCTAGTCTCACTTTTTGCCTCAGCTCCTGGTAATTATTATTTTAGTCTCTTGGGTATTCTTCCAGAACTTCCTTAGGTTAACACAAACTAAGCTTTTTCCTCATACGAATGGTAGCATAAGGCATACATTTATTGCACCTGTTTTTTGGGGTTTTTTTTTACTTCATAGATTCTTAGAGATCTTTCTGTAATAGTACATAGTTTTTTTCTGTATTCACATCCAGTGGCTTGAACATGTTTGACAGTTTTTAAGATTCGCTGACTGACTGTGCTAATAACCCTTGAAGTTAGTGAACTGTTGGAGAGAATACTGGGCAATTAACAGAGAAAAGTTTAGGTTTCGGTTAGATCTTGGAAAACACTGAATGAATGGTTGAGGAGTTTTAATTTTATTTAATACACAATATTCAATAGGCATTATTCCTAGTGCTTACAACAGAACCTGGCACATAGTATACACTCAATAAGTACTGAATGAGTGAATGCCTTCTATTTCACAGATGCACAGAATTCCACTGTATGGATATGCCATAATTTATTTAACTAGTCCCCTAATGATATGTAGCTTGTCTCCAACTTTTTGCTGCTGTATTAAGAATGCTGACCAGAGGCCGGGCGCGGTGGCTCACGCCTGTAATCCCAGCACTTTGAGAGGCCGAGGCGGGTGGATCACGAGGTCAAGAGATCGAGACCATCCTGGTCAACATGGTGAAACCCCGTCTCTACTAAAAATACAAAAAATTAGCTGGGCATGGTGGTGCGTGCCTGTAATCCCAGCTACTCAGGAGGCTGAGGCAGGAGAATTGTCTGAACCGAGGAGGCGGAGGTTGCGGTGAGCCGAGATCGCGCCATTGCACTCCAGCCTGGGTAACAAGAGCGAAACTCCGTCTCAAAAAAAAAAAAAAACAAATGCTGGCCAGGCGTGGTGACTCATGCCTGTAATCCCAGTACTTTGGGAGGCTGAGGCAGGTAGATTACCTGAGCTCAGGAGTTCAAGACCAGCCTAGGCAACACAGCAAAACCCGTCTCTACGGAAATACAAAATATTAGCCAGGCATTGCAGTGTGCACCTGTAATCCTAACTACTTTGGAGACTGAGACGGGAGAATCGCTTGAACCCAGGAGGCAGAGATTTCAGTGAGCCGAGATGGCGCCACTGCACTGCAGCCTGGGCGACAGAGTGAGATTCCATCTCAAAAACAAACAAAAAACAGAATGTTGGAAAAACACATTTGTTCATCTGTCATGTTCTATATCCACTTGTCTATCTGTAAAATAACATTTGAAATTGAATTTCTGAGTTAAATAATATATTTTTTCATGATTTTAAGATACCAACCAAATGCTGTCTTTGAACGTACCTACTGACATTTTCACCAGAAATACAGAAAATGCCCATTTTCCCACAATCACTCCAAAAAGGTATGTTATCAAACTTTTGAATTTTAGTCACTCTGATAGTAAAAATCAGTCTGGTATTAATTTGTTTTTCTCTGACTATGAGTGAGGTTATATGAACTGTTCAAATTATTTGCCCATGTTGATCTTCTATTTAGAGTCCTAAAGGTGCTTCATATACTGTGGAGACTAGCCCTTCAACTATAACAATTAATTAAAATATTTTCCCAATTTTTTGTGAGGAAAAAAATACCTAAAACATACTTGGCCTAAAGTATCTTTTAGCTATAACCAATTTTTGTTTTTGTTTTTGTTTTTATGCAGCCAACAGCTTTAAGTAACTCTTTGCCAATAGGAAGCATGTATTATTTACCTTGCATGTAATAAATGCTCACTGTATTCCTACAGTAAATAAGTATTTCTATATCAGCACTTATTGACCTTCAACACCCTATTGTATCTTACCTAAATAGTCCTCTCCTTTTATTATTATCTTGTTTATAGCCTTCCATTCTGCTTAATTCTCTCCTTGTCCTGTTTTTTTTCCTATGGTTTGTATATTCTGTGACAGAACAAAGTGTTTGATCCCATCATGTGCTTTTTGCCCCCACCAAAGCATAGCAGATACAATGTACAAACACAATAACATCTTCCATTATTATGTCTCATTTTTCATTCTTTCTCCCAGATTAAATACTTTGTGAAGATAAGTAATTCTTTTATTCTATTCTTTGAACTAAAGAATGTGAATATGATGTAGCTAATAAAAAAGTACAATTCTCTATATTCCATAGAAGTACTATTCATTCACTATATAAGTACTTGGAATAACTTTTAAATCATGATGCTAAAATAAAACCAAAATAAATGCTAAAATAAACCCAAAAGTTTTAAGAAACAAACTGAAGAAACTTAAAATATTTCTTTCTTTAATCCTTTCAAAAATCTCCTTGGAAGGAGCCAGTAGGCATCCTCTGCAATTCACATGCTACCTTTTTTTTTTTTTTTTTTTTTCAGTTTCATTTTAAATTATTTGAACAAAAAGAATTTCAATACTTGCTTGAGGAATCATTGTAGAAAATAGGAGACATGCTTTAAGATTTTTTTCCTTCAAGTCCATTCACATGAATAACGAATATTTATTGTCTTCTAACATTTATACCTCCTTTTTCAGATTACTTATGGCCAGAGCAAGCAAAAAAGAAAACCTGTAGCCAATTTCCAGGAAACAGAAAGCAGTACTGTTGGCCGTTGTTCTACCGTCTTCCTTAGGTCTCCTTTAGTCTCTACAAATTTGAAATTACTTCTAGGAGTTGACCAATGGAGATCAACGGAGGGGGAAACGAAAGTGGACAATACTTAGGACTTACAGCCCCAATAACTGTTTGGCTCTCAGAGGGTATTTCCAAGTTAACAATTCAAACTTATCTCAGCGAGTTATTTTATGAATTTAGAGTAGAGACCATGCATTTTGTAACTATCATGCGAAGTGTTCTAAAGAATTAAAAAATATACAAGAAGAAAAGAAAAGGGTAACAGGAAAGGAAGCACTTAGAGAAAATAATAATGTTGCTATTTTGTCAACAAATAAGTTTTAATATTTAAAAGATCAGTATTATTAAATGACCTACCAAAACATTTTCGTCTATTTCTTTTTCTGTCCAATAGTAAGAAAGAGAAACCCCACTCTTTCTACCCGTATTCTCTTTACCATACCTGAAAGCACTGATAGAAAAAGGGGCTCTTTTTATTAAGCGCTGCTTTCCAGTGGTGAGATTCATTTGCTTCATTTCTGTATACAAAGACAAGATATTAGGTAAGTCATAAAAACACACTGTGCTATAAAGTGTCATGAAGATTAGGAGCCACACTATGTGATGATCAGGAATCACGATGCTTTGGGAGTAGCTGGCAAGCACAGTGTATTATGGATACTTTACCATATAGCTATGTATCATGTTGTGAAGGTGCTACTCAAGGAAGCACAGCTTCATTGCTTGATCTAAGCTCACATAAAAAGATGCTAATTTCATCCAATGCTCAGTATGCACAGTCTATTCCCTTTCTGTATCACACTTAGGTTAAACAAACACTAAAATAGGAGAGTTCTAAACTTAGGAAAGCTAAGAGTACTCGAAAGAGAGAAATTACAGTATTAAATGTAGTTGGCTGATTAAGTAGAAAAATGTACTTTCATGTCTCCAAAAATTTTGGAAATGATAAAATTTTCACCATTATAAAACTTGCACAACTCACAGAATTTCAAAAAACGTCTACATTTCTTGATTTCTCTCCTAAACTGAAAAAACAGAAAACCTGGCTAGGCCCAGTATAAGAACTTACATAAAAATATTCTAGTGATAAGAGATGAATCACTTAAAGCTATCATTTTCTTCTTTCACCCGTGCCTCAGTCATCGCAATATTTACCAGGTCCATTTCTTCATTCCCCAAAGTTAAGTAGTGATTCTTAATGTAAGATTCTAGTCAGTTTATCTCATCTAGTTGACATCATTCCATTTTAGAGTGAATAGGTTTACCCAACCAGGCCAATGCTAGTATGAAGCGTGTTCTGTCCTTTCTGTGTTCTCCTAAACTCTACACATACTGGATTTACCACTGTTCAGGGAAAAAGCCAGATCACCTCAGCATCTGGAGCAAGACCTGTGATGCCATCTCCTTGGACCATCTCATTCTGAGTTTACTTTTCACCATTCTTATAGAGAGAATCTGAGTTGGCTAGTGGCAGAATGGCTTGCAGCTAATAACTACAAAGAGAACATGGGAAACGCTAATACCTACATCTTTGAAACAGGATTATCACATAGAGGGTTAGGGAACTCAGGTTATTAGTATATGTAACTTCTATTCCTCAATCACAATATTTTTAATAAACTCTATTTTCTGAGAGCACGTTTCCAAAAAGTGTAGTCTACTAAAAGATATCTTTCAGAAACACGTGGCTTGCTGAATTATCTACCAAATCCTTTGATACATTTCACCCTCTACATGAGGCCTAGTGTCTGTGCATATCACTCTGTTTCGGTTCTGCCTCAAAAACACTACTTGTACACATGGCTAAAAATGCCTACCAGACACCTTCTGCCTAGACTGCAGCAAAGGGACAAATGTCAGGGCCTCCTGAATCTTGCTTTAAAAACTACAGGTTTGTTTGTTTGTTTTTGAGACAGAGTCTCGCTCTGTCACCAGGCTGGAGTGCAGTGGTGCGATCTTGGCTCGCTGCAACCTCTGCCTCCTGGTTTCAAGAGATTCTCCTGCCTCAGCCTCCCGAGTAGCTGGGACTACAGGAATGTGCCACCACAACCAGCTAAGTTTTGTATTTTCAGTAAAGATGGTGTTTCATCATGTTGGCCAGGATGGTCTCGATCTCTTCACCTTGTGATCTGCCCACTTGGCCTCCCAAAGTGCTGGGATTACAGGTGTGAGCCACCCCACCTGGCCCTAATGGTTTTTAATTCTTGATAATTTAAAAAAAAAAAAAAAGGCAAGAAAGACAACTGTGGTGGGATAATTATTACATATTTGGTTTAATCAACCCCTTACTGGACAAATCTCCTTCACTGTTTCTGGGCCTTGGCTCATCCAAGGGAATTTCCAAACATTTCACCATACTACCCAGCCACAATATACTACCAACACTGTCGTAAACACACTACTCACAGGAACTAGGAAAGAGCAGCTAAAGGATTAAGCTGTGTAGCAACCAAAATGCACTTTTATTAAGAAAGCCTCCCATTTAGGTCTTGTTTGCCTCTAAGCAATAAATAGCTGAAACCAGCAACTTGAAACTTGAGGAGCTCAGTTCATCAGGTTTTTCATTGGATACCCCAAAACATGTCCATATATATCACTGATGAAATCCAAAGTGGGGCTGATTTCCAGATTATCTGGCTAATTTGTGAGACAGCCAATAAATCAGAAAATGGTAGAAGGCAATGTCCATTAAAGAAATCATTTTCTGGCAAAGACACCAAGAGAAAGGCCATTCAGCTAAAACTTGTTGTTGAAACTACGGCCAGCTACCTATGACTTTCTCACTTAACAACTCAATTTGATCCTTAAAGTAAAAAGGTTCTTACCTATTTCAAAAGACTGCTGGGACATTGAATAAAACAACTGACACAGTGTTTTGCATTCCTTAGAAGGCAAGCATCAAATGCACTTAAAATATATGACAATCTTTACATACATTAATATATACAAACATATAAACACACCTTTTATAAAAGGTAATGTTGCTCAAGATCTTAAAGCTTGGCAGTTTTATAGAGATGTTTTTGTATATAACAAAAAAGACATACTTCACTGTTTGCAAATATATCAACTAATCCTGACCTTCAGAGGTGAAGATTTTATCATATCAGTATACTAAAAACACACAACTATTAGGGAAAAAAACATACCTGCAAAGTCTATCTTGTAGCTGAATTTGGAAGTAGTAAAAGAAATGGAGCCACAAGGGTTTGCTTTGAAGCTTTTTTCGATATCTTCACTGCTAACTGAACACTGACTGTTGGTATCCGGCTTTAAGACAAACCAGAAAGTTTCATTTACCAGCTGTTCACATTAATGACTTTCCCACAGAGGTGGTACTGTGGTCATAGAGACAGGGAATGGAGGGACAAGGGAAATTTACTAATCACCTGTTCTAGTTCCCAATACACAGGGAGGATCACAACTAAGCCAGCATACTGAAAATGGTTTAAGGATCTCCAGTGAAGAAACAACTGGTTAGACTTCCGTTCAATAACTGGATATAGTCTTTTCCAGATAACTACAATTTTTACAGATTATTCCAATAATTATACTTTCTAAGTGGCTCAAATTAAATCTTTGCATTTAGTTTAGTAGAGTTAAAAAAAGACTACAGGTTTTGAGTACGGATTCAAATCTCAGTTTAACTAGCTGTGTGACCCTTGACAAATTATGTCAACTTTCTTTTCTGAGTTTCACTTTCCTTGACTGTAAGACAGAATGTTAACATCTGCTTCCAAGTTATTGTGAGGGTAAGGGAGAAAATAAATGTACAACACCTAACATAATACCTGGCATACAGAAGTGTTTAATATGGATTTGTTCTTCCCTTTCTCTTTGTTCACCAAATCAAACTTGGAGTTGCTCAGATGTACTGACACTATGCAACTCTCAGTCACATTCACCCTCTGTACAACAGTAAACACATACTGTTTCTTCTAAATACATGATTGTGAAAACCTGGGAAAAAGAAAAGGAAAAGAACTAGAAGAATTTCTAACTTTTCTTTTAGTTAAATGATTTGATTTCCTTAATGTTGACTTCAAGTTCTATATTTATACTCATTTTACATATATCAGCAAGGTGATGCTAAGTGAATCAGAAACACTTCTGCTCAATTCAAGGAAAGGAGGTACCTGAAACATGTGCCACTTCCCACATTCTGCCAAGTAAAACCAGCCCCACTGGGTATCTGATGTGTCCATGTCATCCACTTCATTGTTTGTTGTTTTAGATAAGAATTCTTCTGCTTGGTGAAACATCTCCTAAAAAGCCAGAAAGAGGTGAAGGAAAATAAATAATTCTAGTAATAACAAGTATACTTTTTACAGATCATTTTAATTCTTTACAAAGAGTGGTATTCAAGTGTCTTTCCATCCGTGACACTTTAAAAACAGCTTTCTATCTTGCATATTGGCTCTGAAGGTAAACATTTAAAATGTTGAACATCACTGTTTAACAATTTAGGCAAATAATAATCATCTTAGGTAGAATATATCAGTATCTATTCAACCATTCAAGTAAGCTATGTCAACATCAATAAGCACTTCAAGTTTTAAGCACAGTCCTAAGCAATTTCAATTTTATCTTATGTTCATGTATTTGGTCAAAAGGATCCATGGCATCACACTAGTTAAGACCAAATGCATGGAATTTTTATTTTAAACAGTCATTATTTTGTTCAATGGCATAGAAAGATTTTTTTTTTTCTTTCTTGAGACGGTGTCTCACCCTGCTGCCCAGGCTGGAGTGCAGTGGCGGGATCTCAGCTCATTGCAACCTACACCTCCCAGGTTCAAGCAATTCTCCTGCCTCGGCCTCCCCAGTAGCTGAAACTACAGGCGCGTACCACCACACCCGGCTAATATTTTGTATTTTTAGTAGGGACAGGGTTTCACCATGTTACTCAGGATGATCTTGGATGGTCTCAATCTCCTGACCTTATGATCTGCCCGCCTCAGCCTCCCAAAGTGCTCGAATCACACAAATGAGCCACCGCACATGGCCAAAAAGATATTTATATGGTGTTGAGTGTAAAAGATTACAAAAAATAGAAACAGTATAATCCAATTTTAACAAAAATATACTTACCCCTGTGAATGTATGTGTGTCTGTGTAAGTGTGTGTATGTAAATGTTTACACACATACATAGAAAAAAGTCTGGATATATATAACAATTTACCATCATTTTTTCTAAGTGTCAGGATAAAATAATAATGACAGTAACCTTTATATGACTTACTATGTGCCAACTACTGTTCTAAGTACTATACAGATGATAACTCATTTAGGTCTCACAACACCCTAGAGATAGGTACTACCACCAACACAAACTTATAAATGAGGAAAGAAAAGCATAGAGGCCATACAAAGAGGAAGTCCAGATTTAAACCCAGACATCCCAGTTTTAGGATCTGTGCACTTAGCCACCAACATATACCGCATTATACTCCATTGTCAATGAGTCCGTAATTTTAAATATACCGATTAACACACGTACGCATTATCTTTGAAAAGTTTTAAACATTCTTGGTTGGGAATTGTAATGAAGAAGTTCTCTAGAGGGGAGACAAAGAGGCTGGTCAAAGAAAATTAAACGCAATCTGGAATTTGGCTTCCTGTCCTCATTCTTTAAGAGTTTTAAAATTATTAACTTTATACAACTACTACACAAAAATGTTCTCCTTGCAAAAAATCAGAACATTCAAAATAAAGTTAAAGACTTTTTTAACCATCACTTTCATTCCTGGTACCACTCACCTTTCTTCTCCAGGGTTAACCAATGCTATCATTTCACTGCATATCTTTCAGTTCTCTTTCTCTCTCTCACTCTTTATTTGCGTGGGTATTATTATACACATATAAAAACAGAGAGAGTTATTGAATATTTGTTACAAATTTGATTTCCTGTATCGTTGATTTTTTTTTTTTAAACAAAGAATATGTACTACTGGGTAATTTAGAAAATATTTGCCTTTTAATTTCATCATTTAAAATGTCCATCCTATTTTTAGAAGCTGTAGTAACCTGGAATAAGTTTCTATTACCTTGTCTAGGCCACAGTTGGCTCATCACAAAATGAAAAATGACAGACTCCTTACTCATTAGGTTATTGTTATAAATGACTGAGACAATGCAGTAAAGTACCAAGTACAGTGCCTGAGCTCAATGAAGGGTTTTTGTTTTGTTTGTTTTTTTATTTTTTGAGACAGAGTCTCACTCTGTCGCCAGGCTGGAGTGCAGTGGCATGATCTTGGCTCACTGCAACCTCCAACTCCCAGGTTCAAGCAATTCTCCTACCTCAGCGTCCCCAGTAGCTGGGACTAAAGGCATGCACCACCATATTCGGCTATTTTTTTTTTTATTTTTAGTAGAGACAGGGTTTCACCATGTTGGCCAGGATAGTCCTGATCTCTTGACCTTGTGATCTGCCTGCCTCGGCCTCCCAAAATGCTGGGATTACAGGCGTGAGCCACCGAGCCTGGCCAGGTTTGTTATTTTTTATGTATGTTTGGAAATTCAAGCAATGCTTTATGATTATTTCCCATTTTTTCCTTCATGTTTTCAATTTGACTGGCTTCTAAGAAATGAAAAATAGAACACCGTAGGATCAAAGGCTTCTGGTTTAGGACCCACTATTTACCTTACATATTTTAACCACATAATAAAGACAATGACTGAAATTTTAAGATCAACTGTCCAGTAACCTATTCACAATTCCTGCTGATCCTTTCTATTAACGTTCATTTCATTTGGCCATTTAACTGTGAGAAAGAGAGAAAGAAAGTAAATGTGACCTAAATTTAGTTTTTCTTCTGAAAATAACCAGAAAATTTAGAAGAATGAGATTGGAGCTAATAGTTAAGAAAAGTATTTGCCTTATGAGTTCTATCTTTTCTCTATTAGAAAAGAGAATGGCAAGCAGAAAAGTTCCCTTTATACAGCATACATGTAACATGTGTGCTCTGCTATAAAACACCTTACCGAAGATTTTGCTTTAGGCCAGGTTATAAATGAAAGCGTTTCAGCAACATCTTTTCAGAACTTTCTGTTATAAATAGCTTTCAGTGGGACCTAGGACAGACCCATCTTATATTTGTCACAATTTTAGAGAGGACAGCACTATAGACAGATATCATTGTACTGAACATTCCTGAAGCATTTAAATCTTATAAAATTCCTTATCAATTTATACTATTTTTTTCCTCCACAACTTAATGTGCAGAAGAGGTAAGTAATTCTTTTCCAATTAAAGTCAGGAAGAAAAACAAAGCAGAGAATAATACAATTTTTTTTTTTTGTCTAGAATCATTGCCAGCAGTACAGAGAAGATCAAAGAAACACCCAAGGCCTCCTGAGCATCAGTTCTTCCCGAAGTTACCAAGCCCCACTGCCTCATTTCCACACAGGGACAGTTATTTCTCCTCTCCTCTGTTGTTAACATTTAATTTAATTGCTCTGCTTCACTGATGCTCTGGCTTTCTTTCAAAAGACGGATTTTATACGATTAAACATTACAATTTTCTACAGTAGGTTTTCTCTCCAAAGAAATGGCCATGCATAATTACACTCAAAGAGTGAAGTCAAATTTAAATTAATACTTTAAAATATTGCAACCATAGTAATAATGGCTCTAGGTTAGGACACATTTATAGATTAAAAAAAGAATATGCACTAGTTATCTTTCATGAAGTAAGGTCAGAAGAATGAACTTGTTCAGTCACAATGACATATTCTGTCTGATTTTCCTGTTTATAATTGAAAGCAAGCAGGGAAGGAAAAAAAAAATCTCGTACAAAGTGGCAAAGCATTCTGTAAAGTTTCAAGGCCAATGGATATGCTGAGAGGGCCTGCCTGTAATGTTATCTGTTACAAAGATAATCTTTATTTACAGAGCCTGGGAATAGTCAGTCTGGATCAACAAACTGAAAAGCTGTGCAGAAAATGAGTTTAAATCCTGGTCTATATGAGGTCTAGTCAAAATCCTGCTCTATATGAGGAAAATAATGCTGCCTTCCAGACTGGTTTCAAGTTTTCCGATATAAATTTTAGACTACAACACAGTATAATTTTTTCTGTTAGCGTGAGTAGAATATCTTGAGGAAATCATATTTGGTAATAAAAACTTCCTTGCCTCTACATATAAAAAAGATCCCAAACCTGATCCTAAAAGCTTAAAAATGAACAAGAACTTCCAGAATGACAGAAAGAGCTCAGTGGAACTGGCGAAATCACATTTTAAAAACTAGTAAGCTGGGCGTGGTGACTCACACCTGTAATCCCAGGGCTTTGTGAGGCTGAGAAGGGAGGACTACATGAGGCCAGGAGTTTGAGGCAAGCCTAGACAACATAGTGAGACTCCATCTCTACAAAAAAATAAAATAAGAAGTACTCAGGCATGCCAATGCATGCTTGTAGTCCTAGCCACTTGAGAGGCTGACATGGAAAGACTATTAGAGCCTAGGAGTTTGAGGTTGCAGTAGGCTAAGATCATACCACTGCACTCCAGCTTGGGCAACAGAGCAGGACCCTGTCTCACAAAAATCAATTAATTAATTAAAAATTAAAAACTGCTGAAAATTGTTTTTAAAAAAACAAACGTTTAAAGTCTCTGGAAAGTGTACTGAGGACATACAGAAAGTGAAGAAACATTCATTCAAGAAAATTTACTAAATCTCAGAATAAGTTAGAGTCTGTGGCATTTGAGTTACAAAGTGCACCATCCCCCACATCCTACCAGGTCTTTGTTATGTGGTACATGTAGCCAAAAGACAGGCAGAGGGCTCCCTCTCCCTCAGGCTCCCAGACTGTGGCTAGTTTTACCCTGGGAGGGGCAAGCTGCCAGTGTTTCTCCTCTCCTTTAGCCCAGAGATGCAGAAGCTCTGTTCTGGAGAGGTGATACAGAGGACCAGTCTCTCTTCCCCTATCCAGCCCCTATTCAAAAGGTGGAAGTTCTATTCCATGTGCAGCAGGCTGAGAATATTGGCCCTAACTGCCACCACCCAAACTGCTCCCAGAGTAGAGGTTTTGTGCCAGGAGCAGCCAGCGAAATGACCAAGGGCTGCTACCACAACCCCAGTGCCTACTCTAAGAATGGAGTGTTACTCTGGGAAAAAGAAGGCTCTCACCTTCAGCTCCCGGTGCAGTGGCATGAAGATTTTGCTCAAGGGGAAAGACAGGATGTCAGGACAGACCTCTACATTTCCACCTGAGAGGACTGACTTTATTTGGAACAGAGAGGAGGACCCCATGCCTGAAGGGACTATTGAAAACTGTGGGCCGGGAGCAGTGGCTCACGCCTGTAATCCCAGCACTTTGGGAGGCTGAGGCGGGTGGGTCACCTGAGGCCAGCAGTTCAAAACCAGCCTGGCCAAAATGGTGAAACCCCATTTCTACTAAAAATACAAAAACATTAGCCAGGTGTGGTGTGGTGGTGTGCATCTGTAGCTACGGCTTCTCAGGAGGCTGAGACAAGAGAATCACTTGAACCCAGGAAACGGAGGTTTCAGTGAGCTGAGATCTCACCAATGCACTCCAGCCTGGGAGACAAGAACTACAGGAAATGGAGGTTTCAGTGAGCTGAGATCTCGCCAATGCACTCCAGCCTGGGAGACAAGAACTACACCCCGTCTCAAAAAAAAAAAGAAAAAGAAAACAGTGGAGATCTTAATGAAAAACAATTAAGAAAGGCTAGCAGCTCCAACATAAGCAGAATGGCAGAGCAGGTAGAAGTTTACTGCAGAGAACCAGAGACAGCCAAGAAGAGTCCTGTTAGATCATAGAGGAGTCAGAAAAGCAGTATAAAAACACTAAGCTGTATCCACCCAGGAGTGATCAGGGCAGGACATGGGGCAGTCTTTTTTTTTTTTTTTTTTTGAGACGGAGTTTCCCTCTTGTTACCCAGGCTGGAGTGCAATGGCGCGATCTCGGCTCACCGCAACCTCCGCCTCCTGGGTTCAGGCAATTCTCCTGCCTCAGCCTCCTGAGTAGCTGGGATTACAGGCACATGCCACCATGCCCAGCTAATTTTTTGTATTTTTGGTAGAGACGGGGTTTCACCATGTTGACCAGGATGGTCTCGATCTCTTGACCTCATGATCCACCCGCCTCGGCCTCCCAAAGTGCTGGGATTACAGGCTTAAGCCACTGCGCCCGGCCCATGGGGCAGTCTTGAAAACATTCTCTGAGCTATACACATACCCATCAACACAGAGTAGAAACGTCACTGGCATAAGGGTCTTAATCACAACTTCTGATCAAACACAACTTAACAGAAGCTACTCTGACCCAGGGCCAATTCCTATGAAGCCTGGGTTAAATGAAACAGCACTATCATCCCTGGCAATCTGGAATACTGTATACATGCCCAAGTTTGGGCCCTCTCAGGAACAAACTCCCAAGCTACTAGTACCTGGCTAAATGTAAGACCAAAAAACAACGTAAACTTCCTGAACTAAAAAATAGCAGCCACCAAGCCACACACACGTTTAACATTTAAGGGTAAAAATCTGACTATCTAAGGGAACTTCAGCAGAACCTGTGACCAGTACATAGTCTATGCCAACCCAGGAATGCCACATAAGTAGTCAGGGTGAGATTAAGAACAATGGGGAAAAATCTGAGCAGGGATATCAGAAGCTACATACCGTGAGGACACTGGACTTTACAGAATTTGTTCAGCTATGTCACTAAACAGATAAGCCAATAAACAACCAACCAACCACAACAGGCAACAGTATCCAAAGGTGCTATGTTACCTAAAATATCCAGTTTTCAACAAAAAATTATGAGACATACAAAAAAAAAAAAAACCCCTCCATAAAGATGTCATCAATACACAGAGAAAACCAAAAAAGCTGCTTCTAAATGGGGTACAGATGGTAGACTAAGCAAACAAAAACTTCAAAGCAATTATTACAAGTATGTTCAAAGAACTAAATGAAACCACGTTTAACAGGTTAATGGAAATTATGATGACAATGTTTCATCAAATAAGTAATATCAATAAAGAGAGAAATAATTTAAAATAACCATATGGAAATTCTAGAGTTGAAAAGTATAGTAAATAAAATGAAAAATTTACTAGAAAGGCTCAGTAGATTTTTTAACCAAGAAAATATCAGCAAACGTGAACATAAATTAATAGACATCATGTAACAGATGTAATACAAGGAAAGAAAAAAATTGAAAAATGAACAGAGCATCAGAGAAATGTGGATACCGTTAAGTGCACCAATATATAAATAACTGGAGTATCAGAAGCAGAGGTGAGAAAGGCACAGAAACACACTTTAAAGAAAGTAAAACTATCCAATTTGTAAATTGTATAAATACACACACACATATGCACACACATATATATACACACATGTATATATGCATGTATGTGTGGGTGTGGGTGTGGCTGTGCGTGTGTGTGTTTGTGTGTGTGTGTGTGTATTATCTACATATCTAAGAAGCTCAATAAACTCCAAAAGGGAAAAACACAGAGATCCAATGCAGACCCATCAAAGTCAAAATGCTGAATGTCAAAGACAAACAAAATCTTTAAATCAGCAAGAGAAAGGCAACTGATCACATATAAGAGAATCCTAATGAGATTAACAGCTGACTTCTCATCAGTAACCCTAGAGGCCAAAGGCAGAAGACAACATTCTCAAAGTAGAAAAAATAAAAACAAAAAAAAAACAACCTATCAACCAAGAATCTTACACCAGCAAAACTATCTTTCAAAAATGAAGGTGAAATAAAGACATTCCCACAATTACAAAAACTGAGAGAATTGACTACTAGCAGACCTGCTTTACAAGAAATACTAAAGGAATTTTATCAGGCTGAAATGACACTAGGCAGTAATAATAATCCATGATGGATAAAAAAGAACAAAAGTGTGCTGATACAGGTAATTATGTAATTAATTTAAAATTATAATTACTGACTTCTCCTTTCTAAACCAATACATGAACTGCCAGTTCCAAGACAGTGACAGAGAAAAAAGCTGGCTTCACTCCCTTCCCCTACAGAAACCCCAAAACAAATACGCAACACCAAGATTATCACCAGAATGCAAATATAATGTAGGAGAGACGGTTCCCAAGGACACAGAGAAGTGAAAAAAAACTGAGCAGATGGTAAGGGAATTAGATTTCCTTACCCATGATGCCTCACCAAAAAATCAGCCCAGCATCAAACATATGGAAAACTTTCCTGTGGCTCATGGTTTCTACACTGGAAAAAGTGAGACTAAGGTGGCCAACCAGTTTTCCCACCATCTTGGGTTCCCTCACAGGAGACCTGTCCCTGCCTCAACCTATAGGAAGCACTGGGAATATCTGAAGGGAGAAATATCCCTGAAAACAGCCAGAGACAAAGGAGTAAAATGGGACTACACTCCCTAATCCTGGAAACTGCTCTGTAACAATCAAAGGAGACACCAAATCAGAGCGGCTATTCAGCAACACCACACTGTAGGAGCTTCATTCCACAGGTCTCCCAAGCACAAAACTCTAGTCAGTCTTCCCACGCTGCCAGGATAAACTGTTTGGTACCTCCCCCATTCGACATGGGCGGTGTTCTAATTATTTACTAGAGCTGAGAAAAACCTGAGTGTAAGGCACCATCTAGTTCTTAAAAGGAGGCAGGCCTAGTGGGTAAAAAAAGATACTCAACAGCTAAATTACAAAGAATCTCTAATCTCTCTGTAATACAACTTGTTGTATCTATAAGATGTTTTTGTAAGTCTTGTGGTAACCGTAATGCAAAAACCTGTAATAGACCCACTAAAAATAAAAAGCAATGAGTTAAAACAAATGACCAGAGAAAAATCCCTTAACCAGAAAGGAAGATGTAAGAAAGGAAGAGACCAGTTACAAAACAACCAGAAAATAAGCAACAAGATGAACTAGTAAGGACAACCTTACAAATAATAACCCTAAATGCAAATGAACTCACTTTTTCAATTAAAGAGCACAGAGTAGCTGAATGGGGGAAAACAAACAAACAAACAAACAAACAAGATCCAAATATCCAAATATATGCTATCTACAAGAAACCCACCTGACCTATAAAGATGCGCATGAGACTGAAAGTGAAGGGACAAAGATATTCCATGCAACTGTAAACCAAAGAAGAGCAGGGTAGCTATACTTATATCAGATAAAATAGACTATGAACAGCCTATAAATAAAGAAGGTCAATAAATAATAATAATGGGGTCAACTAGGCAAGTGGATATAATAATTATAAATATTTATGTACTCAATACCAGAGAGATCTTAAGTATATAAAACAAACATTAACAGACTTAAAGTGAGGGGTATCCTGCAATACAGTAAAAGTAAGGGACTTAAAAAAAAAAAAGGGGGGTGGGGATTTCCAGACAGAAAAACAACAACCACCACCACCACATCAGATTTAAACTGCACACTAGATCAAAGAGGCCTGTCATTTACACAACATTTCACCCAACTGCTGAAGAACACATATTCTTTTCATCAACACATGAAATAGTCTTCAGAATAGGCCATATCTTAGGCCACAAAAAGTCTAAACAATTTCAAAAAAGCAGAAATCACATAAATTATCTTCTCTGACCACAATGAAATGAAACTAGAAACCAAAGAAAGGAAGAACTTTGGAAACTACACAAAAATATGGAAATTAAACAGCATGCTCCAAAATGACCAATTAGCCAATGAAGAAATTAAGAATATAATTTAAAATTTCTTGAAGCAAATGAAAGTGGAACTACAAAATACGAAAATCTATGGGATACAACAAAAGCAGTACTAAAAGAGAAGTTTATAGCAATAAACACCTGTACCAAAAAAGTAGACTTAAAAAAATCTAATAATGCATACCTTAAGGAACTAGAAAAGAATAAGCCAATCCAAAATTAATCGAAGGAATGAAATAATATAGCAGAGCAGAAATAAATAAAATTGAGACTTAAAAAGCAATACAAAAGATCAATGATGCAAAAAGAGGGTTTTTTCAAAAGATAAACAAAAATGGATAATTTTTAGTCTTAGCAAGACTAAGGAAAAAAGTCTGAATAAATAAAATCAGAAGTAAAAAAGGTGACAACAACTGAGACCACAAGAAATACAAATAATTATTAGAGATGATTACAAACAACTATATGCCAACAAATTAGAAAACCTGAAAGAAATGGATAAATTCCTGGACATTTACAATTTACTATGATTAAATCAAAAGAGATAGAAAACTTGAACAGGCTGGGTGCAGTGGCTCATGCCTGTAATCCCAGCACTTTGAGAGGCCAAGGCAGGAGGATCATTTATGGCTAGGAGTTCAAGACCAGCCTAGGCAACATAGTGAAACTCTGTCTCTACACAAAATTTAAAAACTACCTGGACATGTGCCTGTGGTCCCAAATACTTGGGAAGCTGAGATGGGAGTATCACTTGAGCCCCAGCACTTAAAGCTGCAGTGAGCTATGACTGTACCACTGTACTCCAGCCTAGGAAACAGACAGATCCTGTAGGAAGAAAGAAAAAGAAAAAAGAAAAGAAATGAAAAGAAAAGAGAAAAGAGCAGAGAAGAGGAGAAAAGAAAGAAAAGGAAAAATAAAGAAAAATAAAACCTAAACAAACCAGTAACAAGTAACAAAACTGAAGATGTAATTACATCTCACATCAAAGTAAAGCTCAGAACCTGATAGCTTCACTGCTAAATTCTACCAAACATTTAAAGAACTAATGCCAATTCTTCTCAAACTCTTCAAAAAAAATTGAAAAGGAAGAAATACTTCAAATTCATTCTACGAGACAGCATTATCCTGATATCAAAACCAAATAAGGACACGAAGGAAAACTATGCACCAATATCACCCATTAACATAGATGCCAAAATGCTCAACAAAATACTAGCAAACCGAATTCAACTCAACACATTAAAAAAATCACTGACCATCATCAAGTGGGATTCACAACCTAGGGATGCAAGGATGGTTCAACATACACAAATTGATCAACATGACAGATCACAACAAAACCAAGAAGAAAAAACATATGATCATTTTAACAGATGCTTTAAAAGCATTTGATAAAATTTAACATATTCTTATAACAAAAACCCTTAACAAACTGGATATAGAAGGAACATATCTCAAAATAATAAAAGCCATATGACAAACCCACAACTAATATCCCAATAAATGGGAAAAAGTTAACAGCCTTTCCTCTAAAATCTGGAACAAGACAAGGATGCCTACTCTAACTACTGTTACTCAACATGATATTGGAAGTCCTGGCAATAGCAATTACGCAAGAAAGAGAAACAAATGGCAACCAAATTGGAGAAAAAGAAATCAAATTTCCTTTGTTCACAGAAGACATAATCCTATTCTGAAAGAAACCTAAAAACTCCACTGAAAACTTGTTAAAACTGATACATTCAGTAAAACTGTAGGATACAAAATCAACATACAAAAATCAGTAGCATTTATATATTCCAAGAGCAAACAATCTAAAAAAGAAATCAAGAAAGCAATTCAATTTACAATAGTTACAAAGAATATAAAATACATAGAAGTCAATTTAACTAAAGTGAAAGACCTAAACAAGAAAAACTATAAAACGGTTATGAAATAAGTTAGAGGACATAAAAATGGAAAGATATTCCATGCTCATAAATCGGAACAATATTGTTTTGCTTTGTTTTGTTTTGAGACAGAGTCTCGCTCTGTTGCCAGGTGCCAGGCTGGAGTGCAGTGGCACAATCTTGGCTCACTGCAATCTCTGCCTCCTGGGTTCAAGCAATTCTCCTGCCTCAGCCTCCTAAGTAGCTGGGACTAAAGACGTGCGCCACCACACCCAGCTAGTTTTTGTATTTTTTAGTAGAGACACGGTTTCACCATGTTGGCCAGGATGGTCTCGATCTCTTGACTTCATGATCCGCCTGCCTCGGCCTCCCAAAGTGCTGGCATTACAGGTGTGAGCCACTGCACCCGGCCACAATATTGTTAAAATGACAATACTGCCCAAACCAATTTACAGGTTCAACATAATCCCTATCAAAATAACAATGAGATTTTTTACAGAAAAAAAAATCCTAAAATTTACGTGGAACCACAAAAGACCCTGAATCACCAAAGCAATCTTGAGCAAAAATAAGGCTGGAGTCCTCACATTACCTGACTTCAAAATATACTACAAAGCTATAGTAATCAAATCATCATGATACTTGCATAAAAACAGACACACAGAGCAATGGAACAGAGAACCCAGATATAAATCCACACATTTACAGCTAACTCATTTGCAACAAGATCACCATGAACACACAATGGGAACGGTCTCTTCCATAAATGATGCTGGGAAAACTGGATAAAGAACATCCAGCTTGCAGAAGAAAGAAACAATACCACTATCTCTTACCATATTTTAAAAAATCAAATCAAAATGAATCAAAGACTTAAATGTAAGACCTGAAACTATGAAACTACTAGAAGAAAACATTGGGGAAATGCTTCAGAACATTGGTCTGGGTAAGATTTTTTGTGTAAGACCTCAAAAGCACTGCAACCAAAGCAAAAATAGATCACTGGAATTACATCAAGCTAAAAAGAGTCTACATAACAAAAGAAACACAATAAAGTGAAGAAACAAATCACAGAATGGGAGAAAATATGTACAAACTATTAATCTGACAAAAGATTAATAAGAAGAATATGTAAAGAGCTTAATTCAATAGCAAAAGAAAAAAAATGCCACAGATAATCCAATTTAAAAGTAGGCAAAAGACCTGAATAAACATTTCTCAAAAGACATACAAATTGCCAACAAGTATATGACAAAATGCTCTAAATCACTGATTTTCAGAGAAATGCAAACCAAAACCAAAATAAGACATCATCTCATCCCAATTAAAATAGCCTTTATAAAAAAAGACAAAGAATAACAAATGCTAGCAAGGTTATGGAGAAAAGGGAACCCTTGTCCACTGTTGCTGGGAATGTAAATAAGTAGAGTCACCATGGAAAACTATATGGAGGTGTCTCAAAAAATAATAAGACTACCATTTTATCCAGCAACTCCACTACTGAGTATATATCTAAAAGAAAAAAAAATTGATGTACTGAAGACATATCTGTACTCCTATGTTTATTGCAGAATGATTCATAATAGCCAAGATATGGAATCAACCTAAGTATCCATCCGTGGAAGAATGGATGGATTTTTAAAAATGTGGTTTACATACACAATGGATTATCCAACTGTAAAAAAGAATGGAATCATGACATTTGCAGCAACAGAGATGGAACGAGAATTCATGTTAAGTAAAATAAGCTGAACACAGAAAGACAAATATCTCATGTGCTCACTCGTATGTGGGAGTTAAATAAGTGGAATGCATCGAAAGACAAAGTAGACTGGTGGTTACCAGAGGCTGAAAAGGGCACGGGGAGAGAGTGATTAAAAGAGGTTGATTAATGGTTAGAAATACACAATTAGATATAAGAAACAAGACCTAGAAGTAGTAAGACCTAGTGTTCAATAGATCAGTAGGGTGACTGTAGTTTATAATAATCTATTGCATATTTCAAAATATCTAGAGGGGACTAGTTTGAATGGTTTCTAGCATAAAGAGGGTAAGTATTTAAGGTGACAGATATCATATGTAAATTTTATGTGAATTTATTAAATTATCACATGTCCTGAAAATACGTATATCTATTATGTATCAATTTTTTAAACATGTATTTAATTGTATCATTAGCCCTGTAATGTATAATGTACAGAATGGTTAAATACACAATAGCAGCACCAACTAGGCAGGTGGGAACAAAGCTATATTGGAGAAAGAAATAACATCATATGGTAACTCAAATCCACAAGAAGAATCAGAGTAAATAAGAGGGTATATATAATAAATTAAATATATAGACACTACACACCTGTTCTCTCCTTTTTCCTATTAGTTTCCTTAAAAGACATAGCATGTAAATTCAGAGTCAGAAATGATGATAATGCCAAATCACCACAGATTTGTCCACATAGGTGGTGGAGATATGACATCTTTGCATTCTAATGGATCAGTGTACACTAACTTTGCTTCATGCACAAAAGTATAAAAAATATTGTATAAAATTACCTTCAAACTATGTGTATAAGGCATACATGAAACATGAATAAATTTATGTTTAGTCTTGGGTACTATCTCTAAGATACATTACTATATACATGTGAATATTCCAAAGTTTGAAAAAAAATTGAATAGAAAACCAAGAGTAAAATTGTAAAAAATAATAAAACGAGCAATTAAATAATAGTATTAAATTTTAGTAAACTAATCCAATCCAAAGGTAGATTATTCAGATTAGATTTGTTTGAAATCCAACTATATGCTGTCTACAGAAATATACTTTAGATTCAAAGATACAAATGGGTGGAAAGTAGAAGGACAAATAAAAAATGCCATGTAAACAACAGTCATAAAAAAGCTGGAGTGACTGTACCAATGCCAGGTAAAATAGACTTTATATCAAAAAGTGTTACTATAAAAAGGGTCATTTTATCATGAAAAAACGGGTAACCCAACATAAAGATTTAACAGTTATAAAGATAAATGCATTTGCAAGTGAAATTGGATATTTGGCTGAGGAAACCTCTGAACAATTTGCTGAAGGAGTGGCCTGGGTCCTCCAGATCACTTAAATAAAACACAAGTGAGAATGACTTAAAGACAGAATTGTTAAGCAAAAAGGAACCAGTACTTAAAGATGCAGAAAATTCTCAACCTACCCATATGGAAAAGAACATGAAAGTCGGTTCAAGCAACGCTAAGGGTGTGGCCAAAGGACCATTTCATAAGATTAGTATGGATGTGGACCACCCCAGCAGGAAAACTGTCAATTTGAAATGAAGAAATCGTAGATGGGAAGAAATGAAGGAAGGCTGGTATACTTCTTGGATTTTACAGGATGGGACCACAGAGCAACTCAGCTGCAAATGTGTGCTCCTCTTTAAGACAACGAAGGACCCTAAAAGCAATTCAGAGATCATCTGGGATGCCTTCTTGGTTCAACAAAAGAGTGGCCCACTGCCTTGCTTTCAACAGGCCAGATGGCTCATGAGGGCTGGAGCTATCGAAGTCCAGGGATTGTAACCAATCCCATCAGAGGGTCCAGAAGGCAGAGCATCAGGCCAATTATTTTGCAGCCTTAAGATTTCATGAAACTTGCTCCGATCTGTCACCCCTTTCTTCTTTCCTTTTTCTTCCTTTTGGAATGAAATGTCTACCCTAGCCGGGCGCGGTGGCTCAAGCCTGTAATCCCAGCACTTTGGGAGGCTGAGGCGGGTGGATCACAAGGTCGAGAGATCGAGACCAACCTGGTCAACATGGTGAAACCCCGTCTCTACTAAAAATACAAAAAATTAGCTGGGCATGGTGGTGCGTGCCTATAATCCCAGCTACTCAGGAGGCTGAGGCAGGAGAATTGCCTGAACCCAGGAGGCGGAGGTTGCGGTGAGCCGAGATCGCACCATTGCACTCCAGCCTGGGTAACAAGAGCGAAACTCCGTCTCAAAAAAAAAAAAAAAAAAAGAAATGTCTACCCTATGCCTACCCCACCACTGTATTTTTTTAATTTTTTAATTTTTTTAAAGTCAGGGCCTTGCTCTATTGTCCAGGCTGGAGTGCAGTGGCACATCATAGCTCACTGCAACCTCGAAGTCCTGGTATCAAGTAATCCTTGTGCTTCAGCTTCCTGTGGAGCTGGGACTATAGGCAAATGCCGCCACACCTGGCTAATTAATTTTTCAATTTTTTCAGAGACCGAGTCCTGCCATGTTGCTCAGGCTAGTCTTCAACTCCTGGCCTCAGTATCCTCCTACCTCAGCCTGCCAAGTAGCCGGGATCACAGGCACAAGCCACCAAACTCATACCATCATTGCATTTTGGAAGCATATATTTGGTTTCACAGGGTTATAGGTGGAGGAGAATTCGCCTCAGGATGAATCATACCTTGGGCTCAACCGCATCTGATTTAGATAATATTTAGATGAGATGTTGAACTTTAAAGTTGATGCTGGTATAAGACTTTCGGGGTGACTGCAGTAAAATGAATATAATTTGCGTGCAAGGAGGACACAAATTCATTGCGGGGGGCAAGGAGCAGAGCCAGAATGTTACAGATGGAATGTTTGTGTGCTTGCCAAATTCCTATGTGAAAATTCTAACTCCTAATGTGATGATATATAGAAATGGGCTCTTTGGGAGGTGATTAAATCATGAAGGCAAAGCCCTAATAAATGGCATTAGGGCTCTTTTTAATTTTTGCCAATCTGATAGATGGGCAATATTGTGGTTCTGTTTTCCATTTCCCTAAAGATTAATGATGTTGAGCATCTTTTCATGTTACTTTCCATCTGCTTATCTTCTTTGGTGCAGTGTCTATTCAAATCTTTAGCTCACTTTAAAAAATTGAGTTCCTTGAGATTTCAGAGTTAATATATTCTAGGTACAAGTCATTTATCAGATCCATGCTGTTTAAATACTTTCTCCAGTCTGTGGCTTATCTTTTCATTCTCCTAGCAGCATGTTTTCAACAGCACACGTTTTTAATTTTGATAAAGTCTGTTTTATTACTTTTTTCTTTCATGGATCATGGTTCTGTTATTGTAGCTAAAAAGAATCTTTGCCTAACCAATGCTAGCAGACACGACACCAAAGAAAACAAGCAGATGGAAAATAACTACATGAAAAGATGTTCAACATCATTAGTCATTATGGAAATGCCAGTTTTAAAATTTGAAAAAGATTTTTCTCAGCCAGGCATGGCAGCTCATGCCTATAATCATAGCACTTTGGGAGGCTGCAGCCAGATGATGGATTGAAACCAGGAGTTTTAGACTAGATCTCTTGAAGTCAGTAGTTTGAGACTAGCCTGGGAAACACAACAAAACTCTGTCTCTACAAAACATTTAAAAATTAATTGGGCATGGTAGCATGTACCTGTAGTCCCAGCTATTTGGGAGATAGGCAAGAGGATTGCTTGAGCCCAGGAGTTCAATATTACAATGAGCTATGATCACACTTCTGCACTATAGCCTAGGCAATCGAGCATGACTCTATCTCAAATATATAGATTTTTTTTTCTATTTTTTCACCTGGAAATTTGTAGTTTTAGATTCTGCATTGAGGTCTATGATCCATTTTTAGTTAATTTTTATATGGTGCAAAGTATGGAGTGAAGTTCATTTTTCCACATATGGGTATCCAATTGTTCCAACATCATTAGTTAAAACTATCCTTTTCCCACTGAATCTTACCTTTATTAAAAAATCATTTGTTTGTGGCCCTACTTTTTATTCTATTCCATTCCATTAATTAATTCCCTACCTTGATGCCAATACTACACTGTTTTGATTACTGTTGTTTCACACTGAATCATTAAATCAGTAATGCTAGCTCTCCAAGTTTGTTCTTCTTTTTCAGAATTGCTTTGGCTATTCTAGGTCCTTTGATTTTTTTTTTTTTTTTTAAACTGGGATTGCATTGAATTACCAGTCCATCTGGAGAAAACTAGCATCTTAACAATATTGAGTATTCCAACCCATAAATAAATTATATCTCTCAATTTATTTAGGTCTTAATTTTTTCAAGAATGTTTTATAGGTTTCAATGTACACATTTTGCAAATTTTTACACTATATTCAGGCTTATTTTATATTTTTGATACTACTGTAAGTGGAATTGCATTTTAAAAGTTAATTTCTGATTATATATTGCTAGTATATAGAGATACACTGATTTTTGCATATGAATTCCATATCTAGCAACCTTATGATTAGTTCTAAGAGCTTTTCAGATATTCCATCAGATTTTTACATAGGCTTCATATCATCTGAATAAAGACAGCTTTACTTCTTTCTTCTAAGATTTAGATGCCTATTTTTTTCTATCTTGCCTTTTTCCTTAGAACCTCTAGTACAATACTGAATAAAGAAAGGACAACATTTCCTTGTTCTTGATCTTAGGGAGAAAGTAGTCAGTCTTTCGCCATTAAGTAGTTAGATAAAAGTATTCTGAAGATGTCCTTTGTATTAGGGGTGCCTAAGACAACCCTCAGGGTTGATGATTTGCTAGGACTCACAAGACTCAAAAGTTGTTCTACTCATGTTTACACTTTATTTCGGTGAAAGAATAGAGAGTAAAATCAGCAAAGGGGAAAAGCACATGGGGTGAAGTCTAGAAGAAACCATGTACAGGCTTCCAAGTGTCCCTCCCCAGTGTAGTCACATGGAGTACACTTCATTTTCCCAGCAACTATGTGTGACAATATGTGCAAAGTGTTACCAACCAAGGAAGTTCACTTGAGCCAAAGTGTACAGAGCTTTTACTGGGTATCAGCCATGTAAGCATACAGCACCTGTGTGACTGACCTGTTACTGAAGCTCCAGATTCCCAGAAGGAAAGCAGGTCTTCACTATAAACCACATGGCTAGTATAAACAATCCAGACAAACTGGTATAGCACAGCTCAAGGACTTGGGCATGCAAATACACTATTAAGACAAAAAAATTCAAGAGCTTAGTTCCCTGGAGGTGAGAATCAATATTAGATTTTGTCAAAGGCTTTTTCTGTATGTATTGGAATGATCATATGGTTTTTCATTTTAGTTTGTTTACCTGCTGAATTACATTGATTGCTGTTCAAATATTAAACCAACCTTGCATTCTTGGATTAAACACCACTTGCTCATATGTATTAATCCTTTTATATATGTTAGATTTGAGTTGCAGAAAGTCTATTTAAAACTGTTCATGTATGTTCATGCAGGATATTGGTCTATAGTTTTCTATGATGGATTTTAATAGAAGGGTAATGACAGCCTCATGAAATGAGCTGTGAAGTATTATATCCTCTTCAATTTTCTAAAACTGTGTTAATTATTTCTTCCTTAAAAATTTGGTAGAATTCACCACTGAAATCATCTGGACCTGGAATTTTCTTTTACAATGATTTTTTTTTTCCTGCAAATTCAAATTCTTTAACCAATACTAGATTATCTGTGTTATCTACTTCTTCAGTGAGCTTTGGTAGTTTGTGTCTCTCTAGGACTATGTCCATTCAATCTAAGTTGTCATACTGATTGATATAAAGTTGTTCATAACAGGGCTTTATCCTTTTAATATCTTTAAAATACATAGTGATGTTACCTCTCTTATTCTCAATATTGGTAATTTGTGTCTTCCTTTTATCCTGATGTGTCTGGCTAGAAATTTTTAAATTTCTAATTAAATTAGAATTAATTAGAAATTAATTTTTACATAGGCTTCATATCATCTTCATATCATCTAATTAATTTCCAATTTTTTAATTTTAAAAAATTACATTTTAATTTTTTAATTTTCTAATTCTCAAAGAACTAGCTTTTGGTTTCACTGATTTTCACAGTTGTTTTGTGTTTTAGTGATTTCCACTCTAACCTTTATTTCCTTGCTCTTGTTTAACTTCCTCTTCTTTGTCTAGTTTCTTAGAAAACTGTGATCACTGATTTGTAACATTTCTTCTTTCCCAATACAGCCATTAATTTAACTCTAAGTACTGCTTTGGCACCATCCCACAAATTCGATATGTTGTGTTTTCATGCTATTTTCTCTTTTCATTTCTTCAACACATGGGTTACCTTAAAGTGTTATTTATTTACCAAATGCTTGGGGGAATTTTATAGATCTTTCTGTTACTGATTTCTAACTTAATTCCATTTAGACATCTTGTATTACTTCAATTATTTCAAATGTATTGAGACAAGTTTCATGGCCCGGGATATGGTATATCTTTTTACAGGTTCTCCATGTAGTTGGAAAAAAAGAAACTACATGTATTCAGCTGTTGATGGGTGAACTGTTCTATAAATGCCAAGCAGATCAAGATAGCTGACAGTGGTGTTAAAGTTTTCTATGTTGTTGGTCATTTTCTATCTACTTATTCCATCAATTATTTGGAGAAAACTACTGAAATCTCCAAGTATAACTTTCATTTCTTACTACTATTCTATTAATTTTGTTTCATGTATTTTAAAGCTCTAATGTCTATATATCTAGGATTGTTTCTGGTTAACTGATCTCTTCATCATTAGGAAATGACAATCTTTATCCTTGATAATATCATTATCTCTGAAATCTACCTTAACATTAATAAACCACTCATACTTTCTCTTCATTAGGGTTAGCACTGTATATCTTCCTCTATTTAGTTTTATTCTATTTGTGTCCATATTCAAAGTATGCTTCTTATAGACAACTTACACTTTGGTCTTGTTTTTTCAATCCAATCTGAAAATCTCTATCTTTTAATTGGGGTGTTTAGAGCATTCATATGTAGTATAATTATTGATATGTTTAGCTTTAAGTTTACATCTTGTTATTTGCTGTTTTTGGTCCCACCTGTTCTTTGTTCTGTTTTTCAACTTTTTATATCTTCTTTCAGATTGAGTGCTTTCAGGATCTCATCTTGTCTCCTTTGGTGACTTAATAATTGTAACTCTTTGTCTATACACTATGTTTATTTCTTCACTTTCCATGCTAACACCCACTGCAATATAACTTTTCTAGCTTGTGATCCAATCTTTCTCACCCATCATCACTTAAAAAAAAAGACACTCCCTAGGATGTCTAATGAGCTTCACATTACTAAATCCAACACTCTTTTCAGTCCTCGTCTTACTTACTTCACGGTAACATTTCACAGTTTATCCTCTGTCCTGAATCACTCTTCCCTTGGTATCTATCACATGACACTCTCCAGATCATCTTATTTTTTTGTCCATAAATTCTTGATCTCCTTTGCACTTTAACTTCTACTCAGCTTGTAACTTATAGAGTTCCTCATGGCTCAGTCCTAGCCCTTCCTGTTTCCTCTCAGAATCTTGAAAAGATGGTCCTCAGGGATTATGAAATAGTTCAAAGGCATTTTCAGGGCCAAAGTAATGAAAGAAATTTGCCTACATACTTTTTCAAAAGTTCAAATGTAAAATTAATGATAATTTGCATGAAAATCTCTTTATTTTCTTTAAAGTTACCATTCACTATAATATCCCATTATATTCACTCTCTGTTGATACTTTTATATCAGCTATAGTTAGCACTTACTTAAATATAGTAGTATGAAACCCAAGTAAACTTTCAGATAATTTTCACGAAAGCCCAAAGTCCATTTGCTTTGTTGATAAGGATAAAGAAGAAACCAAGAGAAAAGAGGCACTCCTCAGCTAAAACAGGTAAAAATTCTTGACACTGCTGAGAAGCTAATCAATTCAAATTTAATGCCTGGGAAGAAACAAGCTATTGACAAAATTTCTTTATTAAATGATTCTATTGGATGTCATATATTATCATGGAACACAATGTAGAAGAGCAATTACTATCACATGAGTGTTTCAGCATATATTTTGTTTCACAGTTGGATAAATTACCTGTGGAGAAAATATAAATCAGTCCTTGACATATAATATAATATATGATAAGGTAAAAGTACTCAAGAACTTTTTATTCTGCGTATCAGTGAAAACTTATAGTACAGGGAAGACCGTTTTTATTTAGACAATGATACTTTTGTAAGCTATGACATAAGTTGAAAAGCTGCAACATATTGAAAACTGACAAAGCATGAAGTATATAAATAGCAAAAACATATACTGTTATATTACTAAAAGATTCTTTATATGAAACAGGAGTCAACAATATGCCTCCTGATTATAACTGAGTGTTGAAAGAAATAATGGAAATTAAATATCATCAAATATTGACTATTCAGAGTACGTGCTCTCAGATGTTGCAGAAGGAAATGGCAGCATTTGCAAGATTATTCTTCCCACTCAAGTTTGCTGGCTGTCAAGGAAAAAAGTAGTGACAAGTTTCTGATATGAAGGATGAGATTTTTAAAAATTCTTCATAATGCCAACAATATCAAAAAGTAATTCTATGTTTTCTAGAGGCCTGCTTAAGTGGAGTAAAGCAGAAATACATCTAGAATTTTAAATAGCATGAAACTACTACTTCAGGGCCAAAATACCCTGATTTTTAATGCTAAGAATAAGATACCACATTTTTCAAAGTCACCAAGCTATGTTGCAAACAGCTCAATTGCTAGGATGTGATTCCTTCCCAAACCTGATGGTTTTCTTCACTTATCACAGCGAGACTGATTACACTATTGTGTGTATAAAGAACACAGCTAAAGGTTAAAATAAAACGTGGGAAAATACTTTACAGATACTGAAGAAGTAAAAAAATAAGAATCCATTTGTTCCTATCTTCCAAACATTCAGGCTAGTTGAAACATTCACTCCTGTAATTGTTTAATATTATAAGCTTGTCAACCAAGCAACTGAAAGAGCACAAGATATAATCTTCAGGGAGAAATCTTCTGATAATTTCTCAGTCCGTGTTTGACCTTGCTATTCCAAAACAGAGCCAGCAAACACAAGTTGCAAGTCCTGACAATCTATAATTGTGGCATAGAATTTCCTAGTTTAGTAGACATATGGGTAAAAAAATCAAAGAGTCTAGGTCTAACCTACATCTCAAACTATGCATCATCAAATTAAATACAAGTACTTTGTAAGAAGCTGCAAAAATAAAAAAAAATTATCCCCAATGACAATAAAAACATTAATTTCTAAAATACTGCTTTACTGGGGGCCGAGCACAGTGGCTCATGACTGTAATCCCACAACTTTGAGAGGCTGAGGCAGGCAATCACTTGAGGTCAGGAGTTTGAGACCAGCCTGGCCAACATGGTAAAATCCTGTCTCTACTAAAACAAAAATTAGCCAGGTGTGGTAGTGCACACCTGTAGTCCTAGCTACTCAGGAGGCTGAGGCACGAGAATCACCTGAACCCAGGAGGCACAGGTTGCAGTGAGCCGAGACTGTGTCACACTGCACTCCAGCCTGGGTGACAGACTATCTAAAGATGCTAAGGCCTGAATTTCAATTTCTATCCCAGCCTTCTTCTCTGAGCTCGACTTACCTACCTAGCCAACTGCCTTCCAAACTTTACCACTTGATATCTCATTGGCACATTAAACATAGTGGGTCCAAAACCAAACTCTTGTTATCTTCCATACGGCTTTCCCTTTTCCAAGCTCAGAAAAAAACATCTTATTCCTCGCTGCCTGTGCCAGAAAGCTAAGTCATCACCTAAGATGCAGCTTGAATTGATCTCTCTCTCCTCCCACTACTACCCACATAGTCCAAGTCACCTTCATCACTACCTTGGACTACACTATAACCTCCTAATTAGTCTTCCTACAGCCCCTTATGCCTCTTAGCGTTAGTTTTCTACTGCTAGAAGAAATTATCACAAACACAGTGGCTTAAATACAACATTAATTTTTTGTTTACATTTCTGTAGAAATCTTACATGGATCTCAATGGGCTAAAATCAAGGTGAGTTTGATTCCCTTCTGAAGGTTGTAGGAGAGAATCTATTTCTACGGTTTTTCAAGCTTCTAGAAGCTACCCACATACCTTGGATTGTGACCTCCTTCCTTCGTCTCCAAAGCCAGCCATGTTGTATCTCTTTGACCATGTCTTTTGTCCCTATGTTCTACTTTTAAGGACCCTTGTGATTACTTTGGGCCCCCCGCAGATAATCCAAGGTAATCTCTTTATGATAAGGTCAGCCGATGAGCTAATTACCTTCCCTTTGCCATGTATCTTAACATACTCACAGATTCTGGGAATTAGGATGTGGGTATCTTTGGGAGGCCATTATGATATCAACCATATTTTCTAATACATAAACTCATTTTCCACACAGCAGCCAGAGCAATCTTTTTAAAAACATAAATATGTTCATGACACTTCCTTCAATGTGTTACCACTACTCTAAGGATAAAGTTCAGAAACCTAAACACATGCCACAAATCCATGCATGGCCTGGTGTCTGCCTCCTGGGCTTGTCTTCTGGCTCACTGTGTCCCAGCCACATACGCTTCTCTCTTTTTCTCAAGCACCAAGCTCCTTTCTGCCTCAGGTTCTTTGCTTACACTATCCCTGCTGTCTGAACAGCCCTCACCACCTTCCAGCAAACCTTCCCCTGGTTAACGCTTGCTTAACCCTTCGGCTCTCCATAAAAGTTACTTTCACAGGGTGGCCCTTCCTGATTGCCCAGTCTAGTACTAGCTCCCCCTACACTGTCATAGTACTCTTTTTCCTTCATAGCTTTTTATCACAATTTGAATTAAATGCTATTTGCGTAATTATTTGTTTAATGTCTGCCTGCCTGCACCAGGCTACAACCTCATAAAGGCTGGGGCCTAGTCTGTTCTGTTCACCACTGTAAACCTTGGGACTTCACACCAACTAGCTTATAATAGGTGCTCAATAAATGAGCGAGTGCCATTACATGTTACTCTATGACCAGCAGGCAGGTGGAGTATATGCAGTGTGGATATGCTGGACAAAGGGATTTGTGGTCCCAGGCAGGACCGAGCACAATGGTGTGGGACTTTATCACACTACAGAGTACAGTATGCAACTTACTAGTTATTAATTGCTCATTTCTGGAATTTTCCATTTCATATTTTCAGACCGCAGCTGACTTCTGGTAACTGAAGTTGTGGAATGTGAAACCCAGAAAGTGAAACTAAAAGAAACTAATAAATTACTACAGAAACCCACATGTAGAATGTTGATTTTTAAAACCAAACTGTGCTTATTGATAGCATTCATGTGCTCATAGGAAGAAAAACAGTATTTGTAGTAAGAAAATACAGTAGCAATAAGATAAAATATGTCTTATTTGGGTGGCAAAAGAAGAATGTGGGATGATCTGTGGAGGGTTCCCCACTTTTAACAAAAGTCAGCCTGCTCTGCTAAAATCTAGCAAAATCACACAGGTGATTTCAAAGAAACTCATTTCTTTTTTTTTTTGAGACGGAGTTTCGCTCTTGTTACCCAGGCTGGAGTGCAATGGCGCGATCTCGGCTCACCGCAACCTCTGCCTCCTGGGTTCAGGCAATTCTCCTGCCTCAGCCTCCTGAGTAGCTGGGATTATAGGCACGCGCCACCATGCCCAGCTAATTTTTTGTATTTTTAGTAGAGACGGGGTTTCACCATGTTGACCACGTTGGTCTCCATCTCTCGACCTCGTGATCCACCCACCTCGGCCTCCCAAAGTGCTGGGATTACAGGCTTGAGCCACCGTGCCCGGCCGAAACTCATTTCTTAAAAAGAAATGAGATAATGATATATAACAAACCAAGTATATAAAACATTCATTAATGCCTTTATAATTCTCACAAACATACAAATAATCCAACAGCAAATTCTGACATATGTGTGATGAGGAGGGAAAATTCACAGTAGGAGCAAAGAACTCTCTCTAGTCCATGCTGGTGCAATTACCATCATGAATTCAACAAATATTTATTGAGTGCCTACTATGTGCCAGGCCCTGTTCTCTAGTTGAAGATACTATAGGAAAAATAACAGAGAAAAATAGCTGTCCATATGGAGCTTACAATAGAGTGAAAGATTTAAAACCTTAAGTTAGACATACACTTGGGTGGCTAAAGGGTTATGGAAAAATTAAGAAAAAAATGACTGATAACAAAAATGGCGTTTGTATCTACATAAAGATATATACAGATATAAATACAAGATAAAGATGGTTGATGACAGATAGTGAAACTGAATATATAAGCAGAGAGCACATTCTCATTATTCTAAATTATTTTTGCTAGAATCAAATACAAGCAATTAATTTCCTCTAAGGCAGCTTGATGAGAGTATTATATGTATGAATCAAAAGAAAAACCACTAAGATGATGACTTTGTTATATGATGCACAAGAAGGAACCATAATATGCAACTACCAAATCCAGACCAACAGACTAGTTTCTACTGGATAATATTAACTTAAAAACATAGCGAAATTTACCAATAAACTTTCTAACTTATCTGAAAATATATTCCAGAAATGAGAGGGGAAGACTACTGATTATAGGAAGGAAGTTATTTCAAATATGGAAATTAGGGATCATTAAAGTAAATTTACACCGTTATCTCAGTACAGGGGTAGTTTTGTATGTTTCTTATACAATTACGCACTGCATAACAACTTTTAATCAATCATGGACCGCATATACAACAATGGTCCCAAGGATTAGAATACTGTATTTTTACTGTACCTTTTCTATGTTTAGATACATAAACACTTTCCGTCGTGTTACAAATGCCTACAGTATTTAGTACAATAATATGCTGTACAGATTTCTAGGTTAAGAGCAACAGGCGATTCCATATAGCCTTAGGTGTGTGGTAGGCTTATGAAAGTACACTCTGTGATGTTCACACAATGAAATAAATCACCTAACAACGAATTTCTCAGAACGTATCCCCGTTGTTAAGAGGCACACGGCTGCATTTAGTCCAACAACTTGCTGAAATGTGATTCTGCCATTTTCCCGGTCAACTCCCAGGTTGTAAATACCGTACATCTGCCATTTTACTAGGCAGTTTCAACCATAACAACAGATGAATACTCTAGGCAATTAGATCCCACTCTCTGAGGGTTGTGTTGGCGCTCAGAAAATGCTATCCGAAGTATCACACTTTGGCATGCTGAGTACTTCGAACTAAAAGAGATTGGAAGGCCTCAGAAGCAGCCTCGGGAAAGTCTCCCTCTGATCTTCTCTTGCCCTTCTGTCTCCTGCCAATCTTTGGTCCCTGAAGTGAGTCACTGAAACCAGAATTCCTCTTCCCCAAAGCGAGTGAGAGAAAACTACAGTTCCTCTCCTACAAAGCAAGCCATAAAAACTAGTACTGTAATCTTTCCCTGCCATTCTCTGTAGGAACTGGCCATAAAGAAATTCTCTAACCTACCTTGCCTCATTCCAGATGGGTCATTCCTCCTCCATAGAAGGAATGATACAGAGAGGCCAAGAAGAATCTGAACAAACAGACCTTGCTAGGTTTCCGCCCTCAGTTTATTAACATTAGAGCATATCCTTTGTCCAATCACATTTTTACACAGCTGTCTATTCTTCATGGGTCCTACGCATAAAAATAGAGATTTCCCTGGTCTCTGAAGCCCGACGGCGTAAAACTTTGATTAGATTTGCTATGCTTTTACCTTGTTAACCTATCTTCTGTTTTTACCAGTGGTGGCTGTGATCCTTATAATGGGTAGGTGGTGAGGAAAGGTATGACACTTTTCCGACCCTACGTTGCACTTTAAATAAATACATGTGTAAAAGCAAAGCATATAAAAATACATGAAGTCATCATAAAAATACCAGAGTCAACCAAGGAAGAAGACGGACTTGCAGTTGAAATGTTTCAGAACATCACTTTGTCCACTGATCGAAAACATCTAAGAACTTCGCCGTCTAGTTAGTAGAGTCCATCCTCCAAGTTTGAAACGGCTATCCACCAAGAAGGGAACAGAACTGACGGCTCCTCTTAGGCCCATTCAAGAAAAGGGGGGCGAATTCCCTTGCTTTAAACGGGTGGGACAGGCAGGTAAACCTCAGGCAAGTGACTGACTACAGGTTCCAAGGCCAGTTACTCCAATTACTTAAAAAAAAAAAAAAAAAAAAAAAGGGCGGGCGCGGTGACTGAAGCCTGTAATCCCAGCATTTCGGGAGGCCGAGGCGGGTGGATCACGAGGTCAAGAGATCGAGACCATCCTGGTCAACATGGTGAAACCCCATCTCTCCTAAAAATACAAAAAATTAGCTGGGCATGGTGGCGCGTGCCTGTAGTCCCAGCTACTCAGGAGGCTGAGGTAGGAGAATTGCCTGAACCCAGGAGGCGGAGGTTGTGGTGAGCCGAGATCGCGCCATTGCACTCCAGCCTGGGTAACAAGAGCGAAACTCCGTCTCAAAAAAAAGTAAAAAAATAAAAAAATTAAAAAACGGTGAGGGGACTCGGGAGACTGAGGCAATCGAATTGCTAGAACCCGGGAGACGGAGGTTGCGGTGAGCGGAGATTGCGCCACCGCGCTCCAGCCTGGGCGACGGAGCGAGACCCCGTCTCAAAACCAACAACAAAAACACGGTGAAGGGATGAAGGCTGAAACACCGCGGGAAATGAAAAAAATAACGGTAACAAGAAAACCGTAAAGCACTGGAGAACGTCACTGCTGAGCAGTGCACAGCCCGCACGGGCCGAAAGGCCCGGGACCTCTGCGGCCGGAACTCGGCACCCAGGCTGAAGCCGGCGCGGGGAGGCAGTTCCGGTAGCCCCCTCCCGCCCCTCACGCATCAACCCCGCCCATTGGGCCCGCCCCGTCCCGCTCGACTACTCACTGGATTCGCTTCCCACATAACGGTGACAAAATCAAGCGGCGAGAGCCTGTGGGAAGGGGCTAGCCGCGGGGCCTGGCTGTTGGATTTTTTCCCTTCCGCGGGTCCCAGGGAGCGAAGGGCCGGAGAGGCAACCTTTACGGAAAGCCTTCCTTCTCCCCCTCCCTGTCGCAAGCCAGCGTCTTCGGACCACCCAACCTCCCGACTTCCGCCCGACGCTGGCCAATCAGAGCTGTCCCCGCCCCACTCCCACAAGCTCGCCCCGCCCCTACGCGTTTCTCCGTAGGTTTCCCGTCCTGGGCGGGGCTTGCGAGTATCTGGCTTATAAAGGAGTTTAAAGGGTTTCTGGTCCAGCTATGCCATCCAGTGATCCTCGAGCGATTGCTAGCTGTTATTTCTTTCCTATTAACCAATTTTTATTGCTGACCGTGTAGCGGCCAAGAGTCACACAGGCCTGCCAATGGCATCTGGGAGAAACTTCATTTAAATATCTTTATCCTTGAAATGGAGATGGTAGTAATAACAGTATTTCCCTAAGGCTGTGGTGAGATTATAGAAAGCATTTAACACAGTATTTGGCACACAGAGTTCAATAAAGTAACAGTTACTTGCTCACAAGGGACAACGGTCCCCTACCCTCACGAATTGTATAATCTAGAAAAGAAAGCAAAAAATAAGTAACGTAGGAAAGTTAAAAAATGCAATATGATTTACAAGTAATATGGTGAGTAGAGCTCTACACGAGCATGTTTACCTAGGGTAGAGTGTCAGGAAAACTCCCTCAAGAAGTTTAAGCTAAAACCATGAGGATATATTTCTACTGATGTAAAGAGATCTAACAGAGTGAAATAATATTCCATGCCACAAAGGATCTACCCCACAGGAAATGAAAATAAAACAGCTTGTATAGATCCTTCTGGACTTTTCTATGCCTCTACACATTAAAAAAAAGAAATGTGATCAAAGAATACCTATAGATTTAGAACCTGATTTTTTTTTCACTTTAAAGATGATGTGGATATCCTACCATTCCATTAAGTATAAATCTATTTCATCATTTTATTTATTTGCTTATTTTTAGACGAAGTCTGGCTCCGTCACCCAGGCTGGTGTGCAGTGGCATGATCTCGGCTCACTGCAACCCCTGCCTCATGGGTTCAAGCGATTCCTCTGTCAGCCTCTTGAGTAGCTGGGATTACAGGCATGTGCCACCACGTCCACCTAATTTCTGTAATTTTAGTGGAGACAGGTTTTCGCCATGTTGGCCAGGCTGGTCTCAAACTCATCACTCCACGTGATCCGCCGCCTCAGCCTCCCAAAGTGCTGGGATTACAGACGTGAGCCTTCTGGTGCCTGGCCATATTTTAAGTAGATTCATGGCATTCCATAATTTCTGTGTATGCTACATACACACAAACACCCACACATTTGAAATAATCTACTGGATAGACATGTAAGTGGTTTTCTATTTTTCACTATTCCAAAAAAAAAAAAAAAAAAGCTTCAACAGGCATTTCTTCACATTTGTTCATTTACTTTCTTGGAAATAAAACTGTTTAATAAGAGATTATTTTTGCCAAATGGTTAACCAGTTGCCCCAATGTCATTTATTGAATAATTCATTATTTCCTCATTACTTTGAAGTGCCACTGTTAATTACAACCTAAATTTGCAAATAGGTATACATATGTATATATACACAATATATCTGTTTCTGAACATTCTCGTCTATTAATTATCTGCTTATTCCTATGCTATGCCACAGTTATAATCATTACCTCTTTATATATTTGCCTTTTCATAAAGGAAACTCTCTCCTAATTTTCTTATTTTTCACAATTTTCAATATCATGAGGCTTCCCATTCAGAAATACTTCTCTTCTATATCTTTAGATACATTTTTTAAAAATTTTATATCTGCATCAGAATCTGTAAAAAAAAATTCACATAGATTTGCATAATACTTGGGAAGTTTGTTCCTAGATATTTTATAGTTTTTTTGTGAATGAGATATTTCTCATTGCCATAATTTAGGAAAGCTATTGATTTTTGTTTATTTACCTTGTATTCTACCACACTGTGAAAAAATGTCTTATTAGTTCTAATAGCTTGACAACTCATCTCTCTGAATTTGTACATAGACAATCATTATCACCTACAAATAATGCATTTCTTTCTTTCTATTGCATTGGTCAAAACCTCAGAAAAACGTTTCAGACTACAGGATAAGATAAAGAATATCCAGCTTTAATGCAGTAAGGCAAGCATGTGCCCATTTGGTGCTACTGTAGTTGGTTTTCTTTTCTTTTTTTTTTTTTTTTTTTTTTTTTTTTGAGACAGAGTCTCGCTTTGGAGCGCAGGCTGAAGTACAGTGGTGCAACCTCAGCTCACTGCCACCTCTGCCTCCTGGGTTCAAGTGATTCTCCTGCCTCAGCCTCCAGGGTAGCTGGGACTACAGGAATGCACCACCATGCCCAGCTAATTTTGTATTTTTAGTAGAGACCGATTTTACCATGTCGGCCAGGCTGGTCTCGAACGCCCAACCTCAGGTGATTTGCCCGCCTCGGCCTCCCAAAGTGCTGGGATTACAGATGTGAGTCACCACGCCCACTATTTGGTATTCTTAAAATGCACTATCATCTTTAAAGAAATTTTCTTCTATCCTATTTTACTACATGCTATTAATCAGGAAAGAGTGCAAAATTTTACCAACTGTTCTTAGCCTCTATCACTATATTTGTTTTTCACTCTGACTCTTTTATATAATGAATTATGCTAATAGATTTCCTAGTGTTCAACCCATTCTTACATTTCTGAAATAAACTCTGCTTTATCATGTTCTCTTATTTCTTTATTAAATGAAACCGTTTGATTTGTTAATCTTTTATTTAGTATTAAAATGTATTTATAATCAACAAAATTGGTCCATTGTTACTGATTTCTGTGCTTGTCTTAACAAGTTTTGGTATCAGAGTAATGCTAGCTTTGAAGAGTGAACAGCAGCAGTTTAAGTGTTTTAGGAATTTGCTCTTCCTTGAAGTTGGGAGTGAATTTTTACAAAGCAGGTTTAACTAAAAGGTTAAGGGCCAGGTTCTCAATCTTTCGTGAAGTTGAAGCTATACTTTGTTTTCTTGAAGATGTGGGGTTGCCTGAGCTAGGAAAGTGGGATGGAAAGAATTCAACTGGTTTGAGTCCATACTGGTTGAACAGTTCCTTAAAATATACTGGTCTACCCCAAAGTAACATGAAGGGAAGTGAAAACAGTTATATAAATTTTAGTGATTTTTTTTCCTGAATTTTACTGCTTTAGGACCACTGAGTTAAACAGCATGTATTAGAATGGCCCTTAATGATTATTTAGCACACACAAAGTATTTTACAATTTTTTAATAAATGGACACTATTTTAAAACTGGGAAATTTCAATTTTAATAATACAGACCTCCAGTTTTGTTTTCACACTGTATTCCCATATGTCAACAACGGACTGAAGCCGTGTTGACTCCTTTGGACTAGGAATAGGCTATCAGTCTCATTTAAATTACCTCCCTAGGCCCTTTTAGGTATTTGGGCTTATACCTAATGAGACACCTCTTATTTTGCTGAGGCAACCTGAGATCTAGGATTTTCTAAAATATCCTCACAGAAAACAACTTTACCAATCTCTCCCATAACTTTCTCCAGAGTGAGCTCCATCATTGTAGCCCAAACTCTCATGGTCTTTAGCAGATTACAGCCGTTTCCCCTTATTGGCAGGGGATACATTCCAAGACCTCTAGTAGATGCATGAAACAACAGAAAGTACCAAACTCAGAATACACTGTTTTTTTGCAATCTAATAATCAAGACAGCTACCAAGTAACTAATGGGCAGGTAACATACAGGCATAGCTCAAAGATATTTCCAGTCCACTTCCACACTATCACAATAAACCAAATATTACAAACCAAGTCATACAAATGTTTTGCTTTCGAAATGCATATAAATCTTATGTTTATACTATACTGCAGTCCAGTAAGTGTACAATAGCATTATGTCTATAAAAAATGCATATATCTTAACTTAAAAATACTTTATTGCTAAAAAATGCTAATAATCAGCCGGGCGTGGTGCCTCATGCCTGTAATCCCAGGACTTTGGGAGGCCGAGGTGGGCAGATCACTGAAGTCATGAGTTCAAGCCTGGCCAACATGGTGAAACCCCATCTCTACTAAAAATACAAAAATTAGCCAGGCATGGTGGTGGGTGTCTGTAATCTCAGCTACTTGGGAGGCTGAGGCACAAGAATCACTTGAACCTGGGAGGCAGAGGTTGCAGTGAGCCAAGATCATGCCGCTGCACTCCAATCTGGGTGACAGAGCAAGACTCCATCTCAAAACAAAACAAAACAAAATGACAATCATCTGAGTCTTCAGCAAGGGACAATCCTTCTTGCCTTAATGTTGATGGCTGCTGATTGATCAGGATGGTGGTTGCTGAAGGCCTGGGTGGCTATAGTAGTTCCCTAAAATAATAATAGCAAAGTTTGCCATCACCAACTGACTCACCTTTCATGAAAGACTGCTCTGTAGCATGTGATGTGATTTGATAGCATTTTACTCACAGTAGAACATCTTTCAAAACTGGACTCAATCCTCTCCTCTCAAACCTTGTTTCTGCTTTATCAGCTAAGTTTGGGAATATTCTTAGTCCTTTGCTGACATTTCAACAATGTTCACAGCATCCTCACCAGAAGTAGATGCTATCTCAAGAAACTTTCTTTGCTCATCCATAAGAAGCAAATCCTTATTGGTTCAAGTTTCATCATGAGATTACTGCAATTCAGTCACATCTTCAGGGTCCACTTGTAATTCTAGTTCTCTTGCCATTTCTATTACATCTGTAGTGACCTCCCTCTATTGAAGTCTTTAATCCCTCAAAGTCATCCATAAGGGCTGGAATCAACTTCTTTCAAATTCCTGTTAATGTTGATACTTTAATCTCCTCCCATTAATCATGAATGTTCTTAATATTATTTACAATGGTGAATTATATATAAAAGGTTTTCAAATTATTTGTTTAAATCCATCAGAGGAATCACTATATATGGCAGCTACACCTTTACAAAATGTATTACTTAAATAATAAGACTTGATAGTCAAAATAACTCCTTGATCTGTGATGGAGTTATAGATCAGAATGGATGGCATGTTAGCAGGCATTAAAACAACATTAATTTCCTTTTACATCCCTGTCTGAGCTCTTGGGCAACCAGGCACATTGTCCATGAGCAATAATATTTTGAAAGAAATCTTTTTTTCTCATGAGTAGGTCTCAAAAATGGGCTAAAATTATTCAGTAAACCATGCTGTAAACAGAGGTGCTGTCATCTGGGCTTTGTTATTGCATTTCTAGAGCACAGGCAGAGTAGATGTAACATCATTCTTAAGGGCCCTAAGGTTTTCAGAAATGATAAATGCAGTCACGGTGGCTCATGCCTGTAGTCCCAGCACTTTGGGAGCCAAGGTGGGCAGATCACCTGGGTTAGGAGTATGAGACCATCTGGGCAGCATGACAAAACCCGTCTCCATGAAAGATACAAAGGTAGTCTGGGTGTGGTGGTGCATGCCTGTCATCCCAGCTGCTCAGGAGCCTGAAGTGGGAGAATTGCTTGAAACTGGGAGATGGAGGTTGCAGTGAGCCAAGATCACGCCATTGTACTCCAGCCTGAGTGACAAGAGTAAAACTCCATCTCAAAAAAAACATAATATTAATAAATAAAATAAAATGGATTTTTGTATTGGTAAAATAATAATGATAATAAAAAGTTTGGATTATTGCGAGAATTACCAAATGTGATGCAGAGACGTAAAGAGAGCACATGCTGGTAGAAAATCGGAACTGATGGACTTGCTTGAGCAGGGTACCACAAACCTTCAATTTGGAAAAAAAAAAAAAAAGCAATGTCTGTGAAGCAGGATAAAGCAAAGCGCAGTAAAAGAAGATGTGCCTTCAGACAGCATGGCTATGCTGATGGGAGGATTCACATCTTGGGGAAGACGGGAAGGGAATGGCGTGAGATTTCATTATGCTACTCAGAATGGCATGCAATTTTAAACATGAATTATTTATCTCTGGAATCTTATACTTAATATTTTCAGGTGATGGTTGACAGCAGAAAACTGAAATCACAGGGAGTGAAATTCGGGATGGGCAAATACCACTGTACAGTTGGTTCTCCGTATCCATGGGTTCCACAATCATGCATTTGATCAACCACGGAGCAGAAATATTGAGGAAGAAAATAGATGGTTGTGTCTATACTGAACATGGACAGACTTTTTTTTTCCTCGTCATTATTCCCTGAACAATACAGTATAACAACTATTTATGTAGCATTTGTACTGTTGTTAGGTATTACAAGTAATTAGAGCTAATTTAACATATACAGGAAGCTATGTGTAGGTCATATGCAAATATGTGTACGTTATATGCATCATTGTATATCAGGGACTTGAGCATCCCAGAGTTTTGGTATTCAAGGAGGGTTCTGGAACCAACTCCCCATGGATATCGAGAGAGGACTGTACTCTCTGCCTGCAACGCCTGCAATTTCCCCTGATATGTAGCAGGGTATGTATCATCATAGTTTGCACCATAGTTCCAGGCAAACAGCCACTGCCGTAGAAACGATGCATAGTGACCACAGTCACTAGTTTTCTCAGGAAGACTAAACATTTTACTTTATCTTTCATATTTTCTCCATGTGTTCTGGGTGGAAATGTCTTAAGCCATGCTAACCCTCCCTGGAACCCCGTGAAGTTTTTTAGATTTTCAAATGCTGAGAGAGTTAGGAGGAAATTCCCAAAGGGAAATGAAAATCATCAGATGGAGAAAACAGGTAGATGGATGAAGAGAGCAGCAAGGTGAATTCATGAGAAAAAAAAAAAAAATCTCCTCTAACACAAAAGAAGGAGGAAAGAGAATGAAGTAAGTGGCCACATGCAGGATACAGTGTTATCTATCATTTTGGTGTTACTATCAGAACTGCTTTTATTCGTAAAGGCCACATTTACAACCAGTATTGGGGAGCTTCAGAAACGTATATGGGAGGCAGGCTGAATTAGACAGAAAGAAGTGGGAGATGAGAAGAAGGCGCAGAAGGAAAGCCAAGGGGGCCAGGAGAGGGTGAGGGAGGAAGGGGAGAAAAGGCTGCATTTGTGCCCATCCGCCTTGAATATAAAGACCCAGCCTCCGTCTGAAAAGAGCCAACAATGAGGGAGCCCCAGAATCAGCCCTGCTGTTGAAGTCTGACACGTTAACAACCCCATCAGGAATTAAGAGGTGAAATAAGCAGATGAAACATTCACCGAAGCCGAGATAAGCATTCCTGGAAAGGAATTTTTCAAAAAATCAAAATGAATCTCACAAATCTTCCTAATTAGGAAACATGACAAGGAATAAAAAAAAAATGAAGTGCTAAATAACTCACCCACGCTAAATGGAAAGGCTCTATTTAGAATACCACTGATTATTAGTTTTAGCTGCTCGGGGAAATTATCTTCGCACAATGATGGACATCAGCATTCAGCTCACAGCAGCAGTCAAAAGCAGCAGCTGAGATGTGTGGCCATCCTAATTAGAGGATGGAGAATTCTGAAAAGACTCTGGAACTGTGACATTCCTGGCTGGGGCTTTCCTTCCAGGAATGCCACATTAGGGTTTTGGTCATCACATTGTAAAAAAAGGACTTAATAGGAATGATCCGGAAAGGGACAACAGAAATGACTTAGAAAAGAGCGTGAGAAGCTTTGAGGGTCAGAGCAGAAAGCAGGCAAAGACTTCCATAAGAAATAATTTTTAAAATTAGGAGAGAGGAAGGTAAGTAGAAGCCTCAGGTGGTGAAAAGGGCAGCCAGGTGTACTGCCTGGACTTAGGTCACTCCAGACATGTTGGGCTTTAGCCTGTTTGTAATAAGCACACCCGGGGTGTCAAGAAATTACAACCGATTATCTAATATGAATTAGCCTCCAATTCTTCATTCAATAAATATTTAGCAAGCACCCTCCATGTTCCAGGCACTGTCTGCAGTCTCTTGAATAGATCAGTGAATAAAATGGGTTTTAAAAAGCCTCTGCCTTTATGGGATTTACATGCTAGTGGGTGGGCAGGCTTTGGGGTAGGAACATGTGGAGATAGACAATAATAGATAATAAATAAGTACTTCGTATAGTGTGTTCTAAGATGATAAGAACTATAGAAAAAAACATCGATCGGGACAAGGGATACTGGGAGTACTCAGGATGGCCCTCATTGAAAAGAGAACATTTAAGAAAAAACTTAGAGGAGGTAAGGAAGTAAAAGTAATAGATATGTAGACAAAATGTATTCCATGCAGAGGGAGCAGCTGGTACAAGCTTTCCAAGCAGCCCTATGCCTGATGTGATAAGGAAGAGTGAGGGTGAGAGAGAAAGAGAGAGAGAGAGAGAGAGATAGAGATAGAGATAGAGAGAGAGAGAGAGAGAGAGAGAGAGAGATTCTGTGTGTCTGTGTGTGTTTGGGAATCAGGGAGTGGGGGGATGATATGCAGATTGAACAGGACGTGCTATAATTAACAAATACGTTTAGGAAGCAGTGTTATGAGTGACACTTGCGGCGGTTAGTATGTGCTGTCTTAAGCTCTGTTAACAAATATAATTTGCACAAGCACTCCACGGAAGTATCTACTCTTATTATTCTCATTTTACCTGTGAGGGAACTAAGACACAAAGAGATCAGCTAACTCGTCCAAGGTCAAAGATTGGAGCCTGGGTGCTGGCTCCAGAGCCCACGCTCATAGTTTCTGCCTCATGTTCTCTCTCAATGTGGTTTTAAGTTATCTGTTTTTGATACGAGTTCTGATTACTCAGCCTTGATTGGATTCAAGTGTACTCCTAGGATAAATTTATGTTTCCCTTAAAAAAAAAAAAAAAAATGTAGCTCACTGCTTTATCACTCATGACCTTTCCTGGTCCTTCATTTCTTTCCCCTACCAATCCAGGAGCTGTTCTTTCCTGCTAGTTTATCTCTGCAGTCCATTGTTTTTGCCCAGCAAATAAAGCAAATGTCTATGGATAAAGAGGTTCCATTCAGTTTGTGAGTAGAGGTGGTACTTATCTGGTTTAATAATGCCCTACGAATCACTAAGAGACAGGACAGAGCACACATTGAGTTAAAAGCTAGGTGTCACTTTTTCTTCTACTCCAAAAGGCACTGTGCGGTGGGGGTGTGTTTTAACACAACCATCACTAGCTCCAGCTTCTCACGCTCTCTGTCCTGTTTTCTCAAGACACAGTACTTTTATACTGAAAACCACTGAATTGTAAAACCATTGAACTTTAAATAGATAAGTTATATGTGAATTACACACCTACAAAGCTGTTAAAACAAGTAATTTTTTTTTTTTTTAATGACAGGATCTTTGGCTTTTACCTCCTCTGTTGACCCCCCTGCCTGACTTCCATCCTCCCTCACATACCTTGAGGGGACACAGAACCATGCTCAGAAAGACGATCACCATTCCAGAACCCCATGCACTCCACCCCACATTATAGCTTTGTTTTGACTCCAGGGGTTACAGCAGTGTGCCAAGGAAAATAAATGACTTTCCCACTAGATCTTCAGTACCAATTTTCCTTATTAGAAAAAAAACTAACATTATTTTTAATGTTAAAGCAAATGTGTATATTATGAAGCAGAAGGCAATATTCACTTACATAGAGCTTTTTGTTTTTAACTTTTGAGACAGAGTCTCCTTCTGTCGCCCAGGCTGGAGTGCAATCGTGTGATCTCAGCTCACTACGACCTCCACCTTCCAGGTCTGAAGCAGTTTCTTGTGTGTGGTTAGCTGCTTTAAGCTGGAGTGGGAATGGTGTATGTCCTCTGCCGCAGTGGAGAGAGAGAGAGAGAGACTGAGATAACATTGTTAGCGGCTAAAACAGGAGACTCAGGGACTGATCCAAGCTCAGTCCCACTAAACCATGTGATATTGTGCATAATACATCCCATTTTGGGGCCTCAGTTTCTCATCTTAAAAATGAGATGATTGAACCAAGTGATGTCCAAGGTCGCTGCCATCTCTCAAAGTCCATGATTTGGTATCATCCTGAGACAAATCAGATGCTGGGCTCAGATTGATCTGCACCAAGATGCCCAGAGATATAGAAAGCAAAAGATACAGTCCCTGTCTTTGTGAAATTTTTCATCTACTAAGGGAAACTATAAAGTGAATTTACAAACCATCCAAAGGACACAAGGGGCAGGAAGCAACTCAGAGTAATGAATGATCAGAAATCTGATTCCGATCACTTGCTTTGAATCAACTGTGAAGCTAAATGACCAGGAGGCACTTACTCTTCCAACTCCTGGGCCCTTTGGGCCAGGACACCTTGACACAAAGGCACTCGCTGTTGATCTTGGGGGTGGCCCCAAATCACAGACTTAAGAAACCAAACTCTCAGGGTAGGAAGGGGATGTTAGCCATGATCCCATCCAAAACCCTTCATCTACATTCGGGATTTGTGATAATGTTTGCATCGCACTTCCAGTATTTTTATTTGACAGAAGATTCTTAACATGAGCCCAAATCTTAAATAATCATAAAATTGGAAAAAAAATATAATATCCTTCTCTTCAAAGCCCAGTGAATTAAATATGGAATGATTTTAAGACACGTCTTATCATGACATAGGGTTGAACAAGATCTGCCTGGCAACCACTTATTGAAAACCATTGCTCTGAAAAAAATTAACTTCTACTCTGTATTGTAGGGTATTTATGCGTTTTCTTATGTCATCATTTCAGATCCACTCCTGCTCCCTGAGGCAGCAGCAGAGCATTTCTGTAGGTCTCCAGGCACGTGTCTTCGCTTTTCTGAACATACCAGGAGATCTAAGAAAGTGAAACTGAAAGGAAATAAAAAGGAAAAACTGCTTGTGCTCTCTCTCCTTCAACTATTTCATTTTCATTTGTTCTAGAAGAATTTCCATCAGCCCTACCCTCCTGGATTTATACTTACTCTGGGGACTAGACTAAAAATCTCTACTTCTGGCAGGGATCTTGAGGAAGGCTTGTCTAGTTGATACAGGAACATTAAATATTTGACCCATGGGGTTTCTTAGAATCCAGATATTCTAGGGTGCAGAAAAGAGTAGTGGTCCCTGACAGATGGTCCAAAATGGGTTTTTTCCCCACCCTGATTGGAAAATATGCTCATTTCTAACACAAGATGGCGCTGGCACACAGGCAAGAACACTGCTGATTAAAACAAAACGAAACAATCCATGAGCACAGAAGTTTTAATAAGCCAGATAATTATTTTGTTTCTGGACAAGACCAGCTTTTGTCAAGCACATTTTAGAACAGCTTTCTGGGGTAGCAATAATCTAATTGTGCTGCTTTACCCTAAATCAACCAAAGGGTCAGGACTGAATGAAAGCAATGCAACGTATCCTTAGGAACAAAGTATTTAAAAAGAACCCTACATCCCTTAACTACGTAAGGTCCAAATCACAGATGAGCGGTCAGGGGGCTTAGCTGAGCACTATCATCAAAAGTGATATCTTAAATTCTTATTCTGATATGGGATGGGTCTTTGCCTGTTGAATAATTCTGATACGAATTCAGGTGCCTTAAAAATTTTCTTTTTTTTTTTTTTTTCTTTTTTTTTTTTGTCTTAGAGACAGGGTCTCACTATGCTACCCAGGCTGGTCTCAAACTCCTGGTCTCCCAAAGTGCTGTGATTACAAGTGTAAGCCACCATGCCAGGCCTAGTTCAAAATTAAATTAGCTCTTCTACTTCATAATAGAGCAGATTGTTTTGTTGGCATTTATTTGAGAATTACCTGATGAAGCATTTGAGGAATAATTTACAATTTGAACTATAACCACCAACAAAGTTCTGTTAAGCTAACACCTAAGTTGAGTCTTAGAATTTTGGTGGTGTTTGTTTGTTTTTTTTGTTTTGCTTTGTTTTTGTTTTTTTGTTTTGTTTTGTTTTGTTTTTCTTGAGACACGGTTTGATTGTATCATCCAGGCTGGAGTGCAGTGCATGGCTCACTGCAGCCTCAATGTTTGGACTCAGGCTTAGCCTCCCGAGTAGCTGGGACTATAGACATGCATCACCATGCCCAGCTAATTTTTTATTTTTTGTACAGAGGGGGTTTCATCATGTTGCTCAGGCTAGTCTCAATCTCCTGGGCTCAAGAGATCCACCTGCCTCATCCTCCAAAGTGAGAATTTTGGATTTGGAAAGGAACTTATTATCTGTCTTCCTCCCAACTCCCACAGCAATCTCCTGCACATGGACAAGTGGTTGACCAGTCTGTTTAGAATCTTGGAGTAACAGCAAGCTGACCACTCAGAAGAAGCAGCCCATTCTATTTCTAGACAGTTCTAAGGTTAGAGTAGTCTTCTTTAGATTAAGCCAAAGCATGACTCTCTGTAATTTGTGCTCATATATCTCCATTTTTCCTTTTAGAGGAATGCAGTATAAGCTTCCTTTGTAATGTGACTGCTCCTTACCTTTGTGGTGACTTAGGCATTCTTGGTCAAAAACAGCATCAGTTTCTTCAGTAATTTTGCATATGGCATGGTTTCTAGATCTATCCTGGATATCTTTCTTTGATTTATCTTAAAATGTGTTCTGATCTCACAGCCAGTGGGCCTATGTTAGTTGCCTGGATTTAAGCACTACACTTCTATGAATGCAGCTGAAATTTTGTTAATTTTTCTGCACAGTCATATCACACTGTTTTTCCTTTAAAGCCTCTGGTCAACTAAAACTTCCAAGCCACTAATGTGGATGTGGCAACATCTACCCCACCTTTACATATGTGGTTGACTTCTAGAATTAAAATGCAGACATTGTGCCCTGTGATACCATGAGGATTTCACTTCATAGCTGTGGGCTGTCAAAATTACTTAGAATCATTTCATTTAGGCTCTGGTGCCAGACATACCTGGATTCCAAAGTTTCTTCCTCCCTCACAAGCCATGTCACCTTGGGCAACTGATCTCTTAAAACATCAGCTTTCTCATCTCTAACATGCAGATAATATTGCCACTTTTCTCATGCAGTGGTACAATTTATATGTGATAGTTTTGTGCAAAAGTATGTTTAACACAATTCATGGCACAAAGTAAGTTTTCAATAAGTGTTTGTTGTTACTATTATTAGTATTAGCCCACCATCCTTCAAATCGACTATCCCTTCTTGCCCATGTCGTAGGAATGTCTGACAAGCATGTCCTCTAAGGCAGAGGGGGAAAAAAATACTGTCAGGGAAATGTAAAAGACAGAATCTCCATGACCCACCACCGTAGTTTCCCTTCAGGCTAGTCTATGAACTAATCAGCACCCTGTAGGGATAATTCCTACCCTAGCCGTCCCTGTACCCACTGGCTATCAGCCAGTTCATGTCTTATGGCAAGGTAATTATAATAGATCTTGTCAAAGGCCATGCTGAAAGAAAGTATGGTTTTGATGCCTCTTCTTTCTACCAATCTAACATCCTTATCAAAAAAAGGAATAAATGAAGACATGTTTTGTTTCTGAGGTTTTGGGTTGGCTCTGAGTGATCTCTGCTTCTCTAAAGACTTACAAAGAGTCTATTTAATAATCTGTTCAGTTGATGGGTTAAAGTGGTGAAATTGTGGGTTATTTCCCCCTTCTTTCTATTATTATAATAATGTTTGTGGAGTAACTAGCCTTTTAAAATTCTGTTCTAGAATTCTGCCAGGGATAATTGTCAAGCTGACTGGCTTATAGTTTTTATAATATGCCCCTTTCCCCCTTTTTGAAAATGGGGACAACTCTGTCCTTCTCTTGTCTGTTAACAGTTCTCCTATTCTCCATGCTTTTGCAAGGATTATTGACAATGGTTCTGGGAGTTCTTTGAGCAACCTGGGACGTGATTTGTCTAAGTCTGGAGATTTGAATTTATTAAGGGGGGTGAAAAGAATACCACACTCGTTTCTAGCTCTGGCTTTGCCATTTACTAGCTGACTGAACTTGGGCAGGTTTTGATTTTGTTTTAGCCTAAATATCCCCATCTGCGAAAGAAAGCATTTGTATCAGATAAAGTTGCAGGTCCCTTCAAGGTCTAATGGCCTATGTCCTACGTCTCAAATAATCTGACATTTTCCTACTAAGTTTTCTCATTTATCCTGGCTTCCAGCTTCCCCTCAATAAAATGTGTCCTACCCTTTTTAATTTTGAAATGCATTTTGGCTTAGAATTCCGATACCTTAGTGTGACACTCAGGGTGTGACACTCTTGGTCCCCACAGTTTAGTCCAATTTTATCTCCTACTCCTCCCAGGTTCAAACCTGCCCTCCGGGCAGATGGACCCGGCCACTCTTCCTGACTATGCACATGTCTGTTCCTCCCAGTGCTGTTGCGAAGGTTACTTCCCTAAAGTAGAGTATCTCCCAGCCACCTCTCTCAGTCCGATTCTACCCCTCCTTTAAAGCCCTGTTCACTTAACCAATTCTCTTTTGGGAAGTGTTTCCTAACTACTCCATGTCATGCTACACTCCTTCCTCTGAATTTCCAATGCGTTCAGTGCAGATCATCTGATACTAAACAATAACGGTACCTGTGGCATCTGGGTATGGAAATGTCGTTGAATTGTACTGTTATTGACTCGCACGTCTTGCGGGGGGCACTCCCCTCCCAGCGCTCCTTGCCGTTCTCCCCTTGAGTACTATTCTGGGGGCGCTTAATAGACGTGGAGAAATACTGAATGAATTTGAAGCCATTATGTATATATTTTTTCTGATCAGAGCATTTAGGTAATTATGTAGTACACAATAGTTTCTCTTTCAATTTAGGAGTAACAGAAAGCTGAGCCATTGCTCAGGTAGTTTAATACTGGAAAGCATTTTATTTTAAGGTGTATGATAAACCTTTATTTTAAGAAAAGGCTTTTATTATACAATTGATAATAAAGTTTAAACTAGCTCACTTTCCTCCCCTGTCACCATAGATAAGGGATTTCAGAAAAGTTGCAGAATGTAAACAAAATTACTAATTGAACTCATCAATCCCTACCCTATCCTAATCAAACTTTCCCTATATTGGCCAAGACAGCTTAAATCTTTGGGTTGGCGGCCAGGTTTACATTTTATCTAAAAAGTGGCATAGTTACAGCTTTTAATAATAGAGAAACTATTTTGGTGTGTTCAATATCATACCAGGTATACAAACCAGCAGACATGGATTATTTAAATATGTGACTGTGTGGAAATGGAGGATTGGCCTCCCCCACCCCCAACATTTGTGAAATGCTTGTTCCTAGTAAATTATAAGTTGCAACAAGTCATGTTAACAGAACACTTTAGAATCACACCAGTGTCAGCCGGGCACGGTGGCTCACGCCTGTAATCCCAGCACTTTGGGAGGCCAAGGTAGGTGGATCATGAGGTCAGGAGATCGAGACCATCCTGGTCAACATGGTGAAACCCCGTCTCTACTAAAAATACAAAACATTAGCTGGGCATGGTCGCGCGTGCCTGTAATCCCAGCTACTCAGGAGGCTGAGGCAGGAGAATTGCCTGAGCCCAGGAGGCGGAGGTTGCGGTGAGCCGAGATCACACCATTGCACTCCAGCCTGGGTAACAAGAGCGAAACTCCGTCTCAAAAAAAAAAAAAAAAAGAATTACACCATTGTCCTAATAGTAAAATAGTTGTAAGAAAAGACTTGTGATAAGATGGCAACACAGGAAAAATAAAGGCTTCCCAAAAATCAGCAGCGCACAAGCTCACAAAGCATGTCAGAAACAAAGCAGAGACAAGAAGTCACTCCTTCGTCCAACATGTGCTGCTGAGCATCTACTATGTACCGAACCCTGCTGGGAACATGGGCACTGGGGATGCGGAGTTATATAATAGATATATAGACCTTACTCACAAAAAGGTCACATGCACTCTTAGCGGGCAGACAATCAAATAAAGAGATCTCACTCCATGGGATAACAGGAGCTACGTACAGTAGCGATTTGTATATCCACTGTGGCCAGGGGCTGATACCAAAGGAGAAATGCAGGACGAGGTGAGGGTCTTAGTTCCCGGGGGGCACGCCCAGTCCAGCACTCACAAACACTGTTCTTCCTATTCCAGAGTCCTCCACACACACATGAGAAGAGGCTCACTAGCTTCCTTTGCGGTCACTACCTCTAGTCTTCAATCACCAAGGAAAAGTCAGGAGCTGAAAGGCCAAATCGTGTAACGTTATCATGAAAGCTGCAAACTATCAAGTCAGTCCAAGGCTTACAAAGCAGTGTGTGTACGGCGATTTCTTAAGCCTCGGTTGGGGGTGATAAGTACAAATTTCCCAGGCAAATATACATAAAGCTGGTGCTTAGTAAGCTTGTAATAAGTGGGAGTGTTTGTAACTGCTAAACATAATGATAACACTGGGACTCTTTACAGGAAAGCAAGACTCAAAGTGTGTGAAGAAACTAGCCAGCCACCTGCAGGGCTGGCTACGTCAACAGGCCTGGGGACGTCAACTCTTGCAGCTGAGCTCCGTCTTGATCAACAGTCATCCAGAAAGCATACCACCTAAGCCACATCTCCCCCTTTCCCCAAAGAGCCCTGGCTAAGCTCATCATTTTGAGTCGAGGAAAGCATTTGCCCTGGGAAATCCTGTCCCTGTGAAGCCACCCTTATCCCTGCTGTGCCTGAGCCCCAGACCCTCATCCCATCTCACCTCCGTCCAGTTACAAATCCCAAGCCAGCCCATTGCCTGGACTTTGGCTTCCCCATCCAGTTTCTCCTCTTCTGCTCTGCCTTGTCATCTCCTTTCCTCCTTGCTGTGTCCCTCAGGAAGAAAGCCTGCTCCCTGCGAGGTGGAGACGCTGGGCATCTCAGAGGTGAGACTGTGCTCTCCTTCAACCTCAGAAAACCTGGGCCCAGGGAAGCCTAGCCCCCTGTCCGGGGTCACTTCTCGTAAGGGACCTGGTAGGAAGCCTTGGAGCTGCCTGCATATCCTGCCCCAGCATCCCTCCACCCACAGAGGTTCTCAGTGAGGCCGAGGAGTTTCAGAAGGGTCCAAGTTGCCCTGGCACTGAGGTGTCATTAGCCCAGGAGGAAAACGACTTCCTAAAGATCTTTCTCTTGCCGGGAACCGCCTCACAACGATGGCTGTGAGGATTAAGCAGCCATGTGAAAAAATGCTCCAGACTGCAGAATCCGGCGCCACTAACTATCCAGAAACACGCGTTTGGCAGAGCAGATTGGGAACGGATCCTGGCTGTGCCACTTACCAGCTCTTGATCTTGGGCTTCCCTTTCCGTATCTATAAAATATGGACAATAAATATCTCATCAATTTGGTTTGAAGGTTAAATCTGACACTATGTGTCAGGCATGTGGTCCCATGGCTGGCATATTTCGTGGACTCAGCAATATCCGTTTTATTACATGAAAATGACTTTTGCCTTAATTGGAGAGGCGATTTTTAAAAAATCGCCTCTGAGCTTTAATGTTTTATTGATAAATCCATTAGCATTTTTACTAATAAATAAGTATATATATCCTTAAAAAGTAAGAAAGATAGAAATTCTTTCCTGAGTAAAAGTTTTCACTGACAGTTTGTTTCTGAAGGCTTAAGAGACCTTAAAAGACCATTTTCTCTCAGAGTATAAGAGGAATAAATATGTAATACCCGGGACATGCAGGGACTTGAAGCTGTTTTATTCTACTATGAAAAGTTTGGGGTTCCAAATGTCCATAAGGCCTTTATCAGATGGTATAAGTTGGATGTTTTAGAAGCCAGGGCGTCACGCTCTGGTATTCCCCAAATGTTTCAGGGTCCAGACCTGAAGTCACCAGCCCCAAGAGGAGACTCTGAGATTTCTCCTGGTGACTAGAAGCCTGTTAGAACACCTCGCAGAGACACACAATTGCATCCAGGCTGAAAGGCACGTGGGAAAAGTAAGAAAGGGAATGAGGACAGTAACACAAGATGCCATTTACATGTTCTGCTTCGGATTGTCTCTTCTGAGGGGTTTTTAGGACACAATACATCACACTTCCCTGTCCCTTGTTGTACACAATCTTTCCAAAAGGATAGGGAAGAAATGAAAGGTCTGGAAATGTCCTTCCACCTGCCACGTGAAGCTTCCAGCTACAAGGAAAACCTAGACAGACACTCTGAAAACCACGTGGGTGCCACCTCCAAGGTCTCTCGACCCTTCCTCTCTGTAATCCCGCCCACTCCATGAGTCCTTCTGATGTTGTCCTCAAACTCCCTTCAGATTGTGTGCTTGTCCTTAGTGCCTCTGTGTGATTTTCTTTCATCCCATAGAGGACTATTTCGAGGGACATGAACTAACACCCTCCTCCTGTCTCCATCTCCTTTCATCTCATCTCAAGCTGGGCATTTGCCCAAACTCCTCTTCTGTACCTGCTCTCTCAAAAGCCAGTGACCTCCTTCTTCCCAAATCTGGTGATATTTCCAAGCCTTCCCTCTTCCTTGGCCTCCCTGAGGCAGGTGGCCCAGCTGACGGCTCCTTCCTTCAGGAAATTGTTTACACCTGGTCCTTTCTTGCAGGTTCAGTTGTATCCACTTCTTTGGGGAAGAAAGTGGGCTATGAACTAACAAAGCAATGCCCTATTTCTGCCTGTGCTGCTTCCTTGCTCAGTCATAGCTCACTACAGTTTAGCTCCCCCAGGATCAAACAATCCTCCCGTCTCAGCCTCCCAAGTAGCATGCGCCACCAACCTGGCTAATTTTTAAAATATTTCGTAGAGATGTAGTCTCACTATGTTGGCCAGGCTGGTCTTGAATTCCTAAGTTCAAGTGATCCTCCCTCCTCTGCCTCCCAGAACTCTGGGATTATAAGTGTGAGCCACTGCACCTGGCCCTGTCTGATGATTTAAAGCAGGCAACCACTTGATGTCTTTCAGATTCAGTTATTAGGAGGATTAGATACACTCCTTACCAAACTCTGCATGGGCCTTTGGACCTGGCTCTCTGACACCCCATTTTTGGCTTGGTGAGACCAGCTATTGCTATCAGCTTCTGTCAATCCACTTACCAGCCACTCTGTATCTCACTTTTATACCATTACCATGGATGAGGTAGCTCTCTTCCTGACAAAGACCACCCTCTCCATCTGCGCGTCAGGTCCTATCACTGCCCTAGCATCTTCCCCTCTCTTCTGAATTATCAGCTCTCCTCTCTACATGGGATCTACCCTGTGAGCATTCAGACCTGCTCCTCTCCCATCACACACACACACACACACACACACACACACACACACACACACATACACACACAGGACCCTGCTCCTAACCCCACTTCCTCCCGTTTCTCTCCTTCCCTACACAGCAACAAAACTCCTCTAAATAGTTGTTTGTGCTCACCATCTCAGAGCTCTCTTCTCCCACATCTTCTGTGGAAGTCATTTTAATTAGGACTTTACAGCACCCATGCCCTGCGACTCACTTTCCGACACACAAACCACCACCACCAAAACTGTTCTTATCAAGGTCACCAGCCATCTCTTCACCACAACGTCCTATGGTCATTTCTACGTCCTCTTAATCCTGGACCCCTTAGGTAACACTTGGTACAGTTGATGTCCCCGTTCTTCTGGATACATTTTCCTCACTTGGCTTCTGAGAAGCCTCCCTCCTCCGGTTTTCCTCCAGCCTTCCTGGATACTCCTTTTCAGTTTCCTTTGCTGATTCCATCTTAGGTCCCCACCTTGTACTATTAGAATGCCCAGAGCCCAGTACTCTGATCTCTTCTTTTTTCTAATTATACTTTCTTCCTTGGTGATCTCATTCACTGCATGAGTTTTGAATACAAGCAATATGCTTTTGATGCCCATATTGATAATTACACATGCCCACGCCCCATTGCCTGTTCACAATCTCTACTTGAATGTTTAATCAGTATCTGAACATATCCAAAAACTGAACTCCTGGTCTGGACGCCAAACTCGCTCCTTCCACAGCCTTTCCCAGCTCGGTTAATGGCATCGGCCTGGTTGCCCAGGCTTGAACCCTTAGAGGCTCCTCTCACACGTGCTCTCTCTCTCTTTTGATGCCTCTGCAAATTCCATTCATTTTACCTTCAAACTATGTGCAGAATAGAGCCATGTTTTGCTGTTTCCAAGGCTATTCCCTAGCCCAGCCACCATGTGACAGCCTCCTAACTGCTCTCCTTGCTTCTGACCTAGCTGCCCACACACTATTCTCAACAGAATTCTCAGAGTGACCCTGTTCAACTGTAAGTTTGATCACGTCACTTGTCTGCCTTCCGGGACAGTCAGAGCAAAAATCAAAGGGCTCAACACGATGTCCTGCATGTCTGTCTACTGTGTGGGTGCTGGTCACCTGTCAGACCCCATGTCTAATGGCTCTCTCTTTGGCATACTCTGCTCCAACCATGCTGGCCTCTGCTCACCCTCAAACATCCTGGGCACAGTCCACGGCAGGGACTATGTGCTTACTCTTCCCTTTGCCTGGAATGCTTTTCCTCAAAAGTCTGAGTGGCTTGCTTCCTTACTTCCTTCAGGCCTGCCTTGAAATTTCACTTTCCCTATGAAGAAGCCTTGATTACCCTATTTAAATAACCCCCTCTCCCTACCTCAAGGCTTCCTAACCCAATTATCCTGCTTTATTTTTCCCACAGTCTTATTAGCAGGTGGCCAACGATATTTACTTACTTGGTTTTTTCACTTGTCTGTCTCTCCTTACTGAAATGTAAGTTCCATGATGGCAGGATTTTTGTCTGTCTCATTCAATTCTGAATTCTCATTGCCTAAATTGTGTCTGACATATAGTGTGTGCATAATAAATACGTATTCACAGAGTGACTGAATAAATGGACCTCTCCCTTCAAAATGATATTCAGATTCCCTCTATATTCTTCATTCTAACTACCAGCCCCTATTCTGGACTTACCCCTTTGAGGTCTGTGTTTCTGTGATGTTCTATGCAGTGCGTATCCCTCTAATAGCAGAACCAAGATGAAAAAAACAGGTTTCCTGATCCTCCGTCTAGGTTCTGCCCACTCTATGATCTACGACGTGCATATTTTCCATGGTCTGTTAGTAGTTCCCAAACATGAAGGCAGGCTTAGCCAGAGATTCTGATCGTGCCCAAGAGTCCTATTTAGAAGGTCTTATGAACAGATTCTCTTGCCCATACATACAGGTTTTAAAAACTTGAATGATGTCCTTGTTAGACTCTGTGGTTTAAGAAACACAGTGCAAAAGGGAGTCTGTTATTGGGAATGGGGGATCCTGGGACAAGCTGAGTGAAACAAGCACCCTCTTTTTCGGAACCTCTTAAGATTCTGGGAAGCCCTTTCCAGGGGAATAATAAGGCTGAATTGAGTGCAAGAGACATATCTTTGATTTTCATAACCTTTGCTCCCTTCTTTTCCATATGGCAGAAGGCTTTCTCTCAGAAACCAGGGAAACAATGGAGTAACAGCATAGCCTAGGGCAGTGCAAACTCAAACATCTAACGGGACCAAGTGGGGAATATAAATGAGGGGGAAGGTGGGGATTATGGCAACCTGGAGAGGGCAGATCGCCACTACTCCACTTGGCCAATGGTCTCTATGGGGGAAATGTAAATCCAGAGATTTTCAAAAGTAGCTGGGATTCTATAATTAAACATAAAATCTACGTTATAAATGTTGGCAATACATTTAAAAATTTTAGAAACGTCATAAGGTCCAAAAATCACATCTTTGGGCGGGATGGTCTTGTGGGTCACTTACCTATACCTGTAATGTAGGAAAAAGCACACGAGCAGTGCAATCACACTGCCTGAGTTTGACCCTTGGTTCTACCTATTGGTTCACAAAGTTATTTCAAGTCACTTAACTTAAGCTTCATTTTTTTCCATCTCTAAATCAGGACAGTGCTTCCAGGATTGACATGAAGATTAAATGAAAGAATGTAGTTGCTACTCATTATTAATTGTCCTTGTTTTTTGGAGCTCTGCTCCCTCCCTTTCTTTGTCATTGCACAATGAACTAGAAAGAACAGTTCCTCCACATTTTTATTGAAAGCAAATTAAGCAACGCTTTTTATCATTTGTCAGATTTTTTTTTTTACCATGATGGGCCTAAATGCAGTGTACTAGCTGCTAATCAGAGCTCATTTGCAGCTGTGATTTCTGTTGTTGTTGTTGTTGTGCTATTTTGTTTTGTTTTGTTGTTTTGTTTTCAAAGAATGAGAGGACAGAAGAAGCATTAAAGCAACATTCTTTCCAAAATTAAATTCTGGCAATACAGTCTCCAGTGATACTCACTAGGAAGCAAAGGGAAGACCCAGAGCCAGCAGGGGAAGCCCTCCAGCACTCTCAGGTTTTCAAAGAGCCTTTACAAAAGCACTAAGCAGGGCACATCACCGGAGAAGAAAAGCAAAGAGTGTCACAGGCTTGTAGCCATAGTGTTAGCAAGGCTGGGACTCAGAATGAGCTGAGACTTGCAAAAAATGCTCAGGAACAGCAAAAAGAGCTTTGTGCAAGTATATTCTGAGCAGGAAGAATAGGAAAGGGCCAGATCCTGTGCTTGGGGCAGATGGTGTAATGCTAGCAGATGACAGATACAAAGCAGAATTATGCAACTCCTACTTAGCTTCCATCATCTCTATCTCTCAGAATGATCTTCAAACTGGAAGGAACAGTATAAACTCTGTGAAGAAGCAATTGCAGCCCTAGGTGTGAAGCTCTTTAGAAAATGAATACCTGGGCTTTCTAAATAAGCTAAGGTCTCCACAAATTGCATCCCTGGGGACTGAAAGAACTTGTAGATTTTATCATAGAATGATTGTCAGTAATCTTTCAGGAATCTCGGGAGTGATGCCAGAGCATTCGTGATGGGCAACTGTCCGAGTTGTCAAAAGGGGAAATATGTATGTTTGGGGAACTTTGCACTGGTGAGTTTAACTTTGATCCCCAGCAAACGCTAAGCTGCATTATTAGAGTTAGATTATAATCACTTTGAAAAGGAAGTGGTAATCTCAAGAAGCCGGCAAAGGTTACATAGAACAAACCACGTCATACTAACATCACTTCATATTTTTTTCTTTTTTGAAAGATTACTGAAACTCACAAGATTGTCCCAGAGGTAGTGAATCTTTCAACAGGGCTTCCAACAACTCATTTTATGGTAAGATGAATGGACAGGGCCTGGGTGATCTATGGCTTGGTGAAGGCACAGCTGGGCAAACCATTATACCCAGAAAGCACTGGACAGACAAAACCAAGTCAACTGAGAGAGAGGTATAGCACAAGATGCCACTAGTCCTTTTGTAGTGCCAGGTTCTGTTAAGATCCTTTCAATGACATGAAAGAGATGCCAACAGATAAATGTGAGCAGACACAAAATGAAGAAGTCTAAGTAATATGCCACATGACAGAAACAGGATATGGTGGTTTTCCTGAACAAGGAGCCAAAATAAGCATGATGGAATTTAATGGAGAAAATGTAAGTTCTTTATTTTGATCTTTTAAAAAAAAAACTCAGTTATTCAAACTATTGTCAACAGTTGATGGGAAAAAGTCTTGAGGATTTTAGTTAACAAAAAGTCGAACAGGAGCCAAAAAACTCTAACATGGTTACAAAACAACTAGTGTTTGCCAGGCAGCGCAGGGGGAAGTGTGACGGCAGAGCAAGAGGGACGAGGATGCCACTGGCCCATCGGCATCAGAGCATCAGGGCCTATTCTGGGTACCATGTTTCTTCTTCACATTAAACGTTGTGGGCCTTTGTCTTTTGTAAGTCATGAAAGCAAAACATATGCATCATAGAAAACTTAGAAGTACAGAAAAGTGCCGGGCGCGGTGGCTCAAGCCTGTAATCCCAGCACTTTGGGAGGCCGAGGCGGGTGGATCACGAGGTTGAGAGATCGAGACCATCCTGGTCAACATGGTGAAACCCCGTCTCTACTAAAAGTGCAAAAAATTAGCTGGGCATGGTGGCATGTGCCTGTAATCCCAGCTACTCAGGAGGCTGAGGCAGGAGAATTGCCTGAGCCCAGGAGGCGGAGGTTGCAGTGAGCCGAGATCGTGCCATTGCACTCCAGCCTGGGTAACAAGGGCGAAACTCCGTCTCAAAAATAAATAAATAAATAAATAAATAAATAAATAAATAAGTACAGAAAAGTATGAAGAAGAAAACAAAAATTAGCTCTCATCATTTGGAGATCACTACTGTTAACATGTTGGTATATGTCCTTCGAGTCTCTTCTGGAGACTCTTCTGCTCCATGAGGCACATGGAAGTGCTAAAAATATGGGTTATGTAGCGTTTATATTCCACATTAAAAATTAACTATATACTGAATTGTTTCCTCAACTTATATATTCTTTGAAACCCAGTTTTAATAATTATACAACACACTATTATATAGATATGTCATAATTTGTTTGAATTGACTTGCTCTTGGACATTTAGGCCGTTTCCACTTGGACTTGATGGCAGGAAGGTGGCACCAGATTTTAAAGGGGATACTGACAAAGTAGTGATCAATCCAGGGAGGATAACCAGACTAGCAAAGCATCTTAGCAACCACGACCTGAGAGGGGTACTTCAGAAAACTGGGACTGTTTATTCCAGAGAAGGGCATAGAGGGCTCTGATAGCTGTATTCAAACCCTTGAAAAGCTGTCAGATGGGAAAGGGAGTGAATTAGTTTTGCGCTGCTCCAGAGGGCTGAACTAAGACAACTGGACAGAGGCTGGAGGGAGTCTGATTTCAGCTCCATTGCTAACAATGCCCGCTGTCCACCGATGGGCTGAGCTGCTTTGTGAGGAAGTAACATCTCCATCACATCAAGTGTGCAAGCAGAGATAAGATGACCACGTGGATCAGGACTCTGTAGAGAGGATTCATACATGGAGTGGGAGACTGAAATAATAACCTCAACGATGCTTTCCAATCGGAAGAGTTGGTGATTCTTTCTGAGTTATCTAACTGCCCTCCTTTGGCCTTGTTCACATGAGAGTGTAAGGCAGGTAAGGAGCAAAGAAGTCAATGCTGTTAATTTCACTGCTAGAGTAAGCACTGTAGGTCAGAAATAGAACATACATCTGTGTACTTGGCATTGGATCACATCTAGATAGCTTTTTACAGTCAGCAAAGCACTTTGCAGATAGACCTTCTAGTTTAATTCTTATAACAGCTTTGGGAAGTAGACATGGACATCATCCCACTATTAAAGGTGAGAAAATTGAGCCCAAAGTGCTGAAGTGACAAAGCCCAGCCCTCCACTTCTAGCTCCTTGTCACTTCCCAGGATGCAATGCTGCTCTCCTCTTCGTGAGTTCCTAGTGCTCTCTTTGACGGGCTGCCATGTGAAGGTTCTTTGTCCTTTACACTCTGTGTATTTGGTGTCTCTTCGGCTACACTTTTAAACCCTTTAGGGCAAGGGTTTAAAGGCATGTTATTTTTCTTTTGCATCCCATCGTCTCACTGCCCAGTGATCTTTCTGCAATGCACATCGGATCATGCCAGCCCCGTATTGAATTCCTCTTAGGCTTCTTGTTGCCCGCCACAGAGATGCTAACCCATTTGGGAGGGACTGTGGATCAAAGAGTGGTGCACATTTCAGAATCGTGGGAGGAAGTGAAGTACAATTTGTGGCAGCAGAAGCAATGCAGCAATTATTTGAAAAGCAAAATCAAAACAATTTGTTCATCAATACATTTTTTTGCTTATTGGAGATAAATAGGCAATACTATAATTCTCAACACTTTTAGGAGAGCATATTATTTTGAGGGTACATGAGACTTTCATTTTTGTCAAAGAAGCCGTAAGTTTTGTTGTTGTTTGAGGACCTACACCCTCAAAAGAAAAAAAAGTGCCATCCCTCATTTTGCAAATTTCCATACATGTACGGGCTTGTGCCTGGACTCTTTCACCTTCTATTGGTCTGTGGCTTCTGTAACACAACCATACCATCTAATTATTATGGCTTTATAAAATGTTTTGTTTGCTCTTTTGTCGGACAGCTGGCTTCATTTTGTTTCCTCCAAAACTGTTTTTGAACCTTTGTTCTTTTATGTCAATTTTAATATGAGTGTTTCCAGTTCCATGAAAAAAAAAAAAAACCTTATTTTGGTTTTGATTGTAATTGCACTGAATTCATAGATTAAAGTTGAAGGACAGCTGACAGCCTAATGATATTGAGTCTTCCCATCCATTTATTTGGTGTGGCAGGACCTCTTGGTTGTCTGCTCATCCACACTAGCTCACTCCACTTCCTTTCTTAATGACAGAGAATGCTTCCCATATTAGAAATTGAAAATATGAGAGATTTTCCCATCCTTCCGTAGGCGTGGCCTTATGACTCAATCCTGGCAATGGGACATGAGAGAAAGGTTTATGGGAAAAGTTTACTAAAAATAGATGTGGTAAGAGACTTCTTTTACTTCCTTCAGAATAGAGCCGTGTGAAGAGGACTTTACACATCGACTCTAGCTATGACATCAGTACTGAAACTGGGAAAGGACAAACTTGAGATAAAAGCCCTGCTGGAGATGCTTCAGCAGAAAGATGGAAAGATCCTGAGTGTCTGATGACATCCTTGAGTTGCAGGACTAAGCAACACTGAGCCTGTCCATACTAGGCCTTATGTAATATAAAGTAATAAATATTACTTTAAGATGCTTCCTGTTGTATATATGCTACTCGCATGTAAAAACATCCTAATCAATATACCATGTCTTCTTTCATTTCCTTCAATAAAATTTCGTTATTCACAGGCATCTTAAACATTTTTGTGAATACGACATTTTTAAAGATTACATTTCTAATCGTCTATTACTGGTGATTAGATAGGCTATTGATTTGTTTGTTGGTCTTATATCCAGCTTATTGATCTCTCATTCATTCTAATAGTTTATAAAGTCTCCTACAGTCTATCACATCATTTGCAAATAAGAACAGCTTTCTTTTTGCTTTTAAATTCTTATATTTGTTATGCATTTTTCTTGCCTTATTACACTAGCTTATACTTCAGGTACACGGTTGAAAATGAGTAGATACAGCAAGCACTTGCTTCCTCCCAACTCTGATAGGAGTAATTATCAAGTTTCAACTTTCAGGACCTTTCCATAGCACAACTCTAGGGGGCACCATTCATAGTCCTTTGATATTATGAGTGATTTTGTAATATATTTTTATATAGTCTCCACTAAAGTGTTTATATATCAGTAAGGATTAGGCTTGGTTGCAGGTAACATAAACAGACTGAAGAGCAGTAGATTATACAAGTTGGAAACTTATTTTTCATGCTCAAGATATCCAGAGGTAGTTCAGAACACAGTTAGTATGCTGCAGTCTCAGAGATCCAGAATCCTATTATCATGTTGCTCCACCATCCTAATAGTTTCCCACTTTTAGGTGGGAAAACACACACTTTCCTCAAAAGATAAAGAAAGCACCTTCAATTTATAATTTGTTAAACTGTGGTTTTAAAAAAATTCAATAAACTAAGACTAGGAGGTATGGCCAAGATTGCTAATTTCATTCCAATATCTATTCTTCCTGTATCCTAGCAAAAGAAACCCAATCTTTTGCTCTGAATTTTCAAATTCATTTGCATAAACTTTTCCATTTTCTCTTATGATTTGTTTAATCTCTATTCTAATGTGTTTTGTTCCATTCCCTTTTTCATTCTCAATATTTTATTTATTTGTGCCTTTTTTCTTGATTTGCCTCATTAGAAATTTTTCTTTTATTCAAAAACTCAAATTTTAATTACATTAAGTTTTTGTACTTTTTTTTCTAATTTATTGATTTATACTTTACCTTTACTATTTCCTTTTTTCTATCTTTACTGGCTCCTTCTGGTTTGTTTGTTTCCTCCCTGCTTCAATTGACTACAAACTCATTTACTTGTTATCTTTCTTTTATTTTACAGATTTTAGGCTCTGATCACATCTTTTAATTCCACCTTACGGCATCACAAATTTTTATGTGATTATTTCATTTTCCCATAGTTTAAAATATTTTCCACTTTTCATTATTATTTCCTCTTGAATCTAAAAGTTAACTAGGAAGATATTTTTAAATTTCCAAACTTGCACTTTTTCTATTGTCTGTTTCACTTCTTTAAAAAAAAAAAAAAAAAAAAAAAACTCTCAGCCAGGCGCTATGGCACGTGCCTGTAATCCCAGCTACTTGGGAGGCTGAGGCACAAGAATCACTTGAACCCAGGAAGCAGAGGTTGCAGTGAGCTGTAATCGTGCCAGGTCAACAGAGTGAGACTCAAAAAAAAAAAAAAAAAGCTGAAAACAAAAAAGTAAAAAGCACTCTCCTCTTTGCTTATAGATGTCTAATTTAATGCATATTGATAAAAATATGCATAATACAAATTCTTTAAAATTGCTGAAGTCTTCACAATATGGCCAATTTTGTAAATTTTCTAAGAAGAAAAAATTATAAACTTTATATTGGGTACAAGGTTCTACATGAAACAGATAAATTTATATTTTCTTCAAATGCTCTTACAGGGGTTTTTTGTTTGTTAGGTTTCTCATTTTAACAGAAGACTGTTAAAAATCTCCTACTATGTGTATAAAATGATCTATTTTGGCTTTTTATATAACTTGAAACTATGTTGTTAGGTGCATGCTAGGTCCTGATTGTTACATCATCTTGGAGAATGAATTCATTTTATTATTGTATAGTATCTATCTCTTTCTCTATTTGTTCTTTTTGCCACAAATTTTATTTTGTCATATATTAATCTTGCTGCTCAACATTCATTTGGAATTTGCATGATCTTTTTTTCTCATCCTTTATTTTCAAACTTTCAGATTGATGTTATTTTGTGTGTCTTTCTTGTCAATTGCATATTGTTGGGTCTTTCATTCATTTTCATAATCTCTGCTTTTAGTGGTTGGCTTTAATCCATTTTCAAGTATTGTGTTATTACAGTCATCCCTTGGTATCCACAGAGGATTGGTTCCAGGGCTCCCTGTGGATGCCAAAATCCACAGATGTTCAAGTTCCTTATATAAAATGGCATAGTATTTGCATGTAATCCATGTACATCCTCCTGTATACTCTAAATCATCTCTAGATTACTTATAATGCCTAATACAATGTAAATGCCATGTAAAGAGTTACTATACTGTATGTTTTCAATTTGTGTTATTTTTATTATTGTATTCTTATTTTTAATTTTTTCAAAAACATTTTTATTCTCATGTTGGTTGAATCGAAAGATGTGGAACCTGTGGATATGGAGAGCTGACTATATTACTTTCTTTTATATTTTCTGTTTATTATTGTTTTTTTTTTTACTACTTTTTTCTCCCTATTTTCCTCTGCACTTTTATAGTGATAAAGTTTTTATAATTACTTTTTTCTCTGCCTGGATTGAAATTTATATTGTGCACTTCTTCTCATTAAATGATTATCCTTATCTTTAAATATTTAACAGACATACACTTATTTGTATGAACAAATATAAACTTTTTTGATAATGCTGTTCTCTTCTTGGTCATACATATTCTGTATCTGAAAGTTTTCTCTCATATATTTTATTATTATTTTCTGTAATTCTACTTTTGCTTTTTTAATAAACATAAAAGTATTAGTTTGTAGTCAATAATGAATTATATTTACTAAACATATGCTCTTTTTTTCTTACCAAAATGTAACTTAAATTATTCTAGTGAAGATTAATGGATGGTAAGAGTTTTAGTTCTTTATATCTGAACTATTTTAATTTCACACCTCATTCTCGAATAAGAATTAGCTAGATATAAATTTCCCTCAGTACTTTGTAGATATGGCTTCATTACCTTCTTGAGTTCAATTACCTTCTTGGTTTCTATTCTAAGTCTTGAGTCTAAGTGTTAAACTTTTGTAAGTAATCTATTTTTCCCCTCTGGCAGCTTTTTCTTTTATTAATGATGTTCTGCAGTTTCATTGTGATGTGGACCTGCTAGGGATTCAAAGTGCACTTTTGATCTGAGTTCTCATATTTTTCTCTAACTCTGGAAAATTCTAAGCCACAATCTTTTCAAATAATGACTTCTCTCTTATTTCTTCCAGTCTCTTCCTTTTTCTGATACTCAAATTAGAGATGTGTTGGAACCTTTCAGGTCTTGGCGGCTAACTATTCTGCTCTCTTGAATTTTATATTTATTTGTTTCTTTATACTACATCTGGGTGAATTTGTCAGTACTCTCTTCCAATTTACTAATTATCTCTTAAACTGTGCGTAGTCTAGAGTTTATCTTTGACTTTCTTATTTCCAGAATGTATTTTTAAGTTTAAAATTTTTAGTCGATTGCTTTCCCTATCTATATGTGGTGGCTTGCCCCAAATGTGCCCCATCGCTACATAATGCCCTTTGCAATGTGACTTTGATGCTCTTATTTTCAAGAAACGGGGTATATCTCTCCATCCTTCAAGCGGCCATTGACAAATATGATTCAGCAGAGGCTTGAGAAGTTCTTGTGTATTGGAGTTTGCCCTTTTTTTTTTTGGCTGCAGGAAACCCTGCTATCACCATGGAAGCAAGCCTAGGTTAGCCTCCCAAAGAACCAGAGACCACAAAAAGAGACCCTAGCTGTGTGAATGATCTGAGCTGAGTCCCCAGACATGCAAGTGTGACCGTCCTAGACCACTGAGCTCCAGCCAAGCCAGTTCACATCAGAACTGCCCAGCCAACTCACAGAATCCTAAGAAATAATGCAGGTTGGTTTTTTAAGTGACTAAGTTGTGGGGGTGGTTTGTGATGCAGCCAAAGTTTATTGATACACTGTCTTATTCAATTTCTCCTTGTTTTGTTTCACAATATTTGTTTACTTTTAATGGATCTAATTCTTTTTCCATGTCTTAGTCACCTTAAGTGTTACTGTTCAAGTCTTACTGTTTAATCATCTTACCGTTTAAGTCCTTGACATACTGTTTCATAAAAATCATTTTCAACTAGAGTGAACTATTGATTTTCTGGACTGTTTTTCTTAGCACTCATTTTCTACATATATTTTGGAAAGTCTGCAGGCTTATTTTGAATGGAAGGCATTTGGTTTTGTTTCATTTGTTTTGCTTTTTCTTGTACCCTGTTGAGAAGTTTTGTGGATGCTTTTCACTCAGCACACTGTACTCTTGGTTCACAGCTGAGTCTTAAGATAGTTTTCTGGGGCTCCTGCCCCACAGTGATATTGAGAATATTACAGAGCCAGTCACAGAGCTGGCTTTGAATCAGCTGGCTTCATATCCACTTTAAACTTCTAATGAGTTCCTGTTTAGAAGTCCAGGTTTGGATCTCCCTGGTTTCACAGCTTCTGAGAACGCCTGGCTTTGAGCAGTTAACCTGGTTCTATCACTTCTTGCATAGACACTCAGTTTCTGTTATCCTAGCAGAGCCACACCCCTTTCCATTGCCGCCTGGTTTAGGGCCCAGAGCCTTGCAAGCCCACAGCTTTATCCCCACTCATGCTTGCAGTGATCCATAAAGACTTTTTTTCTTGGTTTCCAGCTTGGTATATTTTATTAGGTTTGTTTTTCCCTTTTTTATACTTTGTCTTTCATTGCTTTTTACTTAGAACACAGGGAATGTGGAGAAGTGTAAAATTAAGGGCGCCCATTTGACTGGAGGTCCATTTCATATAATTTTATCTAAAAGTTAAATATAAACTTAAGCTGGCATGCAAGATCTTTCACAGTTCACATCCGCTTCGCACTCCCACTGCCAGGCACCCCGCACTTCACTCATATCAAATTACTTCCTGTTTCCTGAACACATCATGTTCTTTTATTCTTTGGGGTACACGCATATCCACGACAGCCCGCCTGCCACACCGTTAATCTTCAAGATCTTCGTGAAAACTCATTTCAGCTGGGAAGCTGGCTCCAGATTCTACAGATTAAGTTAATTTTCCTACTCTGTGCAGATAGTATTGTTAAATACCTTTATGTAGTGCTTTCTGTATTCCTCTATATTCTACTTCTGTATACTGCTTATGTCATCGAATTGTGAATTTTCCTACTTATAATCTCCCCAGCTAGGCTTAGAGCTTCCTGAAGACAGACACTGTCTTTTTCATACTTATATTCTTCGAAGTTAGCAAAAGACCTGGCACAAAGTATGCACTCAGTACACATGTAATTGAGTAAATGAATGAATGATTCAGATGACGCAAGCTAAAGTAAGCATATAGTACATGTGGTTTATTGCCATATTGTTATTACCATGTCAATTGCTGTTTAAGTGTCTGCTTCGGGCAACATTAATGTGCTATATTTACCCCCTGGACTTAGAAATAAAGGGAAGGCAGTGGACAAATTTTTCCCTGAAGTTTGCCTTATGTCACTACCATTAAGCTAACTCTGTGTGGAAGGCAATTGACATACTCCAATCCACCTTTTGTAAAAGTGTGATTTTTACGATTAAGGCAACATGAGACAAACAGTCTCATTTCCTTCCTCATTTTCATGGCATTCATTCTTCAAAAAAGAGTGAAGAAAGATGTTAGCACGAGTTCTGTTATCTTTCCTTTGAGCAAAGTAAAAATATGATGGAAAAAGCCTAATTAGTCGAAGCTCTAATATGTATAAATCCTTTTACAGCTGTAACAATTCAGTTCTATCATTCTACCAATTATAATTCTATCTCGGGAGAAGGGTTACATTTTTTTGTTCCTCTTTTTTACAAAGAGAATATAATTTTGGCACCAAATGGTATGCTGTGTGAGCAAAAATATTTGTCTAATTGTCCAACTTTTCTGGAATCCTTCAGGATACTATTTCTTCCTCAGAAGCAGAATGAAGGCTCTGTGACATGGAAGAAACAAAAAGGTTTTCATTCTGGTGGGAGCTACTTGTGCTTTCATTTCCTTTGGCTCAATTGCATGGCTATGGCAAAAACAGAAATTCAACTGAGTAGGATTTCTGTTCTAAAAACATCTAAAATTCATCTCAAATCTGTATCTCTTCTAGGGAGAGAAACTAAATCCATTCTAACAACTAATTAAACAAACAAACAAATACCCTAAAACCACAGCCTTCTCCTGGCGCCTGTCTATACCCACTCCTTCCCAGACCCCTTCCCCCATCTCCTTCCCCACAAGGCCAGACCCACCTGGTCCAGGGATCAACATGGTGGGGCTCACTCTCTCCAACACAGGGAATGTGTTGGATAAAAATTATATGTGGAAAATGTGCGTAAGACAACTAGAAAATGAATGTGACGTTATCACTGTGTTTAACTTCAAACTTCGCTCTCTAATTCCAATAGTTGTCACAGTTTTCTGAAAACCTCAAGTGTAACTTACATGAGATTTCTTCTCCCTAGTGATTCAGCAAACAAAAGCCTAAAATTCTTCTCCAAATCGCCATTTCCCCTCACATTCCTAATTCAAGCTCAAAGCTTTATTTAATTTAACCACATTTAGCAAATAAGTTTAAGTTATGTACTCTGATTGATGCAGTATTTCTTACGGATATAGATTCTGAATCTATTGTATGCCCTCGAAAAGGGTTTAGAGTTTAGACAGTTTAGAATTTGGAACCAATTTCAATGTCTCCAGAAAAGATCCAAATCTGATAACTTGCCGTTTCTCCTGTATGGCCAGCCATCTCGCTGTCCTCAAGGGATTGCTACATCCTGGAGAAGGGGATAACACAGATGGACGGAGATTTTTTATTTACAGGAACAGTATCTGGAAGTGTCTTTTGGTTTAGCATCTTGATCTTTTATCCTAAGCAACTACGACTATTTGAAAGGCAGAACAAAAAAAAAATTGCTACTAGGGGAAAGAAATATTGCCTGAAGAAAATGTATCAATGACAACTCCTAGATACTAACTGTGGTGCCTTTAGTTTCATTTCCAGTCACACGATGAGCATCTACTATGAGCTAGGTACCATATTAAATTCTAGACAAGCTCTGTTCAATAGAAATAGATTCCAGCCACTTACATAACTTTAAGGTTTCTAGTGGCCACATGAAAGCCATTAAAGAGAAAAGGGTAAAATTGAATATTTGCATCGTCTCAACATGTAATCAATACAAAAATAATGAATGAGGTGTTGCTTTTTTAATACTGCATCTTCAAAATCTGATGTGTTTCTCACTTACAGCCACAGCTTAACTTGGACTCACCACCTGTCAAGTGCTCAAGAGCCACGTGTGCGGTGGTTACGACATCGAGCAGCAGAGCTCCAGAGAGGCAAATGTTAATGAGGACAGTGCTAGTTACAGAGTTGCTGGACGATCTAGGCTCCCTTGTAAGAACCAGTGCCCCGGGGAAGAAACAGAACTCTATGAGGTAACAATGTGGGTGTGTCATCTGCATGTGCCCATATTATGGGAACGTAGATGGGAAGTGACCAAGACCGACAAGTGATGTCGTCGTGCCCGAGACGCATGAGAACCTCATTTTTTAGATGCTGCTGGCTCAAGACCGCATTTTATGCTATGGCTTTTGTCATCTGAATTCTCAGTAGCAGTCTCAGAGCTAATATGCTTCACTGGACCCTGGAGGATATTGTCTCACACAGCCCACTGGGTTTCAGATAAACAGTCTGTGTCCTTCATTGCCTTCCTGGAAACTGATAACTAAACTCTTCCTCACCAGACTTTTGGACTTTTTTAACTTTCCCTTTGTCTAGTCTCTTTTGATATCTCTGTTACTATCCTTTATTTTTTTTTTCCTGCTTATCTAATTCCTTTATCTTGTTCAAGTTTAAAAAAAAAAAAAGTCCTTTGTCTGGGGCCTGAGGCCTGTTAAGGCATCTATGGGTACAGCTTATGCACACTGATGAGGAGAAATGTTAAAACACAGAGCTAAAATGTATTAAGTATTTAGGCCACGTGCAGTGGCTTGCGCCTGTAATCCCAGCACTTTGGGAGGCCTATGCGGGTGGATCACAAGGTCAAGAGATCGAGACCATCCTGACCAACATGGTGAAACCCCGTCTCTACTAAAAAAATACAAAAAATTGGCCTGGCGTGGTGGTGTGTGCTTGTAATCCCAGCTACTCGGGAGGCTGAGGTGGAAGAATCACTTGAACCAGGAGGCGGAGGTTGCACTGAGCCAAGTTGCTGGGATTACAGGAGTGAGCCACAGCACCTGGCCTACCTCAAGTTTAAGAAGACAGTTAATACGGTTTGGCTGTGTCCCCACCCAAATCTTATCTAGAATTGTAGTTCTCACAATCCCTGCATGTCATGGGAAGGACCTAGTGGGAGGTAATTGAATCTTGGGGGTGGGTTTTTCCCATGCCATTCTCACAATAGTGAATAAGTCTCATGAGATCTGAGGGCTTTATAAGGGGAGTTCCCTTGCACACACTCTCTTGCCTGCTGCCATGTAAGATGTGCCTTTACTCTTCTTTGCCTTCCGCCATGATTGTGAGGCCTCCCCAGCCATGAGGAACTGTAAGTCCATTAAACTTCTTTTTCTTTATAAATTACCCAGTCTCAGTTATGTTTTCATAGCAATATGAAGATGGACTAAAACAACAACATTTTTAGTTAGGCTCCCAGCTCAGCACCCTTTCAGCAGCATTTGGGTTATTAGTCTTCAGCCACTGCTGTTATATTTTCTCTGCTCCTTTCCCTCCCACTTCCCCTCTGTCACCTGCCACCAGGCTGGTACTTCCAGAAACCCCATGTGCAGAAGCTTGAGAGCCCAGGCAGGGAAAGCAACATGACAGGCAGAAATATCCCTGAGAAGTCAGGTGCTTTATTGGCTGGTCACTGTGAACCTTACACTCTAAAGGCTAGATGCCTGGGCTTCCTTCCCGAGATCTTAAGGCTGGATCTGAGGATAAGTGGCAAATAAGTGGGGCTTACTCTTCTCCTCTACTGTGATCATCCTTATCTGCCCTGTGCCATCCCGTTGCCCTCTAGTTAAACCTGACAGCCTGAACTCACAGGGCCACGCTGCCACCCTGCCAGACCTCCCCTCCATCTGTCTCCCTCTTTGCTTGATGTCTGATAGCTGTCATTTAGTAAAGAGCAATGCGCTGATGCCCGATAGGAGCTGGATATGTACTCAATAACCAGGAGTGCTTGCACGTGGCGAAATAGGGACTAATATTATATTTCCATACAATCATGTGGAGTGAGATCCAAGTGGTGGAACGCCAGATTCCCTGACAAAAGGACTGTCGTCTAAAATTGCGTAGACCAAGCTTGTCCAGTCCACAGCCCACAGGCCGCAAGAACCCAGGACAGCTTTGAATGTGGCCCAATACAAATTTGTAAACTTTCATAAAACACGATGAGATTTACACATGGACTTTTTTTTTTTTTCTCATCAGCTATCAATCAGCTATCATCAGTGTATTTTATGTGTGGCCCAAGACAATTCTTCTTCTGTGACCCAGGGAAGCCAAAAGATTAGACACCCCTGGCGTCAATGGTTCTCTACATAAGACTTGAAGCCAAGGAAGTGAGTGAGGTGGTCAACCCACTCAGCACGCTACTCACCAAGCCACACACCCTGGCACAGAACTGTGTCCTCCTGAAGGAAAGAGTACCCTTTGCTGACTTTCACAATCCTACTGTAGTACTATAGTAGCTACTGGCATCTTTGTGCTTAAGGGGGCTTTGGATAGAAGAAGTCTTAGCCTTTTAACACACATTTTACAGGCTCATGCCTGTAATCTCAGCAACTTGGAAGACTGAGGTAGGAGGATCTCTTGAAGCCAGGAATTCAAGACCAGACTGGGCAACATAGCAAGACCCTCAGCTCTACAAAAAACAAACACATACCCAGGTGTAGTGGTGTGCACTTGTAGTCTCAGCTACTCAGAGGCTAAAGTGGGAGGATCTTTCAAGCTCAGGAGTTTGAAGCTGCAGTGAGCCATGATTGTGCCACTGCCCTCCAGCCTGGGCAACAGAGCAAGGCCCTATCTCTAAACAAAACAAAACACATCTTTTACTCTGGAAGGTGCATATTTGTGATCATTTTAGGTCCTGACTATGAGATTCTCACAAAGAGAAACAGAAAAAGAACAGAAATGTCAATCATTTCAATAAATCTTATTTTGGGCCCAATGTGAATCGTCTCTCCTCAGGACTCTGGTTTGCTGGCATTCAGATGGAGCTTTTCATGACAGCAGGAGGCTTGGGTATCTTCCTCATGCTCTCTCAGGGGTGATCTTTACTAAGAACTGGGGGAGAAGAGAGTCATGTCCAGATGTAGGAGACCTTCTGGAGAAAGGTCTGAGGGACATAACTGTTGCAGATTGCCGTCCTGGTGCTATAAAATCATCCTCACAATATGACTCCCACTCTATAAACACACTGTTAATTAAAAGAAAAACTTATTAAGTATTCTTATAAAATCCAAAATATCCCCTAGCCATCTCCCTCCCTTTCTCCTCCTTGCCATATGACAATAATCAACCATTTTTTTATTTTTTATTTTTTTTATTTTTTGAGACGGAGTTTCGCTCTTGTTACCCAGGCTGGAGTGCAATGGCGCGATCTCGGCTCACCGCAACCTCCGCCTCCTGGGTTCAGGCAATTCTCCTGCCTCAGCCTCCTGAGTAGCTGGGATTATAGGCACGCGCCACCATGCCCAGCTAATTTTTTGTATTTTTAGTAGAGACGGGGTTTCACCATGTTGACCAGGTTGGTCTCGATCTCTCGACCTTGTGATCCACCCGCCTCGGCCTCCCAAAGTGCTGGGATTACAGGCTTGAGCCACCGCGCCCAGCCAATCAACCATTTTTAAAAACGTTTTTAGCGCATTCTCTGTGCCGGCAGTGACAAAGAAGACAGTCTGTGGTCTCATAGAGCTTATCATGGGTTTCTAGGCTCATTTCTCTCAACAGAAAAGTTTAGGTTTAAGATGGTGTCTAGGAATTTGATGTTCAGGTTCCCAGAAATCACTGGTTTCCCTGGCATGTTCTGTAATATGTCCTTAAATGCTGAAGAGACTTAACTCTGAGGTCACTAATTACGTGTCAAGGAAAACAGAGTGCGCAGTCCTTTCCGAAGAAATGGAGCTGTTTCTTTTCTCTGTTCTCTTTAACTAGTTAAATATATCTGGATTTCCCAAACACCAAAAAAAAAAAAAAAAAAAAAAAAGACACTGACCTCCAAGACAGGACCTCAACCCCTCCACCCCACAACCGCCTTCTCAAACCTCCTCTCCAGGCTTTGGTTAGTAAGCTAAGCATTTAGATTTTTTTTTTTAATTCACTCTCTTCTCTAAAGGTTTTCGTACCATCTGTGTAAAAATGTACACATTCATTTGTTTGCCGTCAGGTATTTGTTGAGTACCTGTATTCATTTGCAATGAGTTCGGATAAGCAAAAATAAATAAAAGTGATAAGACGTCGTTCCTATCATTTGGGAACTGGCTGGGCAGTGGGGAGGCAGACAGGTACAGAAAGCATTTCACTTCAGGGTGGAGCTCCAACCGAAAGGCAAAGAACATAGCCACTGATTTTAGCTGATGAAATTGAGGCGGCCTCATGCAGGAGGTGGTTTTTGACCTGAGTCTTAGAGAGTGAATAGGAATTAACCAGGCAGAGAAACAAGGCAAGACAATTCCAGGCAGAGGAAACAGCGTGTGCAAAGTCCCAAGGACAGTATCCTGGGGATCCTATAGAGAGACAGACAGCATCCCTCAAATGTACTTCCTCTCTATTTGAAAACCTGTGAATGAAGGAGAGAAGTCTTCTGTTCCCCACAAGCCTCTACCCCACACGTCCACACACCCAATATGCAGTAACAGGATAGACACAGGATCACGGCTATAGACTCTCCCATTCAGAAAGCGTGAAACAGGAGGCATAGAGTTACCAGCCTACAGCAGTTCTGAAATCTGGCAGCACACATGTGGTCAGTTCCTTGATTAGGGATCAAGCCCCAAGAATTATTCCCAGTGGCTCTTGCTTTTTACCCTCTGTATCATCTTTCTTTTTCTGTAAAACATTGTTCACATTTGCAACTGAGTGTATTTCTCAGACTATTCTCTGCCTATAAAAGTTTGGGAATCCAAAGTCTTTTTATTTTGCTCTGCACTTTCTATGACTCTTTTAGTCCAAGGTGATGGTGTTTCTGCTTGTAAAATTCTCTTAGAATCTTTAGGAGTCTCCTGTGAATCTTATTGGGGTGTGCATCACCATTTAAAAAGTTTGTGAGATTTTTCTTAATGGCACAGATGACAATAAGGTTCACAAGGGCAGGGGACATCCCACACATCTCTTCAGGGTAAGCCACCCTCTACCCTGAGCTTCTGTTGAAGCTGCCAAAGAATCCTAAAAGCCCTGGGTTTCTGTTTGTTTTGACTGAAGAGTTCTCCAAGGCATTTCCTTATTAAGTCTTTCCAAGATCTTAACAAAGGATTTTATGGTCACATTCTTACATTCTTTTTTCTTTTTCTTTTTTTTTTTATTTGAGACTGAATCTTGCTCTGTCACCCAGGCTAGAGTACAGTGGTGCCATCTCAGGTCACTGCAATCTCTGCCTCCTGGATTCAAGCAATTCTCATGCCTCAGCCTTTCAAGTAGCTGGGATTACAGGCCTGAACTACTATGTCCAGCTAATTTTTATGTTTTTAGTAGAGATGGGGTGTCATTATGTTGCCAGGCTAGTCTCCAACTCCTGGCCTCACGTGATCTACCCACTGCAGCCTTCCATAGTGTTGGGATTGCAGACGTGAGCCACCATGCCCCGCCTATGGTCACAATCTTATTTCCCTCTTTAGACCATGTTCTCCTGACCATTCCCCAAATTTTATTTTTGTACAGAGCCATTTCCTTATTAAACATTGGTTCTTTCTGGAGAGGCTGGGGATCTGCCAACTTTGTAAATTCTGCCTGTTTCATACTGAATAATTTTTTTTTCTTCAGCGTATCCCTGTCCTCTCAAATTTTAACACAAGCAGCAAGACAAAGCCAGGGACGTCTTTAACATTGCGTGGAAATCTCCTTAGCTAGACCAACCTATCCATGAGATACCTCTGTTTTCCACGTGTACCACAGGTAATGTGGGTTGCCTGTGTCCCCACCCAAATCTCATCTTGAATTGTAGTTCCCATAATTCCCTTGTGTTGTGGGAGGGTCCCAGTGGGAGAAAACTGAATCCTAGGGGCAGTTTGCCCCATCCTGTTCTCATGGTAGTGAATAGGTCTCATGAGGTCTGATGGTTTTTTAAGGGGAAACCCCTCTCACCTGGCTCTCATTCTCTCTGCCAGTTGCCAAGTAAGAGATCCCTGCCTTCATCTTCCACCATGATTGTGAGGCATCCCCAGCCGTGGGTAACTGTGAGTCAAATAAACCTCTTTTCTTTATACATTACCCAGTCTCAGGTATGTCTTTATCAGCAGCATCAAAACAGACTCATATAGCAGGCAAAAATGTTGGTGAACTTTCTGCCTCTTCATGGAGCCTCTTTTTTTCTGGTTTCCAGTAACATTTTCCTCACTTTTCTTAAATCCTTGACAAATGGTCTTCTTTAGGGACATCAGTCTTCTGCTAACAGTCTCTATGAGACACTCAATAGAGTTTTTACTAAATACTCTTCTCAAAGACCTTCTGACATCTGCCCACCGCAATCCCAAAACCACCTCCGTATTTTAGGGTCTCTGTTACAGCAGCACCTCACTCACCTCTTACCTTCTGCACCCTCACTTCAGATTCCCCTGCCCATTTACATCTCCAGCTATAGCCCATCAGGCCCACTTTGGTCTCATTGAAGCAGAAGGCAGGCAATTTTTTCCAGAACTTCTGCCCCTTCCCAAGGTCCCAGGAAATAATTCTAATGTGTCCTCCCAAAGATGAGTTCCCCAGAGAAGCTCTCTTGGTAAAGGGCTAACAGATAGGGTTATTGAAAGAAGTTAATGATGCTGTCTTCAAAAACAAACACCATTTCAGGACACCAAATATTTTCTTTTTTAAAAAAAAAAAAAAACAGCGAATTTTATTTTTCTTTTCTTTTCTTTTTTTTTCTTTTCTTTTTCTTTTTTTTTTTTTTTGAGACGGAGTTTCGCTCTTGTTACCCAGGCTGGAGTGCAATGGCGCGATCTCGGCTCACCACAACCTCCACCTCCTGGATTCAAGCAATTCTCCTGCCTCAGCCTCCTGAGTAGCTGGGATTACAGGCACGCGCCACCATGCCCAGCTAATTTTTTGTATTTTTAGTAGAGACAGGGTTTCACCTTGTTGACCAGGATGGTCTTGATCTCTTGACCTTGTGATTCACCCGCCTCGGCCTCCCAAAGTGCTGGAATTACAGGCTTGAGCCACCGCGCCCGGCCTGACACCAAATATTTTCTCCAGAAAAAAGTATCAAAGTTCTCTGGGAAATATTTTCAACTGTCTGTTTGAGAGCAAGATCCAGAGAATGAGATCTATTCTAATATTTTTTTAAAAAAAACAAGACAGGGAAAACATGTAAGATTAAATTTAGGTTAGGCTAATGTGAGCTTTTATTTATCTATTTATTTTATGACAGAGTCTCACACTTTCACCCAGGCTGGAACTCAGTGGTGTGATCTTGGCTCACTGCAACCTGTCTCCTGGGTTCAAGCAATTCTTCTGCCTTGACCTCTTGAGTAGCTGGGATTACAGGCATCCACCACCACACTTGGCTAATTTTTGTATTTTTAATAGAGATGAAGTTTCACCATGTTGGCCAGCCTGGTCTCAAACTCCTGACCTCAAGTGATCTGCCTGTCTCGGCCTCCCAAAGTGCTGGGATTGCAGGTGTGAGCCACTGGGTCAGCCCGGCTTTATTTTAAAACACTCCTAGCGCAACAGTGGAAGACATGCCTGGCAAAATGGGAAAGGCCAGGAGCCAAGGACTCATGCAGACCTAGACTGCGAAGTGGGCAAGTTTCTTCATCCCCATGAGGACCTGCTTTCTCATCCCCAACGGGGACATGGTCATGATAACTACCTCACAAGGCTACTGTAAGGATCAGAGGAGGTGAAATGTATGTGAAATAGCCAAGCACAGCATCTAGCACATGATCAATAAATTATCCTGGACTCATTCATGGGGACACCACACAAACGAATCCTTGTGTTTTCCTAGAAGCCTCCATTTGGCTTTTCAGAAGTTCTGGAATCAGAATTCTGTTCTCCAACTCCCTGGGGAGCATGTGGTGGCTGCGAAAGAGTAGGAGGAAGGACAGCTTGTCTCTCACCCTGTTAGGAATTAGATTCTCTCCCATACTTAAAAAAAAAAATCCCACATTTAGGACTATGGAATGTGCAACTCTCCCAGGCCCCATTAAACCTTTTCTCAACTGACGGTTTCAGTGAAGAAACAATATCAACTTCATTTTATATCTGCCCTAAATTCACCCTTGATCTACCTCTGGGTTTCTCTGCTTCCCAGCCCAAATCTCCCTCCAGCTTTGACTGTTCAACTCTTTTTCATGGAATTAGATGAAGGACAGATGAAGAAGAAAAGGAGATTCGGAGGAGAATAAATTTTAGAGATCAGAAAGGAAAAGCAATGAAGCATGTGGACGTGAGAGGAAGGTATGGGGAAGACATGAATGAAAGCAGAGACACAAAGGGACAGGGGCTGAAGGCAAAGAGTTTAAAGGGTGCTTCACGGAAAAGAGCCATGGAAAGAGGGAGTCAAGAGACGGAGTTAATGAGACCTGCTGCCGCAACTTCCTCTTCTTGCTCTTCTCACACCTGCCTCTTTACCTGATCCTACCATTTTATTAGATAGTTGTTTCTGCCTCCTTTGCTACATTCCAGCTTAGCTCAGGCCATGTTGTCTCTTGCCCTGGGGATGGCAATGGCTTCCGATCCAGCTGATCCTCCCACCCTATGCCCCACACCCCTGACCTACCACCGATCTGTTGTTCTTAGTTCCATAGCCCAAGTGGCCTCTCTTTAGTTTGACCTAGTTCCTGGCCCAGCCCCAAGCTTAAAACCCAGGTACAGGTGGGTCCCTGTGCTTTTGGGCCAAGTCTGCCCTCCTCATGGTGGTACATTGCTTCCTCACTAGCCTCATCTCTCTCCCGCTCCCTGCTCCTCCTCTCTAGGCAGCATGCCACTCCCAGAGTTGGCCTTGTTTCTGCACCTGTTTTCCCAAGCTCTGGCTCTCTCTCTCTGTCCTTTCTCTTTCATCAATCCAATTTCTGTGCCTTTAGCCATGGTATTTCCTCTTTTTCTTTATTTTTTTTTAAATTTATTTTATTTATTTATTTATTTATTTATTTATTATTTTATTTTATTTTATTTTATTTTTTTTTTGAGACGGAGTCTCGCTCTGTCACGAGGCTGGAGTGCAATGGCGCAATCTCGGCTCACTGCAACCTCTGCCTCCTAGGTTCAAACAATTTTTCCGCCTCAGCCTCCTGAGTAGCTGGGACCACAGGCACGTGCCACCATGCTCGGCTAATTTTTGTATTTTTAGTAGAGATGGGATTTCACCATATGTTGGCCAGGATGGTCTCGATCTCTTGACCTGGTGATCCGCCCACCTCAGCCCCTCAAAGTGCGGGGATTGCAGGCATGAGCCACCGCGCCCAGCCGGTATTTCCTCTTTGTATCAGATCCTTTCCTCTTCTTCTTTGTCTAATTCCCATTTAGTTTCCGCGTTTCCTCTCAACCATTCTCTCCTCCTGCTGTCCTTCCCTGCTGTCCCACCCTACCAACACACACACCCCAACAGGCTCTTACTCCCACTCCCCTCCCCTTTCTCTCACCAAAGCTGACCCAGCCACACCTGGTGTCACTTCTGCCTCAGCACTTATCTCAGCACTCATCTTTCTGTCTGTGGGACTAGGAAGAGAACTGCTCCAGAACAGAGACCCTAATTATTAGCATCTAGAATGCCTGGCATGGTTTCCGGAATGTAGATGTGAGAGGAGTTGTGTGATGTCGGTCAAGGGAATGGATGGATGGATGAATGCTCACCTGGTGGCTAAGAAGAGGCAGTCACAAGAGATCCCGTGAAGGAAAAGTATGAGAAAACGTAAAGAAGAAAACAAAGTGTTTGGGTAGAGGGGACATTTATTTTCGCTGGGGGTAGTACCTTGTATTTCAGAGGGAAAAGGCTTCACATCCAAGCACAGTGTTGGGTTCTCTCTGCTGCATCTGGAAGAGTAATGGGGGTGGGAAGGGGTAGGGGGTCTCAGACCCTACAACTGACACCACTCAGGAATCATCTGCAGGGCCTGTCCTCCTGGACCTCTGGATATATAACTTCCTCCCTTGATGCTAACTCTGCTCCAGACACAACCCTGACTGCATCCTAAATCATCACCCAAGACTAGGAACAAGCGCCCAGTCTGTTCTCTTACTCCAATGTCCTCACTTTCTTCCTCCACGCCCACCTTGACTTATTTCACATGTCCACCCGTTCGTACCCCAACCACCCAAATTCACGTATTTTTCCATGTCTTAAGACCTCATGCTATTATTCATCCATTTATCCAAACCCCCCACCAAAGATGTGCTGCCTCCACTTCGTCATTTCCTTACACTCCCAAGGACTCCCGAGCTCTGTTAAGACAATCAGAGTATTTATAGACACTCATTTTTTAAAACCTCCAAGGCACTAAATTGCATCTACCCGAGATACTGCTTTGACTGATCTCCTCTAAGGTTGCAAGGCATACCTTGTAGCTGAAGATTAATGTCTCCGCTTGTTGAGGGTCAGTGACTCATGGAGTTTTATCAGGGCAGAGTGGAAAAGGTAATGGAGAACAGGATCAAGGCCCCCTTCTCCCTCCTCAGCTGCCTCCTGATCCTGTCTCCTTTGGTGCAAATACCATCCCCAGAGCCGGAGCACCACAGTTTATTTTTATCTGTTTATTTTGCAATTAACAGAGAGACAGGGCCCCTTTCTGATGTGCTGGTTCAGAGGTTCAAAGTGTCTAGCTACCTTGACCCCTTCACCAGCCTCCGACATCGCAGTGCGGCTGCCCAACTGCGAAAGATTTATACTTATTTTTATATAATGGAAAACTCATTGCCGGACATCGAGTTACTCACTTTGATTTGTTTTCTTTGGAAGACGCGGCCGGCGGCGGCGGCAGCGCCCCAAGCTGGGTCATTAACATGGCAGCAACAGCAACAAAGACCTTTACAGCCGCTGCCTGTAAACCGTGGATAAAGTTCAAGCATTTATTCTGTTTGAGGCCTCCCAGTGTCTATAAAAGCCCAGCACAATTATATGATCAGTGTCAAGACCCACTTTCCCCTCTTTGTGCTCTGGGATGCATTTCCTTGCCCTGTCCCTCCGTGTTGCCACCGCAGCTGCTCTGGCTTTAATAGCAACCCAAGGCGCACACTATTGGAGTGTTCCTTGGGCTTTGTTTTAAACATGGTTTTTGCTTGTGTTAACTACCGCCTGGCTCTCTGACACCCGTGAATGGGGCTATGCGGGGCTGTCAATCAACAACAATAATAATGCCATCTGGGTTTGAATAATACTAATGAGAAGAAGAAGAAGAGGGATACTGTGTATTAACATAACACCTTTGTCCCACAAGCTCAGAGGGCGTTCGGGATAATAATTCATTCATGCTCTGTGCACTGCTTGGCGGTAGATATTATGATCCCACTGCAGGGGACTGAGACACAGAGAGGGCAAGTGGCTGGCCCCAAGGTCACACAGTAAGTCAGAGATGGTACACAACTTAGTTGTTGTGAGTCCCTGAAAGCATTAGCCCTGTGGGATCACGCTGTACTGTAACTCTGTGCATCTGTTTTTAAAATCTAGCAGTAAAAAGAGCGATATGATCTAGATGTTTCATGCTTTACAGGATGAAGAAAAGGAGAAAATGAAAAGAATGTTTAAGGGTGGAGGACAAACCTCAAAGATCCTCAGTGTTAAAGGAGACACCATCCAAGCCAGGGTCAGGGAAGAGGGTGATGAGATACTAGTAAACCACTCCAAGGGGCCTCTGAGATTTCTGTGGGGCAGAAGGATGGTGGAAACATGTTAAGTAATGATAACCGGATAAAGAGGAAGAGAAATCTCCCAGGCAGGTGAGAAAGCAAGCTAATCACAAGCCAAAAGGCTCATGCAGGATCAAATAAATAGTAGCAGGCATCCAGAAAGGATATTGCTGAAGGCACCAAGAATGTCCCTGTTGGGTCTAAAATCCCATTCTGTACTTTGCAGAGCGCATCAAGGTACCGGGGCCCTATCTCTCTTTTCTCAGCCCCCCCTTAGTGCACAGAGGGGTTCAAACCTGCCTGCCACTTCATGGTGGTCATATCTATCTAACTTCCCTGTGTCTCAGTTTCCACTCTGTAAAATCGGTTAATAATGATCTCATTGGGTTAACTAACATCTTAGAATAACTCCTGAATTGATTTCCCTGACTTCAACGTCTTCCTTGTCTTCTCTATCATTGGGTTGTCACGAGGATTAAATCAATTAATACATAAAATGCTCAGACCAGTTCCCGGCAGGTAGTGGGATCTCAGTAAACATCAACTATTATTATCATAAGTAGCAGTAGATTGTTATTGTTGTCGGCATCAACATCATCATCATCACTGTTATTAACCTCCAGTTTGCCCGTTGCTTATTCCTGAGCAGATAAGAACAAGCACCATGAAGGAGGGTTCAGTCATATAAGGACCTACAATGAATCCCCCCGCCCAGTACCTCTTTCCCTCTTCTGTGCTTGCGTCACTTTCAGTTACTGCACGCTCTGGACCAGCACTTACTTATTCTCACTTGCTCTGTGTCTTGGTTTTGTCTCCTCCAATACAATGTAAACAAACGCACAGTAATTCATCTAATTCTCCTCTATTCCTCCCAGCACCCAGCCTTCGCTTGACAAGTAGCCTCTGCTCAGTAGATGCATTTTACCTTTCCACAATTTCTCCAACACCTGCCATGTGCTTAGCCACCAGGCTGAGGGGCTGCAAGGGTGCATTAGGGAAGACTCTTGTCCTGGGAGTATATACTTCCCAGTATATAAAGAGATAAGCCACATAGCAATTAATCCCCAAAACTTACCATGCATCAGAATCAGTTGGAGGCTTCTTAAAACACAGAACATAGTTAAAATGACCTGGAATGACCATTTACATTTTACCTTTATTCTCTTTCAGTGGAACTATTGTACGTTTGTAAAAGGGAGAGCAACAAGATCAAAATATTATCCCAGGAAATCAACCTTGGAATATTGTAGAAGACAGATAAGACCAGGGAGAGAATGAAGCTGGAGAGATCATAATATGCTAGGTAAGAGAGAAAAGCACTGAACTAAATAATTAATTGATTTACTAATTTTGAGGTCTTCCAAAACCTCTCATGAAATCATTACATTCCTAGTTTCCTCTTTTTTCGTAGAGAGTTGCTAAATCCTTTAGCTGACACTTTCTGCCCCATAAGTTCATTATTTATGGTATCGTCTGTCTTTTGTTTCCGTCCCTGACCCAGTTTAGAAACACTTTATCACTGAGACTGAATCTGAGGCTCTCTCTAGTTTCCAAGGCAAGTATTCTCTGGCAATAGACAGACAGATTTACAGTTCCTCCCCAGAGCTTCAAGGAGAAAGACCCTGATTTCGCGTCTTCACAAACTCCCTCTTCATCTCTCGCCACAAACGCAAGGCTTCTGAACTTAAACTTGGTAACTTGTCTCACAGCTCCTCTTTTCTGGGAGACTGAACTTCTTGAGGACAGAACTAACATCCAGTTCCATGTCTGAGTTTCTGATTTTTAGTGAAGTGACTGTCACAGGGTAGAGGCTTAAGAAATGTTTATTAGGAAAAAAACAACGACAAACTTTATTAAAAGTACCTCATTGTCCTTGTATTCAAATACGTAATATCACATCACATGTAGATACCGTTGTAAAAGCATCTGGTTTACAGGGTTTCCCTTTCAGGCAGAATTTATTATATCCACATCGGAAGGCAGTATTTGTAAGGTCTACCTTCAAGAATAAGAAATCACCTCATTAAACGGAGTTGTTTTCAAAAAACCATATGACTTCCTCCTCCCTCCTTTTTTTTCTCTCCCTACCCCATCCCTCCTCCTTCCCTTTGTCCAACAGGCACACAATAACACTTGGGGCACTGTACCAGCCACCGGGGGAGTTGGTTACTGCCCTTGCAGAGCTTGAACTCCAATGAAAGATAATGGATCCCCCACCATTTTAATCTACAGATTTGCTTTTTATTTGAGAGTAAAACAAGGTTCAGACAACACAGTGCAGGCATGTGGAGGGAGAGGAAAAGAGATCAGACCCTATTGGTACAAGAAGGGGCAGTGTATGAGTCAGCTCTGAGTGGGTAGCTGCCTTTTCAATAGACAGAGAAGGGAGGGAAAGGCTTCGCAGGCTGGAAGCACAGCACTTGAGGGTGTGGTGAGCTCCAGGAAGGGTGAGCAGCCCCGGGGGCGGCCACGGCACTGGCAGATGAACTCCGCCAAGATGGAGGGAGAGAGGATTTTAATGAGCCACGGTGAGGCCGGTGGATCCTGCTCACAGGCAAAGGATAGTGACTGAAGCTTCTGGAACAGTGACATGTACCCAGCAGCTAGTTTTGACAAGAGAGTGCTGGCCCCCTATGGCCAGCCAGGGTTTGCCCTGTGGCTCGAGGTTACTGGGACTTTCTGTACTTTTCCCCAAGGCTGTAGGAAAAATGAGAACTCTAGCCAGATTTGCTGGGCTCGTCTCTCTGTAGCCTAGTGCTCTGGGACCTAGCTGGCTTGGAGGTGGGTTTGTCTCTGGAGTGCTTTCTTGAGAAAAGAGCGCTCCCCGAAAACCCTCTCTCCCTTCCCTCTCTTCACCCGGGAGATTGTCTTTACATTCCGATTGAGACTGAGCTGAAAAAGGTCCTTGGTATCTCTGTGGTCTCTCCAGTGGATTGCCCAACCCAATGGGCGAGGAGCCCCCACGTCTGGCAGACCCAGCCAGCCAATTCCTCACATGTCATGGATTTTCCTGGAGGGAAACAGCGGATGCCACACGGTCATGGCTTGAAAAGATTCCATGCTGTCTGCACAAACAGAGACTGGAGCCTCTGGGAACAGCCTTGCTCTCACCTCACTCCCAGAAAGCCTCCCTGCCCTGGCCCGTGCAAACAGGCAGGGAATTGTTGCCCCCACTTGGACACACTGATGTACTGTGGGGCTGAGGCTTGGGGGTTTTGCCTTAAAAATAATAAATCTCTTCATCTCCTTTCTGCATTGGGCATGCTTGTCTCTGGGGACCTTTCCTTCCCAGACAGCCATAAGCGACAACAGACAAGAGGATTCTTGGGAGGGGCCTGACCGAACTGCAGCCACCTGGGCATCACTAGTGTGGCTAAGAAGAGCATGAGCTGACTTTTACCAGCTCCACCCCTTCTCTACACCCCGCCTTTCCCCACCATCCCACTTCCTTACCAATGAACTGTCCTCTTGCACTTACGCTTTTTCACATTCTGGCCCCTCACTCAGAATGCCCCTTCTTTCTGCTCTGCTTGGAAAACTCCTATTCATTGTTCAATGCTTAGCTTTAAGGACACTCATGCTGTGACATCTTACCCAGCTCCCAGGCAGATAGGTCCTGGTTGCCTCCTCCTCTGTGCTCTTTGGATGTGTCTCGGTGATCATGCTGATGAGACAGACTTGTGGTTGTTTGTTTACATACCATTTCTCCAACCAGACCCTGAGCTGCCAAGGGCAGTGATAATGAGAGCCTTGAGGGGTGGTTATGTAGGTTGTACACTTCCCAAATCCATGGGGTACAATTCACATTGTAGTCTAAATACACGCTGCACAATCCTAAGCAGCAGCTCCTGGGATAGGTAAGACTTAAAAATAGGATCTGGCACATAATAAAAGGTTATTCAACTTAATGTGAGGCTACCACTCAGATTTTTGCTCTTCCTGTTCTGGGAAGAAACAATAGCTCAATAACATTACAGTAAAAAAATGTCCAATTCCCCTTGGAGACAGGACATTGGTTCTAGATCAAGGTGAGAACTGAAGAAGTTCCTTCTGGTCCCCATTTCAAATTGCCAGTGGCTGGTCCAGGGGTGTCAAAGGGGTATCACATCATGGGCCAAATCAGGTTATGAGGTGGTTAAGTGCCTGAAACACTCAACTGAAACATCTTCTGAGTAGCATTCAAATGTGGTGGGGAAGAATGCCCTAATGGGTTTGTGCAGTCTGCTGTGATGCAGAAATGGGACATGGAGCCGCTCCCGCCCCGTGGCTGCCTCCCTCTGTTTTGGTCTGGACTACTGGCACAAGCCGTGCGGAAGACTGGACTATATGATGGTGGTCACTGTTCTGTCTTGTCCTCATGTTCTCAGGGTCCAATGAGCAATACATGAATTTTTGTCCCTGTACCTTAGATGCTCATCTACATAATGTGATGTATTTCTGTTAAGGTTTTGGAGGGCTGAAGCAGAGATCAAAGGGGAAATTGTACTTCCCCCAGTAAAATAAAAAGACCATGTAGGAGATGAAGATGCCTAGGATCCCTTTCAAATCATCAAGCAACAGAGATTTCTCAAAGAACGAAGAGCGGTACTACCATTCAATCCAGTAATCCCATTACTGGGTATATATCCAAAGGACAAGAAATCGTTCTGCCAAAGACACATATGTATACATGTCCGTGGCAGCACTATTCACAATAGCAAAGACACAGAATCAGCCCAAGGTGTCCATCAGTGGTGGATTGGATAAAGAAAATGTGGTGTGGTACATATACATCATAGAATACTATGCAGTGATAAGAGTATGAAATTAATGTCCTTTGCTGCAACATGGATACAGCTGGAGACCATTATCCTAAACGAGTTAACATAGAAACAGAAAACCAAGTATTGAACGTTCTCACTTATAAGAGGGAGCTAAATACTAGGTACTCATATATGTAAAGATGGCAGCAACAGACCCTGAGGACTACTAGATGCAGGAGAGCATCAGAGGAGCAAGGACTGAAAACCTCACTATTGGGTACTATGCTCACTGCCTGGTGGCAGATTCATTCGTATTTCAGACCTCAGCATCATGCAATATACTTTTGTAACAAACCTGCACGTGTACTCTCTGATTCTAAAATAAGAGTTGGAAAAAAAAGAATATTTAAAAACTCATCAAACAACATGGGATCCTTACTACTCCATCCTAGCTCTGACGTCTATGTTTTCTCTATCCCTTCTTTCCCACCACTCCATCTTGAGATTAGGGGAAAACTGAAGATGTGAGGGCAAGACAGAAACTCTGACAGGCGGTTATAATAATAACAGAAATCCTTATTATATGAAACCCAGTAAATGGGCATAAAGACTGCAGAGAAAGGGTTCTGATATACCCTTTATCCTTGGAAGAAGACAGAGAAGCTCTGCAATGGCAGAGCTGTGAACTAGGATTGTGATAACATCCAATGTTCAACTCCAGCCTCAGTCATCAGCAGCCGCATGCCCCAGGCCCAGGCAGCTTGCTCTTGACCCAATTCTTCATTGTCCTTGTCTCTCATCGCTCTTACCTCAGAATTGTGAGGATTGAGTGAGTTCATAAATACTAAGTGCTCAGAACAGAGTCTGACTCGTGGTACGTTTCCATCATTACCATCCCTATTGCAATAACAAATACCATCATATAGTATTGCTTTTCAGCCCAGTAAGGTTGAGAAAACGAACTTAGATGCTGTAACCAAAACACTTGAGAACAGACCGAGGGACATACGGTACACAGATGTGACTGTTTTTCATCACATCAGCCCTGCACTCCTGGCTTTCATGGCATCTATGAGCTTACCTTGGTGTCCCTTTGCTCAGTGGTCTATGAATAACGGAATGATCCAGTGCCCTCAATATGCCAGGCATGCTGCTAGATACCCACACATTTGGTATCGGTCTCAGGCATTCTGTCTTAGGTTCACCTATAAGGTCTTCATATTCCCTGTGAAGTGCTAGGTGATTTCTGCATTTATTAATTATTCTTTTAGTGTATGCTAAGTGTGAAAGCAAGGTCCTAGAGGAAAGAAGGGATCCTTGTCCATCTCTTCACTTGGTTGCACCCACTAACTCCTGTATCCAGAATGCCATGTCCTCCCTTATCTACCTGGCAAACCCCTATTCATCCTTCAAAACCCAGCACAACTATAACCACCTCTGTCAGACCTTTCTTAACATCCCCAACCTCCAAGAAGAGTTAATAACTTTTTGTTGTGAAGTTTTCAGCCTACATTTTATCATAGACTTGTTGAAATTATGACTGATTATTTGCCACACTGCCTCTTGAAGGCAGGAACACCCTAATTTACCTCTGAATTTCAAGAGCCTGAGATGTAGCCTGGCACACAGTAGGTGTTCAGTAGTGTTTGCAGAGTGGGGCCCTTTAGTAACTGTAGTTACTCTTTGGGGTCTCGGGGTTCCATAAGTTTAAGATCTGCTTTTAGGTTGTGAACACCAGGCTGCCAAAGAGATCAAAATAAACATGATGGAAGATCTGTCAATAACATACAACTCCAGAACAACCTACTGGGATTCTGGAACCCTTTTCTTGGATAAGTTTTGCAAACGAGAAAGGATGATATCATAATCCTAGTTCACAGATGGAGTATAGATCCACTGGCTCTCCACTGGCCTTCTCGATTCCAGGAACGGTTAAGTAGATACCTGGACATGTTTAGGGTGCATGCGGATGAAAAGAGCTAGCTTGTCCCCATTGCCCCACTTGTGTTTACCCTTCCACTTTGTTGAGGATGTCTCTTGCCTTTCTGCCCAAGTTATTCCTCTTCCCCAGGCAGCTCAAGTCCCACCTCTTCCACAAAGCCTCTCTGGTCAGCCCAGTCCAAAGGGCAATCCCTCTGCTCTGGGTTCTGGGCAATGTGGCATGTACCAGGCCCCTAAGTGGTTCAGAAACACGTTGCTTGACTTCATAGTGGGAAATTCCTTTGAAAGGAAAAGTATTTCTCTTAGTCCCCTTGTTTCCTCTCCAGGGCCAGGCACAGTTTGGGACACTAGCGTGTGTGTGCATGTGTATGAGTGTGTGTTGTTGCCATGGCAACGCAATGTGAATAATCCGAATCGGAGATCCTGGTGTCATACATCTGGAACAAAATAAACTCATTTATGACATCTTCCAGCATGTACAATGTCTCTGAAACATTGAGATCTCAAAGAAACAAGACAGCTCCAAAACAGGGTGGAGAGCTCACATTCTTTCCTTGCCTGTCTGCCTGCCCTCCCCCCTGCCCACCTCCCCATATGCAGAATGGAAACTTTCAGGGGAAAAGAATTTTGAACAGCTGTTGTGAGAGACCACACAGACTTCCCCAACATCTGCTCGCACACAGCCGGTGAGCTCATTTCCCGGGGAGATGCTGTCTGAGTCTGTGGGGTCCACTTAAGGATACCTTGGGAGGGGCTGAGGAGGAAAGAGGAAGTGGCCCCAGGTGGAGGGGGAGCTTTCTCATGTCAGAAAACTCCCTAGAGACAGATTAAAGGGAAGGTGATCCCACAGATTCCTTCCTTGCCTAGGAGAGTTTGCTTTCCAGAAAGCCCCTTTGCACATTATGTTTAAAAAGTGGTCTTTTCAAATTTACAACTGATTCTAAAAAGAACTTTGACTTCATCAGATCCTCCTTTCCTCCTCCAAAAAGCTGAAGTCAAGAAGCAATTGCCGGTTTACAAAATGTCCTGCAAAGGGTTATGGTCACAGGCAATGACGGCTGCCCCCACGCTTTTTCATGTTGAAAATAATATTCTGGTTTCTACAGCGCTCTGTGGGCTCCAAAGAGCTTTCACCCATAGTAATGTATTAAATCCTCAAGTGGCTTTCTGGGAGACACAGAGAAGATATTGCTAGCATTCGTGTTGGCACCAGAATTAGTATTGATAAGAATATTGGCATTGGCATGGGACGAATTAGCCCTGAATTTCAAATGTTGAAGCTGAGGCTTATGGAAGTTTTGTGAATTGTCCAAGTTCACAAAACAGAGCAGAGAACTTAGAGTCTTATGTTTGACCTGTCCCTTTTGCTAAACCGTGAAGTCATCTTTCACAAAATAACAGCTTGTTTGCAAGTTAGCTTTCCCTTCTTCTCCCATTTCTTGGACCCCCCGCCTCACAGATCCAACCAAGCCCCGGGATTTTTATGGGTGCAACACAATCACTTTCTAAGTTGGGTTTTGGCCCCACACCCTGACAAAGAAACACAAGAGAGGTCCACAGAGGACACCTATCTCTTTTGGCAATTCCATCATCAGCCTCTGGATGTGAGCTGTGCCTCCCATACTAGATCAGAAAGTGGGTGATCTGGGTGCCCAGGCAGCCTCTGCCTCTACTGTCCGCTACTGCAACTCATCCACCCTTTTCACCTGTAAAATGAGGAAGTTAGACACTCCCAGCTCAGGTCTTCTGTGATTAGGTGGTGCTGTGATTCCATGACAGTCTTCCATGATTCAAGAGCAGACAGGTTACAGGGGTGGTGAATTTTCCTTGAGGGAACCCGTGTCTGGGACCCTTCCCTCTACACTCACTCACTCGCCCCATGCCTGCTGTCAGCCTGGAGCTGGCCTGGCCCTGCCTGGCTTGGAGACATCATTGTGCAGTATCAGTTGAAGGTTTGGGTGAGGGCGGGCTGAGGCTGGCGGGGGGGAGACTCGCTGGGGTATTTTTTTCAGATGCATATGTCCCCTCTCAGGCAGCCCTTTCAGAGCTCTGGACAATGTGCTCTTTTTGTCTCCAGCCCTTTCAGCCGCCTGTTCATTCTCTTTGCATCTGCTGTCACACAGGACATCCCGGCTGGCAGGCGACCACGGGGACACATTGTGCTCCCTTAATGAAGCATAGGGCTGGTGATACAGGGCTGGGGGTGCTGCAGGAGCAAGGGGTGAGCAGAGGGGCACCCCATCTTTCTACTCCAGGCTCCTCCTGGGGTAAAGGACAATTGCCCCCCCTTTTATTCCTCATGGTCCAAATGGATGTGCCTGCAAGGAAGGAACTCACTCGTTTCAAGTGAGAGGTTTGGTGACTGGGGTGGCAAGGGGGTGATGGAAGAGAGACAGCTCAGCTTCTTCTCCAGGAAAAAAGGGCACTGCTGAGCAGGTGGGCAGGAGGTCCTGGAAAAGGAGCATGAGCCAAGAGCACTTTGCCCACATCCTCTGCACAGAGAGACTCCAAACACCATGTAACGTGACTGGGAAGCAGGGGACAGTGGAGAATCCCCTTTCATTCTTTAAAAGCTGACAGTGTCACCGTCCACCTGGGGTTAGTGTCTAAGGAGTGAGTCCTTGAGCCAGGAGGTTTGGTGAAATAACCTCTGAGGGTCCCTTCAGGTCCTAATGTGTTGTGGATGGAGGTCCTCTCCATCCAGGCGAAAAAGAAAGGTTGGCTCCAGGACTTTATGTACTATGGCCAACGGCCGGGCAGCATGCAGCAGAATGCAAGATGAGCAGCTGGCTTACAGGGTGAGATCATGAAGGATTCTTCCCCAGCCCCAGATGTTCTTTAAGAGTGTCCTCTCATCATCCCCACCCTCACCCCACAAGAATAGAGAAAAATGAAATCAGCAGAATCCCAGGGAACAGAGGTTTTTCTACCTGTGTGGCTTGTAACAACACATCTCTGATCTTTTCACCAGTGAAGGTGATGCCACCAGGGCTGATGACTATCTGTGCTGTGGGTGTGGCTGGCAGGCCCCAGGGCACTTCCCACCACGAAGCCAGCCAGATAAGGCAGCCCGGATGTCTTTAAACAAGGCTACCTGTGGTAGTGCGGGCTCCACCTGCAGCTTTCAGGTCAGCAGAAGTCCTTTTCCCAAAAGACAGCCCTTCTCCCCCAGGCCCCTTTCTGCTTGCTGTGGAGTTACCTTGCAGAAGCCCAGGGTTCACTACAATGTTCTGGCATGTGCAGATGCCTTCCCAACTCTTACTGCAACTTGGAGTTTGTCTTTCTGGTCTGTTTACCGCACCCCCAACCCCCGGCCCACCCCTCACCCTTCCTGGCCTGCTTACCCGCCCACCACCCTAAGAAAAAAGCCTGGGCCTTGTCCAACAAGGCCCCCTGTCCCCTTTAACAAGCGAAGTGTGCTGGCATTGCAATTGGTGGTCTTCTCCCCTGAAGGTCGTTAATTAGTACAGAATGTAGACTTCAGTTGTCTTGCCAGCCCCGATGAAAACGCAGCTGGCAGGTAGCCGAGACAGAGGAATTTGTCATAGGTTAGATCAGCCCAAGCTCTAAGGACCAAGTGTACAGCTTATGCAAATAGTTTTGCTTAGCATGGATCCTGTGTTCTTATTCCCCCTCTCTCCCCCCAAGATTTTTTTTTTAACTAAAGGGTGGGGAGGGAGTGGGGGAACAAGGGAAGGAGGGAGAACAAGCACTTACTTGCCAGATCTCATTCTAAATCAGAAAGGAGCAAATTGCTTTCCCTAAAAAAGAAAAAGGCAGGGAAAAAAGAAGACAAAACACCCATCCTTTGGTCTAATGTACCAAGCATTTGAAAGCTGAATTGCTCAATAGGAACGACTAGCAGTGAGTGTATTTGGAGAGACTATTATCCCCATCAAAACCCATTCACACTCTCTGGGAGGCCTGCAGAGCACCTGGGTGGGGACTTGGAACATTGGGGTTCTGTTCCTCTCCCTGCCCTGATGGTGTCACCTCCTCAATCCTGCCCTGGTTTTCTCAACTTTGGCAGACACTTAGTGCTAGCCTCAATTAGACAGAGCATCTGGGCACCCATGAATCCCAGAAGAGAGAAGGGTTATGGTGGCTTTTCTCAGCATGTGCAGCAGTAGCTTGGCATACTATAAAGACCTCAAAGTCGGGTGGCCAAGCCACTTATGAGCTGTCTGATTTGGACACATTACTTAACCCCTCTGAGCTTCAGCTCCCTCATCTATAAAAACAGGGACAGCAATCTTTCCCTCGTATTCCCTCATTGGTGTACCTGGCACCTAGTAAAGCCTCAATTAATATTTGATGAGAATGAATGAAGCAAGATAACACAAGGAGGTAACAAGCATGCTGTCTGGTGGAGAGAAGATACTCAGGGAAGTGTTGGCATGCTGATTATGGTGATGAGACCGAAAAATAACCATGAGAAAAGTTGGATTTCAAAGTTTGAAAACTTCACTGAAGGCATTTTGAGTTGGCTCAACAGTGGTGGAAGTGAAGATGAGGGGAGGGAGTAAGAGAAGAAAACCTCAGGGTTTGTCTAGGACAGGGATTTTTAACCTCAGAGTCATTGACATTTTGGACAGAATAATTCTTGGCTGTGGAGGACTTTCCTGTGCAATGTAAGATGGTTAGTAGCATCCTCTACCTGCTAGATACCAGTTGTACCTTCCTCAGCTGTGACAACTAAAAATGTCTCCATACACTTCCAAATGTTCCCTGGAGGGCAAAGTGTTCCCCGGTTGAGAACTACCACTGATCTAAGACAAGTGCCTCCAGGAAAGCTGATTAGCAATCTGGTGAACTCCATAGGCTGTGGCTCTGTGACACTTACATTTCAGCTGCTACCTAACACTGTGGCAGAACTAGCAATGACTTGCTTAAGGACTATTCTGAAAGTCAAAGGACAGTGTGAACCAGATTGATGAAAAGGGTATTACAGACTTCAAGTTTCTAGACCAGCATGTAAGGGGCTTGGAAGTTGCCATTCTGTCCTAATAAGTGAAAAGATGAACAAACTGAAAAATCAACAATTCTTCTTAAAACTATCAGGGACATGAAATCATAGGGTAAACTGCTGCCTCCCAAATTAGAGAGACAGACAGGTGAATACGGAGAATTACAACTTAACTGGAGCCAGAACTTACAAACAGAAATCACTGCAGGAACGAGTGCCCACCTTGGAAAACTAAGCTGTAACTGACAAATTACTGCAGGCTCAGTGTGGACAAGTTTGAGTGTTAAAAACTCTGGTGGAACCCAATCACAGTGGGGTAACCATACTTTTATGAGTTTCATTGCAGGAGCTCCGCCAGGTTCTTACAGTGAATATCAGAGGAAAGTCCCCTTGTGTTCCTAGCAGGTAAAGGGTGAAAAGAACCATTTTGAAATACACCAGAATACTCTGTCTCCCCTCAAGAGAAATTCTTCTATAACAACCTAAAATGTTGGCATTCTACCAGAACCTGGCTAAACTGGGGAAAGGGAAATATACCCAACTCTGGCCCCTCAGGATGTGATCAAGGGACGAAGGTGGGTTCAAGGCAGGAAACTATACAGGCCCAAGATGGTGTCTTGGGTCCATAGGGCCAGGCCTCATTGTGTTTCAGCCCAGATCTCACGGTCCAGGATGGCTGTGGTAGTGATAATGCCTGTGGCTGGGTCTATGCAGAACAATCCATGTGCCGGCTGGGATGCGGCCAGACTGTAGAAAATCTGTCCTCCAGAGCCTTTTTCCAGGTCATCTGCCTCCACCTGGTGAGGGTGGCGACTGAGAAGCACTTGTGAAGTTTACAGCCCAGGCGCACAGGGAGATTGAGACCTACTCAGAGGACTATAGAATGTTTACCCTCCTCTCATGCCTCACCACCACACATTAACGGCCTGTTTACAGCAGTTCCTTCCATCCAGTGTGTCCAGCTATCAAGAAAATGACAAGACATATTAAAAGCCAAAATCACAATTTGAAGAGACAGAAAAAGCATTAGAACCAGACTCAGATACCTCAGAGATGTTGGAATTACCAAATTGAGAATTTAAAACAGCTATGATGATTAATGTGTGAAGGGTTCTAATAAATAAAGTAGGCAGCAGGTAAGAAAAAGATGAGCCATGTAAGCAGAGATAAAAATTCTCCAAAACAAAAAAAAAGGGTTAGAGTTAAAAAAAAAACAACAACACACTAGTGATAAATAATAATAATAATAATAATAATAAGCTAGAGATTTGGGGAAAAAAAGTCTTTGATAAGTTCATTAGTAGACTGGACACAGCTAAGGGAAAAAAGTGCCTGAGCTACAGAATATGTCAAGAGAAACTTTCAAAATGAAAACACAAAGAAAAAATAGACTGGGGGAAAAAAAGAGAAAAATCTACGAACTGTGGGATGTTTACAAAAGGTGTAACATTCTTATAATGGGAATATCAGAAGTAAAAGAAATTAACAGAATAAATATTTGAAGCAACAATAACTGAAAATTTCCACAAATTTGTGTTTGATCAGACATGAAACCATGGATCTATTAAATCATAGATCCAAGCCAGGCGCAGTGGCTCACGCCTGTAATCGCAGCACTTTGGGAGGCCAAGGCGGGTGGATCACAAGGTCAGGAGTTCGAGACCAGCCCAGCCAAAATGTTGAAACCCTGTCTCTACTAAAAACACAAAAATTAGCTGGGTGCGGTGGCACGCGCCTGTAATCCCAGCTACTCAGGAGGCTGAGGCAGGAGAATCACTTTAACCTGGGACGTGGAGGTTGCAGTGAGCCAAGATCGCGCCACTGCACTTCAGCCTGGGTGACAAAGTGAGACTCTGTCTCAGAAAAAAAAAAAAAAAAAAAAAAAATCACAGATCTATATTAAAAGTTGTTTGATATCATTAATGACAAAGGAAATGCAAATCAAAACAACAATGAAGTATCCACATCCATTAGGATGGCTATGATCAAAAATCAGAAAATAGTAAGCACTGACAAGGATACGGAGATGATGATTGATGAGAATATTGGAACCCTTGTGCATTGCTGAGGAGAATTTTAAATCATGTAGCCATTAGGGGAAACAGTACTGAAGTTTCCTCCAAAACAATCACAAATAGTATTACCGTAAGATCCACTGATCTCACACCTAGATATTTATCCAAAAGAACTGAAAGTAGAGTCTCGAGTACATATTTGCATTTGGATGTTCAAAGCAGCATTATCCACAACAGCCAAGGGATGGGAACAATCTAAATGTCTACCAGTGGATGAATAGATAAGCAAAATGTGATCTGTACATACAGTGGAATATTATTCAGTCTTTAAAAAGAAGAAAATCCCTCATATGCTATAACATGCATGAATCTTAAGGACATTATTTTAAGTGAAATAAGCATTTCACATCAGGACAAATATTACAGGATCCCACTTATATGAGTATCTAAAATAGCCAAACTCACAGAAGCAGAAAGTAGAATGGAGATTACCAGGAGTGGGCAGAAGGGACAGTGGGAGTTGACGTCCAATGGGTATAGAGCTTCAGCCATGCAAGTGGAAAAAGTTCTAGCGATCTGCTGTACAACAATGTGCATACAGTTGACAATACTATACTGTATATTTTAAATTTTGTTAAGAAGGTAGATTTCCTGTGATGTGTTTTTTACCACAATTTTAAAAAGCAGAAAAATAGTGGAAGACAAAAGGACAAAAAACAGGGAGAACAAATAGGAAATGGCAACAAATCTGATAGACATTAATCCAGCTATGTCAATAATCACTTTCAATGTCAACAGTCTAAATTTAGCAATTAAAAGACAGAGATTTCAGAAGACCAAACTGTATGTTGTAAAGGAGAAACTCACTTTAAATATAACAAAATCTGTAGATTAGATTAAAGATAAAGAAATGAAGAAAGATATACCATGCTAACAAGAATTTAAAAAAAAAAAAGGATTAATTAGCTACATTAATTCCAGACATAGCAGACTTCAGAATAAGAAAAGTTATCAGTGATAAAGAGGGACAGTACATAATGATAAACGGGACACTTCTTCAAGAATACATTACAATCCTTAATGTGTACATGCTCAACAACACAACATCAAAATACAACGAGGCAAAAGCTGATAGAACTGCACTGAGAGATAGATGGATCTATTATTGCGGTCGGAGACTTCACCACCTCTCTATCAGAAAAAAACAGATTCAGCAAGCAGAAAAATCAATAAGGACATAGCTGAACCTAACAGTGCCACAAATCAACTGGATATAATTGACATCTATCAACTCTCTATCAACTACTTCAACAACAGTGGGAGAATACACATACTTCTCTAGATCACATGGAACATCCACCAAGATAGAACACATGTTGGGCCTTGAAACACACCTTAACAAATACAAAGAATAGAAATCATACAATGTCTGCTCTCAGACCACAGTGAAATTAAACTAGAAAGCAATAACAGAAAGATGACCGAAAAATCCCAATATTTGGAGAGCAAACAATGCACTTTTTATTTATTTATTTATTTTTTTAAGATGGAGTTTCACTCTTGTTACCCAGGCTGGAGTGCAGTGGCGCGATCTCGGCTCACCGCAACCTCCGCCTCCTGAGTTCAGGCAATTCTCTTGCCTCAGCCTCCTGAGTAGCTGGGATTACAGGCACGCGCCACCATGCCCAGCTAATTATTTTTTGTATTTTTAGTAGAGACGGGGTTTCACCATGTTGATCAGGATGGTCTCGATCTCTTGACCTCGTGATCCACCCACCTCGGCCTCCCAAAGTGCTGGGATTACAGGCTTGAGCCACCGCACCCAGCAACAATGCACTTTTAAATAATACATGATTCAAAGATAGATCTTGAGAAAAAAATTTAAAGTATTTTGAATTAAATGAAAATATAACTTGTCAAAATTTGTGGTAAGCAGAAAATGCAGTGCTCCGGGAGAAACTTACAGCAGTGAATACAAATTTTAGAAAAGAAAACAACTAAAAATAAACTAAGTTTCCACCTTGGGAAACTAGAAAAAGGAGAACAAATTAGATCTGAACTAAGCAGGAAAAAAAAAAAGAAGAACCATTATAGCAGAATCCAATAAACAGGAAATCAATAACAAAAATGAATGAAACAAAAAAACTGGTTATTTAAAAATCAATAAAATCAGTAAGTCAGGCTAACTAAGAAAAAGAAAGTCTCAAGTTACTAATATTAGAAATGAAAGTGAGAATATCACTATAGACCCCATGGGCATTAAGAGGATAATAAAGGAATGTTATGAAAAACTTTATGCACATAAATTTGATAACCTAATGAAATGGACCAATTCCTTGAAAGTCACAGTCTGTCAAACCTTACATAGGAAGAAATAGACAATCTGAATAGGCTCTGCTTATTCCAAAGAAATGGAATTACTTATTACATTCCAAATAAATGGAATTGTAATTAGTAATCTTCTAAAACAGAAAACACAAGGCCCAGATGAATTCATTCGGTGAATTCTACCAAACATTTTAAAAAAGAAATTGTACAGATTCTCTATAATTTCTCTCTCTCTCTCTCTCTCTCTCTCTCTCTCTCTCTCTCTCTCTCTCTCTCTCTCTTTCTCTCTCTCTGTTTTGGATACAGGGTCTCACTCGATCAACCAGGCTGCAGTGCAATGGCATGATCACAGTTCACTGCAACCTTGACGCCCTGGGCTTAATCTTCCCGCTTCACTCACCCAAGTAGCTGGGACCACAGGTGTGCACCACCAGACCTGCCTAATTTTTTAAGTTTTTTGTAGAGACCAGTCTCCCTATGTTGCCCAGGCTGGTTACAATCTCTTTAGAAGATATAAGTAGAGGGAATACATCCTAATCATTGTATGAGGCCAACATTGCCCAAATACCAAAACCAGACAAAAACATTACAAGAAAAAAAAATTACAGACCAATATTTCTCATGAACATAGATGCAAAAACTCTCAACAAAATACTAGCAATTTGAATCCCACAGTATAAAAGGAACTACATACCAGAGCCACATGGGATTTATCCCAAGAATTTAAGTCTGGCTCAACATTTGAAAAACAATTAAGGTAATCCATCACATCAAAGGCTAAAGAAGAAAAATCACAAGATCATATCAATAGTTGCAGAAAGAACATTTGAGAAAATTCAACACCTATTCATGATAAAAACTCTCAGCAAACTAGAAATAGAGGGGGACGTCTTCAACCTGATAAAGAACACCTACAAAAACCCTACCAATACCATCAGACTTACTGGTGAGAAACTAGAAGCTTTCCTGTTAATATCAGAAAGAATGCCCCTATCACCACTCCTTTTCAATATCAACATTGGAAGTCCTAGCTAGTTGCAAATGACAAGGAAAGGAAAAAAAGGTATACTTCTTTGGGAAGGAAGAAGTAAAGCTCTCCTTGTTTGCAGATGACATGATTGCCTATGTAGAAAATCTGAAAGAATAGACAAAAGACTCCTAGAACTAATAAGCCATAATAGCAAGGTCGAAGGATACAAGGTCAATACACAAAGTTGATCACTTTCCTATATACCAGCAATGAACAAGTGGAATTTGAAATTGAAAACACAATACCATTTACATTAGCATTTCAACAATAAAACCATATAATAATATTTTCCCAATTCATACAAATGAAGAGAGTTAAATGAAATGGTATCAATCCTTTCTTTCTTCTCGGGCATTGATTACTGAGCAAAGTAAGACAATATTCCCATGATGCCAGATAAACAGGCCAGGAAGAATATAGTCAAGAACTCAGGCTTGTTACTCTCCATGTCCTCCCAAGTCTATGTAGAAATGTTTAACAATAAAAATTGGTGAATTTGGGCCGGGCGTGGTGGCTCATGCCTATAATACCAGCAATTTGGGAGGCCGAGGTGGGTGGATCAAAAGGTCAGGTGTTCAAGCCCAGCCTGGTCAAGATGGTGAAACCCGAAATCTACTAAAAATACAAAAATTACCTGGGCACAGTAGCAGGAGCCTGTAATCCCAGCTACTTGGGAGGCTGAGGCAGGAGAATCACTTGAACCCAGGTGACAGAGGTTGCAGTGAGCTGAGATCGAGCCACTGCACTCCAGCCTGGGTGACACAGTGAGAGTCCATCTAAAAAAAAGAAAAAAAAAAAAAAGTTAGTGAATTTGTGCTGGTGGCAGTTGTGAGGTTAAAGACAGTAGTTTGCTGTTATCAATAGCTGCTCAGGAAAGCTGCACTCTGACTATTTGTATAGTGTGCTATTTGTATAGTGTGCTATAACGGTCACACAATTCTTAAAATCCCCAAAGCACACAGAGTAAGCTTTTAAAAATGTAAATCACCATCTGCTTGTAATTCTTCAATGAAGGTTCTTCTTTCAGTGGTGGCTGAGTGGCTTCTATCATACAAATTCTCTCACAGGTAACAATTATTAACTGGACAACATATTTAAAAACGACTGTTGACCAGGCGCGGTGGCTCATGCCTGTAATTACAGCACTTTGGGAAGTCAAAGCCGGCAGATCACCAAGTGAGGAGCTCGAGACCAGCCCGGCCAACATGATGAAACCCAGTCTCTACAAAAAATACAAAAATTAGCCAGGCGTGGTGGTGGGTGCCTGGAATCCCAACTACTGGAGAGGCTGAGGCAGGAGAATCTCTTGAATCTGGGAGGCGGAGGTTGCAGCTCGTTGCACTCCAGCCTGGGCAGCAGAGCGAGGCCCTATCTCAAAAAAAGCAAAAAACAAAACAAAAACTGTCTTGTGGGACTGAAAAATGACCAAAATGAGGTAGAAAGTGGAGGGGCACATACACTCAAAGAAGAGAAATGCGCTAGGTGATTCTCTCTCTCTGTCTCTGTCTCTCTCTCTCTTTATTGTGGTGAACTTACATCATCATAACCATTATTAAGTATATAATTCAGTAGTGTTAAGTATATTCCTATTGCTGTGAAACAGCTCCAGAATAGTCTCGTCTTTCAAATCTGAAACTATACCCATTGAACAACTTCTCTTTTCACCCTCGCCTCAGCTTCTGATAACCGCCATTCTACTTTCTCTTTCTATGAATTTGACCACTTTAGATGCCACATATAAGTGGAAGCACAGAGTAATTTGTCTTTTTGTGATCAACTTATCTCCCTTAGCATAATGTCCTCAAGTTTCATCCAGGTGGTAATACGTGATAGGATTTTCTTCCTTTTTAAATCTGAATATTTCGTTGTATGTATATACCACATTTTGTTTATTCATTTATCCACTCATGGAACATTTGGTTTTCTTCCATCTCTTGGCTATTGTGGGTAGTGCTGCTATGAACATGGGTGTGCAAATATCTTTTCAAGACACTGCTTTCAATTCTTTTGGATATATACCCAGAGATGGGATTGCTGGATCTTATGGTAATTTAATTTTTAATTCTTTTAGGAACATTCATACTGTTTTCAATAATGATAGCACCATTTGAATTTCTACCAACAGTGCACAAGGGTTCCAGTGTCTCCATATCCTCACCAACACTTATTTTCTCTTTTGTTTTTTTTTTGTTTTTGTTTTTGTAGTAGCCATCTTAATGGGTATAAGGTGGTATTTTATTGTGGTCTTGATTTGCATTTCTCCGATAATAGTGATACCAAGAATCTTTTCATATGTTTGCTGGCATATGTCTCCTTTGGGGAAATGTCTATTCAGTTGTTTGCCCATTTTAAAATCAGGATATTTGATTTGTGTGTGTGTGGAGTTGTAAGAGTTCTTCATTCTGAATATTCACCCATATCAGATATACAAATGTTTTCTTTTATTCCATAAGTTGCCTCTTCACCCTGTTGAGTGTGTCCTTTGATGCACAAAGGTTTTTAAGTTTGATGTAGTTCCGTTTTTGAGGTATTGCTTTGAATTTTATAGATTCTCTCTTTTTCTAAACAACTTTTTGTCTCGGGGCAGGTCTCAGTCAATATCTACGTAGAGAAACTGAAGCTTAAAAAACCTATAAGCTCACTGACTTAAGGAACCAGTGAACTTACATCTGGGGTGATAAAAGCAACTTTTTATCATAGATAGTCTGGGGTGATAAAAGCAACTTTAAAATCCAGAAATCCAGGAATGGAGAGAATTACTAAGAGAAAGTTCAATAATCTGTATGTAAACCCTGGCTGGCCTCTGACTTATAAGTATCTATGGCAAACTACAAAGAGCTCAGCTAATGTTAAATAACTGAACAGTAGTTTTAGCAGCTGCTCACTCAAGAGGATATAGAGCATGAAGTATTAGTTAAGTGCCCACTAAAATAAACTAAATCAATAAATAAACACTCTTCAGAGGAATATAACAGAAATCAGATTCTCTACCACATACTGACAGTGTCCATGATATAATCCAAAATAACTAGATAAACAAAGAGACGTTAAAATGTGACCCACACTCAGTAGAAAAGGTAATCAATGGAGACCAAACTCAAGAAAATCTAGATTTTGTATTTGACAGATAGGAATTTAAAAGCAGCCATTAGAGGATGGATCCAAGATGGCCGATTAGGAGTAGCTCAGGATTGCAGCTCCCAGCAAAAGTGCAGAGGGTGAGTTGATGCCACAATTCCAGATGGACTTTTATTGCCCACAGACCAGGAGATTCCCAGGTGGAGGAGCCCCACAGGTCACCAGCACGGCTGTTTCGGCTGTTTTTCAGCTGGCAATTGGAGCTCCTGGGAGACAGAGTCATCCATTCAACTGATAAAAAAGGGAACTGAACCAGGGAGCCAGGCCAGGAGATTCCCAGGCAAAAAAGTGCCACAAATCTCAGTGCAGCTGTTTGTTTCAGCCGGGACAGTGGGTCACCACACGGGAAATCACATAGATCTGGGCACCTTTTCAACAGGCAACTGGAACACCTGGGAGACAGAGTTGACCGTTCAATTAAAAAAAAAAAGGTGGGGGCTCTGAGGCTAGGAGCCAGGTGATCAGGCTTGGCTGGACCCACCCCCACAAAAAAACAGCAATCAAAAACACTCTGGATTGAGAGTTTCACAGCAAGCACAGCTAAACCTGGGATGGTCCAGCTTTGTGGGGGAGGGGCGTCCGCCATTACCGAGGCAGTCCACTGCTACGGAGGTAGTTTGCCATTGCCGAGGCAGCCCACCATTGCTGAGGCAGCATGCCATTACAGAGAGAGTCCTCCATTATAGAGGTGGGCCGCCATTGCCAAGGCAGTTCTAACTATACCCATATAAACAGGATGGCAGGGAAGTTCACATGGCAGCTGGGCAGAGCCCACAGCAGCTCAGCAAAGCATCAGTGACTAGGCTGCCTCCTCACTGGGTAGGGTAGCCCTGAAAAAAGGCAGCAGCACAACAGAAGCTCATAAATAAAGCCCTAACTCCCCGGGACAGAGCACCTGGGGAAAAAGGGGGGGGGGCGGTTATGAGTTCTGCTACAGCAGACTTAAACGTACTTGCCCAGCAGCTCTGAATGAACAACGGAGCTCACAGCTCAGCATTTGAGCTCCTATAAAGGACAGACTGTCTCCTCAAGCAGCTCCCTGACCCCGTATATCCAAAGAGTCACCTCATAAAGGAGAGAACAGACTGATATCTGGCAGGACAAAGATAGCAGAAGAAGAAACTGGCAGCAACCCTTACTGTTCTGCAGCCGCTGTAGGTGGTCCCCAGGCAAGCAGGGCCTGAAGAGGACCTCAGCAGCCCTACAGCAGAGGGGCCTGACTGTTAGAAGGAAAACTAAGAAACAGAAAGAAAAAACTTCATAATCAACAAACTGGACGTCCACTCGGAGACCCAATCTGAAAGTCAACAACTCCAAAGATGACAGGTGGATAAATACACAAAGATGGGAAGAAACCAGTGCAAAAAGGATGAAAACACCCGAAACCAGAATGCCTCTCCTCCTACAAGGGATCACAACTCCTCACCAGCAAGGGAACAAGGCTGGATGGAGAATGAGCCTGACGAATTGACAGAATCAGGCTTCAGAAGGTGGGTAATAAGAAACTTCTATGAGCTAAAGAACATATTCTAACCCAATGCAAAGAAACTAAGAACCTTGAAAAAAGATTTGACAAAATGCTAAGGAGAATAAACAACTTAAAGAAGAATATAAGTGAATTGATGGAGCTGAAAAACAACATAACTTGGGGAAGCATACACAAGTTTCAACAGCCGAATTGACCAAGCAGAAGAAAGGATATCAGAGGTCAAAGATCAACTCAATGAAATAAAATGAGAAGACAAGATTAGAGAAAAAACGGTAAAAAGGAATGAACAAAGTCTCCAAGAAATATGAGTCTATGTGAAAAGACCTAATCTACATTTGATAGGTGTACCTGAATGTGATGGAGAGAATGAATCCAAGCTGGAAAATACTCTTTAGGATATTATCCAGGAAAACTTCCCCAACCTAGCAAGGTAGGCCAATATTCAAGTCCAGGAAATACAGAGAACATCACAAAGATATTCCTCAAGAAGAGCAACACCAAGGCACATAATTGTCAGAAATGAAGGAAAAAATGCTAAGGGAAGCCAGAGAGAAAGGTCAAGTTACCCACAAAGAGAAGCCCATCAGACTCACAGCAGATCTCTCAACAGAAACCCTACAAGCCAGAAGAGAGTGGGGGCCAATATTCAACATCCTTAAAGGAAAGAACTTTCAACCCAGAATTTCATATCCAGCGAAACTAAGCTTCATAAGTGAAGGAAAAATAAAATCCTTTACCAACAAGCAAGTACTCAGAGATTTCATCACCACCACAACTGCTTTACAAAAGCTCCTGAAAGAGGCACTAAACATAGGAAGGAACAACCAGTACCAGTCACTCCAAAAACTTACCAAATGGTAACGAGCATCAACACAATGAAGAAACTGCATCAACTAATGGGCAAAACAGCCAGCTAGCATCAAAATGGCAGGATCAGATTCACACATAATAATATTAACCCTAAATGTAAATGGGCTAAATGCCCCAAACAAAAGACACAGACTGCAAATTGGATAAAAAGCCAAAACCCATCAGTGTGCTGTATCCAGGAAACCCATCTCATGTGCAAGGATATATAAAGGCTCAAAACAAAGGGATGGAGGAAGATTTACCAGGCAGATGGAGAGCAAAAAAAAGCAGGAGTTGCAATTCTCATCTCTGATAAAATAGACTTTAAACCAACAAAGATCAAAAGGGACAAAGACGGACAGTACATAATGGTAAAAGGATCAATGCAACAAGAAGAGCTAACAATCCTAAATATATATGCACCCAATACAGGAGCACCCAGATACATAGGCAAGTTCTTAATGACTTACAAAGAGATTTAGACTCCCGCACAATAATAGTGGGAGACTTTAACACCCCATTGACAATATTAGACAGATCAATGAGACAGAAAATTAACAAGGATATCCAGGACTTGAACTCAGACCTCGACCAAGCAAACATAATAGACATTTACAGAACTCTCCACTCCAAATCCACAGAATATATATTCTTCTCAGCACTACATCACACCTACTCTAAAATTGACCACATAATTGGAAGTAAATCATTCCTCAGCAAATGCAAAAGAATGGAAATCATAACAAACAGTCTCTCAGACCGCAGTGCAATCAAGTTAGAACTCAAAATTGAGAAACTAACTCAGAACTGTACAGCTTCATGGAAACTGAACAGCTGGCTCTTGAATATTGACTATCAGATAAACAATGAAATGAAGGCAGAAATAAAGATGTTCTTCGAAACCAAGGAGAACGAAGACACAACATACCAGAATCTCTGGGACACATTTAAAGCAGTGTCTAGAGGAAAATATATAGCAATAAATGCCCACATGAGGAGCAAGGAAAGATCTAAAATCGACACCCTATCATCAAAATTGAAAGAGCTAGAGGAGCAAGATCAGAAAAACTCAAAACCTAGCAGAAGACAAGAAATAACTAAGATCAGAGCAGAACTGAAGGAGATAGAGATACAAAAAACCTTTCAAAAAATCAATAAATCCAGGAGCTGGTTTTTCAAAAAGATCAACAAAATGACAGACCACTAGCCAGATTAATAAAAAAGAAAATAATCGAATAGATGCAATAAAAAAATGATAAAGGGGATATCACCACAGATTCCACAGAAATACAAACCATCATCAGAGATTATTACAAACAACTCTATGCACATAAACTAGTAAACCTGGAAGAAATGGATAAATTCCTGGACACTTGCATCCTCCCGAGCCTAAACCAGGAAGATGTCGAAACCTTGAATAGACCAATAACAAGGGCTGAAGTTGAGGCAGCAATTAAGAGCCTACCAGCCAAAAAAAACCCAGGTCCTGATGGGTTCACAGTCGAATTCTACCAGACATACAAAGAGGAGCTGGTACCATTCCTTCTGAAACTATTCCAAACAATCCAAGAAGAGGGAATCCTTCCCAAATCATTTTATGAGACCAACATCATCCTGATACCAAAACCTGACAGAGACTCAGCAAGAATAGAAAACTTCAGGCCAATATCCATGAAGAACATAGATGCAAAAATCTTCCATAAAATACTGGCAAACTGATTGCAACAGCACATCAAAAAGCTCATGCACCATGATCAAGTAGGCTTCATCCTGGGGATGCAAGGCTGGTTCAACATATGCAAGTCTATAAACGTAATTCACCACGTAAACAGAACCAAAGACAAAAACCACATGATTATCTCAACTGATGAAGAGAAGGCCTTTGACAAAATTCAGCAGCCCTTTATGCTAAAAACCCTCAATAAACTAGGTATTGACAGAACATATCTCAAAATAATAAAAGCTATTTATGGCAAACCAACAGCCAATATCATGCTGAATGAGCAAAAACTGGAAGCATTCCCTTTGAAATCTGGCACTAGACAAGGATGCCCTCTCTCACCACTTCTATTCAATACAGTATTGGAAGTTCTAGCTAGAGCAATCAGGCAAGAAACAGAAATATAGGGTATTCAAATAGGAAAGGAGGAAGTCAAATTGTCTCTATTTGCAGATGACATGAAGACCCCATCGTCTCAGCCCAAAACCTCTTGAAATTGATAAGCGACTTCACCAAAGTCTCAGGTTACAAAATCAATGTGCAAAAATCACAAGCATTCCTATACACCAATAACAGACTTAAAGAGAGCCAAATCAAGAACAAACTGCCATTCGCAATTGCTACAGTGAGAATAAAATACCTAGGAATACAACTAACAAAATATAAAGGACCTCTTCAAGGAGAACTACAAACCACTGCTCAATGAAATAAGAGAGGACACAAACAGATGGAGAAACATTCCATGTTTGTGGTTAGGAAGAATCAATATCGTGAAAATGGCCATACTGTCCAAAATAATTTGCAGATTCAACGCTATCCCCATCAAGCTACCAATGACCTTCCTCACAGAACTGGAAAAAAACACCTTAAACTTCATATGGAACGAAAAGAGAGCCTGCGTAGCCAAGTCAATTCTAAGCAAAAAGAACAAAGCGAGAGGCATCACACTACCGGACTTCAAACTATACTACAAGGCTACAGTAATCAAAACAGCACGGTACTGGTACCAAAACAGAGATATAGACCAATGGAACAGAACAGAGGCCTCAGAAGCAACACCACACATCTACAACTATCTGATCTTTGACAAACCTGACAAAAACAAGCAATGGGGAAAGGAGTCCCTGTTTAATAAATGGTGTTGGGAAAACTGGCTAGCCATATGCAAAAAGCAGAAACTGGACTCCTTCCTGACACCTTACACTAAAATTAACTCCAGATAGATTAAAGACTTAAACATAAGACCTAAAACCATAAAAACCCTAGAAGAAAATGTAGGCAAAACCATTCAGGACATAGGCATAGGCAAGGATTTCATGACCAAAACACCAAAAGCATTAGCAACAAAAGCCAAAATAGACAAATGGGACCTAATCAAACTCCACAGCTTCTTCACAGTAAAAGAAACATTCATTAGAGTGAATCAGCAAACAACAGAATGGGAAAAAGTTTTTGCAATCTACCCATGTGACAAAGAGCTGATATCCAGAATCTACAAAGAACTAAAACAGATTTACAAGAAAAAAACAAACAAGCCCATTCAAAAGTGGGCGAAGGATATGAACAGACACTTTACAAAAGAAGACATACAGGAGGCCAACAAACATATGAAAAAATGCTCATCATCACTGGTCATTAGAGAAATGCAAATCAAAACCACGTTGAGATACCATCGCAACCCAGTTTGAATGGCGATCATTAAAAAATCTGGAGACAACAGATGCTGGAGAGGATGTGGAGAAATAGGAACACTTTTACACTGTTGGTGGGAGTGTAAATTAGTTCAACCATTGTGGAAGACAGTGTGATGATTCCTCAAGGACCTGGAAACAGAAATTCCATTTGACCCAGCAATCCCATTACTGGGTATATATACAAAGGATTATAAATCTTTCTAGTATAAAGACACATGCACACGAATGTTCATTGCAGCACTGTTCACAATAGCAAAGACCTGGAACCAACCCAAATGCCCATCGATGATAGACTGGACATCAAAAACGATGAGTTTGTGTCCTTTGTAGGGACATGGATGAACCTGGAAACCATCATTCTCAGCAAACTGACACAAGAACAGAAAATCAAACATTGCATGTTCTCACTCATAGGTGGGTGTTGAACAATGAGAACACATGGACACAGAGAAGGGAGCACCACACACTGGGGTCTGTCAGGGGGATATAGGGGAGGGAGAGCAGGGGATGGGGAGTTGGGGAGAGGGAGTGTGGGGAGAAATGCCAGATACAGGTGAAGGAGAGGAAGGCAGCGAATCACACTGCCGTGTGTACCTATGCAACAATCTTGCATATTCTTCACATGCACCCCAAAACCTAAAATGCAATTTTAAAAAAGACAAAAAAAAGTACCTAGTTCTATAAATTTCCCTCTCAACACTAAACTCATGCATTGCACACATTTTGACAGCTGTGTTTTCATTTTTTCCAGTTCTGTGTATTTATAAAATTTCCTTTTGACTTCCTTTGTGACCCATGGGTTATTGAGAAGCATGTTTTTAAATAAGTGTTCAGAGAAAAGAGAGAGAAAAAAAGCAGCCATTATAACTATGCTATATATGAAGGAAAATATGCTCATAATGTATGAATAAGTAGGAAATTTCAGCAGAGAAATAGAAACCATATAAAAACAAATTAAATTATATTTAATAAATATATATGAAACTAAAAATTTCCTGGATGAGAGTAACAGCTCTCATCATGTGTATTCAACATTGTGCCAGAAGTTCTAACCAGTGCAACAAAGCAAGAAAAAGAAAGGAATAAGGTTTGGCCCCCAAGAAATAAAATTGTTTCTATTTGCAGAAGACATGTTTGTTTATGCAGGGAACCCTTTAAAACATTCAAAACAATGCAACATCAAAAGCATCACCTATGTAAGAAATTGATAAGTTGGACTTTACTAAAATTAAAAAGCTTCTGCTCTACAAAAGACACTTGAAAGAATCAAGATAAATCACAGAATGGGAGAATATATCTTCAAAACACATAACCGATAAATGACTTGTATTCAAAATTTACAAAAAAACTCTTGAAACTCAACAGTAAAAATAAAAAATTAAAAATAAGCAGACGATTTGAACAGATACCTCATAAAGAAAAACATACAGCTGGCAAATATGCTTATGAAAAACTGCTCAACATCATTTGTCACGTGGTGGCTCATGTATGTAATCCCAGCACTTTGGGAGGCTGAGGTGGGTGGATCACCTGAAGTCAGGAGCTCCCGACCAGCCTGACCAACATGGTGAAACCCTGTCTCAAAAAAAAAAAAAAAGAAAAGAAAGAAAGAAAATTTGCAAATAAAAGCACTAATGAGATATCACCACACACCTGCTTTAATCTCCAACATCCACAAATCTGACAACATAAATTGTTGGTGAAGATGTGGAGCAACAGGAAGTTTCATTCATTGGTGGTGGAAATGCAAAATGGTACCAGTGCCATTGAAGACAGTTTGGCAGTTCCTTGTAAGAAACTGCCAAACTGTCTTCAAAAGTGCCTGTACCATTTTTGCTGCTAGGTATTTACCCAACTGATTTGAAATTTATGTCCACACTAAGTTGCACACAAATACTTACAACAGTTTGATTTATCATCACCAAAACCTGAAAGTACCAAGATGTCCTTTAATAAGTGAATGGATTAAACAAACTAGATACATCCAAGCAGTGAAATACCAATCAGTGATTTAAAAAATGGAACAAAATATGGCAAAAGCACATGGATGAACTTAAAACGCATATTGATAAATGAAAGAAGCCTGTCTTAAAAGGCAAGATTATAGCAATGGTTTAAAAACTCAGTGGCTGAAATGGGTTCACAGGACAGGAGGAAGGGTTGAACAGGTGAGGTACAGGAATCTTTTAGTGAAACTATTGTGCATGATACTGTAATGTTGGATATACTGTTTGTCAAAATTCATTGAACTTTACAGCACCAAAAATGAATCTTAATGCATACAAAGTTTTTAAAAAATCACTTCAGAGACTGAAAAACATCAGAATGGAATGATAAGTGTGATGAAACAATCTAACTCTATTATAAATATGCAAAACGACCTCACTATGGGAGTTGAGAAAAGAGCTGCATAACTTGGGAAATGAATAGAATCTGTAAGACTAATTCAAAAGAAATGGTACAGAAACGTTGTACTCTCCGTGGTAAGTTGTTTCCTATCGGGATATAAGTACACAGCCTGACACTACCATACATGTATACTGGAAAGGAGCAATTAAGTGAATGGATGGTAGGTGGTAGGAGCCAGATTTTCACTACTGGAGTGGGGAATTACAGGTTTGCTAGGGGAGGAGGCTAAAATTTACCGTGTGGTAATGGATTCAAATTGAAGACACTAGTATGAATTTATGTTCATAGATGGTTACACATAGAAATATGTGTAGATGTGTACACCCACAGGTTAGTATACACACATATATCTCCTTGATATGCCAGCCCAAAGGGCCTAGAACCAATGGGTTTCCAATAGCAATGAGCACACCTAGCACCCGGATCTTGATTTCTAAAACCATTCTCCAATTAAAAAACAAACACACACACACCCAGGCTCCTGAAGAAATAGCTGATTCTAGGACTAGGTCAGAAAATATACAAAATGAGTCTGGAACATCTTGTATTGCCAGAAAGTAAGGAAGTACTCAAAAATTAAAGTGAGTGAAAATTAAAGTTAGACAATCTATGCAAAACCAGCTTATAAAGCATTATCGCTTGTAAGAATTGCATGCTAGGACTCATAAATGGGTACTGGGGCAGTCAAGGAAACAGTTCTGTGGAGGCATAAATCCTTCAACTCAGGAAAAAGTAAACATTTATAAAAATTAGCTTGATACAACACAAAGAAATGATAAATGTTTGAGGCGATAAATATGCTAATTACCCTGATTTGAACATTACATATTTGTATACATGTATCAAAATATCACTCTGTACCTCATAAATACATACAATTATTATATGTTAATTAAAAATAATAATCAAAGCCAAAAAGGAGCTAAATCTGAAGAATAAAAACAAGAACAAATGGGCTCTGAGTGAGCTTCAGGAGTTTTAGTGCAGGAGTAGTATGATGTTTATTTTGACTGCTCTGAAGCCTTCCTGGCCCTAGGCTATTGAAGTTGTAGAATAAGTAAATCTGAATAAGAGAAATGTCACTCTATTTAAAGAAGTACAAGTCCTTGTTTTCACAGACAACTTGCATACACAAATTATCCCAGTTCCAAGAGACACAGAGATGAATATCTACCCTCTTAAATATGTATTTTTTAAAATCTATCAAAGTTATGAAGACTAGATTGCAAAGTCCAAGAAGGTGACCCAGAAGTTTGAAGCAATAAGAATCATTGACAGATATCTAAGAGGAGCTTCTTACCTTCTAAACACCATGGCATTTTCTTTCCTGAAAAGGAAGCAGATTTGCTGTCCTCAGCATCCTCCCCATCTAATCCATGTTCCACAATGAACTACATTAAAAAAGTAAAATCATTTCATTCTCCTGTCTAAATGTTATAATCGTTCTCCATGGCCACAAGGAGTGCTTTTTTGGCATTCCTTTGAAAGGAGCACGATGTTCCCAAATGAACATCCCATTAAATCAAATAGCAATCATTAAATAAAATAATAATTGCTAACAGCCTGATCCACCAACTACTTGATGCAAGCAGGTGCCCCTGAGACATTCCCAAAAGACCCCTGGGCTCCCACGGAACAGAGCTGGAGAAACATCAGCCCAAGGGACATGATACAAACTCCTTGGCATGACACAAAATGCCCTTCACAATCTGGTACTAAAATCTCCAGCCCCCTCTGTGCTTCATCTTCCCGTCCTTAGACCAATCCTTCACATACGTGAACATCCCTGTACCTCAGTTTCCCCCTTTGTAAAATGGGATAATCAAACTCACATGACCGTTGTGATAATCAGTTAACACACTTAAAGCACATAAATTTGTGCATGGTACTTAGCAAGTGCTCAATAAATATTATTTTCTCTTCATGTTTTTACATTAGCTTTTGACATAGTACTTTGAGACAGTAGTCTTTGAACAAATAATGTTGTTTAGAGCATCTGTATTTTGCATATGTGATTTACTCTACCTAAAACTTCCTGTCCCTACTCTTTCCTTCACTGCCTGACAAACTCTTACTCATCCCTCAAAACCCATCTCAAATGTCTCCTCTGCGATGCTCTCCTAGTTTTCAAGGCCAGAGTCAATTTTTCATCTTTTGTGCTTCCATAGCACCCAGCGCATCCCTCCATTATGGCCTGGCCTCACAGTACTGGGAGTCCCTCCAGCTCAGCAGTGAACTACTCATCTTCATAACCATGGGTTCTGACATCTAGCAGTCATACAAGAAATGTTTCTTGTATAGAAATGCAGCAATAAAAGGATAGAAAGCAAAACAGTCCGTTTGCAAACTGGAAAAGGATTTATGTTGGAGGCTGTTGTAAAGAAATGCCCACAAGAGGGCAAGAAATGCTTAAGAATGACAAAGAAAGTGGCTTTGATGGCTTCGACTAAAAGGGGATATTTTAGCCATGGAATTATGACTCAGTGGCAGCTCAGCAAGGACTCTGCCCCACAGGCTCTGAGGATTCACAGACTAGCCATCACATCTGTGGTTCCTTGGCTCCGCAGGCTTTCCTTGTAGCACGGCTCTTAGCCTTATTATTATCCTGAACATCCAATGCCCACATTTCCCCTGCCCACCGTTCTCAATATTGTCCTGATTCAGAACCTTCTCTGTTCCGTGTATCCCATCTCCTCAGAGCCTTCTAAAGATCCCTCCAGAGGAAAGTTTAAAGGGAAAGGAGTATCAGGCAGGCAGACAGGACCACGGGCAGCCATTTACTGGCTGGAAGACCTTTCGTACTCTTCCAACCAGTGAATGGGATTAGTCCATCCCGCAGGAAATCCTGTTTCAGAAAAATTGAGAACCACCACTATAAAAGTGGTTTCTCTGTATCCCTACTTCTAGGCAAATACACAACTAATCATTCAGACGATCATCTTGCTGTTAGCTGCTTTATCAACCTCAGCCAGGATCTGACCACCAATTCTGGTCAGAAATGTCTTGCTTACATGTCTATTGAGGCAATCTCAAAACAATACTAGATTCCAGAACAGCAGTGCTTTGGTGGTTAATAGGGTCATTCAGATCCATAAAGACTTTTCAATCTTCTCTACTCTGAACTAAGTAATTTTAGTATCTTGCTTCTAAAATTCCACGTTCTATTCATTTGATCATTTCTGAAGCTGTTTTCTGAATCTCCTGTAAGCTGTCATCCTTGAATATAGTTGCAATCCCTACATCACCTTATAATAAGCACTCCAATTAGTTCACCACATTGCCTGAATCGGTAGCCTATTGAAACTCTCAAAGTAGGTAGATTACCCACCCTATGAATCTCCAGATGGTCCCAATTGTAAGGGTTCAAGTAACGATTTTTTGAGTTTAACATGGTATGAAAGCCATTGGCATTAAGTAGAAACTGTGCTTTCAGTACCCACACAGCCATTCTGTGTTCTTACTGTACAGTATTCAATAAATTGCATGAGATATTCAACACTTTATTATAGAACAAGCTTTTCTTTAGATGATTGTGCCCAACTGCAGGCTAATCTAAGTGTTCTGAGCACATTTAAGGTGGGCTAGGCTATGCTGTTTGGTAATTCAGGTGTATCATACACTTGTTCAACATATGATGGGCTTGTTAGGATGTAACGCCACTGTAAGGCAAAGAGCAGCTGCATTTTTTTTTTTTTTACTTCAAAGCCCTGGTTGACTTTTCCATCTCTGAATAATACAAGTCTTGCTCCTCTCTCCCACATCCATCAGCTGACTTGCGATGGGTTATGCAAAATAATTCTTGTATAACTCTGGGCAGAACATGTGTACACATAGATAATCATCATGGACACAGCATCACATTCATAATAGTGACAATAACAACACTAAATGGTGCTGCTTGGATTTCTTTTTTGAGGAGGGAGCAAAAATTTTAAAAATAAAAATAAGTAAGTAGCTAACATCACACAGCATTTTAGAGTTGACAAAAGGCTTTTATACCTACTTCAATAGAGCAGCTCTGATTGAGTTCTCATTTCATAGTCAATTTGCTCTAAAAGTAAAACGATTTTATGGGCCGGGCGCGGTGGCTCATGCCTGTAATCCCAGCACTTCGGAGGCCGAGGCGGGGGGATCGCGAGGTCAAGAGATCGAGACCATCCTGGTCAACATGGTGAAACCCCGTCTCTACTAAAAACACAAAACATTAGCTGGGCATGGTGGCACGTGCCTGTAATCCCAGCTACTCAGGAGGCTGAGGCAGGAGAATTGCCTGAACCCAGGAGGCGGCGGTTGCGGTGAGCCAAGATCGCGCCATTGCACTCCAGCCTGGGTAACAAGAGTGAAACTCCGTCTCAAAAAAGAAGAAAAAAATACAAAAATTAGCCGAGCGTTTGGCACACACCTGTAGTCCCAGCTACTCGGGAGGCTGAGGCAGAAGAATCGCTTGAACCCGGGAGGCGGAGGTTGCAGTGACCCGAGATTGCGCCACTGTGCTCCAGCCTGGTGACAGAGCAAGACTCCATCTCAAAAAAAATAATGAAATTAAAAAATAATTTAAAAAATAACAAAATAAAAATTTTAAAAATGATTTTATGCCTTCCAATGCCTGAGACAGGGGATTGAAGCTGATAGTTCAAGCTGACTGAGGTAGGCATAAAGGTAACAAAGCAGGCAACCCTCAGTTATCTGCCCTCCAGACTGTCTCTCTTGCTGCAGGGAGCAGCTGGCAGTGGCTGATACTAATCGTGCCCAGGAGGGAGAGGCTGAACACAAGTATCCCTTCCTCTGTTCCCTACTTTTGGTTAGGTGGAGGAGATTCCTGTGTCTGTTGTCCTTTGGAGTCCTGCAGAAAGAACATTCAAAGTGTGAATGCCTGTGTAGGAGGCACCCAGGGCCCATGTAGTAAGTTTGTGGGTGTAGGAAAATCTACGGGGCATTGAGGTAGAGGATGGAGCAGGAGAGAGCAAGTTTGGTCTTAAACTTAGGGCAAGCAGGCACCCACTGCATGGGTTGATTGCAGGGGAAGTGAAAGTCTGTTTGCCCCAAAATACCCCTTCTACCAACCTGAGAGAATGGCTGAAGTAGGCTGGGTGCAGTAGCTCATGCCTGTAACACCAGCACTTTGGCAAGCTGAAGTGGGTGGATCACTTGAGGTCAGAAGTTTGAGACCAGCCTGGCCAACATGGTGAAACCCCGTCTCTACTAAAAATACAAAATAATAATAATAATAGCTGGGCGTGGTAACCAGCACCTGTAATCCCAGCTAGTCTGGAGGTTGAGGCAGGAGAATGGCTTGAACTCAAAAGGCGGAGGTTGCAGTAAGCCAAGATCATGCCATCGCACTCCAGCCTGGGCAACTGAGCAAGACCCTGTCTCAAACAAACAACAACAACAACAAACCCTAGTACAAAGAATTCACTGTTAACATTTCATCCCGTTTGCTTTATCCCTTTCTTTCTCTGGGTGTGCTTGTGTGAACGGGGTGACAGCAAATTGCAGACACGACACTCCTTCAACCCTGCATAGTTCAGAGTGTCTTTCCTTTCTTAAAAACGAGACATTCTCAGCCATGCAACTCTTCCACTCTCGAATTTATTCTGACTGTATCCATTTGGCTTTCGTTTTCCTCCAGGTCTGCATCCCGCAACACACATACACACACAGCCTCTCCTAACTATAATAGCAAGACACAGAGCTACTAGCCAGCACTGTGATGCTGAACGAATTATTTGGAAATAGTTTCTTCAAGCATATAGAATGGCACTTGGAACTCCTGGAGCTCGTTCATGTGAAAAAACAAAAAACAAACAAAAAGCCCACAAAACGTAGCTGGGTAGAAGAATCCACATGTCATCTACAGAATTGCAAATTGTATGCCCCTGGTGTTGAGCAGAATCTGAGAGTCATTCACTCTCCACCCTCACCTCAGTCCCAACCTTTAGACAAATCTACACATCGGCTGGTTTGGGTTGATAAGAAACTGTTTTCTTCTTTAACTGGGCTTTCCTGGATAAATAACAAGTTGCCTGAAAAACACCTTGGAAAAAGTTAATGCTTTTGCCAATATAGCCATCTAAATTGGTTTAACATCTTTGAGTTGAGGCAGAGGTCACCTGGACATTGGTGCCTGGGATAACCTGCATTTTCGGCACTCTCTGGACAGAATGAAGAGGTGGGACACACGGGAGGGAGCAGCCTCATTCCCACTCAGTCACCCTTGGAAACTCAGCTTAATGACCTGGCATTACAAGAATCTGCCCAATGTGCTTTGACGAGTCCATGGAAGCCTGCACTTTAGTGGTGGCATTTAGATGCTCCTCTGAAATGCTAATGAAGAGTTTATTTCAGAATTGCTTAAAAGTTCTCAGACTTGTTAATGGATCACCCTCTCTGAAAGCCAGAGACAATAGCGCTGAACAAATGGCTTGAAGTACCTCAGAAGGAATGATTGCCTTAGTTGAAAGACTTCCAGGGAAAGGCAGTTTCTAGTTCTCCTCAATGCACCAGTCAGTTCTCTGATCACTAATATGCTGTTTGTTTCATCTAACGACATCTCTCCAACTGATTTTAACCTGATTTCCCCCTCATAGCCTTTCTCAAAATCAATGTCTATATCTTCTCTCTATCCTTTCATTTTATTCCTCTCTTCTCGGATTAAGGGGAAAAGAGAGAAGGACGTTAGAAGGGAAGGAGGACGTGGAGGGAAGGAGGACATGGCAACTGACATTCACTGAATGCTACTAATGTCAGGTTCTTTACGTGGTTATCTCATGTAATTGTCACAACAAGTGAGGCAAAGCTAAAGAAACTGAGGCTCAGAGGAGATGGGTGATTTTCCAGAGGTCTTTAATTCAACCCCTTTTTCCCCACACTGAGCTGCCTGTGATGAGTCAGAAAGACTGGTCATCGCTCGGCTACAGGTATTAAAAATGATTTTCAGCAAATCATATAATTTCTCTGAACTTGTTTTCTAAACAATAAGATAGGGATTTGTGTGTGTGTGTGTATATATATACACATGTACGTACATATGCATGCAGATAGATAATAGGTAGAGATATATACATGTTGACATATGGAGACATATATCTCCATATTTATGTCTGTATACTCATGCACACACAATTCCCTATTTTATTGTTAAGAAAAGAGGTTCAGAGACTTTACATGGCTTGCTGAAAGTCATACAGAAAGTCCTTTCTGAAGAGATAAGGAAGTGTACATATACCAGAGAGAGAGAGAGAATAGATCTATTTCCTTTTTCCTCTGAGAAAGGATCTGCAGAGCTCCGTCTCCTTTTTTCCCCACTCCCTCATCAACTCACTCCAATTCGGCTTCCATTGCATCACTCCAGGAAACAGCATTCACTGAAGTTACGAGTAACTTCCATGTTGCTAATTCCAAAGGATATTTACAGCCCTTGTTTTACTTAACCTCTTGGGAGCCTCTCCTTAGAACGCTCTCTTTCCATGACTCTCACTACCCAGTGCCTCCTAATTCTCTTCCAATCTCTTTGCCCGCTACTTCTCTCTCCCATTTAGAGCCTCTTTTCCCTCGATCCAGCAATTAAGTATCAGACTTTGTTAAGAAATTATCTTCTCATTCTAGATTCTCATTGCAGGTCATCTAATCCTAACTTCTGTTTTTATCATGTATGATGGTTTGTAAATTTTTATCTTTTGTCAATATCTTTTCTCCTTTTTCCATATCTATATAATTAAATCCAACTTGACTCTTCCACTCACATGCTCAAGAGCACCTAGAACTTGAAATTTCCAACACCCCGGGATTCTTCCTCCTGAAACGTAGTTATTTTCCAGTGTTTCCTATTTCAAGAAACAGTGACATCATCCACCCAGATTTACAAGCCAGAAATCTAGATGTCATTCTGGATTAACCATCTCTTTCTCACAATAGCAAATCTATCACCAGGTTCTAAATAGTCTCTTCATTTCTGTCCTTACAACACTTGCCCAGCTAACAGCATCTCTTGCCTGGACCATGGCGGCTCTTCCAGATTCACCCTGTTCCCTTCTAATCTGTTCTCCACATTGTAGCAGTGTTCTTTAGGAATCGCAAATCTGATAATGTCATACAACACGTTTGAGGTTGAGTTTGTCCCCATCAGCTATCAGGTTGAAATTTGAGGCCCCATGTAATCGTGTGGAGAGGTGGGACCTAGTGGGAGATGTTCAGGCTATAGAGGTGGATCTTTCATAAATGGTTTGTTGCCGTGCTCATGGTGGTGAGTAAATTCTCACTCTGGCAAGACCAATTAGTTCCCAGGACAGCAGGTTGTTAAAACGAATCTGTTTTCCTAGGTTTCACGCTCTCGCTTCCTCTCTCACCTTGTGATTTCTTTGCTGCCTCGCCTTCCACTGTCCACCATGAACTCAAACAGCCTTCCTTCTTCGAATGCACTCAGACAGTTCTGGTGAGGCCCTCACCAGATGCCTAATCTTGAACTCCCCATCCTGCGGAACCATAAGCCAAATAAACCTCATTTCTTTATAAATTACCCAGTCTCGGGTATTCTGTCAAAGCAACATAAAATGAACTAAGACGGTAGCTTTCCTTCCTCCCGTCATGAAACTCAAAATCTTTAACAGGCCCGCAAGATCTGGCAGGTCTTTCTTCCTGACCCCCTGTCTCATGAGGCCCCGTGATTCTTCTCATTCTGAAGTTCCAGTTATTCTCACCTTCTTTTAGAGCTCTGAATATGCCTTGTGTCCACACTTCCACGGGCCCTTGGTACGTGTTATTCCTGAGGCTAGAATATTCCTCTTCCTTCACTCAGGAAACTTCTACCTTTTATTTTTTTCAGAGTTTATCTCAGTCATCACTTCTTCAGGAAAGCCTTCTGTGATTTCCTTGACCTAGCTCAATCTCCCTGTTATCTGCTCTCGTAGCATGAATTATCATAAAACATGTCTTAACTGATCTTTACTTAAGCAACTTACCCCATTCCTCAGCATTTTCCACCTCTCTGTGAGGCATACTGATTGAGGTCCACAGTAGCTTGATTGCTGGTGGCTGGGAGGCCACTCTTTAACGTGCCTGAATGTTTCTGCTTCTTTCTTGTTTAGTTTTGGTTTATCAAGAGTCATTTGTATTTGTTTCCAAACATCCATGCTAGTTGTAGATATCATTGTAATTTACATAATAGAATTAAATATTATGTAAGTCAATGAAATGTGAATGCAAAAGGTATTCATTTGTATGAGAACTAAATTGAATAATTTGGAAAGACTTGATAAAAGTGAGGCACCAAAACTTGCTGCTTATTTAGGAGTGGATAAGACAATTGCAAAAGACTGAGGAGAGGATTATAAAGCTAAAGAATTCTGCAGTAAGATTTCTTTTCAAGTGTGTCTTCAACTTCTCTCTTCCCTTTGAAGAATTGAAAACAGGAAATCATAGACGATGCATTAAGGGTGTGGTTTAAACAAGAAAGATGACAAAGAAAAAGGCACTGGTTCTGCATCAAAAGATTCATGTGGATATGTATATATACTTACATACATACATTTATATAGCTTGTGTTAAAAGAAATATTTATGGTAAATATCTTCTTTTTTTCTTTTTGAGACACAGTTTCACTCTGTCATCCAGGCTGGAGTGCAGTGGTGCAATCTCAGCTCACTGCAACTGCCACCTCCGGGGTTCAAGTGATTCTCATGCCTCAGCGTCCCAAGTAGCTGAGACTACAGGAGCCTGCCACCATGCCTGGCTAATTTTTGAATTATTAGTAAAGACAAAGTTTCATCATGTTGGCCAGGATAATCTCAAACACCTGACCTTAAGTGATCTGCCTGCCTTGGCCTCCCAAAATGCTGGGATTACAGGGATGAGTCACCAGGTACACATCTTTTTAAATAATTCCTTTCCAAGTAGTTCAAAACCTCCTTGAAAGTAATGACCCTACTTCCATTAGGGCTGGCCACAGAATTTGTTGCGCCCAGTGCAAAATAAAAATGTGAGGCTCCTTGTTTAAAACATATGAAGAATTTCAAGATAGTGACAGCAGAGCACGAAGGTAAGTGAGGGGACTAAGTCTGGGGCCCTGTGAGACTGCACAGGTCGCATCCACGAAGCTGGCTCTGATTTCCACCTTTTAGCACAGAACTTGATATGCAATAGGTAAATCTTTTACTCAGCAGGTACTTTGCATGTAGTATGCCAGGCTCTGCCCTAGACTCTGGAAATTCAGTATGAAACAAAAGATAAAAAGTCCTTACTTTCATGGAGCTTAATTTCTATTGACAGTGTTAGGAAGTGAGAGGGTATATAATAAATAATAAGTAAGTAATATAAATGCATGTTAGATGATATTGAGGGCTATGGAGAGAAATAAAACAGAGAAGAACAGAGAGTGAGGGGATCAATATGAAACCAACCTAATAGCCCCATAGACAGTTCTTTTGGATAAACATAGAAACTGACCCTTCTGGTCTTAAAGCTTGAAACTTACATTTGTTTTATCTGAGTTCCTCAGGAAAGAACCCCCAAGCCTCTCAAAAAGTATCAAAGAACTGAAACTCACCAGATCACTGCATCCAGACAATGAGACACCAGGTATCCCATTTTGTTTCCTTACCCCTTCCTAGTTCTTGTTTTCTGACACATTGTTATATTTCCTCTTTGATATATAAACCCCTAATTTTAGTTGGTCAGAGAGATGGTTTTGAGACTGAGCTCCCATTTCCTTGGCTGCAGCACCCAATCAAAGCCTTCTTCCTCGGCAATAATCATTGTCTCAGTGATTGGCTTTCTGTGCGGAGAGCAGCAGGACCTAGACAAAACCCCTGGTGTTTCAGTAACAAATAAATATTTGTTAAACGAATAAATTTCTTTCTTTTTTTTTTTTTTTTTTTTTGATGGGGAGTTTCGCTCTTGTTAGCCAGGCTGGAGTGCAATGGCGTGATCTCAGCTCACCGCAACCTCCACCTCCTGGGTTCAGCAATTCTCCTGCCTCAGCCTCCTGAGTAGCTGGGATTACAGGCACGCGCCACCATGCCCAGCTAATTTTTTGTATTTTTAGTAGAGATGGCGTTTCACCTTCTTGACCAGGATGGTCTCGATCTCTTGACCTCATGATCCACCTGCCTCGGCCTCCCAAAGTGCTGGGATTGCAGGCTTGAGCCACCGCGCCCGGCGAATGCAATTAATTTCTACCTAAACTCAGAATAGAATGGCAATGCATACTTTGAAACAAATGAAAAACAAACCCAGGGAAAATAGGAATGTAGCAACAAGTAGAATAAGTGATGTGTGTGCTACAAATTTGGTTCTGAGCTGCCTGGTAACCAGAGTATTAAGAAATGATCAATTACATAATTTTTACTGTCAGAAAGAAGGAAGCATACCTATGTCCTAGGGCTAGAAATAGATAGAGAAGTATATCTCTTTCTTCCTTACAGAACCAGATGACATTGCAGCTGTGAAAATAACTTAAATAAACATAAGGTACTATGATATACAGGGAGGTATTCATATAAGAATTCTTTAACAGGATAAAAGTGAAATTTTTTATTGTAACAGCTTTGTTTTTTCTGGAAGAGTGCTAAGTAAATTCATCTTTGTAGGCAAAGAAACTTTCAAATAGGCTAACATCTTAAAGTTGAAATCTAACAATCACTTCAGCCCACAAACATTTCAGCCAGTCTGTACAAGTCCCACCAATTTCCCTTCCTGACCCTTGGTAGAGTAAGAAAAGCACCCAGTGCCAGGAGGGCAGTGATATTAGACAAGATGTCCTGGCTTCTCTCCATCACCCCAGCTCTGCTCCCACTGAGACTAAAGCAGACATCGTCTTTTCCTTCCATTCCTCTCTCATAACCCTGTGGCCCCAGATAGGCACTGCCCCAGGAAACCAGGTAAGTCCATTCTCAGTGACGCGGACATGTCTTGTCCACACACAGACTGAAAGTCCAGAAACTACTGGCTAAGAGCAGTGAAAAATGGCCCCACTCATCCCTCTACTTTTGTCATTCTCCCTCTCTTTCCCTCTGGCTCTACATCTCTTAGTCTTTCTCTCTGCTGTCTCTTCTCAGCACCACCACCATTTACTTGGAGGATGTTGTGTTTGTTCTTAGTTCAGAGACAGTTCAACAGGAGAGACAACTGAAGAGAGAAGAGCACGTGAGCATAGACCAGCGCTGTCTCTGTGCCTGTTATCCTGTGTGTGCATGCCTCTCTCCCACACACTGACACACAAATAAAGATCTGTGTCTATTTCAGAAAGACAGAGTTTGATAGGAAACAAATGAATAAAAAGTGCCAGCTACATTGACTAACAGATTATGTTTTATCTAGATAGGAAAACAACAACAACACACAAAACACCTCTTTAGATCAGAAATGTCTCAGGACCTTAAAAGGGGCCCAGAGAAGTTGTTTTGTGAGTATCTTAAGCATGATTTTAAACGAGCCTACAACTTCCCCCAGCCACCTGTTTGAGGCTCCAAACATCAATTCATGGAGACCAGCTACAGCCAAAGAGAGGAAAAGTTAAGTGTTTCTAATAAGGATGTCACAAGACTATGAATCTGGTGCCATGTCAACTTCCCTGTAAAGCGTGAAAGAGAAAGCATTCCCCACCAGCCACCGTTTCTGGCACTAACAATTGACACAGTCTGCTCATGGCTATCCCCTAGGGTATTAAAGAAAGACCGTTAATGAGAAAAGAGCTTGCTGTGGGATTTCTATTACAGGCCTCGTGCTAGTAAATATAACTGTTACACAGAGTTGAGTCTGGAATGTGCTTGAGCTGCACAATGGCTGTTTGAATCACACCTTAATGTGGTCTTTGAAACGCTGAGCTGTGGTACGTGTGGTTGTGTCTTTTTCTTTCTTTCTTTCTTTCTTTTTTAAATACGGGGTTTCACCATGTTGGTCAGGCTGGTCTTGAACTCCCAATCTCAGGTGATCCGCCCGCCTTGGCCTCCAAAGTGCTTGGATTACAGGCATGAGCCACCACGCCTGGCGTGTCTTTTTCTTTCTTTATTCTCCACCGTGGTGTAACTGGTAACTGCTCCCCAGCGACTTGCATCATGTCCCTGTAAACCAGGCAAGGATTTGCGGACCAGCCCATTCACACCTGCACCTCAGGTGATCTCCTGCCTGAGAATTCACAAGAAGGCCCTCCCTCTATTCACTGCATCCTGTCTCTAGAGTCTGTGTCACCTCATATTTCCACCTCCCTGGACATGGCCTTGACCTCATTTCTTCTTTGGGGCGCCACTGCGGTTCCAGCAGGCTCTTTGAATCTGCAGGAGCCCACACGGCACTGATGACTGGTTCCCTGCGACTGATTGCTTTTGGGTGCCCATTCAAGGTCAGCCCCAGTGGTCTACCATGGCAGGCTAACGCACCTGTGAAGGTCTGTGGTTTGTTTCTACCCTGGTGTGTCTCCACTGAGCCATTTTTGTTTTTACTAGTTTCTCTGCCTCATTTATCTCCAAATCTTGTCCATTTTACCCTGAATCTCTCCTTCATTTCTGTTGCCAAAGCCTTAGGCTACGTCCTCATGATTGTCTACCTTAATTACTACAATAACCTACTAACTTTCTCTGCCATCTGGCTCCCTTTTCTAATCTATCCTCAACCTTGCCAGCATAGTTATCATTCTTCTTTTCTAATATGATATGTAGGATCATAACTTTTTCTTAGTTAAGTTTCTTTTTCTTCAAGTCAGGGTTTCTTAACCTCAGCACTATCACCATTTGGGGCCAGATAATTCTTTACTGTAGGGGACTACCCTATGCACTGTAGGGACAGCAGCATTTCTGGCCTCTACCTACTAAATGCTGGTAACATCTGCCCCCAGTTGTGACAACAAAAATGCCCCCAGACCTGCCAAATGTCCCCGGAGGAGCAAAAGTCCCCCTACCCCACCCTTATTCAGAACCACTGTTTCTGTACCTTACTTATAGCCCTCAAGTTTTATATGGGATTTTAAGTTTTGTTCTGCCTGAATATTTATTTATTGCTGTTATACTTTTTTCTGTGATCCACAAGTTAATTAGAAATGTTTTAAATTCTAAACATTTGGTATTGTTTTCCTTTAAAGTCACATTTTGGTGGTTGTTCATGTCTATCTTAATTAGATTTTGGTCAGAGAAGGTGAACTATATGGTACTTATTTTTTTGCATTTGTTAAGACTAGCTTTGTGATTTAGTAACTTAATTTTTGCAAATATTTCTTGTGCGTGTGAGAAAAATGCACAGTCTTCAATTGTTGAATACAAGATTGATTAACCTTGTTCATTGTGTCATTCAAATCTTGTAAATTCCTGCCAATTTTTATGCCACTTGAACATACCAGAAAGGTGTGTTTTTTTGTTGTTGTTGTTTTTTTTTTTTTGAGACGGAGTTTCGCCCTTGTTACCCAGGCTGGAGTGCAATGGCGCAATCTCGGCTCACCGCAACCTCCGCCTCCTGGGTTCAGGCAATTCTCCTGCCTCAGCCTCCTGAGTAGCTGAGATTACAGGCACGCACCACCATGCCCAGCTAATTTTTTTGTATTTTTAGTAGAGACGGGGTTTCACCATGTTGACCAGGATGGTCTCGATCTCTTGACCTTGTGATCCACCCGCCTCGGCCTCCCAAAGTGCTGGGATTACAGGCTTGAGCCACCGCGCCCGGCCCAGAAAGGTATGTTTTTAAATCTCCTAAAAAGATTCATCGGTTCCCCTTGTCATTTAAATTTTGTTTTATACATTTTGAAAGTCTATAATAGATAAATACAATTTACATGTGTTATATCTTTCTTATAAATGGATCCTTTTATCATTATATAGTGACCACCTTTTTGCCTCACAGACTTTTTTTCTGCTGCAGTTATTATAGCTGCACTTTCGTTTTGATTCTTATTTGCCTGGCATACCTTTTCTTATCCTTTTTTTTTTCAGTCTCTTTTTGTGTCCTTTTTGTCTTAAGTATGTATTTTTAAAGCAGCATAAGCAAGTTTTCTTTTTATTAAAAAAAAATGGAATTTGGCAATCTTTTTTCGACTAATGAGTCTAATTCATTTACATTTATTGTTTCCTATTATATTTGGATTTATTTCCACCATTTCTTTTTGTACTTCTATTTCCTAATACTTCTATTTACTGTTCTTTCTAATGTCTTTTCTTCCTCCTTTCCTGACTGTTTTTGGATTCATCAAGTTTTCTTTATTTTCCCCTTTCCCTCTATTAGTTTAGAAATTACACGCTCTTGAGCCCTAAACTTTTGTCAAACAGGTTTGACCTAAAGTCTAAAGTTAATTTTACTACTCTCTTCGCAAATAACAGGCGGAATTTAGACATTGTAACTCACCCTATGCATTACCGTCATGCAGCATTTTAGATAGTTCCACCTTATTTTTATATGCCCCAATTCTGCTATTATTATCATTATCATTGTTGTTTTGGGGGTGTTTCTTTCTTTTTTTGTCTCTTTTTTAGACAGGGTCTTGCTCTGTCACCCAGGCTGCAGTGCAGTGGCATGATCATGGCTCACTGCAGCCTCGACTTCTTGGACTCAGCTGATCCTCCCACCTCAGCCTCCCAAGAAGCTAGAACTACAGGCATGCACCACCATGCCCAGCTAATTTTACTTTTAGTAGAGACGAGGTCTCACTATGTTGCCCAAGCTGGTCTCAAATTCCCGGGCTCAAGAGCTTCACCTGCCCTGGCTTCCCAAACTGCTGGAATTGTAGGTGCGAGCTACCGCGTCAGGCTTATGGTGGTTTTGAGCAGCTGATGAATTTCTGGCTTTGCCTACTTCTTTATCAGCTCTTCCTTCTTGCCTTTGCCTGCCTTGGGGTTCAATTTTTTTTCTTTTCTGAAGTCCATAGACAAATGGCCTCTACAAGGGTCCGTAAATGGTAAATTCTCCTGGTCATTGTGTAACAATGTCTTTATTTCCCCTTGTTTTAAAATGTTGTTTAAAAGAGGTAAAAATGAAGGCAGACAGTTATTTTCTCTCGAGGTTTAGAACTCTCACTTCGTGGACTGCTGGCTTCCATCACTGCTTTTGAAAAGTCAGTTAGTTTCTTTACAGGCAATCCACACTTCTCTCTAGTTGTTTTTAAAATACCTTCATTTTGCGTGTCTAAGTTTCTTTGTGATGTGACCTGGTATGGATTTCATTCGTTTACTTTTCTCAGGACTCATTTCTTGCCCTGAAGATTCATTTCTTTCATTGATTCTGGAAAATTCTTAGCATTTCCTCTTTGATTAGTTCCTCTCCTCATTCTCTTTGTGTTCTCCTCCTGAAATTTCTGTTAGTAATACATTTACCTTCAGTCTGTCCTTCGTGTCTCTTAATCTTGCTTTTGTATTTGCTGTCTCTTTATGTCTTGGTGTATTTTGGGCAGTTTTCTCAAATCTTCCAGTTCTTATATTCTCACTACAGTTATGTGTAAGCCACATCAATTACTACACTCTTCTTCTAAGTTCTATTTGTTTTTCAAATGTGTCTGGGTTTCATTCATAGTGTCTTATGGTTTTTATTTTTTCCATTTTTTTCTTTATGTATCTGTAGCTATTTTTGTCTCTCTTCAATAGCTCTATTTTCTGATGCTTAGTGGTCTCTACCTGTTGCCTGTTCTATCGGCTGATGTTTGCTGACAGCAGATGATGAGACTATTCTATGAGACTACTTTTTTTTAAAGACAGTGTCTTACTCTGTCACCCAGGCTCAAGCTCTCAGGCTCAGGTGGTCCTCTTGCCTCAGCCTCCCAAGTAGCTGTGACTATATGTGTGCACCACCACACCCAGCTAATTGTAGTTTTTTGTAGAGACAGGGTCTCACCTTGTTGCCCAGGTGTCAAATCCTGGAGTTCAAGGAATCAGCCTGCTTTGGCCTCCCAAAGTGCTGGAATTACAGGCACCAGCCCCCATGCCCAGAAGAGACCACTCTTGTAGAACTCACAATTCTAAAAGTTTAAGACTCAGTTCTGACTATAACTTCAGAATTGATCATTCACCACTTTGGTGGTGAGAATTCTGAGAGAAATGCATTAAGCTTGAGTCCTACCAGGTCCATTTTGTGGATGATTCTTCTTGGGCCCCCAGTAGTATCATCCACCTAAAAAGGACTTCTCATTATTATGTTGACTTGGGGGCTCCCAGACGACTCAGGTAAGGTAAATGCAAATATCTGACTTTCAGGAAACTGGTCACAGGGTTATGAGATTTCAGAGACATTTTTTTCCCTTCTACTCAGAGTCCAATCTCCACAGTCAAAGGCACTCTCTCCATAGGTGAGTAGAGTGTTTCCTTCCTTACAGATCTTTTCTTTAACATTTAACATGAAGGCCTTAATTCCAACTCTCCACCTGGTATGGGCCTCAGAGTCAATATTCCTGCAGACCTGAAAAGCCCGTTTCACATTTTTCTTTTTTTTTTTCTTTTTTTTTTTTTTTTTTTTGTGAGACAGAGTTTTGCTCTTGTTACCCAGGCTGGAGTGCAATGGCGCGATCTCGGCTCACAGCAACCTCCGCCTCCTGGGCTCAAGCAATTCTCCTGCCTCAGCCTCCTGAGTAGTTGGGATTACAGGCACGCGCCACCATGCCCAGCTAATTTTTTGTATTATTAGTAGAGACGGGGTTTCACCATGTTGACCAGGATGGTCTCGATCTCTCGACCTCGTTATCCACCCACCTCGGCCTCCCAAAGTGCTGGGATTACAGGCTTGAGCCACTGCGCCCGGCCCCACATTTTTCAAATGTGCAATTTTAAATGGCTATAAACCCAATCTCCCTAGTACTTGTCGTGACACCGTGAGATGCCTCTCATCATTCCATTCGCTGACCACACTTGCTTTCAATTTCTGCTTGTTTTCCCTCCAGGAGATCGTCCTTATTTCTTGTGAGTTCAGCTTTGCATTTAGAAAAATGTACGTTATCATTTGTTCAGCATTTGTAGGAGAGTTTTTGTTTTGTTTTGGTTTGGTTTGGGTTTGGGTTTTGAGACGGAGTCTTGCTCTGTCACCAGGCTGGAGCACAGTGGTGCAATCTCTGCTCACTGCAACCTCCGCCTCCCGGGTTCAAGAGATTCTTCCGCCTCAGCCTCCCGAGTAGCTGGGACTACAGGTGCATGCCAAACGCCCGGCTAATTTTTGTATTTTTAGTAGAGACGCGGTTTCACCATGTTGGCCAGGATGGTTTCGACCTCTTGACCTCGCGATCCACCCGCCTCGGCCTCCCACAGTGCTGGGATTACAAGTGTGAGCTACCGCGCCCGCCCTGTGGGAGTTTTTTACGTTACCTAATCTGCCATATTGTAGGAAATGAAGATCTAATCCCCAGATATAAGTGGTCAAAAATCCTAATTTGATTACCTCCTATTATCTGGCCATGAAAACGAAGCTCTTCAGCCTTACCTTTAGAAAACAGTCTGGTTCATACCTGTGTAGCAGTTCCATTCCCATCTCCCTCTTCTGTACGTGCTGTGTTCTAGCCACACAGACGACTCATCGTTCTAGAAATTTTCATACACCTGCAACTGTCAAACTTAGGCTATGCCATGCCCTTTTCCCTAAGGGTCTTTTTCCCCCCTTTCACAGACTTTTATTCTCTGGCCAAAGCAAACTTCAAATATTAACTCGTCTGTAAAACCCACTCTAACTTCCCAAAACACAATCAAGTCCTCTCCTATGCTCCCATTGCATTTCAACATTCCTTGCTTGGGATCGTTAACACATCGCAGTCTTTGTTTTTATGTTTTGACTAGATTCAGATCTTCTAGAGGGCCAGCGCAGGGTTTTAGCTACCATTTCCAACCCTTAGCACAATCCCTGGCACATAGTGGATACTCATTAATGCTGTTGTAATTTTCTTGAATTGTGAGACTACTTGATTCTTGCCCAGAGAAGTACAGTGTGAAAGGATGACCTCTTTGGGTGTCATAAGCAATCTTCTTGTTCAAAATCTCCGCATAGCCACTGATTGTCAGAGGGGCTAGGTGAGTCACAACACATGGAAAACAGATTCAAAACAGTCCATCTACGATTTATTTGTTTATTTTTGGAGACAGTCTTGCTCTTTTGCCCACACAGCCTGGAGTGCAGAAGTATGATCTCAGCTCACTACAACCTCCGCCTCCTGTGTTCAAGTGATTCTCTTGCCTCAACCTTCCAAGTAGCTGGGATTACAGGCACAGGCCATGAAGCCCAGCTAATTTCTATATTTTTAGCACAGACAGGGTCTCCTGTGTTGGCCAGGCTGGTCTCCACTCCTGACTTCAAGTGATCCTCCTGCCTCGGTCTCCCAAAATTCTAGGATTACAGGCATGAGCCACCATGCCCGGCCCATCTACAATTTTGATTACGTGTTAATCCTGATTCATGACTAAATTCCGCTACTATATCTAACTGAGTAGGTATTTGTAATCTAAGGCAGACAACACCACCGAAACACCACCAGGCTGCCTTACTCATTGTTGTAACCCATGGTGTAGTGACTAGCATGGGCACAAGTGTGAACATCACTCCACCTCTGGACACAGGGTTGGAATCTGTCTTACCCTTGTGTGTACCTGGCACAGTGAACACACTCAGTGAGCGTATTAGTGTGTTTTCATGCTGCTGATAAAGACACACCTCAGAATGATAGTGACAGGCAAAAGGCACTTCTCACATGGCAACAGCAAGAGAAAACTGAGGAAGAAGCAAAAGCAGAAACCCCTGAAAAACCCATCAGATCTCATGAGATTTCTTAACTATAACCAGAATAGCAAGGGAAAGATCAGCCCTCATGATTCCATTCCCCTAAGACCCTCTCACAACACGTGGGACTTCTGGGAGATACAATTCAAGTTGAGATTTGGGTGGGGACACAGCCAAACCACATCACAAGTGTTGACCTCATGAATGAATGATTGAATAAATTTAACTAAGTGGAAACTGAATGCATGAGAAAATTCCAGATCTATAGTTATGAGGACAGGAAAACCAAAAGGCTATCATTTTGGATAAAGAGGATAAAATCAGTTTTCATAAATTGTTTTGGGTTTTGCTTCATCATTCATGCTAGTCTTATTTGTTTGCTCCATCCATCCATCCATCCATCCATCCATCCATTTACTCATCCATGTCTATTTACTCATCCACTTAGCATTCATCCACTCAAGAAATATTTTCGAAGCACCTAATGTGAGCCAAGCACTCTGCTTTGGGTTTGGAGACGTTAGGTTGGTGTTAAGAAAAACTTCTGGGCTGGGTGGGGTGGCTCACTCCTGTAATCCCCGCACTTGGGGAGGCAGAGGCAGGAAGATCACTTGAAGTCAGAAGTTCAAGACTGGCCTGGCCAACATAGTGAAACCCCGCCTCTACTAAAAATAAAACAATTAGGCGTGGTGGCAGATGCCTGTAATCCCAGCTACTCGGGAGGCTGAGGCAGGAGAACTGCTTGAACCTCGGAAGTGGAGGTTGCAGTGAGCGGAGATTGTGCCATTGCACTCCAGCCTGGGTGACAAGAATGAAACTCCATCTCAAAACAAAGAAAAGAAAACTTCCTAAGTCTCGATCTGTAAGATACTATCATTGGCGTGCTAGAAGCTATTTCTCAAAACTTTGTTCTGTGATCCATCCATTCATTTGTTCATGTATTTATTCAGCAAATATGTTTGAGCACATTCTTTCTGCCAGACACTGTGTGAGGCACCAGGAATTCATTCTTTCTTCATGGACTCATTCATTTAATCAGCAATTCTTAAGCACACAAATAGTGCCAGGCGTAAATGAGGTCTCCACTTTTAAAGAGCTTAAATAATAACAGTGGTAGGGTTCGGGCAGGAGACAAGTAAACAAAGAAAGAAAGAAAGAAATTTATATAATGATAGGGCCAAAAATAATAATTAAATATGTGCTACAGAGATACAGTCTCTGCCCTCAGAAAGCAGAAATTTCTAAGCAAACAGGGCTATCACCAGATTATCTGAGTAACTGCTGCCTACCTGGGTTCTTTTGACATAGATGTGTGACCTGGCCTGTGGGGAAAGAAGGGGGGTCTTGGAGAGAATGGAGCCAGAAGGCCATGGAGACCTCTCTAGACCTGGACCCCATGTCAGCAGGACAGAGCTCCTTGCCCTGTGGCCCCCGCTTAGCCGCCTGAGCTCTCTTCTGGGAGGGCAAATATCTGCCTTGCAGCCACTCCGATGAAACCCCCACCACTCCCCCTTGGTTGGAACTTTGACTCCCTGGTGACCTGGTTTTGATCTAGTGACCTGGAGGTGAATGACTCCATATCTCATTACTAATTCTCCACAGCCATCACTTCTTCCTGCCAGCCACAAGCAGGAATGTTTGACACGGATGGGGACAGAAGTCCAGCCAAGGGCCCTGAACCCATCAGCCGTGGCGCCCACCCCAGCTTCAACCCCTACCATCTGGCTTCCTGCCATTCCTCCCATCCTTGGCCTTACTGAACAGGTTTTGAAAGAGGCCAAGGTCACCCTGGGGCCAAGCTCCACAGATGGATTCAGCCTGAGACTCAGCTGTGGTCTGGCTTGGACATGAATGCTTAGGACTGACACGTGCTCCTTCCTCTTGGTAGAGGTAAGCCTGGTGAAATCTGGACCTCCCCCAGGTGGGATCCGACCAGATCCAGAAACTACAAACTCCCCACGTTAGCCTGACTTTCCCCTCTCCACTCCATTTCCTTCTGCACCCCAATTTTCTGGCTTCCCAGTTCTGCTAGTGTTTTGAGTACTCTCGCCCTTCAGGAGATCATCCTCACCTCTCTGAGGTTAGTGTTCAGGGCAGGTGACTTCCAACCAAGAACCTAAGCAAATACTGGTAAGAAAAAGTCATTGAACGGCATTGCAGCAGCTCAGTCCTCTGCCCCTTCCTTCCCAGGCAGGAGAGTTCAGAAGGTGCCAGTCCCAGCAGTTCACTGGGCTGAGGCTCATCACCTTCAGGGGATGCCCAAGTCCTGGAGGAACACTGGCCTTTCTGAGCTCGGGCTTTTCAGGGGAAGTGAGCTGGACTGTTGGAGGTTTATGGAAAAGTGCTCAGGATGGTGGATCTCCTAATTCTTGCTTTAGTGAGCACAATTGCTCTGTGCCCTATGGTTCCATTATATGAGCTGACATGAAATACATTCTCTTTTTTTAGGGGCTTATGGTATAGGAAAGTGGAAGTGTTTCATCTTTTTTTTTTTTTTTTTTTTTTTTTTTTGAGATAGAGTCGTGCTCTGTCGCCAGGTGCCAGGCGCCAGGCTAGAGGGCAGTGGCGTGATCTCAGCTCACTGCAACCTCAGCCTCCCAGGTTCAAGCAATTCTCCTGCCTCAGCCTCCCGGGTAGCTGGGACTACAAGTGCATGCCACCATGCCCAGCTAATTTTTTTGTATTTTTAGTAGAGACGGGTTTCACCATGTTGGCCAGTATGGTCTCGATCTCTTGACCTCTTGATCTGCCCGCCTCAGCCTCCAAAAGTGCTGGGATTACAGGTGTGAGCCACTGCGCCCGGCTGAAAGTACTTCATCTTTTCTTAAAAGTATAGCCTTCACCATTGCACTTTCTGTATATTTTTGTAAGAGCGTGCATTGCATTATACTAAAATATTCTCTTCATGCAACTAGTTCCTCCACTAGAGTGCAAATTCCTCCAAGAAAAGAGCCCTTTCTTATTTATTTTTGTTTCTTCACTGGTGACCGAGTAAAGTAAATGATGAAGACAGTATCTATATACATAGCCCATACAGAGTGAATTCAAATTTTATTCCATGCCTCTTTGGATTTATCTTAGAGTTTATGTTCAACAGATGGTCATATTTAATAAGTCAGACAAACAAAAAAATCAGATATAAAATTTAAAATCAAAACTTATTGAAAAGACAAATTAGGGAATGATATTCTGGTTAACAATAGACTCTCTTGGGCCGGGCGCGGTGGCTCACGCCTGTAATCCCAGCACTTTGGGAGGCCGAGATGGGTGGATCACGAGGTCAAGAGATCGAGACCGTCCCGGTCAACATGGTGAAACCCCGTCTCTACTAGAAATACAAAAAATTAGCTGGGCATGGTGGCACGTGCCTGTAATCCCAGCTACTCGGGAGGCTGAGGCAGGAGAATTGCCTGAACCCAGGAGGCGGAGGTTGCGGTGAGCCAAGATCGCGCCATTGCACTCCAACTTGGGTAACAAGAGTGAAACTCCATCTCAAAAAAAAAAAAAAAAGAAAGAAAAAAAAACCAATAGACTCACTTAAAGTGGTGTGCTTTAAAATAAGCCATAATTCAGTTCACACAAAATTAGCACGCTTCCAGTCTTTAATTAGAATGCTCAAGTGACGTCGGAGGAAAAATAAGTGTCATCAAAACTCAGTTGGCAATATGTTTCTTGTGATCATGAAGCAGTCTTGGATCCAACATGCCTTCGGACTGTGGGTCTCCCGGGACCTCATGAGCTGCCATCCTTGGAGACATCCTTAGATTCATCAAGTTGAGACAGTCAGAAAGCCATGCGGGGACATTTTGCTGTTTATCACACAGCCAGTATTGGAGCATGGAATTTACAAGGAAACTTTTCCCAAATTTTGTCCCGGTACCATTTTCCGTACTTTCATTCCCAGCTATGCACAAAATTCTTGCTATTCCTAGAGAGATAACAAAAAGCCACAGTGAGAAATAAAAGATTTGGCATAGACGTCTCAGTCTGTGACTTCCAGGCCTCCAAATAAGGCTTTCTGTCCTCTCTTCTCATTCTTTACTAGCCCTCAGTCACAAAATTCAGCTAAACATACCACAGCAATCTCTGCAGTTTGTCTGCAGGCTCAGCATCCGGTCAAGGTCGTTTTACACCACGTCACCTTCTCTGTGACCTTGAGCAGGTCACTGCTTTCCCCTTTCCGCCTTACTCTCTTCATCTTTAAATGGAGTGCAAATGACCAGATGGTTTCAGATTTCCCCCCCAGTTTGGAGTGTGTTTGTTCATCACAGGATTCCTGGTTCTTAGCACACTCCCTGGCACAGAGGGAGAGCTTAGTAAATATCTGTTAACTTTGTGAATAAATCCAGTGATCTAATGAATCCATCCATCCCATGGTGCTGGAGAAGGAGCATGGGCTGAGCTTTAAGTGCTACTGTGTCATAGCTTGCTGGGTGAACTTAGTAAGTTGCTTCCCCTCTCTAAGGCCGGAGAGAGAATGAGCTTAACACAAGGGCATATGAGCTTAACACAAGGGCATACAGCTAGTAAGAGCGGAGCTAGGACTAAAACACTGGTCTTCTGACTCCCTTTTACCAAGATGCCCTGCTTCAAAAGGTCTTTTTTACATTAGGAGAGGGCACTGAGGACCTGTCGATATCATTTTTCTGTCTAGACTCTGGATTTAGAGCAACAACCACAAACTTGAGAAGCTACCTACGCTTGCAAAAAAGAAGGCTTCCCAGGGGCCCCTAACCAACAATTTCTCCTTCACTGCCAATTTGAGATAAGCAGACACCAAGTAGGCTGAGTGACGTGGACTTATCCCACAGCCCTGCTCAGCAAGGGCTTGCTGCTTCCTCCGGGAGGCAGCTCACGTCTGGGCTGCTGGCAAACACGCCTGCTTCTGTTGCCTCCTAGGTGTGGGTGCCTGATACTAGAAAGAAATCCGAGACTAAAAGCTTAAATCACCATGGTTTCCTTTGACCTACACCTTCTGCAGGACAGAGATGGCTCTGGCTCTGGTGGCTAGCTATGTGCTTGAGATGGCCTGAGCTGGCCCAGGGATGCCCCAGTGGGTCCTGGTACCTGCTGAAAGTTCACCTCCAGTCAGCTTCCCCCACACCCAGCAGGAGAGATCATCTTCACCTTCTCCTTCCCTGACACTGTGACTCAGGGATGGGCTTGGAACCAGACCCCAATATACGATTTCCAGCAGACAGTTCTTACTTTCAGAGGGGCTGTGAAAAGATCCGGCTTTTGCATCCCAGCTTTGCCACTTGCTAACTCTGTGACTCTGGGCTGTTTCGTTCTCTCTGTGCTTTGATTTACTCATCTGTAAAGTGAGCATAATAACAGCTACCTCATGAGATGGTTGTGAGGATTAAGTGTGTGATATTTCTCAAACACCTAATACAATGCCTGAAATACAAGAAATGCTGATAAGTACCAGTAGTTCCTTGGAGTCCTGAGTTCTTTCCCAGGAGTTTAAGAACCATGGCAACTGGAAAGGAGAGGAAAAGTGAGTAGGGGTATTGGGTCCTGGCTTTAACTCCAGCAAATGCCCTGCTGTGTATGTTTGATCCACTTCTAAGAAAAGTCTGAAACCTCTGCTTCTAGTCCAAACCCTTCACATGGCAGATGACGAATCTGAGGCTTGGGTCCTCAGAAATGTCAGTGTTGCTTGGCTAGTCCAAGATGGTCCTGGGACAATATCCTGTGCTAAGGGCACAAATTCTGCCATTACACCAAGTAGCTTTGTTATCTTGAGCTGCTCACTTCACGCATTCATGCCTCCATTTCTTCATCTTTAAAATGAGAGGTAACAACAATGCCTACTTCTAAGAGTTTTTGTAAGGTGTAAGCAAATACATGTATACATATATATATATTTACATATCGTTATATTTATTACACACACACACACACACACACACACACACATACACACACACGTGCTGAGGGCCGGTCATAGTGGGTCATGACTATAATACTAATTCTTGTGAGGCCAAGGCAGGAAGATCAATTGGGCCCAGGAATTCAAGACCAGTCTGAACAAGGTAAGGAAACTCTATCTCTACAAAAATTGTGAAAAATTAGCCAGACATGGTGGCGCACACCTGTAGTCTCAGCTACTCAGGAGGCTGAGGTGGGAGGATTGTTTGAGGCCAGCAGTTGGAGGCTATAGTGAGCTATAATTGTGCCACTGCACTCCAGCCCAGGCAATAGAGTAAGACTCTGTCTCAACCAAGCAATCAATAAAAAGAGATTAGAATGGCATCTGGCTCATAGTGCTCCTTAAGCATTAGCGATTATTACTGGAAAACTTGACCCCACTTCACCCTTTAATCAAATTTAACCTTGAGTAGGACATGGACTTTTAATATGAGAGAAACCGTTGTTTTCTGTCATTTTAAAGATGAAGAAGTTGAGGCATGAAGAGGTTAAGCCAGGGAGCTTCGTGAAGTAGCAACAGCATCAGCACACTGAGGCCCCGTTTGTCTCCCCCAGTCCTGAAGTGCCCCGGCTTGGGCCAGGCACCCTTCCTAGGACGGTGAGTGGTGAGGAGATTTAGTTAGATGAAGGGGGGAAGGCCCGTGGAGGCTGAAAAAAGGAGAGGCTGGAAAGAAGAGAGGATTTAATCTAAGCAATTTCTTCCCCAACAGCTACCGTTTGCGACAGACTCGTGCAGCTGGGCTCGTGGGACCGCTTGGGCACCATTTTAGCCACTAGAGGTCAGTGGGTGTTGACTCTCCTCAAAGTGTGGGTCACCAGGAAAGGCGAGGTCCGGTAGATCTGCCGTGGTACCTCTCCTCCCCTCACCACCACAACCCCCTCTGTGGATCCGGGTTTGGTTTGATTTTCCAGGAATCTAAGTCATCCACAATTTTCTCGTGTTCCTTCTGGAACCAGGTTAGCCTTTGCAGGGCAAGGCTCTGGGACAAGGCAGGAGGAGATGACATGTGGCCAGAGATCCCTTTTTTCTCTAAAGCCCACAGGCTCGAATGCTCAGGACTGTCCGTGACACTCATTTTGTGACAAATGCAGCCTAAGCTCTTCCGGGCCTTCCGCCACAGCGTTACAACATTCATCTTCTCTCCCCGACTCTGCTCACCTCTTTGCCCATCATGTATCCATCTGTAGGACTCCCCCCTGTTTTCCAAGGTGTACATCAAACACTATAAGTCTCCATTCTGGGACTCCTATGAGACATTGTTCCTCTCCTATATAGTTACATGTATGCATTATAGTATGTACATATCACCGCTTATGACAATTGTTTCTGTCTTAGCTCATCTGCTAGACTGAGCTCCCTGAGGCCTCGGATTTTGAATTACTCATTTTTTTGTGTATTCACAGTTCCTGGCAGAAATGTGATGTTAACAACTATTTGCTGAATGAACATATTTTTCATTACGGTCGGCTGACTCACTGGCTTAAACTAGTATGTGGGAACCTCTGGGCAGAAAGAAATCTGTATGCCTCCCAGAGGCAATCCATGCCAGCCTCTGCCTCAGGGCAAGTTGCACCTAGGTTTCCCGCACTGCTGGCATTTGCCACGGCCATGTCCTCCTCCTCTTCCTTCAGATGCAATCAGAATTCATTTTCCAGTCTCCAGTCTCCCTTGCCATGAGAGGTCATCATAGGACTAAATCATGGCCAATGGAATGGGAGCAAAATCATGTACACTTTGTCCCAGCCTGACCCATAGAAACAATACTGTTTCATTCCCAATCTCTTTCCCACTTCGAACCTAGAGAAGGTGCAGCCATGAGAGAATAGGTGCCTGCATCCCTTGATGACCACAGGCAAAGCCTGTCTGGTGACCATGAGCAAGAAATGAACTCTTTGATAGTGGCACAAGCCACAGACTCCAGGAAGCCTAAAGGAAGGATGGGACCTTGGAGGAATTCAAAGGTCAGGGATTTTTTTTTTCCCATTCGCTGTTGCAAAACGTAAATCACAGAATTTTAGAACAAGAAGGTGTGTATCCAGCCCAAAATTTTAACAGATAAATAAATGGAGGGCTACAGTGGTAAGGCAACTCACCCGAGGTCACACAGTTACTTGGTAGCATAAAGATCAGAATGCCAGTTTTCTTCCCTTTCTACACACGACGCTCCGAAGGCTGTCCCAGAGTGAGCTGTACCAACTCTGAAAGGCCACACCACTCAGCATTGGTCGCCCTGTTATTCCCTGTTTCTGGAGACGGAATGACCACTGGAAAATGTTAAACAAAGGTGTTAAGTCTCCATATCATAAAAAAAGAATGGTTCATAGGTTTGGGCCACCAGGATGAAAACTAAGAGTCTAACATCAAAATATTAAGTCAAGTTCAGCAGTAATTATGGCTGGAATACACAAAGACTTACAGAGAACAGAAGGGAAATCAGCTGAACGAACAGGGCTTCTGAAAATGTCTTTTGGCTCCATTTGACCCAGCCCCTCTACCTAAGCAGCATAATGACCCAGGGTGTTTTGATATTTGTTACAACTGCTTGTGGCATGGGCTGCAATCCTCATGAAGAGAACTACTGGCTATACAACTGATGGGTTCAGACATCGACAATGACAGGATGGGCAGAAATCCAGGAGCATACATAGATCACATAACAGAGATCAGAAAGACAAGTCATGATTTACTACAGAGTCATGTACAGAGCATCTTCGTCGGCATCAGAGATAACTAAGGCATTTGGGTTTTCAAAAAGGGAGGATAAGCGCTGAGACATCAGGCATCTTGGGTATTTTTCCAAATCATATCTTGTAAGGAAGTCTTCCCTGACTTCCCACTGGTTTCTCTCTGAAAGTTTAGCAGCTTAATCTACAGAATGTTTCCAGTGACAGCATCATCTACCAGTCCCTGTCTGTGCAGGGTGGGAACGAACACGTGTTCTTTTCCTGTCTCCACTGACTGCCAGGCAGAACACCCTCAAAATATTCATTTTCACCTAATTCCCAGCTGCAAGTACCCCTTTACATTTTTAGGGCACTTTACATTATCTTTTTTTGTTTTGTTTTGTTTTGTTTTAGAAATCGAGCCTCGCCTTGTCGCTCAGGCTGGAGTGTGGTGTCGCGATCTCAGCTCACCACAACCTCTGCCTCCCAGGTTCAAGCTATTCTTCTGCCTCAGATTACAGGCACACACCACCAGGTCCGGCTAATTTTTTTTTTTTTTTTTTTTTTGAGACAGAGTCTTGCTCCGTCACCAGGCACCAGGCTGGAGTGCAGTGGCGCAATCTCGGCTCACTGCAACCTCTGCTTCCCGGGTTAAAGCAATTCTCTTGCCTCAGCCTCCTGAGTAGCTGGGATTACAGGCACGCGCCACCATGCCCAGCTGATTTTTTGTATTTTTAGTAGAGACGGGGTTTCACCATGTTGACCAGGATGGTCTCGATCTCTTGACCTCGTGATCCACCCGCCTTGGCCTCCCAAAGTGCTGGGATTACAGGCTTGAGCCATCGCGCCCGGCCTAATTTTTGTATTTTTAATAGAGATGGGGTTTTACCATGTTGGCCAAGATGGTTTCGATCTCTTAATCTCGTGATCCACCCACCTCGGCCTCCCAAAGTGCTGGGATTACAGGCGTGAGCCGCCACACCCGGCCTTTTTTTCTATTTTTTAGTAGAGATGGTGTTTCACCATGTTGACCAGGAAGGTATCTATCTCCTGACCTTGTGATCCACCCACCTTGGCCTCCCAAAGTGTTGGGATTACAGGCATAAGCCACAGCGCCCAGCCAACTCTATTTGATCTTAATTAATCCTCATAACAAGCTCTATGAGGTGGGTACTATTATTATCTCATCTTATATATAAGAAAATTGCAGCTGGGTGCAGTGGCTCACGCCTGTAATCCCAGCACTTTGGGAGGCCGAGGCGGGTGGATCACGAGGTCGAGAGATCGACACCATCCTGGTCAACATGGTGAAACCCCGTCTCTACTAAAAATACAAAAAATTAGCTGGGCATGGTGGCTCGTGCCTGTCATCCCAGCTACTCAGGAGGCTGAGGCAGGAGAATTGCCTGAACCCAGGAGGCGGAGGTTGCGGTGAGCCGGGATCGCACCATTGCACTCCAGCCTGGGTAACAAGAGCGAAACTCCGCCTCAAAAAAAAAAAAAATTGCAGTTCAGAAACGTTAAGTAACTTGTCCAAGGTCATTCTGTTCATAAATGGTAGACCTGGGACCTGAGCCCAAAGGATCTGCCTACAGAGATTGTGCTCTTACCACAATCTACTACCATCTTTGCGGAAGTGTGTGTACATACCTGTGTATGGGTGTGCACGCACACAAGTGCAAGCCTTGTGGTGGGAGGATGGGAGTATGATTTCTTTCTGACCACTCAAACACCTTGAGTGAAAGGTCCACACCTAAGAGATACTGCATTGCTGCTGTTTACCAACATATTAACCATTTTTATTCACGCTTGTCTTTATAAAAGACTCACTATTTTTGAAAATTGTTTTATTCCAGAAATGAAGACTGGAGAAGCAATAGGATACACAGGCAGCGGTTGTCCCCATTCATTTGTGCAGCAAATGTCCATTGCATCCCATTCCTGTGCCAAAGCTGCGTGGGTGTCGCAGGACTCCCTGGACATAAGATCCTGTCTGGGCACTCACCACCATCGTGCTTGAGACCCTGCCCTGGCGTCAGTCCTTCCGTGATGCCGACTGGCAGTCTGTCAGGGCAGCCCCCCCGGCAGGCCTTCAGATACCAGTCTAGATTATCTCTGTGGTGGATGTAGCCTTTGCCCCAGCAGTCAGTGGCGACAAGGGAAGAATAAGCTTTCATTCTTCCCAGGCTCTACCTGGGCGTGGTGGATGCTGCTGTCACTAGAAGGCTTCTGTAAATAAAGCCTGCTTAATCTCCTTAGCCGGATGGCTGTGTCAGCCGGGTTGGAGCCTGCGGAAAAGTAGTCCATGCTTTAGATTCCCCAAATTGTTAGAGGCCGTGGGTGAGCCACAGCAGACCCTCCCACACAGAAAGGCTTGCACTGTCTTGCCTGCTGATCAGGATGTGCTCCGTGGGGCTTCCTCCCCAACCCACAGAGTGAGCAAATTCCCTGGACACCAGGCAACTGGGCAGTTTCCAGTGTTATGGCATCCACATTTTTCAATCCACTTATACCTGGATGGGACTGTCCCTTAGAGGAAAATGGGGCCAAATATTTGCAATTAGGCCCCAGGAAAATTCAAGACCTAGTGTTACCACCATCTTTTTTTCTTTCTTTCTTTCTTTTTTTTTTTTTTTTTTTTTTTTTTGAGAAGGAGTTTCGCTCTTGTTACCCAGGCTGGAGTGCAATGGCGCAATCTCAGCTCACCGCAACCTCTGCCTCCTGGGTTCAGGCAATTCTCCTGCCTCAGCCTCCTGAGTAGCTGGGATTACAGGCACGCACCACCATGCCCAGCTAATTTTTTGTATTTTTAGTAGAGACGGGGTTTCACCTTGTTGACCAGGATGGTCTCAATCTCTTGACCTTGTGATTCACCCACCTCAGCCTCCCAAAGTGCTGGGATTACAGGCTTGAGCCACCGCGCCCGGTCCTGTTACCACCATCTTAGACCTAAGAGTTTACTGTTTGATGTTGATTTATTGCCTGTTTTATCAAGCATCCTGTATTTTCATATATACTGACTATCCTATGTGTATCAGTTAGCTATACCACAATAGTGCTGCGAAAACAGCACTCACCCCCCACGCCCCCAGCATTCAACAGCATACAACTATAAGTATTTCCTGCTGGCTCAGGTATCAATCAGTGGGTCATCTGGGGGTTGTCTCACCCAGGGTCAGCTCAGCTAGGCTTGGCTGCAAGCTGTGCATTGATTTCTGGTTCTGCCCCATGTCTCATTCTGCTGGGGCCACTGGCTTCCCAGGGAAAATTCATCTCAGAGCAAAGGATGGGTGCATAAGAGGGCAAGACCAGCCATCTGAGCATATTGAAAGCTTTGCTCTTGTCCTGTCCTCTCACAGATTGTTGTCTAAAGAAAGTCCTATGTCACACCCAAAGCCCAGGGCAGGGCAGTACACGCTGCCCACCAGTAGGCCACGGCAAAGATATTTGTGTACATCACTGGGAGAGTGAAGACCGGGCACCAAGGATCAATCAGCCACCATGGAAAGCCGGAGAAAGGGCCCGGGTGCAGTGGCTCATGCCTGTAATCCCAGCACTTTGGGAGGCCGAGGAGGGCAGATCATGAGGTCAACAGATCAAGACCATCCTGGTCAACATGGTGAAACCCCACCTCTACTAAAAATACAAAAATTAGCTGGGCATGGTGGTGCGTGCCTGTAATCCCAGCTACTAGGGAGGCTGAGGCAGGAGAATTGCCTGAACCCGGGAGGCGGAGGTTTCGGTGAGCTGAGATCGCGCCATTGCACTCCAGCCTGGGTAACAAGAGCGAAACTTCTGGCAAAAAAAAAAAAAAAAAAAAGGCCGGAGAAAGAGACCCCAACTACTCTTAAGACTTTCAAAATAGGCTTCTAGTTAATTAAAAATATGTCATGATAGGCCGGGCGCGGTGGCTCACGCCTGTAATCCCAGCACTTTGGGAGGCCAAGGAGGGCGGATCACGAGGTCAAGAGATCGAGACCATCCTGGTCAACATAGTGAAACCCCGTCTCCACTAAAAATACTAAAAATTAGCTGGGCATGGTGGCATGTGCCTGTAATCCCAGCTACTCAGGAGGCTGAGGCAGGAGAATTGCCTGAACCCAGGAGGCGGAGGTTGCGGTGAGCCGAGATCGCACCATTGCACTCCAGCCTGGGCAGCAAGAGCAAAACTCCGTCTCAAAAAAAAAAAAAAATATATATATATATATATATATATATATATATATATATATGTCATGATATTCTTTTCAAAATTCTTCCAAATTCCTTTCATTTCAAATGCAAATAAACTTGGCTGTGCAATATTTTCAGAGAAGAGTAGGGAGAAGATGGCACACACTGCAAAATCAAAAAGGCTGGGTCACCCAGCTTCGAAGGCAAAGCAGGACATGCGAATGGAAAGCCGCGTTTTGTCCTGCCACAAAGGCAAGTCTTTGCGACTAAGCTCAGGCTCATTTCTTTTTCTTTTCTTTTCTTTTTTAATTGTACTTTGGACTCTGGGGTCCATGTGCACCTCCTGCATGCAGCATTGTTGCATAGGTACACACACGCCATGGCGGTTTGTTGTCTCCATCCCCCACATCCCCGCATGCCCCCACCCACCCCCACATTGCCTACATCAGGCATTTCTCCCAGTGTTATCCCTCCCCATCCTTCCTGCCCCACCCCATGCTGTCCCTCCCCTCCCCTTCCCTCGCCCTGGTCTCATCTTGAGTAAGTATCAGCAAAGTTAGGACAGGTTGCTAGCTCCCTTCTTCCCACCCCATGGCCCACCTTCACCTATAAGATTATTTGGGGACTTTTCAAGTCACTTGGTATCAAGAAGTGAAGCAGTTTGCACCCTTCCCTTGCGTGGTACTCTTATTAAAAGTTTAATATCTGAGCCGGGCATGGTGGCTCACGCCTGTAATCCCAGCACTTTGGGAGGCCGAGGTGGGTGGATCACGAGGTCAAGAGATCGAGACCATCCTGGTCAACATGGTGAAACCCCGTCTCTACTAAAAATACAAAAATTAGCTGGGCATGGTGGCACGTGCCTGTAATCCCAGCTACTCAGGAGGCTGAGGCAGGAGAATTGCCTGAACCCAGGAGGCGGAGGTTGCGGTGAGCCGAGATCGCGCCATTGCACTCCAGCCTGGGTAATAAGAACGAAACTCAGAGAAAAAAAAAAGTTTAATATCCTACCTATTTTTTTTGTTATTTGTAGAGATGGGGTCTCCTTATGTTACCCAGGCTGATCTTAAACTTCTGGACTCAAACGATCCTCCCGCCTCCACCTCCCAAAGTGCTGGATGGCAGGTGGGAGCCACCGCACCCTGCCTCCTCCTCCCTCTTGAAAGCACTTTCACCTGCTCTTGTACCCCAGGGCATCCTTGACTCCAGGCCTTCCTACTTCCCCTTGCTCACTCTGTCACAAGGAAGGTGGAGGAAGCAGTGCATTTGGTGAGGATGGGAGAAAAAGAGACAGCCCTTTCTTCTCTTTTTCTCTCGGAAGCCATCTGGCCACACAAGCATGCTTTCGGTCCTGCTTCTCCATGCCCTCAGTTTTACAGGAGGCGTGACCCACGGAGAAGGCAGCGTAGCTCAGTGCTGCCTTGACTAACATACTATCCCATGTTCTATCTTAGCACTCCTGCCCAGAGACCTAAGCCATATTCTCCAGTTCATCAATGATAGAAGTAATAGTTTTTGCCCCTGCCTTCCTCCTCTGTCTTATTTCTCTGAGGGATCTGAATCAGGGTAGGAAAGGGAAGTGTTATTGACTGGGCCTTCTCAGAGACCTTCCATCAATGTACCCCCATCCCCCCCAGGGAACACCAATCTCTAGGGCTCCCAGCGATGGCCTGGACATTGCCACACCTCCCCTTAAACTTCTATCTCTTTGCTTTTAGTCCTTGCTGGAAGGTCTGACCCTTACTTTGATTCATTTATTTAACAATTAGGATTGGGAAGATTCCTTTTCTCAAAGGGTTTACCATTTTATGAAAGTACAATCGCAAGAAAGAAGCATGTTTTTTTAAAAAACCATAATTTCAGACAGTGGTAAATACTATAAAAGTAAAATGAGGCAATGTGATGGAGAATATCGGTGGGCAATTTTAGATTTGGTGGTCAGGAAATGGTATTTCAAAGGACACCTGAATGACAGGAAGTCACCACGTAAGCATCTGGAGGAAAGACATTCTGGGCAGGGGGAACAGCATCTGCAAAGGCTCAGAGGCAGGAAGGAGCTTGATATGTTTGAGAAACAGGAAAAAAGAGATGTTCTGGCTGAAGCACCATGAAAGAAATGAGCATGACACGGGGCGGAGTGAGAGAGGCTGGCAGGAAACAGATCACAGGGGCCTCACGGGCTGTGGTGAAGAGTGAGGCATCTTGGTTGAAGTGCAAGAAGAAGCCACTGTTCACTTTCTTGACTAGAAGCTCCTAGAACTTTGGTGTTCTCGACCCTACACTATATTCCACCTACTTTGAACCCTCTTTGCCACATATCAAGAAGAACCCTGGGTTTTTCCTGTGATAATTACTGTTCCCATGACAAGTCGTCACTCTTGTTGTTTTTTTGTTTTGTTTTGATTTTTTTAAAAATATAATAAAGGGTTCATGCTTAACCCAAAGAAGTGAGTCACTAACAGTAAAATATCAGGCAATTCTGAGGAAAATCCTTGGGGATCCCTTCAGGTCTCCAGACTAGCCACGCCCTGCTTGGTGTGTGCATAATTCTAGATTCAGGGACATGTACAGTAAAAATGGGAGAGAAGAGTAAAAAGAAGTGCTGATTATCTCAGTAAAGAACCCAAAAAATTGGAAGTGCATCTCCCAAAGAGAGAAAGAACACATGCCACACTCCTGGGGAAATCCCCTCCTTAACCAGTTGAACACTTTTTAAAGGCAGAACTGAACAGAAAAATGAGATAAACCTTATTACTTAAGCAGTCATACAGGGTTTTTGTTTAGAGTAAATGATTTTGGAGAATGTGGGTGGGGGAAGATTCTGACGCTCAGCTGAAAAATATCCCATCCAAACTGAAAAACCCCATTTTTTCTGCTCTGTCCTGCCAAAACCAAACTCCAGGCTGGTGGGTCCTCAGCTGGGACCAGTGCCGGCACTGCAGATGCACAGAGAGAGGCACCCACTAGGAAGCTCTCGAACTCTGAAACCAGCCAGAAATTAGCTTTGTGCCAAGCTAACCTGATTGGCTATAGAGCCCTTCAGATTCATCTGGAGATGACGACGAGGGTTTTGTTTCCGGTAGCTGAGTCTCCCAACTAGGAAACGGCTTCAAAGGTCGTAGCCTGCCTATATCATAGGACAATTGGAATTTCTCCTGTTCCTAAAACATCCCAGAATCACAAATTCATAGATCTTTAGAAAACCTCAGTAAGGTGCCCTCTACTCTGCTCTAAGCCTCATACCTTTCGGACTCACACAGTTTCCAAATAGTTCTTGCGAAGCTGGAGTCAGAAGGTTTCAGTATTATTTGGAGCACTTCTTCCTTTGATCTGTGTGCCATGCTATCAGGAGCAGAAATCAGAAAGAAGCATTCTGCTTTGCTACTCAGCCAAATGAGGAACCACTAAATCCCCTAGAAGGTCCCCCTCTCTTGAAGTGCCATGGGGACAATTTGGCTGAGAGCCCAGCAGAGGAAGCTGGGAGCCTCTTCTCTCCTTCGAGATTTCTATCTACAAATCGTGGTCTGAAACCTGCCATATAGAGAAAGTGAGAGCTATAGACCTGGATAAGCCAGGTACCAGCACAATCAAAAGTGAACAAAACTGTTACAAAAAGCAAATGAGGTGTGCAGGGAAGAAAGAATGCCCCACGCTTGTTTGAGTTTAGTTCCTGTCTGAGCATGAGGCAGGATGGGGTTTCTGAAATATCCCCTTTCTCCTCCCACCTTCTGAGTTCAATTCCTTTCAACCCAACCAACTTCTATTAAATGTCTGTACTGTGCCAAGCTGACTCTGACATGGTCCCAAGCTTTGGAGAGCTCACGACGAGGTGGAAGAATCAGCTAGCAAGAATAGGGCTTAGCAAACTAGGATTCACTGGCCCAATCCAGCCTGCTGCCTGTGTTTGCGTGGCCCATAAGCTAAAAAATGATTTTTACTTTTTACTTTTTTCTTAAATCAAAAGAGGAAGTGTATGTTGTGGCATGTGAAAATTATATGAAAGTAAAATTTAAATGTCCCAAGCCCGTGTTTCCCTACTGCCCATGACTGCTTTTGCCCTAAGTGGCTGAGTTGGTGCAACCAAGACCATAAGGCCTTGCAAAGCCTAAAACATTTACTATGTAGCTGTTGACAGAAAAAGTCTTCTGACTCCTGAGCCGGAATTATGCACCAGCAGCTTTTGCACAAAAGATAACCCTATAAGGTCATTTCCAAAGTTAAGAAAAACTCAGTGTTACCCAAGCATTCTTGTGTATACTATTATGTATAACAAATGACTTAATAACCTGGCTTAATTGCCTCTCTGTTATGTAGATTAGGTGTGGGCTGGTACAGTACAACAAAAGGTACTGGAGATGATAAGGGTCATGAGTGATTCTGACATGTGGCCTGCCCAGGTTCAAATCCATGCCCCACCACTAATGAGACTGTGACCTTAGGCAACTTGCTTCACTTCACTCTGCCTCAGTTTCATGATCTATAAGTTGGACATAATAAACCATCTACCTGGCCGGGCGCAGTGGCTCACGCCTGTAATCCCAGCACTTTGGGAGGCCGAGATGGGTGGATCACGAGGTCAAGAGATCGAGACCACCCTGGTCAACATGGTGAAACCCCGTCTCTACTAAAAATACAAAAAAATTAGCTGGGCATGGTGGCACGTGCCTGTAATCCCAGCTACTCAGGAGGCTGAGGCAGGAGATTTGCCTGAACCCAGGAGGCGGAGGTTGCGGTGAGCCGAGATCGCGCCATTGCACTCCAGCCTGGGTAACAAGAGCAAAACTCTGTCTCAAAAAAAGTAAATAGGCCGGGCGCGGTGGCTCAAGCCTGTAATCCCAGCACTTTGGGAGGCCGAGGCGGGTGGATCACAAGGTCGAGAGATCGAGACCATCCTGGTCAACATAGTGAAACCCCGTCTCTACTAAAAATACAAAAAACTAGCTGGGCGTGGTGGCACGTGCCTGTAATCCTAGCTACTTAGGAGGCTGAGGCAGGAGAATTGGCTGAACCCAGGAGGCGGAGGTTGCGGTGAGCCGAGATTGCGCCATTGCACTCCAGCCTGGGTAACAAGAGCGAAACCCCGTCTCAAAAAAAAAAAAAAGGAAATAAATAAAATAAAATAAATAAAGCATCTACCTAATATGGTTTTCCTAAAGATTATTTCATTAAAAAGTATAAAACATCTAAAACAGTGCCTGTCACACAGGAAGTATTAGTCATTATTATTATGAGAAATGGCACAACTTTTATTTCTTTAAAGCTTACTGTACTTGGACACCATTGTTTAGTTATTAGTGATGCTGTCTAATATTTACTGTGCTTTTCTGATGAGGCTGGTTTACTTGTTTGTTTTAAAACAATCCTTGGCAATTAGTGAAAGGAAACTTAACTAGTTGCAAAATCAAGGGGAAACCTCTTCAGGGAAAATCCATAACAAAGACAAGACATAAATTCATTTTCTACAATGTAGGCACACAGAGGGACCAGCTAAGAGCTAACCCAACAAGATAAGCTGGAAGCATTTTTCTCTCTAGCATTAAAGAAGTCTCTTTATGGCAGCTGAAAACAGAGCAGAGAATTCAAAAAGTTAGAGGGAGAAATTTAAACAACAACTACACATTAACTCTTATGAAGAACCACAATAGAATAAAAAAGCTAATGATTGGCTACTCAAAATAAATGCAGACCCCTCTAGTAGGTGAAAATGTCATTCAGAACTGTTTAGTAACTTTCAAGTTAAGTACCAAAATACTTAACACTTTCCCATGTATTATATTATTTTGAACTCGGATATAATTTTGAACAAGTAGAAATTAGAGAGTAATTTAAATGGGTGCTGTGAACTTCATAAAGAACAACATTTTTCTAGAAGATGCACAGAAGAGCAGACCCCAAACTGTATGGCTATTTTTTAAAGTGATGTTTACCCACAGGAAAAACTTGAGGCCTCTAGACTCTGTGGGCAGACATCAGCATTCTTTGAGGGTACCCTAGGTGCACAAAGACCACTAGGAAGAGTTCATCAGCTTCTGTGAGGCTCGCTCTGTGATCTCCAACCTTTGAGAGACAGTCAGTATCATTAAGTGACAAAGGGGGTGGTGACCCTGGTTAAGAAGTTACGACCACCGCCTCTCACCATCTAGCTGTGTGACCTTCAATAAACCATTCGCTTCTCTGACCTCAGTATGCTCATCTAAAACAAGTGGGGAAGCTGACTGGCTGAACTTTGGGTTTCCTATAAATTTTCAGATACCATGACCTTTAAGTTGCAAACTAGCAATATGACTTTTGTCATCTCTGCTACTGTATTTGGTCAACTCTTGAGGGCCTACGGCAGAGGCAGGTGGAAGGAAAAGGAATGGGTAAAATGAGTAAGGCAACTTACAGATATTCTAAACCTTTATTTTCTCCTATTAGAGAAACTCATAAGAAACAACGATGATTGCATTCGGTTTGACCTTTCTTCCATCTGTTAAACATCTGTCATGGCCAAACTGAAACGTGCCATGGTCCATGCCCTTAATGGGCTCACAATGAGATGGAAGAATTGTCTATAATTGTGCCCATGGCAAGTTTCTGTACTAATTGTGCAATGGCCAGGTAGGAGCCAGGGAAACCTGGGTAAGCCTGGAAGCAGATCCCTTTAGCCGCAAAAAGTAAAGCACTGATCATTTCTTTTGAACCATAATTTGGCATGCCCCATTTCTTTTCCTATCCTCATCTCTCCTGACTTCCCCACTCACCTTCTTAACTTTCGTCAAGCAAATCCACTACGCTGCTTTGCCTTTTCAAAGTTCAGGCTATTTTCTTATACATTAGATATGATACTTGGCTCTTCAGAAGTGGGGATGGCTGCAACCACCACGTGCAATTATATTGCTTTAAAAAGACAAAAATAAAGAAGTGGCCAGGCTGAGGGTGGCCACTGCCTACCTGTTAGAGCTGTTCATTCTCAGACCTGTGGAGCCTATCGCACCCTGATTTTGAATCACCAGAAAGAAAAATAATAAATATTCTCAGAAAGAGATGTGCTCCTGACATGATAGGCCACCACCTCCCAAACTGTGTAGTGAGAGCAACGACTGGATGTGGTGAGAGTAATGAAAAGGCACATCAGACCTCAAAAGGCAAATTTTTATTTTGTGAATGAGTTAAAATTGGCCAGTTTTAACTGGAAAGAGCTACAAGCATTTGACCTCAGTACTGTTCAATGATATGGGGGAGGGGGGGAAGGACAGAGGTGAGTCAATGCGAAAGATTTTCAGAAGGTCTTAGAGTTCCTGGGCAAGCAGAAGAAACATGGAGGTTGGGAGCTGCAGGATCTGTCAGACCTGAAGCATTCTGATGCAATCTGGGAGGTCAGCGGAACGGGCCGCACTGGGAAAGGTATCTTAAGCAAAAGTAGCAAAGCAACTGTAAAAGTTTCAAGCAATTAAATCAAACCGAGCTGCCTTGAGCAGGTACAGATGGACAAATCTGTACCTGGCTTGGACCTGGGGCTCTCTCCACACAAGCATTTGCACGCAGACTAGGTGGCTATTTGTATGACAGTAAAGAATCCCTGAGGGGAAGCGTTACCTCTGGAAAGGTGAAGAGAGGCTTACTACTGGAACTTTGAAGGAGTACTGTGTCTCCACCATGAAGACATCTTACACCCCACAAAGGCAGGGATTTAAAAATGTTTATTTGGTTTTTTTCTGAAATGGAGTTTTGCTTTTGTCGCCCAGGCTGCAGTGCAGCAGCACAATGTCGGCTCATTGCAACCTCTGCCTCCTGGGTTTAAGTGATTTGCCTGCCTCAGCCTCCAGAGCAGCTTAAATTACAGGTGCCTGCCACCATACAAGGCTAATTTTTTTGTATTTTTAGTAGCAACAGGGTTTCACCATGTTGGCCTGGCTGGTCGCAAACTCCTGACCACAGGTGATCCACCTGCCTCAGCCTCCCAGAGTGTAGGGTTTACAGGCATGAGCCACCACACCCAGCCTAAAAAAATGTTTAAAATGATGTGTTCATTGATAGAACCCAAGTACTCAGAACAGTGCCTGGTATGTAGTAGGTGCTCAGTAAATTTTGTTGAATACATGAATTATACTAATTCCCAGGAAACCATCACTTTGAATTTGTTTGAGCCTTGCCAAAAACCCAAAGCACACAGAAGAGAGACAGGTGCACGCAGATCCTGCCTCTTCTCACAGATTAGTGCCCTGAGTGGTCAGTTCCTCAGGAGACAGAGGTCTGGGGAATTATTGCAGAAAAAAAGTATTTATGGGGGCGTGGAGGAAGTAAAACAGAGCAAAGGCAAAGCTGAACTGCAGTATAGTTATGACAGCCTCCGATGATCTTAGGAGGAGCTCTGGGATCAAAACGGTTTCTAAGAGTTGTCCCGTCCTGAGGGAAGTGGATAAGACCTCTCCACACCCCCAACCACCTGTCAATGGATGTGGAGCATGTGACCCTGGGTTAGATGGTTCTTTTTAGTAGAGGGCAATTCCTAGAGGTGGATTCAGGTGGGAGTTACCAGCCACCTACACTTCCAGCAGCTGGAGGAATGAATGCTTCACCCTGAAGGTAGATTCTGGGCAATACATCATAGCATTCATCACAGTTGAGTTTTTTTCTGTGAGTTTGGGAGTGAGGAGGAGAATTACATCATTTGTGTACCCCACACTGGAGGTACGTCTTTGTTTCATCTTTGTTCTTGGTAGCAGTTCATAGAAACCAATTCTGGCTCCCTTGAGCTACTTATGAAATAAGAGAGAGATCATAAATGGTAAGAAGCTGCAGAACTAAACATGGACATGGAAGAGGGATCAGAATTGGCATGAGAGCAGCTTCTGGACCACCTCTTTTGCCACTGCCCTGTGAATGAATGTACCCCACCCACTCTTCTGTTTTGTTTTGTTTTGTTTTATTATTGTTACAGCTCTCTCTTCAAGATCCTATGTGTCAGCATAGATCATCTAATTGGCTTAGCTTAGTTCACATACCCACCATTAGCTAGAGGTGAACATGGAATGGTCCCATTAAAATTGCACAGTGGGGCAGGGAGAATGCATGCTGAAATACACACACATATTACATATACACAAACTCAAAAGGTGCCCCGTAACTAGCTAGAAGGATTAATTCCTTCTCCCCCACCTAAGCAAAAAAGTATGAAAAATTGACTCAAACATCACTGTTGCAGAGAGGGTGGGAAACACCTCACGAAGAGTCACATCACACTTCCAGGTCGCCAAAGAGGATGGCATTTTAAAATGAGCAAGATGCAATTCTGATCATCTAAACAGGATTCTTTTCTAAAGGGAAGAATAAGAGCAATGTCCTCCTTTTCCAGAGAACAAAATAGCAAAGCTTGTTTTCAAGAGTAAACAAATTAAAATCAGACCTTTCTGCAATTTTCTGCTACTTTTTTCCCTTTGCCTTTGTTTGCTTGTTTCCTTTTATACCTAATCCTGTAGATCCTTTGCCTTTTTAAGTGGATTATCCCATGGAAGGAAAGACTAAGCAAGGCAGTGAAAAGGAGACAGAGTTTCTATTCGTTGCTCGTAAGGGCTAGGTAGGCCAAGGCTCACAGTGGGTAGTCTTCAGATTACTTCTGTAGTGTGGTTAGTTGTATTTTATGCTGCTCTTCCCCCAGGCAACAGGGAAACAGTCATCACTGAGACTAGCACCGTATCAAACAATGAGAAGCCACTCAGTGTGTGTTGGAAAAGAGAAAAAGAGGAAAGGGAGAGAGGAAGAGAGAAAGGGAGACAGGGGCAAGGAAGGTTGCCCTTTGACTCATAGGCTTTTAGATTACAGGTGGATAACACATCTTACTCACTTATGACCTTTTCTGACTAGCAACCGTGTGGCAAGATCTATAAGGAGACTTGGGGGATGGGAGCCAGGAACTGTTGAGAAATCTTCTGATTAGTTGAAGAGTATGGGTTTTTGTAAGTGTAGAGCAGAGCACATTTTGAGAATCTTTTACTAACTGCTGATTTATTCAAAATCTCATTATTGAAAAGCTAACAGTTTTAAAGGAAAGACATGGAAAAAGAATTCATAAACCATTTCTAATCCAACAATCTTATTTTATGGATGAGAATACTGAGGACTAGAGAAGCAATGAAAGACTTCTGCTTCTATCCAAAATGGAGTAGCAGGGACCATAGTTACCTCCCCACTCACACTGGACAAAAAAAAAAAAAAAAAAAGTATATATCTATAACTCTATAACTATAGCTATATTTACATCAGTCAATGGTTTTCTGACATTTTATATCAGGCAGCACAGGACAATGATCCACAAGATAAGGGAAGCAAATAGGTTGAGTTTCCCTGGTTCCTGCCTCAAAAGAGTTTCAAGAGTACAGCACAGGGAGGGGAAATGCAAGCAGAACCCAGCAGTCTCTCTAAGTTGAGGAAATGAATCTGGGAATCTGGGAGGGTCAGTGGAGCTAGAGTTCCCAGGGCAGAATATCAGTGTATTAGAGAAGAGAGAACTGCAGAGAGAGAGTAGCAGAGGTCTGCAGAGGGTTTCCCAAAAGTCTTCAGCTGAGTACCAGTCAGTGAATGTGTGTGAGGAAACTGTCCAGATCAGCTGGAAAGGAGCAGATGATGATCTTGACACTTATACAGGGCTGCAAATATTTCATTAGCCCATTCCCACCAGAGTAGAAAACTTTATAATTCATGGAGCCATGGGTAGAGTACTTACAAAAGTGTTGCCTCCGTAATGGAGAAAAACGGCCCTAAAGTAAAGACTTCCAGGTTGTACCTAATGAAGCTTGAAAGAACGCCCTAAAGGAGTCAAATTGTTTCCAAGTAACATAACTTTAGAACAAAGTTTAAAATTATTTTTAGGAATACAAAAATATCTAGTGCCCAGTGAGGTCAAATTCTTGATAACTGCCATCAACTGAAAAATTACTAGACATTAAAACAAACAAACAAACAAAAAAAAAACAAAAACAAAAACAAAACCAGAAAAGTAACACTCATAAAGTAGAAAAGAAATTGATCAATAGAAAGAGATCTAGAAATGGCACAGATGATACAGTTAACAGATAAGGACAATGAGAGAGTTGTAATCTATACATTCAAGAAGGAAAAGGTAGAGCATGTTGACTAGAAATACGAAAAATTTAAAAGGACTCAAATTGAACTTCAAATGATGAAAAATATACGTGTAATAAAAATGCACTTGTTCAAATTAATATCAGATTAGGCACTGTAAAAGAATAAAGTCAGTTGGGCACAGTGATAACCTCAGCACTTTGTGAGGCCAAGGTGGGAGGATCTCCAGAGGTCAAGAATTTGAGACCAGGCTAACCAATATGGTGAAACCCCGTCTCTACTAAAAATACAAAATTAGCTGGGCATGGTGGTCCATGCCTGTAATCCCAGCTACACAGGAGGCTGAGGCAGGAGAATCACTTGAACCTGGGAGGCAGAGGTTGCAGTGAGCCGAGATTGCACCATTGCCCTCTAGCCTGGGCAACAAGAGCAAAACACTGTCTAAAAAAAAAAAAAAAAAAAAAAAAAAGAATAAAGAATAAAGTCATAGCAATAGCAACTATCCAAAATGTAACAGAGGAAAAGATTGAAAAAAACAAAAACGGGATACTGAGTTATAGGACAACTTCAAGCAGCCTTTATTACATGTGTAATCAGAAACACTAAGGGCAAGGAACAAAAAATATATTTACAGAAACATTAGATAAAAAGCTTCCAAATATGACAAAATTAAAACTCCACAATTCCACAAACTTTAAAGAACCCAAGCACAAGAAGCATGAATAAAATTACACAAAAATGAATCATAAAGAAATTACCTAAAACTTATGGCAGGCCGGGTGCAGTGGTCCATGTTTGTAATCTCAGTACTTTGAGAGGCCAAGGCAGGAGGATTGTTTGAGTCCAGGAATTTGAGACCAGCCTGGGAAACGACCCCAGCTCTACAAAAAATGAAAAATTATCTGGATGTGGTGGCACACACCTGTAGTCCCAGCTCCTTAGGAGGCTAAAGTAGGAGGATCACTTGAGCCTGGAAGGTTGAGGCTGCAGTGATCTACGTTTGCGCCACTGCACTCAACCTGGGTGACAGAATGAGACCTTGTCAGACACACAAAAAACTTATGATAAAGAGAAAATCTTAAATGTAGGCATAGAAAAAAGACACATACAAAGGAACAAATATGCAAGTGACAGCAGATTTCTTGTTGAAAACAATACCAGTCAAAAGGCAACGTAACAATTTTTTTTTAAGTACTAAAAGGAAAAAAATTAGTCAACCTAGAAATCTCTACCCCATGAAAATACTTTTTTTTTTGTTTTTTGAGAGGGAGTCTTGCTCTGTCACCCAGGCTGCAGTGCAATGGCATGATCTCAGCTCACTGCAACCTCCGCCTCCTGGGTCCAAGTGATTGTCATGCCTCAGCCTCCCGAGTAGCTGGGATTACAGGCACCTGCCACCTCAACTAGCGAATTTTTTTTTTCGAGACAGAGTCTCGCTCTTTGTTGCCCAGGCTGGAATGCAATGGTGCAATCTTGGCTCACCGCAACTGCTGCCTCCTGGTTTCAAGCGGTTCTCCTGCCTCAGCCTCCCATATAGCTGGGATTACAGGCGCCCACCACCATACCCGGCTAATTTTTTGTATTTTTAGTAGAGACAGGGTTTCACCATGTTGGTCACACTAGTCTCAAACTGTTGATCTCAGGCGATCCACCTACCTCAGCCTCCCAAAGTGCTGGCATTACAGGTGTGAGCCACTGTGCCTGGCCAATTTTTTTTATTTTTAGTAAAGATAGGGCCTTGCCAGGTTGGCCAGGCTGGCCTCGAACTCCTGACGTCAAGTGATCTGCCTGCCTCGGCCTCCCAAAGTGCTGGGATTACAGATGTGAGCCACAGCACCCAGCCATATCTTTCAAAAATTAAGTCAGGCCAGGCACGATGGCTCACACCTATAATCCCAGCACTTCGGGAGGCTGAGACAGGTGGATCACTTGAGGTCAGGAGTTCAAGACCAGCCTGGCCAACATGGCGCAACCCCATCTCTACTAAAAATACAAAAATTAGCCAGGTGTGGTGGTATGTGCCTGAAATTCCAGCTACTTGGGAAGCTGAGGCAAGAGAATTGCTTGAACCTAAGAGGCAGAGGTTGCAATGAGCCAGAGATTGTGCCACTGCACTCCAGCCTGGGTGACAGAGTAAGACCATTTCAAAAAAAAAAAAAAAAATTAAGACAAAGTGCACAGCATTGTGAATATACTAAATGCTACTGAACTGTTTACTGTAAAATAGTTAACCTATGATATATGAGTTTTGTCTCAGTAAAAAAAGTGGGGGAATAAGGAATTTTATTTGAATTGTTTAAAAACTACCTATTGGTTATTATACTCAACCTGAGTGACAGATTCTGTTGTACTCCAAACCACATCACACAATATGGTTTTGTAACAAACCTGTACATGTACCCCCATTCTAAAACAAAAGTTGAAAAGAATTACTTTTTTTAAAAAAGAATTTTTCAAACATATAAAAGTTTAAGCAATTCATCACTAACAGACTTGAACCACAGGAACTATTAGTGAAAGTATTTCAGGTGGAAGAAAATAATACCAGATGGGATCCTGGATCCACAAAAAAGAATTAGAAAGCCAGAAATGGCAAATATGTGTAGGGGAGAGAAGGATAAAATATTTTTCTTATTTTAAAAATCACTTCAAAAGATAATTATTTAAGTAGACTTATAGCAATGTATTTTGAAGTACATAACAAATGTAGATATAAAATGAAGGTCAGGAGAGGGGAATGGAAATGTGCTTTTGTAAGGTTGTTATACTATGTAAAATAGTATATTACTTGAAGGTATATTGTGATAAGTTAAAGATTTTTTACTATAAGTCCTAAAGGGGCCAGGTGCAGTGGCTTGCACCTGTAATCCCAACACTTAGGGAGGCTGAGGTGGGCAGATCACCTGAGTTCAGGAGTTTGAGAATAGCGTGACCAACATGGAGAAACCCCATCTCTACTAATAATACAAAATTAGCTGAGCATGGTGGTACATTCCTGTAATCCCAGCTATTTGGAAGGCTGAGGCAGGAGTATGACTTGAACCCGGGAGGCGGAGGTTGTGGTGATCCAAGATGGTGCCATTGCACTCCAGCCTGGGCAACAAGAGCGAAACTCCATCTCAAAAAAAAAAAAAATGTCCTCAAGTAAAAACCTCTCAATTCACAAGACAGAAAAAAAGGCAAAAAGAGAACAAAGAACAGGTAAGACACAGAGAAAAATAATAGTACAAGGATACATCAATAGTCACATTAAATGTAAATGGTCTGAACAGCTATTAAAGGGCAGAGATTATCTGACTGACTAGCAACCAAGCAAGACTCAATTATGTGCTGCTTACAAGGATTCTCTCTCTCCTCTCTCCCCCAAATATATAAATCAATATAGATATAAGAATGAATTGAAAGAAAGACAAAGCAGCTATATTATTATCAGACCAAGTAGAATTCAGAGCAAAGAATATTACCAGGACATTTACTAATGGCAAAGATATCAATTCCCCAAGACAATCCTAAACAATTACGCACCTAACAACAGAGCTTTAAAATAGATGAAGCAAAAATTTACTAAACTTCAGGAGAAGTAGAGAAATCCACAATTACAGTCTTAGGATTTCAACAGTTCTTTCTCAATAATGATAAAACAAGGAAACAGATCATCAGTAAGTATACAGAAGAATTGGAAAACTCTATCAACCAACTTGACATACTTGACATTTATCGAACACTCCCACAATGACAGCAGAATACAGATTCTTTTCAAGTACACTCAGAACATGTACTAAGATAGGCCAAGTCTTAATAAATTTAAAAGGATTTAAGTTTTACCAAGTATATTCTAAGTATATTCTCTGACCATAATGGAATTGAATTCAAAATCTGAAAGTAAACTCACTCACATATAGTCAGTTGATTTTTGACAAAAATGTCAAGGTAATTTAATAGAGAAAGTAAGTTTTAATGAATGGTTCAGGAAAGTTTAGTTAACTATACGTAAAAAAAAAAAGAAGAGGCCGGGCGTGGTGGCTCACGCCTGTAATCCCAACACTTTGGGAGGCTGAGGCGGGTGGATCACGAGGTCAAGAGATCGAGACCATCCTGGTCAACATGGTGAAACCCCATCTCTACTAAAAATACAAAAAGTTAGCTGGGCATGGTGGTGCATGCCTGTAATCCCAGCTACTCAGGAAGCTGAGGCAGGAGAATTGCCTGAACCCAGGAGGCGGAGGTTGCGGTGAGCCGAGATCGCGCCATTGCACTCCAGCCTGGGTAACAAGAGTGAAACTCTGTCTCAAAAAAAAAAAAAAAAAAAAAAAAAAGAATGAAATTCTGTCATTTGTAACAACATGTGTGAAACTAGAGGACATTATGTCAAGTGGAACAAGCCAGGCACAGAAAACTATCTTGTATGCAGCTATTTTTTGCTGTCAAGAATTTTTGCTTCTCAAGGACAGACAGCATAACTTCAGTCTTACTATCAACTCTAGCGCAATGTCCAGTAGACAGTGGGTATTAAGTAAATGCTCGAAGAGAGAGAAAGAGAGAGGTTGCAATCACTCAGCTATCCCCTGGATTGACAATTGCCTTTCTTCCCCTTTGAAAACAGACTCAGGACTTAAGAGGGTGAGACAATCGAGGCATGACACACACTTGCAGGACTCTGAAGGTAAGAGTCTCTCTTAGCACCCTTAGCACTTCTCTTGCCTTGAAAGGAAGGCTGTGTGTGGTTGAGATAAAGCCCCAGGTAAAGAGGTAAAGATCTTAACTCAGTGCTCTGAGCTCCACCTCCCCTTTGTTGCCTCCCTTTTGTGGTCTCAGTTTGGACTCTACTTTTAATAACACAGATACCCAGCTGAGCATGGTGGCTCATGTCTGTAATCCCAGCACTTTAGGAGGCCAAGGCAGGTGGATCACAAGGTCAGAAGCCCAAGACCAGCCTGGCCAAGATGGTGAAACCCTGCCTCTACTAAAAACTACAAAAGTTAGCCAGGCTCAGTGGCAGGCGCCTGTAATACCAGCGACTTAGGAGGCTGAGGCAGGAGAATCGCTTGAACTCAGGCAGCAGAGGTTGCAGTGAACCGAGATCACACCACTGCATTCCAACCAGGGCAACAGAGTGAGACGCCATCAAAAATAATAATAATAAATAACACGTACACTCACACCAGCCTCCCTGTCTCTTCCACCAATCCTCTCCTGTACCCGTCCACTACCACCCAGCCCCCATTACTCAGATGCTTCACGGTGGCTGCTGCCTTGAGTCAAGCTGTGATCAAGGTCACCTCCCCAATGTGCTGTTCTGCCAAAGCTCATTTTCCTGTCTTCCTGGTGCATTGACTGGCTGGCTCCTCCTAGAAACTGTCCTGCTTTTTTTTTCTCCTCTCCTCCAGCATTGCAAGTTGTATTTAGGGCCCCTATGATTCATGTCAAAACCCTGCCTTCCGCCTTCTGCGGGGAGTACTCCAAGCAGAGAATGTGCGATCAGAGTGGGCTGAGCTGGCCTTGTCCCTTTTGTGGAGATGATGACATGGAGGATTGGGTGAGTCTGGGAAAGGTGTACGAGGAGGGAATGTGCTCCGAGGCAAGCTAAATGCCACTGTGGTTAGAAGTCTCTGTTTTCTAGCAATTGTGGGACAGCGGGACTACCCCTCTTTCTAGAAGTCAAACAACCCTTAGAAAACCAGGGCAAATGAACGTTTCTGCCCTGTATTTCTCAAGACCCACGGCTTTGCTTGTAACCAAAGTCCTCTGACGAGAAATACCAGTCCCTAGCCCAGGCTTTGGGTCACTCTCCTCCCCAGAAAGAGGGAGGACAGATTCCTTTCCCTTATCAAAGCCAAGGATCTGACTTAGAATAACAGAAACTTGGCTTGGGAGGGCTCCCTCAAGAAACATTTCATCCATTCCCCTGACTTCAGCTGAGTTTTCATTTACTCCTCTATGAAGAGACCCTCCCCGGAAGCAGCCCCTACTTATCACACTTTATTGGTGATTGACAACTCCATGAACACGACACAGACCGGAAGCCCACCTTTCTGAGCTGCGATCTGGACATCGCATGCTTTAACACAAGACCGGTTTCTCTTGTCTTGTTCCTCATGGAGAAGGGAATAGAAAAGACAGGGGGCTGAAAGGCGGTCAGAGACAGGAATGGAAATGGAAACCAAGACAAGTGAGTTCAAGGCTGAAGGCACTCAGTTCTACCTAAACTCTTGCTATTCAAAATGTGGTCCATGAGACAGGTGCATCAGCCTCACCTGGGAGCTCAGTAGAAATGCAGAGTCACAGGCCCCGCTGCAGACTCACTGAATCAGATTCTGCATTTTTGTCAAGATCACTAACTGATTCATTTATGCATTAGGTTTGAGGAGCAATGGGCTGGGGCTTATTCTACGTCACTCACTGCTAACGTTGGGCAGAGCTTCAGCCCAGAGCTGGATTCTGTGTCGAACATCTGAATCTTCTTTCTACAGCACACACTGCCCTCAGCCCTCGCCAGGGCTCAGTTACAGAATTATTAAAGCCATCCAGCCCAACCCTTTTGACTTTGAAGGAGAGCGGGAGTGTTCCCCCAGAAGGATGGATCGATCTGACTTTGATCACATGCAAAGAAAGCCCTTCCTGTGTGCTGAGCTATGGCGGTGCTCACCACACCACCAACATAGCTCCACCTTGGAGCTGGTTTTCAGCGTATTACAGGGAACTTCATTTCGCTGGACAGTGATGTTTCTCTCTTTATGTGTGTGTGATTCATTTGGATTGCTTCTTTTTGTTTTTTAACAAGGGGTAGTTTTTGTGTTTTTGAATGACACCCCTGTGGCCCCTGTTACCCCAACCCCCTTTGATGCAAGGCCTCTGTTTTTAAGCATCAGGGTTCTGCCACCCGGACCTGGTGAGGCATATTTAAAGCTGTTTAAATTGACAGACCGGGCAAACAGGATTAACTCGGTGGGCCCAGAAGGGGAGGTGGGGGCAGGGGGAGAGTTGCAGAATGGTTTACATGGATGAGCAGGACAGCCGGCTGGGCTGGGAAGGGGCCTATTGCTCGAGCCGGCCAAGAATTCTCGATCTGGGAGGTAGGCAGAGAGTTTGCAATCTGCTGGTGATTGGATTAGACATGGTGTGAAATTCGGAGCAGGGCTACGCGGCTGGGGCTGGGGCCCAGGCTGCTGCGGGGCCAGGCTGCCGAGGCCCCGCTGAGGAGACCGTGTCGGGATGCCTGTCCCTGCCCCAGCAGGCCTTGGCGACAGCGTCAATGTCACAGCCCTCGGAGGCTCCCCCACAGCTGGGCCGTGTTGTCTTCCCACACCACTGAGCCTTCAGTGCGTTCTCAGGGAAAGCAGAGGCCGCCTGGGCCCCCATTCACGGGGCCCCTTCACCCTTGGCCTCTCAGCAGTGGCCTGGACTGTGGAGGAGTGAGACGCCTCCGTCTTTCAAGTCTGTGGGTTCTGAACAGCTCCCTCTTGATATCTTTTTTCGCCTTTTTCTTTCTTTGTCTCCTTCTCATCTTTCGAGTTTTTCGCTCCCTCCCGCACAATCCGCTTCATTCAATAGGACGCCGCTCCATCTGGATTTGTTCAAGGGCCGGGATCAACTTGGGTTTTCCACTTTTTCAGGGATTGGGAGGTTCTGATTAACCTCTCTGAGGATTTTGAATCTTATTCCAGAACCCTAATCAGACAACTGTGGAGATGGGGGGGTACGAAAGGGGGGTGTGGAATTCGTCATCACGGAGACATTGGCAGCGTCTGAGGCAGTGACAAGGTGCAAGGCTCAAGTGACCGGCGGGTGGGGGCTGAGAGGAGGAAGGTGGGGGATGGAAATGGATTTGAAGGGGCATTCCTAAAGCACATCCGATCATGAAAAGGGCTCTTTTTGTCAGGAGAGCCGGTCCGCCGGTAGCGAGAGCCAGAGTGTGGACACCTGGATTCCTGGCAGAGAACTAGATGTCCCTTGACCTCCTTTCTGACTCTCATCTATTAAAGGCAACTTTAAAAACAACAACAGCAACAAAAAAAACCAAAGCAAACAGACAACTCTAAGCTGCCTTGCCCACCTAGAGAAATCTTTAATTCTGTCTCCTTAGCTACTGCAAGTCCGGCTTTGGTAAGTTTTCTTTCTTCTCCGTCTCAGCTTCATTGTGTCTGAAGCGGAGGTGTGGGTGATCACATTCCCTTCATCGGCTTTGAAAACTCCTCCATCTGTTGATCCAGGAAAGACCTCCCAAGTGCCTCTACTTATGTGACGGTAGTATTTCAGAGCAGAGAAAGATCAGAGAAACAAGCTCCGTTTCTTCACAAATAAAGAACTTGAGAACTTTTGAGCCTCCCTGTCACTTCAAAGTGTCCAGTCATCTCACCAGCTCCCCCTTGTTAAATGGCCAGTCCTCTGAACAGTTAGGGCAAAGCTTGAAACAGAGCTCAGGTCTCACCCTTCCTGTTCAGGACTCTTTTCTCTTCTGCTTGCTGGGTCTGCATGGCTCTGCCTCCAAAGACACCTGAGCTGGGTTCCCAACAAACCGCAAAAGGCTTGTTTTTGCTGTGATAGCCAGGAAAGTACCTGTCAAGAGGTACCTTTCTCTGTCGCCCTCTCCTATATTCTCTCCGGCTCTGAGTGCACTCCTAGGTGAAGGAGAGCATGCCCGGCCTCTCTTGGTCACAGGCGTAGTTACTGACTTCTCTCTTGGCATGGGACTTCAGTGCCCCCCTGATGTCTTTTAGGATATCCTGTATTAGTAAATAGACTTCATTTCATGGGCCAATTTGGATCTATTTCCATTGTCTATTGAGGTTCCAAGCCCAACGCTGGGTCTACTACAGGAGAGTGTTGGGACTAATATTAATGCCCACTGTGGATGAGGAAAAACTGCAACTTCTGGGCTTGGTCTCTAAGGCAGGCTGGCACACCTCTGAGAGGACATGTGTCCCCAGATCCGTACTCGCTCCACCCATATGTCCAAAGCCAGCCAGTTCTCCTTCTAACAAGGGTCCCTCCCTCTCTTGCTACAGCCTGCAGCATGCTCAGGCTTTTGTGTGGTCATTAAAATGAGCAGTTTATCTGGTGGAGAGAAAAAGCTTTCTGAACACTTCAATCACCAATATGCAAATCAAAACCCAATTATAGGGACACCACCAGGTCATGGGGCTGCTGATAATGTTCCCAATTCTGCAGACATCTTCCACCCGCAGATGTCAGTGCACCGTTTGCGGTGACAAGTCTCCAAAGGTGGCATCCCAATAAATCTTCGCCTCCCTGTACTTGGACATGCTTCTCTAATTCAGACAAGGAGACAGGGTCTATTTCCCCTTCTCCAATTCTGAGCTGGCCTGTGACTTGCTTGGACCTGTAGAATTTGGCAAAAGTAACTTTTGGGAACTTCCATGGCCAGGTCTTCAGCGGATTGGTAGCTTCTGCTTCCTGTCTCTTTGGAAGCCAGCTGGGATGTGAGGAGTCCGCTTGCTTAAGCCCACAATGCTGTGATGAAACCCAAGGTGGCCACCTGGAGAGACCTCATGGAGGAGCACCAAGGCATCAGACACATGAATAAAATCTTCTTGGATTTTCAGCCCAGCCCAGTCACTAGTGGAATGCAGGCAAGTGAATGACCCCAGGTAGCAGGTTATGATCAGAACTGACTCGCTGAGTCCTGCCTGAATTCCTGACCCAGAGAATCATGAAAAATAACAAATTATGGTCATTTTAAGCCACTAAGCTTTGGAGGGGTTTGCTACACAGAAATAAATAACTTGAAACCCTGTCTTTTGTGATTGTAGATGTGGCACAGTCCCAGTGGAGGCCATCACTTTTTGACCGTCTTGTTTTGCTCTTGCCTGGGGAGGCTGGAGATTGCCTATGGCAAGAAATGCACAGGTGCAAGCTGAGCCCACCAATCTTCACAACTTCTTCAAAAAGTCAGTCTAGGGCAGGGCACGGTGGCTCACTCCTGTAATCCCAGCACTTTGGGAAGCTGAGGCGGGTGGATCACGGGGTCAAGAGATTGAGACCATCCTGGTCAACATGGTGAAACCCCGTCTCTACTAAAAATACAAAAAATTAGCTGGGCATGGTGGCACGTGCCTGTAATCCCAGCTACTCAGGAGGCTGAAGCAGGAGAATTGCCTGAACCCAGGAGGCGGAGGTTGCGGTGAGCCGAGATCGTGCCATTGCACTCCAGCCTGGGTAACAAGAGCGAAACTCCGTCTCAAAAAAAAAAAAAAAGTCAGTCTATCACTGGTGTTTTCTGCATTGCCTGCAAACCACCAATATAGCTGCCTTGGTCCTCGGAATTGAGGGAATCACCCAGCTTTCTTGACATTGTGTACAGAGGATGAGGACAGGGCTGGAATGGTGTGGCACAGCTTTGGAAAGGAACATGCCTGATGTCTCTTTCAATTTTCATTTCCTTTGGTCCTTCAATTCTTAGGTTTGTGTGCCCATCTAACAGTGATGCAGCTTCAATTACATGCAGGTAATTTCTTTTTCTTTTTTCTTTTCTTTTTTTTTTTTTTCTTTTTTTTTTTTTTTTTTTGAGACGGAGTCTTACTCTGTCACTAGGCTGGAGTGCAGTGGCGCAATATTGGCTCACTGCATGCAACCTCCGCCTCCCATGTTCAAGCAATTCTTCTGCCTCAGTCTCCCGAGTAGCTGGGACTACAGGCGCACGCCCCCATGCCCAGCTAATTTTTGTATTTTTAGTAGAGGCAGGGTTTCACCATGTTGGCCAGGATGGGCTCAATCTCTTGACCTCATGGTCCGCCCGCCTCGTCCTCCCAAAGTGCTGGGATTACAGGTGTGAGCCACCGTGCCTGGCCATGCAGTTAATTTCTAGTTTAATGTCAAGGTCATTGTTTTGATCCATCTTCCCAGAAAGTCTCATCATTCCTTGCTGAGAAGTTCTGGAGTAAAAGCTCTCCTTGTCATGTCAGTTCCCTGAGTCTGAACAGATCTCATTCTAAGGTCCAATACTCTGTCCCTGCCCTCCATCCTGCATTCTGCTGTCCTCAGGACATTCAGAGCTCTTTTGCATGCAGTTGACCCACAAGAGTCAGTCCCCAAGAATGGCTGTGGTAGGCATCAGGCAGATAAACCTCCGATGGTTCAGTAATACTATTTAAAAAAAATTTTTTTTTTTTTATATATATAGGGTCTTGCTCTGTCACCCAGGCTGGAGTATAGTGCTACAATCTCAGCTCACTGCCACCTCCACTTCCCAGGCTCAAGTGATCCTCCCACCTCAGACTCCTGAGTAGCTCAGACTACAGGCAGGCATAACCACACTTAGCTAATTTTTCAGTAGAGACAGCTTCCTACTATGCTACCCAGGGTGGTGTCAAACTCCTGGACTCAAGCAATTCTCCCTCCTTGGCCTCTCAAAGTACTGAGATTACAGGTGTGAGCCACTGCACCCAGCCCCATAACACTATTTTAAATAGTATTAGAAGGTGGCTAAGACTGAGAAGAAGAGATCAAAAATATTTTATTAATATAAATTCAAGAGTACTTATTCTAAACAAACCAAGTTTCTATCCATAGAAGGCTGGTTAAATAAACCACAATATTATCACATGATGGAATATTAACAGCTATAAAAAGAATGAGGAACTTTAAAAATATACTGATAATGGAAGGCTGGGTGTGGTGGCTCATGCCTATAATCCCAGCATTTTGGAAGGTCGAAGAAGGCAGATCACAAGGTCAGGAGTTCGAGACCAGCCTGGCCAATATGGTGAAACCCGGTCCCTATTAAAAAAACACAGAAAGGGCAACAAAAGGGAAACTCCGTCTCAAAAAAATAAAAATAAAAATAAAAGCAAAAATTTGCCAGGCATGGTGGTGCATGCCTGTAGTCCCAGCTACTCTGGAGGCTGAGGCAGGAGAATCACTAAAACCCGGGAGGCGGAGGTTGCAGTGAGCCAAGAGCACACCCCTGCACTCCAGCCTGGATGACAGAGCAAGACTCCATCTCAAAAAAGTAGATAGATGGATAGAAATGGACAAATATCCAATGGATACTGCTATGTGACAGGGGAAAGGCTCAAAATGGTGTATATAGCATGTTTCCTTTTTGCCTAAAGGGGAAGAACAAGAATGATGCCTATTTATGTGTGTTCATACTTGCATAAAGAAATACCAAAAGAGGCCGGGTGTGGTGGCTCACGCCTGTAATCCCAGTACTTTGGGAGGCCAAGGTGGGTGGATCCACAGGGTCAGGAGTTCAAGATTAGTCTGGCCAAGATGGTAAAACCCTGTCTCTACTAAAAATACAAAAATTAGCCGGGCACAGTAGCAGGCGCCTGTAATCTCAGCTACTCGGGAGGCTGAGACAGGAGAATCGTTTGAAGCCCGGTGGACAGAGGTTGCAGCGAGCCAAGATCATGTGCCACTGCACTCCAGCCTGGGTGACAGAATGAGACGCCATCTCAATAAAAAAAAAAGAAATATCAAGAGAATACGTAGAGCATTTTAACAATGATTATCTGTGGCAGAGGGGAGAGGGAAAAGGGTAGAGATGGCTGACATGGAGGATTGACATTAACTTTAAACTTCTTTATTGTTTTGATTTTTGAACCATGTGAATTGCATTACCTAGTCCAAAACAATGTTGGGGGTGGAGAAAGAATTCGTTCTTTGCCTAATTTGATTAAAGAACAGCGCAAGAAGAAAACCCAGGATCAGAAGGTTTGAATGGAATCATGCCTGTTTAAATTGCCGGAAATAACCCCAGTACGAACAAACTTGAAAATAATATGAAGGGGGCTAGGCAAAGGGGGATGCTTCGTCTTGGTTTCCAAGAATCCAAAGGATGCATGCCCGAGGCGAGAGCTGGAATAAACAGGCTTCTCCAGTCTGAAGGATTACAGTAGTCTTGAAGACTTGTGAGAATGGGTTTCCCATCTGGCCTTGGAATCTCACACTCTGATTTATGTGAATTTTGACTGATCTTCTGGACCCATGATTCCATGAAAGTTATTCCAGTGCAGATGTTCCTTGACAGTGAGAAAGGGGTCGCTAGCTGTGTTTCTGAGCAACCCAATCAAGGGTATAGGGCAGTGGGTCAGAAGCTGTGCTCTGTGGTTCAGGGGGCTTGTGACTTGGGTATTAATCCTGGACATGGGAAATCAATTGTACTCATTAAATTAGCGTTCCTGTCCACTTTTTAGGTAGATAACTTCTTGAGACCAGGGACCCACACATCCTACTCATTTCAGTTAGTACTTGTTGGATGAACGAATAAACGAATGTCTAAAACCTATGAAATACACTTTATTTGCAAATTGTTGGAAAAAAATATTTGCAAGAAGTATTCAATTTTTTTTTTTATCTGAGGCAATGAAGCCTCCATTCAGGCATTTCTAACACTGGAAAGGATGATATTATTGCCAGTAGAGGGCAGTGGCGCCTTTATCAATTAATAAAAGAGCGAGAATGTGTGTGTGTGTGTGTGTGTGTGTGTGTGTGTGTGTGTGTGTGTATCTGTGTGTGTCTGTGTCTGTGTGTGTGTTTATTAAAATAAAAGGTTAATGCATTATCAATTAATAAAAAGAGCATGTGCACACACTGACACACCCACACACTTATTCTTTCTCTCCAAAATTAGTTTCTTCCTATTGTTTCATCAGAATAGAAGGACCTGTACATATACTTCAGTGATGGACAGTTGAGGTCATAGTCGTTGACCACAAAGCCCCCTTGGCCAACTTGGCAAACCCACCGTGTGCTGGAATGAACTTGAATTCTACATCAAAACCTTCTTAATAACATTCAGAAACTGTGGAGGCTGTTTTCAGGGAAAAGAAGATACCAGCCTCCTTCCTTCTTCCCTCTCAGGGCTTCTAATCCACCCCTGTGTCTCCCTGCACAGGGTCCACATCTAATTATGGGAGTCAGGGGTAGCCTCTGCAAGACCTGAGTTCTTTCCGAGTGGCAAAAGCAGGCAGGGACAAGCACGGGGCCATGACTGCAGGCTGCTCAAATATTTCAGGGCACGGAGAAGCAGCTGTCAAGTCAGTGTGGCTCAGTGAGTGAGAAACAAGTCAGCCTGAAAATTACCTGTGCCGATTCTTGGCATGGAGAATTTCTCATCCCCCTGCGGTCCCTTGTACCCAACCTACCACGTTCAAATCAGCACCAGACATTGTTGCCCTGAATTCCTTTCATCAAAAACCCTGGGAAATAAGACTTTCTGCTCTAGAGTAGTAAACTGATGCTCCACAGACCTTGGGGAAGTCCTTCACCCTTGAGTTCTTCTGGACTTCAGTTATTTCATCAGATGCACAGAATTAAATTCGCTAATTCAGCACTTCCAAACCAGATGCTGTGTGTGCAGAGCCCACATGGACCGCTGAGTGCCCATGCTGAGTGCCTCCGTGTGCTTGAAGGGCACATGTCAACAGATTGAAGAGCCGCATGGTGCCCAGCAGAATGCAACTGGTGGTCCCCTAAGACAAAATGAGTTCCAGAAAGTCAGGTGTATGCAAAGTCAGATTGGGCCTGAGGGGGCAGAGTGTCGAATGGATTGAAAGAGGGCATGAAGAGGGTATGGGAAAGAATGGGAGGATCCCTGCAGTATTCAAATATTGATCATTCACTACATTAGTGTAACTCCTTGCAAAGTGCTTCCATACCCGGCAACCCACTGAAATCTCAGGCTGGATGGTGATGTACGCCCGGGCATGGTCCTCCCCATTGTGAAGAGAAGCTGTTACAAACAGGCTGAGTGACCTTGCCACATTTATACAACTCGCTTATGTCAGAGCCAGTTCTCCTGGGTCCATCCTTTCTATTTCTTTTCTTTTTTTTTTTTTTTTTGAGACGGAGTTTCGCTCTTGTTACCCAGGCTGGAGTGCAATGGCACGATCTCGGCTCACCGCAACCTCCGCCTCCTGGGTTCAGGCAATTCTCCTGCCTCAGCCTCCTGAGTAGCTGGGATTACAGGCACGCGCCACCATGCCCAGCTAATTTCTTGTATTTTTAGTAGAGATGGGGTTTCACCGTGTTGACCAGGATGGTCTCGATCTCTCGACCTCGTGATACACCCGCCTCGGCCTCCCAAAGTGCTGGGATTACAGGCTTGAGCCACCGCGCCCGGCCACATTCTTTCTATTTCTAATGCACGAGTATAGGGTGCTTTTGGAAATAAACAAGATTTCGATGTTTCACATAGCGAGGACAGAAAGTTCAGTCTGGAGGATCCAGGAAAGGCCCCCAGAGTGGGAGGTCCTCAAAGACACCAAATCACTGCCAAGCCCTGCAGGTGGTAAGGTGCGTGTTAGCTGTGAGTCCGTGCTGTTACAGAGCTAAAAGGAAGAGCAGAAAAAAGAGAAGTCATCAGTCTTGCTGTTTAGAGGTACAGATGAGGGGTTGTTTGGTGTTTAGGGTTCATTTTACTCCAACATGGCAAATAACTACATACATTGAGCCCGAAAGAAATCATGCAGAGGCGTAGAGGGTATGAAACAAGTGTCACCTACTGCCCTTCTCCGCCCCAGTAACAAAGATACCTCTCCTCTCCCTGGTGTAAGATGGGTCTTCACAAATAGTAATTATTGGGAGCCTATAAGATTATTGCTGAGAGCACTGGATAATCAGTGACCGGGAAGAGGTGGAAGGAGAGGTGGTAGCCTGCAGCAGGAAGCCACTATAAATGTAGGTGCAGTCGATACCACTGTCTGTGGCTGGTACAAATCTCTGACCTGAAGGTATTTTAGAAACATTGTGAGACACAGTTGACTGGGTATAGCACTCCTCCCAGGCAAGAAATTACTGAAAATAATAATTATTATTTTATTGTCATTACCTCGGTGTGTTACATTTCTTAGCTTAAAGTTTTCAGACACATCTTATCTTGCTTGATCCCCAACCATCTAGAATACACACAGAGCAGGATTTATTACTGTTCTTTTACAGACAAGGAAACAGACCCAGGAAAATGAAGTGGTTTGGCCAAAGTTCTATAGCTGGTACATCACCCAGTGAGGGTGAGTCCCAGCGAGGGTGAGTAGTGTTGGGCGAAGGAAGGACCCAGCTGCCACAGTGGGCCTCCAGCCCCTTTGGAGAGCCTCATTGGATCCTGCTCCTAGGGAAAGGCAGTGCAGAGCTAACTGTGTGCAGACTGAGGCGCCTGGCAGAGCTCCCCATGATTTCAGGAATGCTACTTGGCCTCTCTCCAACAGAGCATGAGGAAAAGGGAAGGGTTGGGTGTGGGGGCTGGAAGGGGGTGCAGAAAGGAATGAAAGAGAAAGCATCAAACGGAGTGATCTCAGAGTCCTGTTCTGGCTGTGCTTTCAGCTATAGCTTAGGGCAAGTCCCTTCTCCCTGAGCCTCAGGTTCACCTTCTGTTGAATAAGGTGTTAAAGTAAAGAATTGTAAGGTCCCTCCTAGCTCTCAAATGTTAGGATGATGGCAGGCACACGTGTACATATAGTGTTGCAACCAGCTTCTGAATTGCAACATTAATTAATTCATTGAGTCATTAATAGCCATTGAATACCTATTATGTGCAAAACAATGCTAGTGCTTGACAATGAATTAAAGGTGGGCACAGGCTAGATGCATATTTGACTGTCAATAAAAAAGCAAAATATTAACGTCGGTATAGCAAGCTGTATATACCAAGAAGTGGGTGGTAATTTAGAATAGGCTATCAATGATTTGGGCTTGCAGGAAACGCTGAATCTCCACATTAATCCCAGTTATTAGTAAGCTAACAGGGCATTTCCTGTTATACATTAGGTGAACCTAGCTATCTAGAAACACGTGAAAACATGGTGAAACCAAATGCACAGGTTCAATGAATGATTTCACCTGTCAAATTCTCCTGCAAAGGCTGAATTTGCCCTGAAGATACAGATCGTCCTAAGAGATAGCATGTCATCTGAGCATTCTCCTGCATTAGTATAGCTGAGTGACTGGAGAAGAGAAGGGGTTAATAAATGGTGGTTTCCTGAGAAAGATGATCTTACAAGGCCTGGCAGGGTAAACGTCTCTCCTGCCCACTTCTGCCTGGTGCCACCATGGAATGAGACACTTCCTCCTGCTTTACAATTGCATCTGCCCTCCTGATCGCACCCTGCAGCCAGGGTTAAGGAGAGGAGCCAGGAAGGAGAGCCAGCTCACCTAAGACACAGAGAGAAGACGCCAATGGTCCCAGCCCACACAGGAAATCAGAGGCAGGGGCCACAGCGAGCCCTGGAATTCATGAGCTCCAGGCTTTGCGTCCAGACAGATGTTTGTGTTTCCGCCAATGTTTGTTTAATGCTAGAAACATTTCAGTAGAAACCAGAGAGCTGGCTTCTCTGAAACTCACCTGTTGCTTTGGAATGTATTTATTTGTACCTGGGGCCCCCTCTCAGCAGACTGTTCCCTTCCTACAGCCAGAAGGCTGATGTGCTCACGTCACTGTCTCCACAGCAACTGACTGTGATATTACAAACAGCAGATTGTGCCTGGAGGTAGATAGCAAATGGCCTGAGCAGGTAAAGTGGGCCAAACAAACTTCCTGTTTCCAGGCAAAGGTCTCAAAGAACAGTGAAATGTTCCCTCATCCTCCCACCCCCAGACATGCTCTTCTCTAGTGCAACAAATATCTCACAAATTATGGTCTTGTGGTTTTGTTTCGTTTTTGGTTTTGCCTTTCATTATTCTTACAAAGGGAAGCAAAAGTATTTCTGCTTTCCTTACTGATTACCCCCACCCGCTATCTCTGCCTCTAATTTACTCATAAATTAAAACCAAAGAAAACTCCTGCTCCTCTTGGCATGGTTATGACCTGGGTATTTATTTATTTATTTATTTTGAGACGGAGTTTCGCTCTTGATACCCAGGCTGGAGTGCAATGGCACGATCTCGGCTCACCGAAACCTCCGCCTCCCGGGTTCAGGCAATTCTCCTGCCTCAGCCTCCTGAGTAGCTGGGATTACAGGCACGCACCACCATGCCCAGCTAATTTTTTTGTATTTTTAGTAGAGACGGGGTGTCACCATGTTGACCAGGATGGTCTCGATCTCTTGACCTCGTGATCCACCCGCCTCGGCCTCCCAAAGTGCTGGGATTACAGGCTTGAACCACCGCGCCCGGCTGACCTGGGTATTTAAATGTGCATTGTGGTCACGGAGGTAGCAAACCACTGCGGGTCTACATTGAGTTGTCCTCAAAGGAAAGGAAAAGAAAAACTGAAATAATGGAAAACCACGCCTCCACTGGTCAACACATCTATTTACCATGAAGCCCGGCGGGGCAGGACTCTCCTCATAGTTTCATTCCAATATCCCTGGGAGCTTGAGTGCCAGTTTCTGATGATCACCAGCCTACCCCACTGCCACTCACCTTCACTTGCTTTTGATGTTTTCCACGTCACTAAGCTTAGAGCGACCCCTTGCACCATGACATTCTTCTAGGTCTCAGGAAATAGAATCATGGAGCTCAGAGGAAGTGGCTATGACCAGAAGGTATATGCCAATCCAAGCTCTCCCCTTGTCTGCTTGACACCACCTACCTACGACTTCTAAGTCCTCTGCCAGGGCGTGGCCACAGCTGGCTGAACATTCTCAGTTGAGCTTTTGAGCCTTCAACTCCAAGGCACTCAAGGAACTGACCTAAGAAGTTGTGGTACCAACTCAAATCTAAGTCTGTCTAACTCAGAAACAGAGTGCTTACCTTGTCTTCTTCCTTTAGCTTTAGATGATTAAAACATCCCTCTCTTCAGGCTTAACTTGCTCAGCAAAGAAAAAAGAAAAAAAAAAAAAACATCCGTCAATCCACCTAGATTTCCTACAGAATACACTCTTGCCTACAGCCAACACCTCTAATATCCATATTCTTGGGAGAGGGTGGTTAGTCTTCACACTGCAAGGACAGGGACACCTTACCATTTCTGTGTCCCAACAGTCCTGCACGCCTGACTCTCTCCCATCCTGCAAGACCACAGAGGCCACCTGCTCCACAAAACACGCCTGGTAGGGACCTCTTCTCCCTCTGTAGACCCATAACTCCTTATCCAAACTTCATGTTAACAGCTAAGCATCATCTTACCTTCCTGCTAGACCTAATATCCTACTTAAAAACAGAGTCTAGGCCAGGTGCGGTGGCTCAAGCCTGTAATTCCAGCACTTTGGGAGGCCGAGGCGGGTAGATCACGAGGTCAAGAGATCGAGACTATCCTGGTCAACATGGTGACACCCCGTCTCTACTAAAAATACAAAAATTAGCTGGGCGTGGTGGCACGTGCCTGTAATCCCAGCTACTCAGGAGGCTGAGGCAGGAGAATTGCCTGAACCCAGGAGGCGGAGGTTGCAGTGAGCCGAGATTGTGCCATTGCACTCCAGCCTGGGTAACAAGAGCGAAACTCCATCTAAAAAAAAAAAAAAAAACCAGAGTCTATGTCTGATCATCTTTTTATCCTCTTTTTCCTTGAACATAATAGCTGGTTAATAAATTAGGGTAAATGAATATTTGTCAATAATGCAACGGGCTGTGGGTGACTTCATTACTTGGACTATTTCCACCCACCCTCTCCTTTCACTTCTTCTTCTTCTTTATTTTTTTTTTTTTTTGAGACTGAGTTTCGCTCTTGTTACCCAGGCTGGAGTGCAATGGTGCGATCTCGGCTCACCGTAACCTCCGCCTCCTGGGTTCAAGCAATTCTCCTGCCTCAGCCTCCCTAGTAGCTGGGACTACAGGCATGCGCCACCACGCCCAGCTAATTTTTTGTATTTTTTAGTAGAGACGGGGTTTCACCATGTTGACCAAGATGGTCTCGATCTCTTGACCTTGTGATCCACCTGCCTCGGCCTCCCAAAGTGCCGGGATTAAAGGCGTGAGCCACCGCGCCTGGCCTCCTTTCACTTCTTAAAGAGCTCTTATGCCTGCCTTCAACATCAGAAGAAGCCATTTCATACCCAGCTGTGCTGTAAGCCCTCTCTCTCCCCACCATAGCCTAGCCAAACTTTTAGTTATTGCTTAATATCTTAGGTGAGGCATGGGGGTTAATGCTACCCAAGCAGTTCCTTATGGGCAGTGACTTCCCCAAACAAGTATTTATTCCATTTTTCAGTCAATAAAAACAGAGAACTTTTATTTTATTTTTCATTTTAAAAGTTGAGGTCTCACTCTGTTGCCCAGGCTAAAGTGCAGTGGCATGATCATTGCTCACCGCTGCCTTGAACTGCTGGGCTCCAGCGATCTTCCCACCTCAGCCTCCGTGGTAGTTGGAGCTGCAGGTGCACACCACGAGGCCTGGCTAATAGAGATGCCTTTTTGAGATCTTAGGATTCTAGAAACTATCTCTGAACTTTAGACAAGAGATCTTCTCTGCCATGATTACTTGATCATTTCTTCCACACAAATCAAAGATTCCCCTAATCTAGCCTATTTCTTGAACTATTCCTTCCAAACACGTCACGAACTGTCTACTTGTAAGAATTAGTTTTAGCTTTGGCTACAAGTGACAGAAACTGAAAATTCATTGTCTTAAAGAAGAGGGAAATGTATTTCTCCATCTCCTAGAAAACTTACTCTGAATAAGAGAGCATGGGGGCACCAGTGGAGCTCCCAGAGGTCATGAGGGCCCCAGATCCTTCTATCTGGCCTGCTGTTCTCAGCACCTGTCCCTTACCTCATGGGTCAAGATGGCTCTTTGAGCTGCACCTTTCAGGCTAGCAGCCCACCAGCAGAAACAAGGAACTACTTCCAGTAGTTTCTGTCACTTGCAGTCAAAACCACCTGTGGTCCCAGCTACTCAGGAGGCTGAGATGAGAAGATCCCTTGAGCCCGGGAGGTCGAGGTTGCAGTGAGCCGAGATGGCACCACTGCACTCCAGCCTGAGTGAAACGATGAGACCCCATCTCTTAAATAAATAAACAAATATATAAATACATAAACGTAAGTCTCAGGGGAAGAATAAGATCTATTCCCCATTTCACTTTCATATGTAGACGATACAAGACAGAAAACTACTTCCAGTAGTTCCTTGTTTCTGCTGGTGGGCTGCTAGCGTGAAAGGTGGCTCTCAAGCAGCCATCCTGACCCAGGTAGGTTCTTGAGGGCTCACCTCTTCTCTTTAAAGATGTTTCCTAGAGCATAACCACAACACTTCCCCTAAATTCCACTGGCCGCAATGGAGGCTAACAAATGTCGCCTTTATTCTGCTTAGGTTGTAAATCCTGAAATTTAGGATTCTGTTTGTAAGGAAGAGAGTGGTAACAGATATTAGGGACAACTGGCAGATCTACTTTTTGCCCTGAATAATTAATTTTCCATCTCTGTGGGATGAGTTTGCTCGTTCCTCAACGGGCAGGGTAGGCGGAATCTCTCTGTCCACCTTTGCTCCTCATAGATGAAGAGCTTAGGTCTGGGGGACTCTAAGATATGGCAGGGTCAGATGACTTTCCCACCACACATAGCAAATAAAGCCCAGACAGGAATGACACACAGCAGTCCCGACTCTCTGTTCAGTAGTCTCAGCTGAGTCTGAGTCAGGAGCAGAGGCCATCCTTCTCGCCATGCTGATGAATGCCAGGACAGGGAGAGGCGTGGGAGTCCTAGGCAAAAGCAACCTCAGGAAGCTGTAGATAAGAAATCTGTGCCCAGTGGCACTGGGCTCCAGTGTGCTCATTCCAGCCGCGGCACAAGAACCTGCAGCAGGCCTCCATGGTGCCATCTTGCCTTTCAGGGCACCACCGTCCTCTCAGGGCAAGAACAACACCTCCTGGACTAGCCAACCACCCCCACACAGCATGACAGGCTCCTGGCAGGTCGCTTGGGACCATGAGAGGCAAACCACGTGACTGCACCCATTCTTGGGGGCCCTGGGCTTCCAGGAGAGCAAAACCCTGTCTGGGCTGGTAGCTGCGTGCAGGCTTTCCTGTTATCGTCTTCAATCTGGCCCGGCCCCTCCAGCTCTGACGCTGCCTATCTGAGTGGGGCCTGCCCTCCCACCGTTTTCTCCTCCACAGGGCCTCGGGAAAGGTATTTGGGCTGGCAGTTTGCCTGCCTCCTCTCCTGGGGTGTCGGGGCCTCTGAACATCCCACAGACTGCGGGGTGATGCTTCCAGTTTTGAAACATCTTATACACATAGGGTGCAGTTCCTTGCAGAGGCTAGGATATGCCAGCTGCAGGACTATCTTGGGCTGGAAGGCAGGGTGCCTGGGTTCTTTTCAGGGTTGGTTGATGGCCCCATAAGCCAAGAGGGACACTATCCTGCCTGAGGTGACTTTCTGGGGAATAGGGTGGTACCTACTCAATGGAGTATATGGAAGCTCTCGAGGTATCTGCCCTTCAAAGGAATTTTCCCTTCCAAGAGCAAGGTGACCACCTCCTGTCTTCAGACAAGTAAATGATTTTTTTTTTTCTTTTCTTTTCTTTTGAGATGGAGTTTCGCTCTTGTTACCCAGGCTGGAGTGCAATGGCGCGATCTCGGTTCACCGCAACCTCCGCCTCCTGGGTTCAGGCAATTCTCCTGCCTCAGCCTCCGGAGTAGCTGGGATTACAGGCACGCACCACCATGCCCAGCTAATTTTTTTGTATTTTTAGTAGAGACGGGGTTTCACCATGTTAACCAGGATGGTCTCGATCTCTTGACCTCGTGATCCACCCGCCTCGGCCTCCCAAAGTGCTGGGATTACAGGCTTGAGCCACCGAACCCGGCCAGACAAGTAAATGATTCTTATTGCCCTTTCACAATGAGGCTGCTAAGGTCCAACTATGAGGATGGGGTACAATTTCCCATTCTGTCCATATGTTCTCACACAGCTCATACAAACTCCCTAAAGGGGACAGCGGGAACAGGCCAGCCCCCTTGCTGGATCTGCAATGTCGAATTCTCGTTTTTTTCTGGAAAGTCCAGAGTCAGAGGTTTAACCTTTAAGGAGAGTTAAGCTTCCTCATTATCAAGCAGGATCACCGGTCCCCTCCTCCTCCTCCTCCTCCTTTTCTTCTTCTTTTCCTTCTTCCTGAAAATGTTTTCCTTTAAAAATGAAATCGCCGGGCGCGGTGGCTCAAGCCTGTAATCCCAGCACTTTGGGAGGCCGAGGCGGGCGGATCACAAGGTCAAGAGATCGAGACCATCCTGGTCAACATGGTGAAACCCCGTCTCTACTAAAAATACAAAAAATGAGCTGGGCGTGGTGGCGCGTGCCTGTAATCCCAGCTACTCAGGAGGCTGAGGCAGGAGAATTGCCTGAACCCAGGAGGCGGAGGTTGCGGTGAGCCGAGATCGCGCCATTGCACTCCAGCCTGGGTCACAAGAGCGAAACTCCGTCTCAAAAAAAATAAAAAATAAAAAATAAATAAATAAATAAAATGAAATCTTCTCCCATAGGCCTAAAATCTTCTATCCTTTCCCCATGTCCTGCTCCCCACTCTTCTCCCCAAAAGAAACACCATTGCCAGTTTGGGGTGTGTCTTCCCGGTTCCCATCCACACAGCCACCCACGGGGGGGAGTGGAGGGTCCTCTTTTCCGTACAAAGCAGCCAGTCTAGAGAGAGAGATGCCTTCGATGACACACTCTTTGCACCAGATAGAGACAGGTTTTTCCCTCTTCCTTTCTCTCCTCAAAGAATCTTCTAAGGACGGGTTCATTGCAATCCTTACTCTACTCTAACTGCATTCTCTCTTTCACCATCCTCTGTACTCCCCAAACCAAGGGGTCCTGGGAGAGGCAAGCTTGGTGAGGAGAAGCAGCGGCAGCAGCCCCGTGGCTGGGAAGGAAGTCTTTTCTGGAAAGTGACAGAGAACCACAGAGGACTGAGCTCCTGCAAAATAATCTCCAGGGACCAGGCATCATGGGAATGCTCCCAGCCGGCTTCAGAGACACTATCCCAGGATGGAGAAGGACTGAATGGTTCTTCTTTCCACGTAGGCAACATCAGACTTGGAAAAGTAAATTTGTTTGAGGATATTCTCCCTGCCATACCAGTTAGGATCTTGCCAGACTCTGCAGAGAAATTGCCTGCTATGGAACTCTTTTGGTTTTAGGAAAATAAGGTAAAAGAGACTACTAATGGTTAGCATGAGGATGCCTGGGTTCTGCTTTTCTAGTACAGTTAGACCTTAATTAAGAACTTTCTGTCTTATATTGTTTCCATACGAAAGTGAAATGGGGAATAGACCTTATTCTTCCCCTGAGATTTATATTTATGTATTTATTTTTTTTAAGAGATAGGGTCTCATTGTTTCACTCAGGCTGGAGTGCAGTAGTACGAGCTCAGCTCACTGCAACCTCGACCGCCTAGGCTCAAGGGATCTTCTCACCTCAGCCTCCTGAGTAGCTGGGACCACAAGTCGTACCACCACATCCGACTAAATTTTGCATTTTTTGTAGAGATGGGGTTTCACCATGTTGCCTAGGCTGGTCTTGAACTCCTGAGCTCAGGCAGTCCACCTGCCTGGGACTTCCAAAATGCGGGGATTAGAGGCATGAGCCACCATGCCCAGCCAAGATGAAAAGATTCACATTCTAGAAGGAAAGAGCTAGATACAAAGTATCAGCACACACTGGAAAGAGCCTCACCTTCAAATCCTGACTCTTCTACTTACTAACTGTGGTCCAGGGACAGATTTGTTCACATCTCCGGGTCTCAGTTCCTTTCCTCTCTACTTAAACTAATTAAACTCATCTTGCAACGTTGTTCTAAGAATAAATGAAATTACACTTAAAAAAGGAGCTATTTTGGTACCTGGCACATCATGAGCATTTAGTGAATAGTGGTTTCATAACCCGTTTTTGTTTTCTTTCCTTTCTTTTTCTTTTTGAGATGGAGTTTTGTTCTGTTGCCCAGGCGGGAGTGCAGTGGCACCATCTCGGCTCACCACAACCTCAGCTTCCCAGGCTCAAGCTATTATCCTACTTCAGTCTCCTGAGTAGCTGAGACTATTGGCCACTCAGTGCACCACCACACCTGGATAATTTTTTGTATTTTCAGTAGAGACAGGATTTCACCATGTTGGCCAGGCTGGTCTTGAACTCCTGACCTCAGGTGATCCGCCCACCTCAGGCTGCCACAGTGCTGAGCCACCATGCCCGGCCACCTGTTTTTTCTTTGATAGAAGCATTGTCTTCCTCCAATTAGTTTAATCCAGTGGATGTCATGCATTTTTTTTAAATGGAATTATTTCTCCACTTCTGAGTGTATGAACTGTCAAAACTCCAATCTCAGTGACAGGTTGGAAGATTCTAAAAAATGCTTATAACAATGGTTCATTGAGAAAGCACCGAAAATGAAATGGACAGCAGAGGCAATTTTCCAGATAATCTCCACCCCAAATCGAGTAATGCCTGGTCTGACTGACTGGGACAGTTGTCTCAGCTCTCTGCTCCATCTTGCCCTCATCAGCCTAGTTGTTTCACAAATAGTTTGTTTGATTTTTTAGAAAAATATATGATGTCAGCCGGGCGTGGTGGCTCAAGCCTGTAATCCCAGCACTTTGGGAGGCCGAGGCGGGTGGATCACGAGGTCGAGAGATCGAGACCATCCTGGTCAACATGGTGAAACCCCGTCTCTACTAAAAATACAAAAACTAGCTGGGCGTGGTGGCGCGTGCCTGTAATCCCAGCTACTCGGGAGGCTGAGGCAGGAGAATTGCCTGAGCCCAGGAGGCGGAGGTTGCGGTGAGCCGAGATCGCGCCATTGCACTCCAGCCTGGGTAACAAGAGCGAAACTCCGTCTCAAAAAAAAAAAAAAAAAAAAAAAAAAAAAGAAAAGAAAAATATATGATGTCGATTCATTATTTGTTTTAGACTACATCAGGTAGCTCAAAGATTCTGTCTTTGAAGAACAGAAAACAACTGTATCTGTTACTCAAACGCTACTTTGTAATAGAAGTCCCAAACAATAATCATAATATCGTCACTAGCAGTTGTTTTAGGAAAAGCCAAAAATATAGCCCTTTCTATTGCCTTGCTTGTTTTTACTGTGTTTCTTAAAAAGGGCCCACGGGTGTATATGAGTACCACCAATTTGCAAGAAGAAAAGCGAAGCTCAGAGAGGTTACCAGAGTGGTCCAAGAACACACAGCAAAGCTATGTTCAGATGTGAACCATGATTCACATCTCCAGATCCCCCAAGAACCACTCTCAGGTGTGTTTAAAGAAGTTTAGAGTCCCCTCCTCTTCCTTCAGAATCGGCCCAGCCTCAGGAGAGCCAGCTCATGCCCTGACCCTGGTATAAGTTCAGGAATGCTGGAGGACCGCACTTCCTCCCTCTCTACCCACTTCAGCCAGAAGAATTTCTCCCACTTAGATGCCTGAAGTGATTCATTCCTTGGAGGGCTCCCAATCACAGGTCCAAAGATGATCTGGGGCTGGTTGCATCAAACCCACTGAGTAAGCCTTGGGTAGAAACCAGGGATTCATACTACTAAAAGCTGCCCAGGTGACACACAGCTGGGTTTTAGAACCATGGCTTTAAAATGGAGTCTTGCCTTCCCAGCTGTCCTCATTTGAAAAGGCAGGACTCCTAGGAGGAATAAGCCATAACAGAATCTAAACGCAAAATTTCCCTAGTCTTGAGAGATGGCTCTCAGTGAAAGTGCTCCCTCATCAAATCTGTTCAGCCATGCTAATTATACTTTTTGCCTTCTTGCAGATCCACCATTCATATCAGCATGGTAAAAGCTCTTATAATTTTTTTTTTTTTTTTTGAGACAGAGTTTAAATCTTGTTACCCAGGCTGGAGTGCAATGGCGCGATCTCGGCTCACCGCAACCTCCACCTCCTGGGTTCAGGTAACTCTCTTGCCTCAGCCTCCAGAGTAGCTGCGATTACAGGCACGCGCCACCATGCCCAGCTAATTTTTTGTATTTTTAGTAGAGATGGGGTTTCACCATGTTGACCAGGATGGTCTCGATCTCTTGACCTCGTGATCCACCCGCCTCGGCCTCCCAAAGTGCTGGGATTACAGGCGTGAGCCACCGCGCCCGGCCAAAAGCTCTTATAATTCTTAATAAAACCTGGTTAGCAGAGTATTTCCAAAACATATTTGATATAGAAACTTCCCCCACTTTCCTTCCCTGACATCTGTTAATATTCCACAGGACACAGTGCTGACATCGTGTAAACTGCTTTAGCAGCTTTTCCGCTGGGTAACCCGGAAAAGTAAGAGGACACAGGAGCTGAAAGAGTGAAGAGGTTAAACAATATTACCAAGAAAAAGCATTCTGGGCCGGGCGCGGTGGCTCACGCCTGTAATCCCAGCACTTTGGGAGGCCGAGGCGGGTGGATCATGACGTCAAGAAATCGAGACCATCCTGGTCAACATGGTGAAACCCATCTCTACTAAAAATACAAAAAATTAGCTGGGCATGGTGGCGCGTGCCTGTAATCCCAGCTACTCAGGAGGCTGAGGCAGGAGAATTGCCTGAACCCAGGAGGCGGAGGTTGCGGTGAGCCGAGATCGCGCCATTGCACTCCAGCCTGGGTAACAAGAGCGAAACTCCGTCTCAAAAAAAAAAAAAAAGAAAAAGAAAAAAGAAACCTAAGACCCAAAAAATTAAACTGAAGGACTTGAAATCACAGAGCCAGGACTCAAATATAGGTCTTTCTCATTCTAAGTGTACTGCTATAACCCCTGAATCTTTAATGCCTCACACTGGAGCTAGGTAAGTCATGATGGCTCACACAGGTCCATGCAAAATGCTCAATTAGCACATCCTGAGGTAACATATAAAGGCGCTTGAAGAGTCAGCTAATCTATATAAACCGTAGGAGCCATATCTGTCCAATATTCCTTTGACAACATCAGGAGGTGGATCAAATCATTTTCCTAAATGAACAAAGTAAAATTCTCGCATTTGACATGTAATTATTTTTCTTCTAAAACTGATTTGGTCTCTGAAAATCCGCCTCCATGAACCTTTCAGAAATCCCTCCTAGAATCCTCCAGCCCAACTCCTAACTCCTTCTGATCTCACCCCTCTTCAGCAGCTGTCTATCCAGTTATCCTTCATGTGTTTTTGCTAGCAGGTTGACTGAAAATGTTTTTGAGACTTGTTCATGAGGTCAGAGGCCATAAGAATTTGTGGAGTGTCGAGCCTTCTCTACAGGTAAAATTATGCCTTTTTACTACTCTGGATTGGACCCCACTGGGTCTATACAATGTTAATAAACACTGTCAGCCAGGCGTGGTAGCTCACTCCTGTAATCCCAGCACTTTGGGAGGCCAAGGCAGGTAAATCGCTTGAAGTCAGGAGTTCGAGACCAGCCTGGCCAAAATGGTGAAACCCTATCTCTACTAAAAACATGAAATTTAGCTGGGTGTGGTGGCAGACGTCTGCAATCGAACTACTCAGGAGGCTGAGAAAGGAGAATCACTTGAACATGGGAGGCAGAGGTTACAGTGAGCCAAGATCACACCGCGGCACTCCAGCCTGGGCAACAGAGAGCGACTCCGTTTCAAGACAACAGCAACGACAAACAATATTAATAAACGTTGTCAGCTGTAGAAAACAAAACTGGCTGAGAGGCAGGAACCCTAGATTAGGTCCCTGCTCTCCACTAACTCACCAGCTGCCTTCAGGAAAGTCATTTCAACACTTTGTGCTTCCAAGTCCTCATCAATAATTGAGTGAATAGGGCTAGAACAGTATTTCCCAAGACATGTTCCAAAGAAGGGTTCCTAAGGAGGTTGATGGTTGTGATAACAAAAGAGCACTCTGCCGCTGGTACAGGACAACTCAGAGTCTTTAATGTGTGTTCCGAACCTCTGCTAGGTGCTTGGCTTACACAGAACCCTTTTTTGGGAGGTATTTCATTAGGTTAATGTTCTACAAAACTCACTTGGCCAGAGGCTGGCAAGAATGAGCTCTAGAGTCACTTACAGGATAAAGAGATGTGAATAGCAGAGTAAGCACGGGGCAGGAGTTGGGAGACTTGGGTTCAAAACTCTTCCACTTACAAATTGTATGATGGTAGTGGACACATCAACCTACCTGTCTGAGCCTCCATTTCCTCATTGTACCTCATAGGGTTGTGGCGAGGGTAATGCACAAATGCCCAGTGCATGCTTTGACTAAATAAGTGCTTAATGTCTATCAGAACTTGGCTATCTTGCTATCTGGAGTTCAATTTTATCAACAGCTTTATCAACAGCTCCATTGGATTTGCTTTTGAAATAGTTCTCTGCATCCACCCCTATATTAATATATATATTTTAAAAAGAGTTCTGCAGACAGCCCTGACCACTCACTCAACCTGCCCCAGGGCTTTCAGCTCCCTTTCCTTCAACCATTCTCTAGCAGGAAGGTATCATAACCAGACTTGGTGTTTAACATAGCCAGGTATGTGACTGAACTTCAGGCTTGAGAGTGTGTGCATCACAGCCCTAGAGCTCCTCCAACAGAGGTGGGTACCATGGGAAGTTTGCTGGGAAGACTCTGGTCAGCTGCTGAGTGGTTTTAGGCAGTCAGGGGAGCAAACTTGTTTCCAACACACAGCAGAGCCCACTCAAGCCTCAGGAATGTTATAACCTTTCCTCACCGGAAGTCAGGTGTTTGTCTAGCTTGACCCAGGTCAAGGCATACTTGGACTGAATATAGCCAGTCTTTTATCCCAGCTGAGCTTATATGTTTTGACCCAGTCAGGGCCAGGAGTCACAGAAGATACAGGCCAGAGGTTATTGACGGTGGTAGAAGGTAAACTTCTTGGGCAATTTGCATTCAAAGAAGAGCCAGAAAAAGTGGGTAGATTAGTAGGCATATCAGTGTGGGTTGTGGGGAGCCAATACCCCAGTACTTTGGATAGAAAGTCTATGGTTCTGAACTCAAGGATTTGGATGCTTTCTTCATGAAACAGTGAGCAATGCCAGGCACTATTCTAAGAGCCTCACATGTGTTAAGTCCTTAAATCCTCACTATTCTGTGAGGTAGTTTCCATTATCATCCTCCTTTGTATATGCACAGAGAGGTTGAGCAACTTGCCTAAATTTCCATACCAATTTCGTGGGAACTCTGCTGAATTCAGGTTCTAGAACCTGTGATCCTATCCACCTTACTAGATTGCTTCTTTTTTTTTTTTTTTTTTTTTTTTTTTGAGACGGAGTTTCGCTCTCGTTACCCAGGCTGGAGTGCGGCGCGATCTCAGCTCACCGCAACCTCCGCCTCCTGGATTCAGGCAATTCTCCTGCCTCAGCCTCCTGAGTAGCTGGGATTACAGGCACACACCACCATGCCCAGCTAATTTTTTGTATTTTTAGTAGAGACAGGGTTTCACCATGTTGACCCGGATGGTCTCGATCTTTTGAGCTCGTGATCCACCCGTCTCCGCCTCCCAAAGTGCTGGGATTACAGGCTTGAGCCACCGCGCCCGGCCGATTGCTTCTTTAAAGTTAAATACGGACCTCATTCTTTGGAGCTCCTAATCAATCTGTGAAAAGCAGTTTCATTCAAGCTAGCATTTCACAGAGCAAGGCAGCATGACCTTGCAAACAACACAGGCCAAGAAACCAGAATTGGGGACCCGAGCATGGCCACTCACCTGAAGTCCACTCAGATCAGTGTTCCTCTGGTTGTTTTACTTCCCAGACTTCCCTCCCCTAAGGGCACAGCACTCTCACCAAACCTGAGATTTCACACACAAGTGGCCTGCTTAGCAGGTACCATCTCGACCAAAACACATATTTGAAGAGCTATAACCTCAGTTCCATCCTCCTGGTATTCTTCCTTCCTAACCTCAGAAGGTACAAAGGGAAGGGTCAGGAGCAATGGTTCATGCTGGTAATCTCAGCACTTTGGGAGGCCAAGATGGGCAGATCCCTTGAGTCCAGGAGTTCAAGACCAGCCTGGGCAACGTGGTGAAACCCCATCTCTACCAAAAATACAGAAATTAGCTGGGCATGGTGGCGCACACCTGTAGTCCCAGCTACTTAGCAGGAAAATGAGGTGGGAGGATCACTTGAACCTAGGAGATAGAGGCTGCAGGGTGAGCCAAGATTGTGCCACTGCACTCCAGCCTGGGTGAAAAAGCAAGACCCTGTGCCCCCCACCCCAAAAAAAGAAGGTCCAAAGGGGAGGGATACAACTTGGAGAGGTGAGAGGCCAGTTCATGTGACACGACCATTTATTTTTTCATTGAGTCAACAATTATAAGTGCCTCCTGCAGGACTGGCACTGCTGGGCACTCCAGGGACCAAGGTAAATCAGATCAAGATACTTCCTTTAGCAGCTCCCAGACCAATAATTGAGAAAAGACCTATGCAATCATGGGAATACAAAAGACAGGATATTTAGAGCTCCACAAGGCAGAAGAAAGCTCTGTAGGACCTGAGAGAGGAGTAGCTGGCTGGAGGAATCACAGAAGGCTTCCTGGTGGAAGTGGCTTTGAGTTTCTGCCACCAACATGCAGCTACTCCAAGCTTCAGAGCCAATTACCGAACACTCCTGGAACTCTCTGCAGGGTCCATCTCAAAGTTCTGAGTCCCAGCAGAGAAACAACATCCGTAGGCTGAGCTGGCCCAGGGCCCCGCCAGCCATGTTCTCCCTCCACTTATTCCAAGGAAACTGTCAGATTTTCCTGAATGCATTTTTGCTTTAAAGTGGCAAGGGTTCGGGAGTTGAGAGTGTGGTGGGGATAGCTTCACAAGTTAATCCACTAATATTTTGCCTGCTTCTTCTCTGTGCTGCCAGGCCCAGCCCCTACAAGAAAGCCTAACTGCAGTAAAGGATTCCTGGAGACAGGACAAGAATGAAGTCAATGAAGCATAGCAGGAGTGAAGATAAAGAGGCTTTCTTGGGCCTCACTGCCCTGGGGTGACTTGTCCAGTTAATTTTTTTCTCTCCTCCTCTCCCTTTATCCCCTCTCACTCTGCTGGCTCTAAAGGCCCTGGGAAGATGTGTGATCATATTTATATGAGACTGTCTTAGGAGGTTGCCAGAAGGCCTATGTCTCTAGTTGTATTTGCCTTCTCGTGCTCCTGTAAGAAGACACAGAGATAGAGGATTATGTTGCCCTATGACCCAGATGGAGAGGTAGGGGGCAGAGGCAGAGAAGGCGACAGGCATAGCAAAGACCACACAGCAAGCTGCTACCCACATCCCTAAGAAATATCCAAACCCCCAGAAGTTCAAATAAACATTATTCCCATTGCTGATGGTTCATTTTTCCCAGTCATTCATCCATTTCTCTGTTCCATAGAAATTTATTAAACATCTGTTACAGATGCTACAGAATAAAAGTCTGGGTGTGGTGGCTCATGCCTATAATCCCAGCCCCTTGGGAAGCCAAGGTGGAAGAATCCCTTGAGCCCAGGAGTTTGAGACCAGCCTGGGCAAACTAGGCAAGACCCCCGTCTCTACAAAATAAAAAAAAAAATAATAATTAAGTTTTGTCAATGGCCATAGCTTATCCTCAAATATTAATCTCCCTAAAAACTGTAACACAAAAAGGGAAAGTCTTGATACATTTTTAGGACTAATTCCATTTGTTTCAGGGGGTGATTTGCATGTGCCTGGTTCAACTCCTTACAACGCTGTGAAATTCCATAATCATTGAATTGATTTATTCTCAGAGAGCAGATGTCCACATATATTTGCTGCCATTAGCAATGTATTTATTCATTTATTCATTCATTCATTTGGAAAACATTGTCCAAATACTTCATGCTACTGAATTTATTCTGGTGGGGAGAGCAGAGTTAGTGATGGGGTGGTGCACACACAGGTGTCCCCAGAACAGAGAATTAACACCCCTTCATTCTCTAGCACTTGATATCTGCATCTTGTTGGAGTTCCCCTCAAGCTCCAATGAGGTAGTGCTATGGGCATTTTCGTACAGACGGGGACCTGTGGAGACTCAGAGAGTTTAGGGAACTGTACCAGGACCCCACAGCTGCAAGCAAAGAGCAGACATACCCTGAGACATTCCCACACAACGCAGACAAGCGAACAGTATGCTGAGGGAGGAGGAGGAGGAATCAACAACTCTGTGTGGATAATCCGCTGAACGCCTCTCTAAGAGTACAGACCCCTGCCTACGGGCCACAGGCAACCATTCAAGGCCTTTATAGAGTTAGGAATGAAGTTATGTGACCCAAGACAAGAAGATCGGGATGTTGTAACCGTTCACAATGGTGTGCTCCTGACCTTTCAAAGCCTTCTTCAGCATCCCTGGAGGGGGATTTGCATGAACTCTCATGGCTGGGGAGAGAAAGGAGACAACTAGAGAGAGTACAGTTTCCTGGATGAAATAGAAGCAATCATTGCATGCACCACGGCTGCTTCTTTGTAACCAAGGCAGAATGGAAGAGGAAGGCCTTTGGAATAACTTTCATAAATAAGCCAACCAGGCCATTTAGGTGAAGGTGTGTGTGGGGGGGAGGGGGACACAATCTGACTCCAGTGAGTGTCAGTAGCAGAGGTGACAGAGAGGAAACAGCCCCCTGGCCTTGGCCTCAGGCTTTGGGATGAATGAGCCCTCTCCCAGCAACCTGAAGGCCACCCCAGGGCATGTCCCAAGACCATGTACAGATAAGGCTTCTGATTACTCATTAGCCAGCCTGGGGACTGGCCTCCATGTCACTGTCCTTGGCCATAAACAGATGAAAGCACAAAGCCGCCAGCTCAGGGAAGGCGGGCCTGATAGTCTAGTAGCTATCTCAGCCCCTGGAATTATCAAAGCCTGAGGCAGCCCAGACATAGGAGGGAGGCTGGGCTTTCAAACACTTCTGTGCCCTTCAAAACTCCTCCTCCCCTCCTACCCCTCACCCAAACAAACAGAAGGAAAAAAAAAAATCCCATTATACTAGACAGGATTTTAACAGATGACTTCCAGGGCAAAGATTGCCTGAACCAGCTTCATCAAGGACATGCCAAGATTTGCTGATGAGAGGGAAGGAATCTTTCTGAAAGCCTTGGAATTGACTGTTCTACCCTTGCTTCAAGGCTGAGAAAAAGGCATGTTGGATGCCGATTCAAGGTGGAGGCAAGGCACCTGAAGGCATCAGTCCTGCTCAATCTCTGCCTTCTCACCTTCTCTCCTCTTTAGAGGGCTGTGAGTAGTTACCCACATGGGTACACCTACCGTTTCTTCTCCAAGCCTCTCCCACGCCGCCCTCTCTGACTGAAATTTGAAGTCTAGAAAGCAGAAAGTCCTTCCCTCCACCTTGTCAGAGAAAATCTAGATATTCACTCTAAGTCTTTATTCCCCTACCATGAACCTGGCCCTGGACCAACTTCACAACCAGGCTGCTGTCTTGACCGTGGGTCTTTGTCCACTGTCCATAAATGGAAGTGGTAGGTTGATATTCTGCAGAAAGAAACTGAAACAGAGTCAGAAAGGCCTGGTATTCAAAGCCCCCAGAGCTCCATCTTGACTAATACCTATCAGTAACAAAACACCACATGTCAAAATGGCCAGGGCAGCAGCCAAGTCAGCAACAAGAAATCTTCATTCATTCCATTTCCTCAGCCTTCAGAACACATTTAGGATGACCGTAATGTGGCAGTTGTCAAGTGAGTGATTAGGCTAGATCCAAAGACCTGGTCCCTGATCTCAAGAAGTTCCTAAACTTGGAGAAGAATAATGTAAATAAACAATAATTATAATAGCAGGAGCTACCATTTCTTGAACACTGTGATGTGCTGTTTCACACAGCAATTACGCAGGATGGCACTATCATCCCTCTTTTACAAAACGGGCCACTGAAGCTCAGAGTACAATGCCAGGCAATAGTCTGAGAGTCATGCCCAACCCGGTAGGTGTGACTCAGGTAGGGAGACTTGTTAAAAAATTATTCAATGACAGTTGCTCAAGCATAGTAAAACGAACTTGATTCAGGACCATTGAGACAGGTGTGGGGACCATGGCAATGGAATTCTGCAGTGGGCGAGGAGCAGGGAGAGGTTGGGCTTAATTCTAAATGCTGCATGGGCAAGCAGAAATTAATAGCCAAGGAGCAGGGTTGGGGGTAGTGATCGAAACTTACTAAGAGGAAACATAAGGGGATTCTGGCTAAACAACTTAGCAGGATTCATGCTAAAGATGGCCCAGGGTGATCAGATGTCATCTGGGGCATGGTGGAGGATGAGGAACCTAATCAGATACTGAATGGTGGGGTGTTGGGGAGGTTCTTGCTAAATTGACTTAGTGAAGCTCTTGCGAAAATTAGATTTTACAAGGAATTGCACAGATGGGTCTCGGAGAAGGTTTAGGAACCTGCTTCAAGTTTAGCCAAGCAAGGAATCCATCAGAAGAATACACATTTAACACGTCAGCCACTTGGGAATGTTTCTTCTCACTTGGTGTCTCAAGTTACTTCTCCCCTTACCTGTCCTGCTGTCTGTTCTGCCCCCTTTGTTTCTTCCGTTCCCCCGTTCCCCCTTGAGTCTAGATTGGATCTCCACCTCTCTTTTCTTCTGCTACACATTTAATCCATTCCTAGGGCTTCCATCATTATCTTTTACTTGCTATTTCCTAGCCTGCGTCTGCAGCTCCTGCCTCACTCCCTGCTCCGGAACCCCATTCCCATCTCCAGTCATGTCAGATACCGAAACCTGCTTGCCATTCTCAGGCTACTTCGTTCAGCATCTCTTTGCCCCTTGCTTGGACCATTTGAATGGCTTGAATCTCCTGTCATTTTATTTTCTTCCAATCCAGGTCACCTTACCTGTGTCGTCTTGATTTCTCTTCCTAAATATCCTTTTTCTTACATCACAACCTTATGCAAAAAAGAAAATCTTCAGTGGTCCCCTAATGCCTATAGCGTTTTCCCCAGACACAGACAGAGCTCTCTGCATCCTGGTGCCAACTCTCCTCTTCTCAGACCTTATACTCCAGGGCCGCTCACTATTTCCCCAGTGCATTTCAGGGCTTTCGTCCCCCACGCCCGCCACAGATTCCTGCCCCTGCCCCTTCAGGATCCAGTTAAAACAGGTGTCTCTTAGAGATCCAGTCTTGATTCCCATGGCCAGATGTGGGCCCTTTCTACCTGAACTGCCATAGCACTTTGTAATTTCATGTCCTTGAGTATTAGAGTTTGGTCTCACCTTGCAGTGTGGTGCCAGGTCAGGAGCTTGAGTAGTGAAGTCGGAATGGGTTTAAATTCTGGCTCAGCAACTTTCTAACAGTGTGACCATGGGCTCTTTAATTTGAGGCTTTTTCTGCCATCTGTACAATGGGCAAAAAGATATAAGCTTGCTGGGAAAGGTTGAAGTAATACATGTAAAAACACCCTACACAAGCAAGTGATAGTAGGCAGTAATTTTTAATACTATGATGTAATTATTTATTCCTCACTAGAAAATAAATTCCTTGAGATTTGGGCTGACCAGCTTCTATTAATTTTTGCATCAACCCCAGTCATCAGCCCAGCGCCAGGGTGACAGAAATCTTTCAAGCAGTGTTAGTTGAAGGCTGACTGAGGAGGAGGAATTGGGATTGTTTCGTGCCTTTTGTCAGTTTTGTCGCTGTTTTGTCAGTGTGGCCCACTGCCTCCCTGGAGTCACAGCCTCCACAATCTCTACCCCAGCCCTTTCCGGCTGCCTGCCTCTGATTCTGCATACCACAGTGCCCCAGGCCACACGTATGAGATGTTATTTAGGGAGTTGCATGAAAGAACTCAGTTTGTAGGTGCAAATGAATGCTGAGAGCTTCTCAATGGAAAAGGAATCGTAAATCACTCTGAAGTTGGGATGAAACCCTAGGCAGTCCTGCCATGCAAACCGCAATACCCTAAACCTCTGTCAAAGTGGCCCCGAAACCCCTGGAGACCTGGCAGGATAGTCCTTTCTGTTGCTTGGCACTTAGCTGTTCTGAGTCTGGCAGAACACCAGCAACCCAGAAGCATATGAAAACTTAAAGCCCCAACACCATGCCCTAGATGAGACTGCAATCTGGCCACTTGTCACTTTCTCCCTCCATCCCATAAAGCAGAGTGAAATCGTATACATGGGAAAAGGAAGGGGACTTGGCTCTCCAGGGCGGCCCCTTTACCTCATCCCCTTGCTTACTTCTGGTGGCTTATCCTAGAATCAAGGCCTGAGATTGTTCGTAACTCAGCGGGGCGTCCGAGCCAGGGGTGATCACAGAGGACCCCATCTCCAGCCTTTGCAGTTGTGCTAGGGAATGCTCAAGGCCAAGGCCCTGGAGCCTGGGAGGGGAGAGCACTGGTTGCAGATGCGAGCTTGCAGGAAGCTTTGATGTCCTGAGTAGGACTGGGAGGCGTGGGAAGTGAGACTTCTGTTCCCTTGAGCTCCCACGAAGCTGAAGCCTTTCCATTATCTTATAGGCCGCCGCGCAGCATAGCCTAAAGGTGCTGGTTAAGTCCGTCTTGGCCCAGAGTAAATCAGGCCAGAACCAAAGAATGCACTTAAATCAAAGTGGAAAATTAAGACATTGTGCAGGGGAAAGCTCTCCTCTACAAAATATATATGCATCAAAGTGTACTCCCGTCTAGCTGGGACAGGAGTCATCAAAATGCAAATATGGGTTTTGGGAATGCTAATGTTGGAAGTGGAGAACAATACTGAGGCAGACTCCTTGGGGCCAGGGAAAGGGCCCCAGGGCAGGATGCGGGAGCTGAGTGGGGGGCAGGGATGAAAGGGGCAAAGGAAGCAGTGTGAGAGAGCCTGGAGAGGAGAGAACAGCAGGAGTCGATTGAGGTTGAAAGGCTGCTGGGGCAGGACTAGAAAAGGGGAGCGCTGAGAGGACTAGTCAGAGGACCTGACCGCTGACCGCTGACCCAGGGCTGCGTGTCCAGGAAAGAGGAGGGTGAGTTCAGGGAAACTTCTCTGAGTGGCAGCCCAGCGGGAAGGAGAGTCAGGACGTGCCTGGAGTCTCAGGCCCGGGCTTGAGGTCAAGGCCTGGAGAAACAGACAGTAAGATCTGCGTTTCTGTAAGAGCAGGGAAGCTAGGAGGTACGCTCCACTTTGGTGCTACCGGCACATGAGCTAGAGGGCTTGAAGGAGCGGCTTGAGAGCCGGGAGGCAGACCGAAGCCAGGGTTGGGTTCAAGGGGTCTCACTGAGAGCTGCTTCCCTGGGTTTAATTTTGCTCTTCCTGGGAGGACTGAATACGTTAAAGCAGAGCTTGGCACAGCATCAATGCTTTGTGGATGTTTGTTTTCTATGTAGATAAACTGAGGCTCAGAAAGGCTCATTAACGCGTACGGTTCTGGACAGCATGGAAGTGACGGCAGCTCTGTCCCAACTCAAAGCTGCTAGAACTATACCAGTAAGTTCCTGTGTGCAGTTGGGGACCCACCTCTGCCAGTGCTGGCATGAGCTAGCTGTCTTGAAATGAAAACAGATACTCAGAGATGAGCTGTGGGATCCCAGAGAGGTGGCAGAGTGTTCAAAGCTATGAAGCCAGGAGTGGGTGCCAGGAAGGAAGCCCTGAGCCCGGAGTGACTGTAATTAAAAAAAAAAAAAATTAATGCTGGGAGTGGGTGTTTATTTTGGAGGGGTGGGCTTCTTATATTTGGTTTGGGGACTTGTTCATTCATCTTTTCTCAGTGGCGCCTACTGCTGCCCTGGCCCAAAGTTAAAGCCCAGTAAATCATTGTTGTACAACTGAATGCCCCCACCTAGACTGTAAGTTCCTGGAAGGCAAGGATTTGTGTCCCACACTTGTTTTGTACCTTCCAAGATCTTGCACAGCACTTGGTGAATTGGCATTGAATGAATTCATTCACTGAAGCACCTCTCTGGTGCCAGGCCCAGTGCTAAGTGATGGGAATACACAGATGAATACAATATGATCCCGGCTCTTGGGTAACTCATTATTCTGGTGAATGAATAAAGGAAAGAAAGAACGAATGGAGACGGTGGAAAGGGCCAGGCCATTCTGCTAATTGCTTTATGAACTAGTAGATAGCAAAGAGATGTACCCCTTAGATACCCTCTTTTCTCTTGGGTTTTGGTAAGCGGCTGCTGAGTGGGTCTCAGAGCTTTAAACAAATGCTGTCTTTCACAGTAAAAGGGATGCACCCCTTTATTTCTCCTGCACACACCCCAGGAGCGGAGGGTCCCAGAGGGTCCCAGAGGGATGACTGGATGCCCGCAGCTATTTGCATGCTTTCCCCCAGGCTCTCTTGGGACCAAGGGCTGCCAGGGGCCACAGGAGGCAGAAGAAACAGAGATAGTCAGAGCTTCTAAGGAGGGGAATGATGCGATGCCATTTACATGTTGAGGGAAAATATATATATATATATATATATATATATATATATATATATATATATACACACACACACACTTTTTTATTATACACACACATATATATAGTGGGTATACATCTATATAGACATATAGATGATAGGCTAAGCTTACCACATATCGGAACAGATACCAAAATAAACAAAATATCAGAAAAGATGACCCAAGTTTTTAACTAAATAGACACTTTGGATACTGTTCCATGGTAGAAAAGGCTGTGCTGTGCAGCTAGTGCTCTCTAGGTTCTGGAAAGGAAATCTCTTGTTTACCATTGTGCTGCTTAGCTTATAATAGGTGCACCATAAATATTTGTTGAATGAATAAATGAACGGAACTTTCATTGGTCTGGAAAGAGTACCGAATGGCAGGAGCGAAACCACAGCATCTAAAGTGCTAAAGCCATCTGTTCTAGCAATTTATTTGCTATTCCTTGGAAGGCCTATTATTTTATAATGCAATTTCCTGACAAGCAGAAGACCAGAGAGATAGGTTCTAACACCTTTAGCTGTTTGAACCTAGTTAAGTTATCTAACCTGTCTGAGCTTCCACAACCTTATCTGTTAAGTGGGTATGATAATTCTTTACTTACTTGAGGACAATTAAACTGTGCTGAGGATGGGGTACACAACAGAAAGGGCCTCTGTTCTTTCTAGTGGAAGATATAGTAAGCAAATAAAATTCGAAAATTACAGCTTTGAATATAGGTTTGATGGAAAACCACCGGGTGCCACGTGGGAGTGGCGGTGGGACCTCATTCAGATTGGGGTACAGGGAGGGCACCCGTAAAGTACCATTTATGCGGAGACCTGAAGGATGAGTTAGGAATTGGCCAGGGGAGTGAAGGGAACAGCGTGCGCAGAGGCCTGAGGCAGGAAAAAGCTGGGGGAGGGGAGCAGGAATTTCAAGCAGCCAGGAAAGACCACTGGGGTAAGGCTAGATGGGGAAGGACAGAGATGCTCAGAGGTTCCAAGGAAGGGAATGATGCGGTGCCATTTACAGGTTGAGAAAAGCACTCGGGTTGGGAAAATTGTTTGGGGCTGAAGTGTTAAGAACTGGATCTCAGTTCTTTTTTTTTTTTTTTTTTTTTTGAGACAGAGTTTCGCTCTTGTTACCCAGGCTGGAGTGCAATGGCGCGATCCCGGCTCACCGCAACCTCCGCCTCCTGGGTTCAGGCAATTCTCCTGCCTCAGCCTCCTGAGTAGCTGGGATTACAGGCACGCGCCACCATGCCCAGCTAATTTTTTGTATTTTTAGTAGAGACGGGGTTTCACCATGTTGACCAGGATGGTCTCGATCTCTTGATCTCGTGATCCACCCGCCTCGGCCTCCCAAAGTGCTGGGATTACAGGCTTGAGCCACCGCGCCCAGCCTGGATCTCAGTTCTTAAAAGAACCTGAATGTTGGCGCCAAGGACTTTAAAGGCTATCTGGCTCTAACCTCTCATTTGAAACACGAGAACCCCCCCACCCCCCCACCCCCCCAAAAAAAACCCAAAAACAAAAACACAAGAACTGCAATTGTGAGGAGCCTTGGCCAGGAGCGCACGGCAATCTGGCTGTCATGTAGCTGTGAACTAGCAGGGTCTTTGACTACTCTTTCGCAGTTCATGAGCCCGTGCCCCGCTCGGCCTTCTGCAATGGTGGGGTGGCCAGGAGGTGACTGTGGCGCGCGTCGGGGTTTTGAGGCCGGCGAGGGTGGCGCGCAGGCCAGGCTCCCGCGCGCCCCCAGGCCGGGCCCAGGCCGAGCGCCTCTCGCCGCCGCGCACATTCCGGAGAGGAAACTCGGGCTCACGGGGCCGGCAGCGTCGGTGGCCCGGCCCTTTCCTCGGCCTTCCCTCCCGGGCCCTGCTTGCCGAAACCCACAGCGGGAGCGTCCCGCCCGCCGCGCCCCCGCCCCGGGACAGGAAACGAGCAGGGACAGCTCCCCGCCCGCGCCTCCCCGCGCCCCGCGGCCGGGCTAGCAACCCGGAGGCGCGGCGCTGCGATTGGCTGCGCGCGGGAGAAGCGGCGCGGCGCTGCTCCAATCACGGGCCGCGCCGGGAGGCCGCGCCGCCGGGAGGCCGCGGGCGCGTGCTCGCATGCCTGTGGTATGTGCTCAGAGGGGCATGACTTCGGGCAAGTCTTTCAATGTGAGTCAGCTTTCGGCCGATCCCTGGGAAAAATTCCTTCGGTGTTGTGAGGCAGGGTTCGCTAGCTGCAGCTCGCGCGCTCTCTCACTCTCTCTGTCTCTTTTAAAAAAACGATTCAAAAGGGATAATCCTGCTGAACGGGGAAAGGCATTCGGACCCTGTCCCCGCTCCCGGGAGGAGAGGCTGCGGGCGGCCCGAGGACCAGGTTTTCCGAAGGGTCAGGGCACCCGCTCTTTTTCCCCGCGCCCTCTTCCCCACCTTCAGCAGGGCACAAAGGGCCTCGGCGGAGGGGCGGGGGCGGGGGCGCGAACACAGCGGGGCGGGCAGTGCCCCCTGCAGTTGTGCGCGGCATCCACCCGACCTGGGGAAGGCCCGGCCCCGGCCTCCCTTTCTCCTCTTAGCTCTTCTGGTCCTGAATTTGGCCTGGGGAAGCTGTGCGGTCCTAGGTCATCTCTCCACCCCCCTAAGCTTCGGTTTCCTCACTGGTGAAGGGAAAGGCGGAGAGTAGAGCAAGTGAGCTGACCTGGGACTGTGGACACTTGGGGAGTTCTCCTAGCTTAGTCTTCCCAACGTGCTTGGAAGCCCCTTCTGCACTCCCGGCCTCAGTTTCCCCATCTGTAAGATGAGGGAGCCGATCTGGGAGTCCATGAGTATGCGTGTAGAGACATCAGGCGATTGCAGTTCCCCTTCCTGGGGCCTGTGGGCTCAGGGTGGATAAAGCCCTGTGGCTTGGCCGCCCGCTGCAGGACAACTCCGTAGCTGCTCGCCCAGGCTACCCAGCCTCCCCTCCCCACCTGTCATCTCAGAGACGCCCAGCAGGCAGGATTGGGAGCACCAAGGGAAAAGAAGACCAAAAAAGGCTGAGGGAAATGAGTTAGGACTGGAGGGATTTATGTGCAATTTGATTTTAAATGAACGTCTTGTGCAGAAGAAGAGGTGATTTGGCACCTGTTACTGGTGACTTAATAGCGTAGGCACTCTTGGTAATGGGGGTACAATCCTGTGAAGACCAGCTTAGCTCATTGTGGCAGCAAATTTTAAGAGTTGACCAGAGACTGGTCACGGTGACGTATGCCTGTAATCCCAGCACTTTGGGAAGCCGAGGCGTGTGGATCACCTTAGGTCAGGAGTTCAAGACCAGCTTGGCCAACATGATGAAACCCCGTCTCTACTAAAAATACAAAAAATTAGCTGAGCGTGGTGGCAGACACCTGTAGTCCCAACTACTTGGGAAACTGAGCCAGTAGAATCTCCTGAACCTGGGAGGTGGAGGTTGCAGTGAGCCGAGGTCGCGCCACTGCACTCTAGCCTGGGCAACAAGATCGAGACTCTGTCTAAAAAAAGGAAAAAAAAAAAAAAAAAAAAAAAGAGTTGACCAGAGAGAAGCTGTAGAATCTCTACTTGGGAATCTTTGAAAGATAAGGCAGGCACACCCCCTGCCTCCTTTGAAGGGCTTTGAAATCCAGGAATAGTGAAACTGTTAGAGCTCTCTGAATCAAGAGAACATTGGAGCACTGGCTACTTCTGTGGGTGAAAAGTGTGGTTTGGTACAAAAGAGCATTACACTGTGCTACTAACACAGGGGTGTGACCTTGGGCAAGTCATTTGCCTATTCTCAGTCTCCTTTTCATCTGGAGCAGGGCGTGTTACCTAACAGGGCAGATACTGTGGATCAATAGTTGGGACTCAGTTTCTTCCAGTCTCTACCACGCACCCACATGGCTGTGGTACAAATCATGATCCTGTGACCTAAAAATGATGTTAGTTTTCCATTTTTCCAGTGAAACATTGCAATTCCTATAGTCAGCATTTTGGGATAGTATAGCCCATGACTGGTATTCAGGCATCTGTTTAGCGAAGATGGGAGACACCATCCCTGAAACATGAATAATAGCCTTGTATTTAAAGCACTTAAGAAGGCTAATAACCTCCCTCAGTCAGTAATATCAGTGTCTTAACAGACCTGAGGGTTGGGGAGCTTTTAGGGATGATGAATTCCCTCCTGTTGCAGTCACAGAACATCTCCTATTCTGCTGGTCTCAGAAAAACCGGAGAGCAGCTGGCTACCATCTGCCCTATGACATGCCCGTTACTTTAAGACTGTTTCTGGGCGTCAATGTTTGCTTTTTCTCAGGCAGCCTTACATGCAACAAGGGCCCATTTACTTTCCTGAGTCCAGCCATGTGGAGAATGTTGCTGTCTTGCAGCCATGCAGCATGGTCCAGTTCGTTTCTTTTTAAGGTGACTGACGCTGTACACATTTGGTTACGTATTGTACACATCCATGTTCTCTTCTGCTTTCCTTACCCAAACCAGACTCTACGCATTTGGTCCAGACACCGCTTCAGTTGACATAACTCCGGACACAGCCTCATGGTTGCATGTTCAGGGCAAGCAGACCCACATCTCTCTTCAGGCTCTATACATGTACATGCTCTTCCTATCTGAGTTGGGATTGTTTAAGTTCCCTTGATCCTGACTGGTTCCTAATCCATAATAGCAAGAGCAGTATACCATGATCTGAATACGACTGTGTGCCAAGCCTTGTGCCAGGCACTAAATATTCAGCAAACTTCAAGAGACAATATTATCCGTCTTTTGCAGATAAAGAAACTGAAGCTTGGCTATTGTTCATAATTGCACATCTAGTTAATAATCAAGTTGAGTTGCAAAACTAAGTTTCTTTAGATTGCAGACCCATGCTTTGACTCCTGAGATACTCTCCTTTCCCTGATTCTTTTCTGATAGCCTCCTTCCATGACAGCTAGGAAGAATTCCTTCTCTTTCTCTTCCCATTTTGTCTTAATAAAATCATGAAAATCCCTCTTTAAAGAGAAGGTCTCAGTGGAATCTACTTTTGCATTGGCACTCATACAGAGGAAGGACATCCAAAAGTCGTTATGTCTAGACTTCTGCATCTTGACAGACTTCCCTTGCTGTGGGAGAAAGGGCTGTTCTCAGCATAAAATAGAGGAAGAGAGAATGAAAGAGCCCCAAATCACATAGCTCTGGATCTAAAGATGATTGAATGGTGAGCCAACTATGTGCTCCACTGTACCCATCCTACACCCCTTTTTAAATCATTTATTCATTTCTTATTTACAGCTTTTCCCTCCATCCCTACCTTCCTTTGGTCATCCACTATTGTGTCAGAGACACCAATCAGTCATTCCACAAATAATGGGTACAATCGAAGATCAAACATCTTTGATGTGAATAGCATTTCTCTTGGCTGTTATCCAATGCCTGGGCACTGGCCATTCTCTGTGGCCATGGATATGATCAGAGCTGGCCACATGTATAAGGAGGGCATGACATGGGGGAAGTGTATGCATTTACAGCTGCCAGGCTGGAAGACCATCCTTTTGACCAATATGGGCTCCTATGAGACATTACAATGCTTTTTTCCCTTTGCTTGGAACAAGGAACCATAGAGTTCCCTGAGTTGGGGAGGTTCTAGTGGGTTATCTGATCCCGCCTCTTCCATCTGTTGCAAGTATTGGCATTAGATTTTCTCTGGCATTGCTCATCCAGCATCTTGAACACCCCCAGATGTGAGCTAACTTGATCTACTCACCCCATTTTTTGGAAAGCTTTATTTTTTAGGCAATTCACACAGTTCTCTTATCAAGCTTGATCTGATTCCCTAACCCACCCATGGGTCCCATTTCTACTTCTTGAGATGACATAGAAGAGTTCTAATCCCTCTTCCATGTGATAGCTCTTCAAATATTTGAAGGCAGGCATGATGTCATTCTTAGTCTTTTCATGCTGAGGATGCCCAGTTTGTGCCAGTTTTGCGATTCTTAGGATTCTTGGTAATGTCAATCTCACTTGCAGGGCGTCCTTGAGTATAATGTATAAATAATGAGCTTTTACCATGTGCTAACCCCCTTCAAAGACATTATGTTAGTCAATTCTCATGTCCGACCTGTGAGATAAGAACCCTTTATATTTTATAGAGGAGAAAACAAATTAATGAGGTTAGGGGTTTAGACCAAGGTCATGTAGTTAGTTACACATGGACAGAACTGGCACATTAAGCTGAGCCTTTTACCAAACACATGTGCATTATTTCTTTCCTCTAAAAATAAGTTTCACCAGGGCAAGGATGGTGCAAGACATCCAAGATACAGGTCTTGTCGTCCGAAATACATAGGAACATAGAGAAGAGATGATACATATTTCTGCAGTCTTAAGTCTTACTTGCTGGAGCCATATTTTGCCTCTTCTTCTCTCCCACATAAAACTCTGGCTGTAAATTGTAACAAGATATGGGATATCGTCTCCATTTTTTGCATAGAGAGAAACAGAGCAGAGAGGTGGATGTCCATGATACTGTGTTTACTTGGGGACACAGCATCAAAATCAGATTTAAATTTCTGCGTCTTCAAAGGTAATTGCTTATATGCATAAACAGAAATTGCTAATTTCACATGTGTATGCTCGCAGTAGAAATATTGAAGACATTTGTCTCTTTTCCATAATATTTTTGGAATACAGGAGCCCTCTGGTGGTGAAAATTGTAGCAGGGAGGTATCCTTGGGAAAGCTGATCTGAGATTTCCTACCAGAACTCTTCCTAGTGCCCTCTGGCTTTGTTTGAGAGTCACCCCTTTTCCATTTGCCTCTTTCTTTCTTTTTTTGTACAGGATTCCTTGCTTTCTGCACACACTTTCTCCTTTCCCCCTCAAGTTCCTCTCTGCATCTTTCCCTTCAACCCCAGCTGTCACCCCGATCCCCCTGGAATCTTTCCTTGCTTCCATCTTTGGCCTCGGAGGACCCTTTCTGAAATCTGGCTAGTTCCCCTGTGGCAGGTGCTGAGCGACAGCTGCTGCCTTGTTGCTGCCGCAGTAGTGAATTCAAATCCCTTGTGGGTGTTTAGAGCCTGCAGATGGATTAACTGATGATTACTGTTCATCAACAAGCATTTGCGATGTTCTGCTAAGCATGTTAGGGATGCTGAGTGGCCCCTAGAAGCAAGTTTTCTTGGAAGAGCAGGTGAGCTTTTTTCCTCCTTAGGCACAAGGAGGTCACCATGCGTCATCTGGTCCCTGGGGTTGATCAGCTGTCCAGAGCTGGGCCATTCTAAGTTTCTATATGTAGCTCTTTCTGTGCAAATGTTTGTTTTCCTCATTATTGTGTTCATGGAGTGGTCTGTCTTCTGTAAAATCATGCCTCACAACAGCCAACAGCAAGTGAGGACCCATAAAAATAGCTAAATCACATATTGGTAATTGAGAATTGACCATTGATCCAGAGGCAGAAACTTACTGGTGGTTTCAGTGGATTTCAGCAAACCAAATAAGGGGAAAGAAAGCTAAAACAGGACAGGCACAGAAATTTTGGCTAAAGTTTTAGACAATCTTCTTGGCTTCTAGTGCAATAAAGTAATAGGGCAGTATAACACTTAGAAAGCACTTTGGACTCTTGAGAAAAATACCTTCCATAAAATGAGCTGGTGACTTTATTATATTGCGGTGCTTAACAATTAGTGGCTTAATCACAAGGTAGTCGGGTGAGATAGCCCAATTCATTACCCTCACTGCAGAGACAGTCAGAAAAGCCTTCTCAGGATCCAGTGCATGTTGCAAGAAGGCGGAGTGCCAGGCTCCTGGGCATGTTAGAAAGTGAAACCCGAAGAAGGGCTGTGGGAATGATCATAAAGTCTGGAAAGCTATAGGTTTCTATAAACTGTAGAAGAAAAGGCTAGAGTGAGTGAGGAGGTTGCAGTGGGCATTCCACTAGTTAATATGGTCCAGCTTCATGGAGGGGCTATGCAGTACTGACAGTGCATCTGGGTTTCTCCTGCTACTACCACCCCAGCAAATGAGAGTGGCCTTTGGATGAAGCAAGATGAATTTGGGCTCCTAGCTATGAGGATTTGGGCAGAATTAGGAAGTGTTGCCTGGGTGGCTGCAGAATTCTCTTCTCTCTAGATTTTAAGAAAATGCAGACAAGTCTTTTCAGAGGCCCTTTTGGAGGTGTATGTGGGTGCAGCCCTACCTCAAAGATACAGGAGCAGCCAGACACGGTGGCTTGTGCCTGTAATCCCAGCACTTTAGGAGGCCAAGGTGGGTGGATCGTTTGAGCTCAGGAATTTGAGACCAACCTGGGCAACATGGAGAAACCCAGTCTACACCCAAAAACACAAAAATTAGTCAGGTGTAGTAGTGTGTGCCTGTAGTCCTAGCTTCTCGGGAGACTGAGGTGGGAGGATTGCCTGAGCCCGGGGGCAGAGGTCACAGTGAGCCATGATTGGCCACTGCACTCCAGTCTGGGTGACAGAGTGAGAACCCATCTCCCAAATAAATAGATGCATGAGCTGGCCTCTGGCAATGTTCTTCCCAGGCTTGTCATTCTTCAGTCACCTTAGACCTTTTGTTTCACAGCATTTTATGGACTTTTAAAGTTTGTAATTTCTAAAGGGTGATGCTGTGGTGTATGCCACGTCTGTCATCTTAATTCAGTTTCCCTCTTTTTTTTTTTTTTTGAGACGGAGTTTCGCTCTTGTTACCCAGGCTGGAGTGCAATGGCACGACCTTGGCTCACTGAAACCTCCGCCTCCTGGGTTCAGGCAATTCTCCTGCCTCAGCCTCCAGAGTAGCTGGGATTACAGGCACACGCCACCATGTCCAGCTAATTTTTTGTATTTTTAGTAGAGACGGGGTTTCACCGTGTTGACGAGGATGGTCTCGATCTCTTGACCTCGTGATCCACCCGCCTCGGCCTCCCAAAGTGCTGGGATTACAGGCTTGAGCCACCGCGCCCAGCCCGGTTTCCCTCTTAGGCCTACCTTCTTGCCCTGTATCCTGCCAAACCACAGATACTCATCCACCTCCCAGTTTCTGACATAACTTACAGGATTCACTATAACTGACATTCCACTAAGAATGGTTTGCGTAATTATATGATAAAAACAGTACATGGTTTGTGTACATTTTCCCCTGGTTCAGTGTGTGTGCACTTACCGCAGTGCCCTTTTTAATAGAGCTGTCTGCAGTGATGGGATCAGTTTTCTGTTCTGAACCTGAAGCCTTGGGCAAACAGCCTGGACTATGTCTATCAAATGTGCTTTGTTTAGCATCTTATTCCAAAGACAGGTGCGAAATACTTTTTTATAGTGATTTTAATGACATAACAAAAAGCACACTAGATTGGAAGTTAGATGATCTGGTTTAGTCCTTGCCTACCACCAGTTAGCTCCTCCAGGCCTCCGTTTCCATGTTTATGCAGTGAGAAGGTTTAGACCAGATGACCTTGGAAGAGGACCTCCAGCTCTGAAATTTACTACTCATCTTCCATAATGGTGCCTTCCTCCATAAACACTGTCATCTTCTCAGGGGCAGGGGAAAACCTTGCCTGTAGTGTTCCCAGAGTGCCTGGAAGGACTCTGGCCCTTGACAGCACGGGTGGATGGGTGAGGAACAAGGAGCACTCAAGTATCTGTTGATAAATTAATCATATCCATCCATTTTCTGAGAGAAAGGTAGTAGTGCTTTAGGAGTAAGAGACACTGCAAAGAGGCAAGAGGGACAGGTTCTCTTCCCAATACCACCTCTTGTTTGAGTGTCTACTGTATGCTATGGTCTTGACCTCTATTCATAAGGAACTGCTGAACGTTGCCCACTGCCTGCCCTAGATCTGGAGAAGAACAGAGCTGCACATTCAGGCTCATACTCTAAAACAGAGATTGAGGCTGAGCTGTCAAGACCTGTAGAAAAATGCTCCTTTACCCTAGTAGGAGTTGGAACTGTCCTTTCTCATGACAAGATGGGATTTATGCTTTTCTATGAAAATGTTTGTGTAAATGGAAAAAGAAAAAAAAAGCTAGAAGATTTGGGCATGGAGCCGAGGCTTTTGTGAAGGGTAAGATTCCTCAGCTGTCATAAATATCAGTGGAAGGGGAAACAGGTGGCAGATCCCTGCTTTCCTTACACAAATATTTTAAGTGGATCATAAACTCCCTCTGTTCTCCCCACCAGTGAGTCCACACTGTGTTTTGATGCCTGCAGCTTAGAAGGTCAGACCCATTTTCCTGAACCATGTGGGAGCATCTCTTTGCTAGTGACTGCTTGTGTTTGGGGAATATAGACTTTAGTTCTAGTAGACTGGCTTGAGTCCTCTCCCCTTACTCAGATAGCTGATGAAGAGGCTAGTCCAGCTTCTTGTGCTTGGTGGACTTAGGGGTTGTCAGTAGAAACATGTTTCACTTTCCTTCTGATAACTGATAACTGACATAAAGGAGTTACGTTTGCCAGATGGGCAAGGAGGGAAGTCTTGGCAGCGGCTCTGGGCGAAACCAGGAAGAACATGATGAGGCCAACTGAAAGGGAACGTCACTGGTTTCTAATGACGCGGTGCCTATTAGGGGAGCAGGGCCTTCTAGGGGAGCCTTTTCCGGAAAGTGGAGAAGTAAGGTAGAGAGAGACAGGTCCTGGGTCCTACTCAGAGACAGGAAATGCTCTGAGAAGTGGAAAGGGGTATAAAGTAAGCAGGCAGATTACCATCTGAGGGTCTTTTAATGAAATTTGCACTTGCAGAGACAGGCAGGTGACTCATGAGGATGGATTTGCTCATGTCAAGCAGAGGACAGAGAGAATCGTGGCTCTGAGAACTGCAAAGTAACCTAAGGTCTCTCAGGCCGGTCCACTCATTTTACAAGTGAATAAACCAGGGCTTATTCTTGGAGTAATAGAGAAGGCAGGACTTTCCCTAATGCAGGATAGTTTTAGTCCAGCAGTATGGTTTGTGGGGAAAAGCATGGGGTTTGGAGTCAAACAGATTCAAGTCCACATCAGTACTCCAGTTACTAACTGTGACATTGGAGGATAAGAATATCTCCTTCCTGGGGCTGTTGAGAATAAATGAGAAAATAGATGTGAAAACCCCTACCCCAAAACTTGTAAATGTGCCCCAAGAGTCCTGCTGAGTGGTCATAATGCCTTCCATTATGATTACAATGTACTTGGCTAATAGAGATTGTATTAAGAGAAAGACTGAACAAATATTAATCAAGTGATTGCTATATGCCAGCCCACTCGTGTTATTTTATGGGCACTCAATTTATTATTAAGATCATATCAGTTTGATGGATAATTATAAAAAATGAACTGTGATACTAATAAATAATAACATCAGTGCTAATGGCAGTGATGATAATAAAGTGTCAGCACGATTGCTCTAGAGATATTACATGAAATGAGGGAAGGGCCAGATGTGCTGCCTCCCGCCTGTAATCTCATCACTTTGGGAGGCTGAGGCCAGAGGGTTGCTTAAGCCCAGGAATTCGAGACCAGCCTGGAAAACATAGTAAAACCTTGTCTCTTCAAAAAATAAAAATTAGCTGGGTGTGGTGATGTACACCTGTAGTCCTAGCTGCTCAGGAGGCTGAGGCTAGAGGATCGCTTGAGCCCAGGAGTTCAAGGCTGCAGTGAGTTATGATCATGCCACTGCACTCCAGCGTAGGCAACAGACAGAGACCCTGTCTCAAAAAATAATGAAAAGAATAAAAAGAAAAAGAAAGGAAAAGTTCTTTTGGCATCTAGCATTGCCTTTGGTAATCTGAGAAACAGGAACTCTGTGGTCATTCATTTGTTCATTGGACGAACAGTAATTGAGGGCCTGCTTTGTTCCAGTCACTTTCCTAGGAACTAGAGACACAGTGGTCAATAAAAGCAAGAAAGATTCTTTTCGTCAGTGGAGATTACATTCTAGAGGAGGCAATGAACAAACAAGGAAATAGATGAAATTTTTAGGTAATGGTAGGATTTATTAAAAAGAAAACAAACAAACACTGAGCAAGTGGATGGAGTTGATCTGAGGCATAGCTATTGTAGATAAGGCGAGTATCTCTAAGGAGGCGGCCTCGGAGTAGAGATCTGAACGGGAAGGAGTGATGCAGTGTGATGGATCGGATGGGGATGGGGGTAGATTCCAGGCAGAAGTTAAAAGCATGTATAAAGGCCCTAAGGTGGCCACGTGTCTGGTATGTGATACTGATCTATGGCTGGAAATGTGTGTTCTATATTTCTGCCTGAATGCAGAAAGATGAAGAGTCAATGTTAAGAGACTCCTCTCTGGAGAACTCAGCCTAGGACAGCTCTCTTAGGATGAGGCTAACAGTGAAGGAACATGTTAGGGGCCATGCATCATAGGACCTTCCAAGAGAGTCCAGAAGACGCCGGTTACTTGGCGTGAGAGTCCGAGAAACAGTGCCTTGAATGGGAACACAGAGCCATGTGGCTCTGCAGCAGTCCAGGATTCTATCATTGTCAAGTGTCCAAATGCAGACTCATGATCAGCCTCTGAGGACTTGGAAACCTTCCCCAGCTGCCCACATTATCCCACTAACCTATTTGGATCATCAGATATGAATTTTCCCGATTGCCTTTAAAGATACTTCTATGTCTCAGCAATATTGTCCCCATGAGGGCCGGGGCCATGTCTAAGTCATAGAATTCCCGTGGGATACGAAGCACCTAGCACAGAGTTTGCCACACAATAGGACTGTGTGAATGTCTGTTATCCAGTAAGGACCACAGGTCTGCTACTCACCTCCTTTTTACTTGTCTTCTGTTTTTCTCATCCAAGCTTTCAGGGTTATCCTGGGTCATGGGCTTGTGGAAGCTGTGAACAAGCTACATGACTTTCTAAACTTTACTTATCTCTACTTGCAGCCTTCTCTCTAACACAAATGAATTCTTGTTAATCTGGGGCGTAGTGAGAACAGTACTGGGCTGGGGCACCTTTTCTAGCGTTGACTAGCCGTGCCACCTGATAACCAAGCCTCTAGGAACTCCCAGGCTCCTCATCTGAATGTGTTGGACAACATTCCTGCATTTCATGGGGTACTGCCATAGATGTTAGGGAGACTGAATCAATGTTCTGTGCACTCTGTAAACCATAAGGTGTACATCGAGGGTGCAAGCATTATGCTGCGGACCCTCTCACGAGCCTCCTCCTGATCATTCAGTTGTCTCTTGCTGTGTTTTTCCAGCTGTTAAGTTCTTATTTCTTTGTTTATGGATAGGTGACTACTGGATTTGCCCCGTGACTGGATAATGTTTTTCTCTTTGTTTCTGATATCTTACCATTACTATCCGCCTCCCCCCCAATTTTAGGAGTTCTTAGAGCCCCCTGGGTTGATGGCTTCAGGGAATAGTCTGTAGTGATCCCCGGGTTCTTTCCAATGACATCAATATTCAGTTCTCAGTGTTGTGTCCTTCGAGTAATTTCATCTCAGTACATATGGAATGAGCTCCTGGTCTGTGTTGTATATTAAAACCGGGGGCCATAGGGGGTGAAAAAAAGATGAAGGAGTTGTCGAAGAGCACGGGCCTCATGGGATTGAGGGATGCCCACCTCATGGTGACTCCACACAAAATGCAGTGAGTGACACTGTCCTGGAGCAAAGGGCTGTGAGTAGCAGGATGAGGGGCACCTTCTCCATGTGGCTACCTTGTCTCCTGGGCATTTGCTGGTCCAAACGGTGTATTACGTGCTCATCCGCAGCCTGGTAGATGTTGGCAGAATGAGGCAGGGGCACTTTCTTACACAATGGGAAGTGGATTATCAGGGGAAAGTGTACCCCATCCTGAAGGTAAGAGGCCCCTACCAAGGGCTGGAAGACCAGGAGGAAGGGGGAGGAAGGTTGGATCAGGGCTTAGAAACAAACAAACAAACAAACTTGGCTTAATGGGGGGTTGTCTTGTACCAAGACCCCTTGGGGTTTTATACCGGGGTCTGTGCTGTGACTCTCTGCTTAGCACAAGCCCTGGCAGGAGAGTTGGACTTGCCAGGGCTGAAAGGAGCCTGGACCCTGTCATTGAGACCGTCCAGCCGGGCTCTCTCTGTCCTTTGTCAGGGCCCAGGAGGCTCCATATCATTACTCCAGAGCATTCCGCTTCCCTCCGGCCTCATTACGCAGTACATTAGCTGTGGGAACTAAACCCATTACAAAAAGGAGGGGGTGGAATTGGCACACGGGGAAAGAGGCCTTCTCAGATCAAGCTAACAACTTGTGCCTATTAACTAAAGAAGATCATTAGAAAATTCCCATCTCCTTCTCTCCTCTCCCCCTGCCTTGCCCCCACCCCCACCACTTGCCATGTCAGATGCTGTACGGGAGCCGGGCTCACGTGAATTTGCCTGTTTCTTGCACACACCCAAACTTAAAGGGGCCTTGCTCAGGGCTTTGTAGAAGAGAAAGCGTTGGATGGTGATGAGAACTTGCTTTGATGTTGAGTCTGATTTTAAATGAACGGGACTTTCCTGCTCTCTCCAACATGGTTCTTTTTGGAATCAGTGAAGACAGTGACTAAAATACGTTCTACTTTATGACTATTTTCCGTCATCTCTAATGAAAGAGACAAAGGGGAAAGGTTTTATTCCTGCTGTTCAACCATATCAGTGTTATAGCTGGAGTGTCACTTTTGAGATTAAGCAATTAAACCTCTTTTTATAGATGGGGACACCAAAGCCCAGAGAGAGTAAGTGGTGTGTCTCACACTTTACGAGAACGGCGTAGGACTCATGCTTGCAAGTCTGGGGTTCTTCCTTTCCTGACAAGCTTCCTCCAGTTTTGTCATTTTTTTCTCTTTCATTTTCCGTCAGCCTTCTGATTGCTGTACCCGCTCCTTGGCTAGGTTCCCTGGCCAGTGTTAGATAACATCCTCAAAGAAATCCAGTAAAGCACCTTTGATTAGGCCACAGACGGAATACTGAGTATCAGCAATGGGCTTGTCACTTGCTCCTCCTCTCCCCCAGGTTTAAGAATAAAATAAAAATAAACCTTATACAAAAATACGGTCCAGGATAAAAGTCTGGTTGAGGCTTACCGTGTTAGTGCTCTCCCTTACTAAAATCTAAGAGGCTCTCCCGCCCGATTTCTCACCATACGACTTCCTCCCCATGCCCATTTCTATTTCCAGTGGCAATCTCTACCCAGACGTTGACGTAGTGGGATGTGCCTTCAGGTCTGTGTGCACTTTCCCCTCTGAATGTCTGGGCTCTGTCTAAAACTGCTCCATTAAAGAGGGGGCTATGGAGGAGATGCTCCATGTCACGGCTAGGGAGCTAGCCTGGGCAGGTCCCTGGAGGAAACACAGCTATCCTCGTTGTGTGGGATAGTGAGAAAATGGATTTTCCTCCTTAAATCAGAGCGCTTTTTTATGTGTGTTATGTGTGTGTGTGTGTGTTTTACTATACTCTGTTCAAAGGTCTGATTAGCATTTCCTTTTCAGTTGCTCCTTCGCCATCCCAGCTGCACCAATTGTGGTCAGTAAAGCAGAATTGGTGCACTAGCAATTCAGGAACGCAGCTGAAAGGGAAAGAGTGAAGAAAAAACAAGGGAGTGAATTTTCTTAGAGCTTGAAGAAACTACTCTAATTAAAAAGAGAGAGAGGGAAGAGATGAGATGACATACTTGGAGGGAGTAGACAAAAATATTCCAAAGAAACGGGAACCTGAGTTAAATTTTTAAAAAGGAGACCAGTGGCCCAAACTACCTATACTGAGAAATAGGTAACAAAAAAACACATGTAGATAAATGTAAAAATAAATTATTTTTTCAGAACAATGAATGAGACAGAAAAGGCTGGAGTTTTAAGAAATGAAAAGGTAGAGATAGAAATTTTCTTATTTCCTTTCCCTGCTTTTTCTATTTTATTAATGCTTCTTTTAATGTATTTTTTTTAATAGAAGGAAATGGAATTGCTGGGCCTTCAGTACCAGAAGAGAGCTGGATGCTTATCTTTGGGTAACTTGTGCCCTGGAGTTAGGGTTGATCTCATCACCCCTGCTTTGGGACTAGATTTAGATTCCTTCCCTCAGTTTCCCCTTTGATCTTCAGCACAACTCCATTCTGCTCAGTGGCCTTCTCCTTCCCTTTAATTTCAGTGCTATATTGGGACACTTAGTGAGATTATATTGGGGAAGTACTTAGAGCTCAACAGAGTAAAGGCATGGGAGAAAGTGTTAACAGTGTTCATAACCATGATTCTTGGGGTCTTTTTTAGAAAGGCTGTGTGCACAGAATTGCTGGGACGACTTGTTTTTATAGGCTGTAACTTACCCCTCAAAATTACCTCATTGAGTCTGAAACATCTCCAGCTGGCTCTCAGCGCCAAGGAGTTTGTTCTTGGAAAGTGTGAACTTCTGCTTCATCTGTTTGCAGACTTGTAAGAGATGCAAGGGGATGTCTGCTTCATGGGAAAGTGTCAGTGCTACAATCTGCATCAGAGATGTGGTGCTAAGGAGAACACTACCAGTACTTAGGAGGAGGGACTTGGAATGATGAACAGGACCATACCCCTTCTGTCATTTTCACAAGTCAAAGCAAACGAGGTATATTTGTGAGGTCTAACAATGTCCCTATGCCTTATTCTTTTAGGATCCTAGTCATCCAATGGACTGTATTGTTGCAGCTAGGAGTTTAAGACAGAGAGTCAAACAGACCTGTGTTTGAATTTCAGCTCCGCCCCTGACTTGATCAAGTTACTGTTTCCTCTAAGTTCCTTCATTTTAAAAATGGGTCTGTGTTATTTGCCACAGAGAGTTGCTGTGATGATTGTTAAAATGCACACAAAATACCTACCACGTAATTCATTCGTTCACCAAAAATGCTAGAAATATTACATAATGACTCGGGAGACAGAAGATCTGGTATTGAGAGTTGTATGCGTTCAAACAGTGGCTCTATCACTTCCCAGCTGTGTGAGCCAGGAAAAGTTAATTTACCTGTCAGTGCCTCAGTTTCCTTATCAATAAAATATGGGCTAAATGTCTACCTCATTACATAAACTAAAGATAATGAGTATAAAAACTATGACGTATACTAAGAAGATACTACATGATGATGATGGTTTTTGTGTTTACTTCCCAGACTCCAGTCGTATCCCTGAATCAATTCTGTGATCCTTCACAGGCCACTTATTTTTTAGAGACCTCAGTTTAGTTTCCCCATTATAAAATAGGAGTAAAGACATCTATTGTCAATTCCAACTCTATGATTATATGAACTTTCTATTTTCATGATTTTTTCTATATTTCAAAAATGCCTACTAGAATAGAGAACGGGGTTTCCAGAGCCCTTCCGCAGGATAGCCTACAGAAGCCTCCATTCCTTGATTACCCTTTGTTGACCTACACTTAGCCCATAAACCCACTGAACTCACATTGGCTTAGACAAAGAACAGAGACCCCACAGGAAGAAGGAGCGTCCCTGCATTTGTGAACCTGCGGTTTGGTTGGAAACAAAGGATGGATAGATATGTAAAAATAAGACTGATGCACAAAGCAAATCCCAATTAGTTAACATTAACATGGTGATTACCTAGAATCAGAGTTAACAGCATGAGCTCTGGAGTCAGACCAGTGACAGGTCAGGTCCTACCTCCACCACTTACAACACTTTGACCTTGGACAAAAAAAAAAAAACCCTTACCACTGCCTGAATCTCGGTTTCCCCTTCTGTATGAGACTTTAAAAAAATGGAATATCCCTTGTGAGGATTAAATCAGATGATCCATGCAAGATGCTTAGTCCGGTGGCTGGCATATTGTGAATCCTCGCCATGTTAGTTATTACTATTATTGATACTGCTATTACTACTATGGTTACCTCAGAAAACCTCACAGAAGAGATGTGTAAAAGCCAGATTCTGAAGAAGAGATAGAGAGTTTTGCGACGGGAAGGTGGTTCTTGGAAATGGTCGGTGGAAAGCAGCATGTCCATGTGAATCTCTTGTGGAGGATCCCAACATCTGCAGATTTTCAAAGCTTCCACATAATTCTGATCCACAGCCGGGACTGAGATGAGAACAAGGCAGTCACGAGCATGATTCGTTAAGTGTGGAACACTAGGCAAGAAATTGAGATTTCCGACTTGAGGCGCGTGCTCTGCCCCTAGCTAGGCGGCTGGCCACGGCAATTACTTCACCTCACTGGATTTTATTTCCTTAATTTGCCAATCAAGGAGAGCTGACCCACCCTAAGTGATCTCCAAGTGTCCTCTTTGCTCTCAGGTTCAAGGATCTTAAACAGCTTTCCTTCACTGAATAAGAATCCATGTTTAAGGCCGGGCGCGGTGGCTCAAGCCTGTAATCCCAGCACTTTGGGGGCCGAGGCGGGTGGATCACGAGGTCAAGAGATCGAGACCATCCTGGTCAACATGGTGAAACCCCGTCTCTACTAAAAATACAAAAAATTAGCTGGGCATGGTGGCGCATGCCTGTAATCCCAGCTACTCAGGAGGCTGAGGCAGGAGAGTTGCCTGAACCCAGGAGGCGGAGATTGCGGTGAGCTGAGATCGCGCCATTGCACTCCAGCCTGGGTAACGAGCGAAACTCCGTCTCAAAAAAAAAAAAAAAGAATCCATGTTTAGGTTTTAATTCTAACTGAATTAGAATCCAGTTTATCTCCTAGACTGTTTCCTCCTGAGCCAGCCCTCTAGGTCTTACCAGCACCTACCCACAGGTGGCTGCGTGTCTTACACAAGTTCACTCCTCAGTCTGACCTGGCCTCACCAGGCACCGTGGAAAGAGGCCAAATTGAAATGCAATTGAAAAACTCAGGTGACAGTCCACAGCCTGGCCTACTGGGCCACTCGGAACTTTGTGACTGTGTAACTTGGGGCTCCTGATAATAACCGCTAGCATTTCTTGAGCATTTATGACATGGGAGGCACTGTACTAAGAGCTTGAAGTCTATTATCTGCTTTAATCCTTACAACAGCACTGTGACATCAGCATGGTGAGTCCCACTTTCGAGCTGTAGATGTAGAATCTGAGGTTTGAAGACATTGAATAACTTTCCCCAGATAACACAGCTGGTATGTGGTGCAGGTGGGCTCACACCCCTGTCTGCTGAGCTGCAGCATCAAGGCTCCCCTCTGTTGTACCATATTACCTCCCATAATCCACAAGCCACAGTAATTTGGGGAGACCAGTGAATGATCACACAAGAAGAGTACAGGCTTGAGTCCTTATGTGTAAGGGGCTGCATTTGTTATGTTAGGTCAAAAGTGGTCTCTAGAAACCATTTACCCCTTCACCCACCATTTGAAACTCTCCTCCACCTGCCCTCAGTTTACCTATCCAATCTCATCACCCTGTGACCATCTGCAGTCAGGCCACCCACTATGGAGATTGCCTTGCTGAGTGATTAAGGGCACAGCTGATAGTGTGGTGCTGCACTGTCCCGTTTGGTAACCACTGGCTGCATGTGGTTATTGAGCACCTGAAATGTGGCTAGTCTGAATCAGGATGTGCCGTTAAGTATAGAACACACACCAGATTTCAGAGAATGAAATACATATTTTGGAAATACTGGGTTAAATAAAATATTCAAATCAATTTTACCTTTTTTTACTTTTTATTTTTTAATGTGGCTACTAGAGTATTTAAAATTCCCTGGCTCATTTGTTTGCTACTTAATTGCTCACTGTTGCCAGAACAGGCTAGGTTCGTTTCCTGCCTTTGCTGTGCTGTTCTTTTTTTCTCTTGGAAGGCTTTTCACTTTCCCTCTACCTCCTTGGGTTCTGTGTCCCCCAAAACAGCATGGCTTGTCAGAACTCCTGCTACTTTCTTTATGTAAACATTAACTTCTTGCCTTCTACTCATCATTTCGACATGCATACCTGAAGGGTAGTTTGAAGTAGACTGAAATCAGGACTTGTGTCTACTGTGTCTTACTTACCTATTTGTCTTCCTATCATGTCCTCTATAGATCTAATGCAGTGCCTCGCACAAGCTGGTATTGCATAAATGCTTGTTTGTTGACTAACTGATTAATGTGCCTCCCGCCCTCCCTCGTGCTGGGAAGTGAGGATTTTCCACATTCTTTCAGAATTCCTTTGGTCATTGTTGAGTCCCCGTCATCTCCTGGCGATTCTCTCCAGTGTAGAACAACCACATCTCTTTAATTCCTATTTTCCACCATTTCTCATGCTTTCGGAATGGGTGATGCCTCTTCCTCCAACCCAGCACGTGAGTGTTGAGATCAGCTGTAATTTTGAGGGCTTAAAAGAAATGGCCTGGGTTCATTAAATTCTAATTGCATTGATGGTAAGGAAAGATAGTTGCTTTAATTAAGAAAGACCTTCCTTGCCAGTGCTGTGGTTAGGGTGGTGGTGGTGGAGAGTGCTGTTGCTACTGCTGTTACAAATGCTGATTATTTATATGGTTTTCAGGGCAGTTCAGAAGCATCAGTACAGGCGCAGCCCAGTCTTCACGTCTACCAAGCATCTATATAGTCTGTCATTACTCTCCTTGGGAATGTACCCAAGGAGGGAAACTTACCAGCTTTGGATCCTACTCAAAGTTCAGGGCACATGTCTTCCAGGAAAATAAAATCCCCCCAAATGATATATCTTTGAAGGGAATCATTCTGGTTCTCATTTCTCTTTAACAATCTGTTTTTCAACAGACCAGGGCAGAGACCCCTTCTAACACTGATAACGAGATTATTCCAATAATAGTCCTTTCTTTTGAATTAAACATGGTCTCCCTATGAGGCCCACCTTTAAAATATTTCTTGACATTTTAGAAGACTACTTAGTGAGTTGTGAACACTTAGCATGTATTCACACTGAGACACTACAGCTCCAGGATGCTTGAAGGTGGAGGGGATGTCAAAGATGCTGGGAAGGAATGTGAGGGTACCACGGGCAAGTTCTGCCAACTGTACCAGTTTTCCCAAGGCCATTCAGGAAAATGGAAAGCAGGATCCAGCTGAGTTCAGAAACATCTAAACTTTGAATAGCTCAGAAGCCAAATTATAAGTTGAAACTGTAATAAAAAGGCAAATCTAATTTATTTTGGTTTGCTTATTGAAGAAGGAGTGAAGTAAGCTGAAAAAAGCACATCTGAATCACACTCGGCCATGCAAATGTGGAAAGACCCTACAAAGGCCAGCTCGCTACAGCATTTTTGGCTTAAACTTTTCCAAACCGGCAGCAGACATATGCTTATTCTTTAGACTTGATAAAAGAGTTTCTCCAGATTGCCTGGACACCTCTCCTGGTGCCTTTCAACCTAGACAGGTAGGAAGTTCGCCCAGCTATCCAATGAAAATCCTCCTGCTTCCTGCAACACCTGTCCTCAGTGAAGGGCAGGGAAGAGCTTGTCCTCCATTCCTCACAGACTTGCCTGCACTTGAACTGTCAGTCCTTCCTGGGAAAATGGTTTCTCCGGTGGGGTGCGGATGTGTCCACAGCACCATTCCCTATGGCCAAGTGCCAAGTGACGAAAGTGTCGGGCCTTTTGAAATTGTCAGAGAAACTGATTTTCTTGTCATGTCTCGTCCTGTACAGTTGGAGGGCCAAATTCTACTTTCATGTTAGCTGCCACAGAGATCAAAGGCTGCTGACAAGGAGCTGAAGGGTTTGTGCCTGGTCTGCTTCAACCTTTCCTCAGTCCAGCACGGGGAATGCTCTTGGCTTTCGGCTTTCTTGAACTCTCTTATCGATCCTCCTTTGTGGGCCAACAGATGAAGGGCCTGGGAAATAATTCGAGGGATCTAACTCAGAGAGAACATTCTTACATATGCAGCGTGAGGGAGGCGAGAGACAAGGGAAGACAAGGCAAGGTATGCACAGAGCCATCCTTTGCCTCAGAAAATTTAGACAGTCTAAAAGGCCAAGGACAGGAGGCGGTATCACAGGAGAAGATAGGGTGAGGTATCAGTGCCTGCTGGACACTAGAGGGTCTCTGTCCAGGGGATCTCCCAGAAGAAGGACTAGTCTTTCTGTTGCTTATTTTTGGGTCTTGCATGAAGGTGGGGCACAAAGGAGATGACTTTTGAAGCCAATCTTCCTACATCATATAAGCCCTTGAGGAAGAGAGGAGAGTGAGTGAGGAGCAAATCCAGGTTATCAGCAACGTTAGATATATCTAAAGGTATATAATAAGTCAAGAGTAAGACTGCAGGTAGGAGAGGTAGTGTTGCAAATGACCGTTGCAGAAATCATCCAGGTCCACCAGGAAAAGGGGGCCGTGGCAGTGGATGAGGGTGTGGAGCACGGTACCAGGAGAGTAGCACTTGTGTGTTCAAAAGGGCCTGCTGTTGGCTTTTCACTTTGAGTCTTCTCTTTGGTCTTTTGTGTAGCGTTACACACCATCCCTCAGTTACCCCCTGCTCTTTATCTACTTTACCTTTCCAGTACCCCACATTTCCCTAACTGGAAGAATCCCCCCACATTCATTTATTTACCCACCGACAATCTGCAGACTTCTACTGAAGCAGACAAGGTAGATTCTCACAGTATTAGGCATGATGGGAGACACGTAGCTCTCAGAAATGGGAAGAGAACACACTCCAGTCAAAGGGATGGCGCTGGTGTCCGACACCATTACCCTGGAAAGCTTCCTTTTTACCTGGCCCGATTGTTGGTGGCTGTAAGACCCTGAGGCCAGGGACCCCTCTCTATCAAGGTGGCCATATTTTCCTGTTTCTTCTCAACTCATTTACTTACATGGCACTTATAATAACGTACTGTCCCATTCTATTTGATTCTAGAGCTGTAGCAACAGTTTGGATGGTAACTTTGTGTGATTTGTGGAGATAAGAGTCCCGTTATTTTAATGTGTTTGGTTTGTACGTTTCAGGTAGCAAATAGTGAGAATCCAGATAGCAAGGTATGATCCAAGAATTTATCTGAATCTACTAAGTTGTTGAGTTTAGATAGCAAAGCTTACTTATTTCCATAAAACTGGCAGTGGGTTTTTTGAGGTAAGCCCCATGTTTCTCTTTGTTTCTGCCTGGCACATGATGCACTGCCTAAATGCTCACTGAATAAATCAGATTATATCAAAAGGATAGAAAACACAGGTTAACCATTGGAATGGATGGAACAGTTGGGGTTGGAATATGAAAAGCATATGAAAAATTATCCAAATGAATGTTAAAAAAAAAAAGTTCTCAGCAAACTGACACAGGAGCAGAAAATCAAACACCGCATGTTCTCACTCATAGGCGGGTGTTGAAGAATGAGAACACATGGACACAGGGAGGGGAGCACTACACACTGGGGTCTGTTGGGGGGAAATAGGGGAGGGACAGCGGGGGGTGGGGAGTTAGAGGGGGATGGCATGGGGAGAAATGCCAGATATAGGTGAGGGGGAGGAAGGCAGCAAATCACACCGCCAAGTGTGTACCTATGCAACAATCTTGCATGCTCTTCACATGTACCCCAAAACCTAAAATGCAATAAAAAAGGTAAAAAACATAAAAATAAAAATAAAATAAATTCATTAGCTATACTATCTTAAAAAAAAAAAAAGTTCTCAACCTTGGTGCTCTGCAAGAATTGTCCAGAAGGCTTTTAAAACACAGTGGTGTTCAGGCCTCATTCTGAGCCAATAAATTCAGAATGGAACTATTGAAAGCTCCTCAGATGACCCCAATGGGAATCCAGGGTTGAGAACTACCAGTCTAGCCTAATTTGCTGTTTGTATTGGAAAGCTACATGGCGTGCATGTCCCATTGGTAGTAGGTTTGGCCTCTACCAGTTGACACATGTTGGAAAAACCGTATTTACATGCAGCCAGATGGGCAACACCCAGGTTTGGTGAACCATCTGGGCCACTGAGAATGTCAATATAACTTGATTACTGTCTTCATGCCATGAAGGTTTACTAAGCCCAGCAGCATGCTAGATGCCGGGAGGTTTATGAAAGGACTTAAGGCAAGGCACCTTGTTTCCAGGTGACAGACAGGGCAAAGGCCAGCACACATGAATCCGTGTGATGCAGTGCAGCAGCAGTTACATGCCAGAGTGCACCGTGGGATCAACATGGTGGTAGGAGTGCGGAGGAGGTGGCATGGCACACACAAGTCAATCTTTTTTTTTTTTTTTTGAGACAGAGTTTCGCTCTTGTTACGCAGGCTGGAGTGCAATGGCGCGATCTCGGCTCACCGCAACCTCCGCCTCCTGGGTTCAGGCAATTCTCCTGCCTCAGCCTCCTAAGTAGCTGGGATTACAGACATGTGCCACCATGCCCAGCTAATGTTTTGTATTTTTAGTAGAGACGGGGTTTCACCATGTTGACCAGGATGGTCTCGATCTCTTGACCTCGTGATCCACCCGCCTTGGCCTCCCAAAGTGCTGGGATTGCAGGCTTGAGCCACCGCGCGCCCGGCAGAAGTCAATCTTGAGCTGGATTTCAAAGGATGAGTGAGACTTGAAGAGGCAGAGGGGAAAGAAAAGGGCGATTCCAATGCCAGACACAAGAGTAGAGGACCTGACAGTGGAAGATTTCCCTGACACTCTGCTGGCCCTTTGATTGCAATCAGGTCTCCTGGCGCTAGGTAGAAGTCAGATGGGGACTGCAACATCTTGCAGGTGTATTCAGACTCCCTTCCCCTTTCCTCTCACCGGCTTCGCCCTGCTCTCACTTTCTGGCCTCCATATATGGATTGGAAACTCAGGATTAGGAACCCAGGATTAGAAACCAGACCTCCATCACCTACCCCAACTCCCTTGACTTGGTGATAGAGCTGGACTCCCTTCTTGATTTTACAGTCCCCTGAGTTCTACACGCTCTTGATTTTAGCACCTCTGGGAACTTTCAGGGAAGGACAGTCTCGACGTCATGGGGCTCCTGGGCCTCTCTCCAGCTGGGCTAGCCCAACCTCCTCTCCTTCCCTCTGGCATATACCCCAGAATTCTAAGACATTGTCTCATCCAGGGCAATGAAGAAGATAGTTATGATGCCTGTCCCTGCAAGAGTGCTTCTCAGCCTTTTCCACATCATAGAATACATAAGAAAATTAAAAACATTAATATGGTAATCGGAGCTACCTGTTCTCTGCCCTGGTGCTGAAGTGACTGGCCCTAAAAGCTGAAGAGATCAAGATCTACCTCCCTGCAACCAAGGTGTTGCACCCCAGAGGGAAAGCTGTGTCCTGAACAACGATGCCAGCAGATACCCTGACCTTCTGCCAACCTCTAGGTGAGCAGAACTGTTCCAGTTAGGGTACCCCCATCTTTAAAAAAGAGAAATATTTTCTTGGAAATACAGATACTAAAGTCAAAATTGAGACATTTCAGCTTTAAAAACTAGGTTTTGATAGCTCAGTAAAACCTAGGGAACTGGTTCAGACTTGGGCAAGAATACGTCTCTTCATAGTTCTTGGCAAGGGTAAAAATCCTAGAGGCGCCAAGCAGTTTTGTACCTTGGGCCAGGGCCTTCCTTTTGCCAGTGGGACATGTCCAGCCATGGCAAAAGTTAGCCCCTTACAGCTAGCGCCGATCAGCAGCCATGAAGGACCTGTCACCTGGAAGTAGAATCCCATCTCTCAGTTGCAGCAATATGGGATGGGGACAAGGCAGCACCAGGGCTGTGAGGTTCAACTGAAGAGCAAATCAGTGTTCAAGGACATGTAGAAAGATCTGCTGGGGCCCAGGCAGGTAGCTGGTGAAGTTGCCTGGGATGAAACAGCAGAATGTTCAATAGGTGGACACAATGCACCAATAGGTGATGGAGAAAGGCAACAAGCAACTCTTAAAACAGGTGGATGATCAGCACTGTCAGATGCCTAAACCTCCAGGGCTGGAGGCAACGAGGCGGGTGGATACTGGAACTGCTCACTCTTCTCTTCACTGCAACAACACTGAGGAGGGCCCAGCAGGTCAGGGATCTCAGAGTCGAGCTGAGAAATCTGACTACTAGCCAAGTATTCTGTGTGAGCCAAGCAAGAGAGAAGGAGACAAGCCTGGAGTTAGAGAGGACAAGTGAAGCCAGGATGCCTCAAATAGGGTCAGAGCTAAATCAAATAAGCAGTCAAGAGTAATGTATGCTCTTCAGAGTTATGGATTATGGCTTATATATGTCTGTGTTCCTATACCTAGCACAGAGCTGCCATGTGGTTGAAGGAATTTTTTTTGAATGAATGAATGAATGAATATAGGAGTGAGGCCAAAGTCATAAGGATCAAGTGGTTGAAGCCACAGAGCCAAGGGCTGCAGAGGCTGAGAAATCAAATCAAGGTAACTTGGCAAGTGTTAGCAGATGTGTCCGAAGTTTCTCTTGAAGTGTGCTAAGTTAATGACAAGGAGGGCATTACAATTTAGACGGAACCAAGGCACAGGGCAAGTAACAGCAACAATGCCGTAGTGTTCTCAGGTTTACAAAGGGTGCTCGCATACCTTTTTTTTTTTTTTTTTTTTTTTTTTTTTGAGACAGAGTTTCGCTCTTGTTACCCAGGCTGGAGTGCAATGGCGCGATCTCGGCTCACCACAACCTCCGCCTCCTGGGTTCAGGCAATTCTCCTGCCTCAGCCTCCTGAGTAGCTGGGATTACAGGCACGTGCCACCATGCCCAACTAATTTTTTTTGTATTTTTTAGTAGAGACGGGGTTTCACCATGTTGACCAGGATGGTCTCGATCTCTCGACCTCGTGATCCACCCGCCTCGGCCACCCAAAGTGCTGGGATTACAGGCTTGAGCCACCGCGCCCGGCCCTCGCATACCTTATCTAGTGCATCTGAGCCGGACAGCAACCTCCTGAGGATATGCAAGAGTGGATTAGACATGCTCCCTGTCCTCAGACCGTGCTTTTCATCCTTGAGTGCCAATCAGATGGAGTGGAAGCCAGTGAATTGTTTACCTATAGCACATGTGGAGTGGGAAGTCACAAGGCCAAGAGAAGAAACTTTGGCTTCATTCGAAAGCCAGCTGTGCAAGGAGCCCTGGTGGATGAGGGACCAGAGAGCTAGAATAAATATTTAACTTTCATTTTGAAACACTGTCCTTGTGTGGCTATCAGCATTGTGGTGGACATGCTATGGGTCTAAATATTTACACTTCCTAATTGTTCCCCAAACTGCTGGATGCCCCCATTCTACTGTAAGTTGTCTGTTTATCCATTCACTCATTTGTTCACTTACTTTCCTAATTTTAAAATGCATTTCTTAGTTTGGGAAGGAGATTGAGGGGGAGGAGAGGAGGTGCAGAGGTTGAGTCAAGATACTCTTCCATTTCAGAAAGGAAATAAAACCACGAGATGGAAAGTAGAGGCTGAGAAAATGCTGACTGGCTTCTAGATCTGTTACACACAGTTGGGTTTTTTTTTTTTTAAGTTTTTATTTTGGAATAATTTTAGACTTACCAAAATGTTACAAAGATAGTAAAGAGAGTTCCCGTATATCTTTCATCCACCTTCCCCTAATGTCAGCATCTTACATAATGATGGTACATTTGTCAAAGCTTAGAAATTAACACTGGCCCAATACCATTAACTAAGCACCACAGTTACTCAGTGTCACAGTTACCCAGTTTTCTCACTAATAATGTCCCTTTTCTTTTCCAGGATCCAATCCCGGATACCTCATTTCATTTAGTCATCATATCACTCCCGTCTCGTGAGATCTGTGTCAGTTTCTCAGTTTTCTTATAACCTTAATAGTTTTAAAAGGTAGTGACCAGTTATTTTGTAGAATGTTTGTCAGTTTGGGTTTTTTGTTTTTCTGATGTTTTTCTCATGATTAGACTAGGTGTTAGGAGTTTTGGGAATGAATATCACAGAGATGGAAGTCCTCTTCTTGCTAATCCTATTGGGACACATGTTAACAACATGACTTAAGCACTGGTAATGTTGACCTTGTTTCTCTGCTGTAAAGTTACCATTTTCTCTCCTTCTGTGTTCTATCCTTTGGACATAAGTCACTAAGTCCAGCCCACACTCAAAGGGAGAGGAATCAAGATCCATGTTGCGGAGTGGGGGATTATCTACAGATATTTGAAATTCTTCTTTAGGGGAGATTCCTCCCTTTTCCTTCCTTTATTTAATGAGTTGTGTGTATCATTGTATCAATTTTTTAGGGCCATTGTAACAAATTACCACAAAGTGGGTGGCTTAAAACAACAGAATGTTACTCTTTCATAATTCAGGAGAAAGGAAGTCTGAAATCAAGGTATTGCCAGGGTGAATTCCTTCTGGGGGCTCTGAGGGAGCATTCGTCTGATGCCTCTCCTGGCTTCTGATGGTTGCTGGCAACCCCTGGTGGTCCTTGGCTTGCAGACACATCATCTTGGTCTCTGCCTGAGGTTCACACCAACTTCCCTCTGTGTGTCTCTGTGTCCTTTTCTCTTCTCATAAGAACACTAGTCATTGGATTTAGGGTCACCCCTAAATCCAGGATGATTTCATCTCAAGATCCTTAACTAAAGGATCTTGGTAAAGATGCTATTTCTAAGTAAGGTCCCATTCTGAGGTTCCAGCGGACATGAATTTTGAGGTGACACAATTCAACTCTTTATGGTTGGTGTGGGCTCATGTATGTTTATTTTATCCTTTGGATTAGAATCAAATTATTTATTTATTTCCTCAGATTGTTTCAGTTTTGGCCATTGGGAGTTTTTCCAGATTGGCTTCAGTATCCTTCGATGTGTCTCCATCTTTTCTTCTCAATCTCTCTCTCTCTCTCTCTCTCTCTCTCTCTGTGTGTGTGTGTGTGTGTGTGTCTATGTGTGTGTGTGTTTAGTTCTTCCTTACTTGCAGACACTAAAAGATACTTGGGGATCCTCTTGTATTTTCCGTCTCAGCCCTAGAATCAGCCATTTCTCCAAAGAGCCCTGGTGGTTCTTTTATTGGAGAATGGTATTTCTCCAGTACCCCTGGAGATCCAAATGCTGGTTATGTTGGTTGCTGCTGGACTTTCTCTGCTTCTGAATCCTCTGTGCAGACAGAGCTAGGAAATCTTATGTATTATATGCTAACCTGTCTATACAGACATGTATCTCTTTAGTTCTGTATCTATATATCTATTACATTTTTTTTTTTTTTTTTTTGAGACGGAGTTTCGCTCTCGTTACCCAGGCTGGAGTGCAATGGCACGATCTCGGCTCATCACAACCTCCGCCTCCTGGGTTCAGGCAATTCTCCTGCCTCAGCCTCCTGAGTAGCTGGGATTACAGGCACACGCCACCATGCCCAGCTAATTTTTTGTATTTTTAGTAGAGATGGGGTTTCACCATGTTGACCAGGATGGTCTCGATCTCTCGACCTCGTGATCCACCCGCCTCAGCCTCCCAAAGTGCTGGGATTACAGGCTTGAGCCACCGCGCCCGGCCCTGTTACATATTTTTTTTAAAAAAGATAAGTTCTTACTGATGTCTCCTACCCTAATCCAGCACTGTGGGGGCACTTCCTGGCCTCTGCAGTTTCATTGTCACTTCTTTCTTTGATAGTGAGAAACCTGGCTTTCATTATTCACAATTTATTTACTCATTTGTTCTGTCCTGGTATCAAGTAAAGTAGTTTCAGAATTGTTAACCTGGACCTCTGTGAGAAACGGACTTACCAATTAGAATACAGTATCTTTGTACAGTTCTGTTTGTCATTAGCCTTATAGTTTCCAGGCAAAGCACCATTACCCAAAGTTACTTAGATCATCTTCTTTTGTCCACACTCCCCATCGGTGATGTTATTCCACACATTTTGCAATACAGGTAGATTCATTTGCCAAAGTGTGCACTCCATTCTGGGCGCCCCCTCCAAAAAAACAATCTGGTTGATTTTTTACAATTTGCATCCAGTAAAGTTTAGTTCTAGGAGTTTTGAAAAATGCAGAGTCAGGTAACAATAATGCCACCCAGTTCCATGGAGTGCCATTCCATCACCCCCAAATTTTGCTGACCACACTGTGTTGTTGTCGATGAGCTGATCATTTCTTATGGGATCCTACTCTGAGTGGGTAACATTTACAAAGAGCAGTTTCCCCTCCACTACAGAGGACGTTGTCTGCTCTGAGATGCACAGTCATTTCGTTGCTTACAGCACATGTGGGGTGGCACTTCAAAAGGATGCAGAAAAGGAAGAAACTCTTAGGAGGCTGAATAGTATTTTTGGCAAAATAGGGGTTTTTAAAAGCTATTTCAAACTAATAGTTTATTCATTTAATGTAACAATAAACAATATTATTTACTGACCTCCTATATATTCATCTGGTGTTAAGCAATTTGGGAAACACAGGAAACACATTAGCATGAGAAGGATGGGGTTGACAGGAGGCATTTCTAGTTAAATGCGGTAGATTGAGTGTGAACACTCATCCATCCCTTCAACCCCAGTAACAATGATAGGACAGAATAAAAATATGCCCTACAAGGACGAAAAGAGGGGACCACACAGACAGAGCACTTCAGCTAGATGAGGCTATGGCTAACTCTGACTTCCTTCAGGCCTTTGCTCAAATGTCCTTTTTAATGAACCTACCTCATCCACCCTATTTAAAATTACAACTCAACGCACCCCTCCCACACTTTCAATTACTTTATCCTGCTTTAATACCACACATAAGGTACTTGTGTATCATGCCTACTGCCTGTTTTGTTCACTGATACATCCCAGCCTCCTAGAATAATAGTCATCACATCATACGCACTTAACAAATTGTTAAGAACAAATTATTATTGTGGTCAATGAAAAATTGATAAATTACTGTTGATTGACTTGGCAGAGCAGAGAAATTTGTAGATACCTGCAAGAGGGACTAATGTGAAACCAGTCCCCTAAGACCCAGGAGCCGGAGGCACCAAGTGCCTTGAAAGGTGGCACTATAAACCAGGGATTGTTAACAGATTATGGGAGAATTCTTTCCCCACCCAGGCAACAAGGACATAGCTTTTTTCCTGCCTTTTTAACTCTAGCAGGGGATCAAAGAGGTTAAACCGGAGAGGAAAATCCCTCTTTTAGGAAATCGCCTGGCTCAAGATAAAGACTCACAGGCAGTGGCACTAGCGATCAGTAAGCAATGTCTAAAAGCGAAAAGTCAAGAAACAGTGAGATATTTTATTATAAGCTCTGCAGTACTCTTTGACTGTCATGGACCCATATTACCCTGAATAAAATCAGACTAGAAAAAGGAACAACCTAGGGATACCCATTTTGTTTGGCACCATCAAAGAATCACGTTGATTTCCCAGAAAATTGAATGTTTTCTCTGAAAACCATAGCTTCGTTAATAAAAACATTAAATTTTAAATGTACTGAAATATGTTTTCTTAAACAAATTTTATTATGGAAACATGTAAATGTACATAAAGGGAAAGAGGACAGTATACCCATCAACTAGTTTCAACAGTTTTTGTTGTTGCTGTTGTTTTGTTTTGCAACGGAGTCTGGCTCTGTCATCCAGGCTGGAGTACAGTGGCTGCGATCTTGGCTCACTGCAACCTCCGCCTCCTGGATTCAAGCAATTCTCCTACCTCAGCCTCCCGAGTAGCTGGGACAGGCACGTGCCACCATGCCCAGCTATTTATTTTTATTTTTATTTTTAGTAGGGCCAGGGTTTCACCATGTTAGCCAAGATGGTCTCAATTTCTTGACCTTGTGATCCACCCACCTCGGCCTCCCAAAGTGCTGGGATTACAGGTGTGAATCACCGCCTCTGACCTCAGCAGTTAATTTCAAATTGCCAATATTGTTTCATCTATTTGTCTGCCTATTTATTTATTTTACCAGAGATTTTAAAAACAAATTTCAGACATCACACAATTTTTCCACCAAATACTTCTGTATATATCTTGGCAAATAAAAAAAATTAGTTCACTTGTCTTATAAGATGTCTCTGTCTTTTTGTTTGTCAGATTATTTCTTTTCTTGTGCAGTTATTTAAAGTTTTTATTTTTTTTATTTGCTTATTGCTGTAAATTTGTAGAGCTAAGATTCAACTTAGTTTTTTTTTTTTTTTTTTTTTTTTTTTTGAGACCGAGTTTCGCTCTCGTTACCCAGGCTGGAGTGCAATGGCGCGATCTCGGCTCACCGCAACCTCCGCCTCCTGGGCTCAGGCAATTCTCCTGCCTCAGCCTCCCGAGTAGCTGGGATTACAGGCACGTGCCACCATGCCCAGCTAATTGTTTGTATTTTTAGTAGAGACGGGGTTTCACCATGTTGACCAGGATGGTCTCGATCTCTTGACCTCATGATCCACCCGCCTCGGCCTCCCAAAGTGCTGGGATTACAGGCTTGAGCCACCGCGCCCGGCCCTCAACTTAGTTTTAAATCTCTATATAGTACACCACATAGGGGAGCATGCAATACCTGGTTATGCCGTTGTGTGTGAAGTGAAGTTTATTCCGTGAGTTAAGGGACTGTCAACCTGACCCATCCATTGCTATGTTTCCATCAGCCTTTCAATTCATGGTCTCACCACCTATTGACCTCATGAGTTCATTAGACATTGCAAAATGCCATTACTTTTGCTTGTATTAATTAGTGTTCTATAAAATAGAATAATGGGGTGATAGATGCAGCAAACCACCATGGCATGTGTATACCTGCGTAACAAACCTGCACGCTCTGCAAGTTTACCCCAGAACTTAAAGTATAATAAATGAATTTTTTTAAAAAATAGAACTTTCAACTACAGCTATGTTTCACTTAACAACAGAGATAAGTTCTGAAAATGTCCTCATTAGGTGATTGCCTTGTGAACGTCAAGGAGTGCACGTGCACGGATACTACATGCCTAGGCATATCGGCCAGCCTTTTGCTCCCAGGCTACAAAACTTACAATATGTTACCATACTGAATACTGCAAGCAATTATAAAATGATGGTATTTGTATATCTAAACAAAGATAAACATAGAAATGGTACAGTAAAAATGTGGCATAATTTTGAGGTGGGTGGATCACTTGAGGTGAGGAATTTGGGACCAGCCTGGCCAACATGGTGGTGGTGTATACGTGTAGTCCCATCAACTCAGGAGGCTGAGGCAGAAGGATTGCTTGAACCTAGGAGGCAGAGGTTGCAGCGAGCCAAGATTGTACCACTGCACTCCAGCCTGGGTGACAGAACAAGACTCTGTCTGAAAAAAAAAAAAAAAAAAAAAAAAAAAGCATAACCTATAATCTTATGGGACTACCATCATATTGTTATGTGGTGCATAACTGTATTGGATATCCTGGGTAAGAAAATTGCTTAATGGTGTTTCTTTATTCAGTTTTCGAGTGATGCATTGATGCCTAGCAATTTCCAAAGGTGTCCAATGAACATTGTTTGTTGCTTTGTTTTTAGGCCATTGTTATGGACTCTGGTTTTTTTTGTTTTTGTTTTTGTTTTTTGAGACAGAGTTTTGCTCTTGTTACCCAGGCTGGAGTGCAATGGCGCGATCTCGGCTCACCGCAACCTCCGCCTCCTGGGTTCAAGCAATTCTCCTGCCTCAGCCTCCTGAGTAGCTGGGACTACAGGCATGCGCCACCATGCCCAGCTAATTTTTTGTATTTTTTTTTTTTTTTAGTAGAGACGGGGTTTTACCATGTTGACCAGGATGGTCTCGATCTCTTGACTTCATGATCCACCTGCCTCAGCCTCCCAAAGTGCTGGGATTACAGGCGTGAGCCACCGCGCCCGGCCCCTGGACTCTGGATTTTTAAATCAAACTTATTGAGGCATAATTTACATAAAGTACACTGCATACATTTTGACAAGTGTATAACCTACCATGTAACTATTGCCACAGTCAAGACAGAACATTTCCATGACTCCAAAGATTTTCTTGTACGCCTTTGCAGACAGTCATTCCCTCCATTTCCATTCCCAAGCAACCACACGTCTCCTTTCTTCCACTATTGATTAGTTTGCTTGTTCTAGACAATCATATAAATAGACTTACAGAATATATACTCATTGCTGCTGACTTCTTTCACATGGCATAATGTTTTTGAGATTCTTTCATGTTACTTGCAGTAATAGCTTTCATTACTGAGTAACAGTCCATTTTATGAATGTACACTAATTTTTGTATGTGTTCATCTGTTAATAGATATTTAGGATGGTGTTAGTTTTTGGCTATTAAAAATAAAGCTGCCATGAATATTTGCATACAAGCCTTTGTGGGAACAAATGCTTTCATTTCTCTTGGGTAAATACTTAGGAGTAGAATTCTGAGTTGTGTGGTAGGTGAATATTTGTGAGAAATCCCCAAACCTTTTCAAAGTGATTATACCCTTGCCTTCCTACCAGCAATGTATGAGAGTTCCAGTTGTTCTTATACCTTTGCAACACTTGGTCATGTTGGTCTTCTTAATTTTGTTAATTAATCATTCTAGAGGGTGTGAAACGGTATTTCACTGTGATTTTAATTTGTTCTTCCTGATAATTAATAAAGTTTTGAGCATCATTTCATGGACTTTGAGGCCATTTATACATCTTCTTTTGTAAGTGCCTATTCAAATCTTTTGCTCATTTTTAATACACTTTATTTTCTAGAGCAATTTTAGGTTCACAACAAAATTGAGAGGAAGAAACAGAGATATCCCATAAACCTGTTGCCTGCCCCCCACACACATAGCCTCTTCCACTGTCAATATCCTCCACCAAAGTGATACACTTCTTAAAACTGATAAACCTACATTGTTAGATCATTATCCCCCAAAGACCATAGTTTATATTAGGGTTCAGTCTTGGTGTTGTACATTTGTTGGGTTTGGACAAATGTATGATATCTATCTACCATTATAATTTCATACAGACTAGTTTCCTAAGATCCTCTAAAAATTCTCTATGACCTGCCTTTTCATTCTTTTCTCCCCTGCTACCCCTGGCAACCACTGGTCTGCCTGTTCCAGAATATCATATAGTTGGAATTAATAATACAGTATGTAGCCTTTTCAGATTGCTTTCTTTCATTTAGTAATATGTACTTAAGGTTCCTCCATGGCTCCTCACAGTTTGAAAGTTTCTTTCTTTTGAGCACTGAATAACATTTCATCATCTGGATGTACCACAGTTTATTTGTCCATTCACTTTACAGAAAGACATCTTGGTTGCTTCCAAGTCTTGGCAATTTGTGAATAAAGCTGCTATAAACGTCTGTGTGCAGGTTTTTGTGTGGACACAAGTTTTCAGTTTCTTTGGGTAAATACTGGAGAGTATTGACATTGACGATCAATTGTTAATCATACTGTAAGAGTATGTTTTGTTTTACAAGAAACTGCTAAGCTGTCTTCCAAAGTGTCTGTATCATTTTGCATTCCCACCAGCAGTGAATAAGAATTTCCATTGCTCTGCATCATAACCAGAATTTGATGTTTTCAGTGTTCTGGATTTTGGTCATTCTAATATGTGTGTAAATGTATCTCATTTTGTGTTTTAATTGGATTTCCCTGATGATATATGATACTGGACATCTTTTCATATGCTTATTTGCCATCTGTATATATTTTTTCACAGATGTCTGGTAAGGTCTTTTCCCCTTAATACTTCAGTCAGATTTTTCTCTTCTTATTGTTTAGCTTTAAAACTTTTTGTATTTTTAAAAATTAATTTTATTGTGTTTATTTAAAGTATACAGTGTGATGTTATGAATCTTTGCATGTTTTGGATAACAGTCTTTTATCAGATATGTCTTTTGCAAATATTTTCTCCCAGTCTGTGGCTTGTCTTTTCATTCTCTTGACAGTGTCTTTTGTAGAGCAGAAATTTTTAATTTTAATGAAATCCAGCTTATGAATTCTTTCTTTCACGGATCATGCCATAAGTGTCATATCTAAACAATCATTGGCAAACTGGTCATCTTAAGTTTTCTCCTGTGCTATCTTCTAGAAGTTTAATAGCTCTGCCGTGTGCATTTAGGTCTGTGATACATTTTGAGTTAGTTTTTTCGAAGAGTGTAATAACTCCTGTGTCCACGTTGATATTTTTAAATGATCAGTGCGTTGATTCTACATCATTTGTTGAAAAGACTCATTTCTTCATTGTACTGCCTTTTTCCCTTTGTCAAAGATCAGTTGGCTGTATTGATGTGGGCCTATTTTGAAATACGATTCTGTTCCTTTGATCTACTTGTCTATTACTGTTGCTTTATATTAAGGAAGTCTTGAAGTTGGGTAGTGTCAGGCCTCTGACTTTGTTCTTCCCCTTTATTATTGTTAGCTATTTTTTTTTGCCTCTCCATATAAATTTTAGAATCGGTTTTCTACCATCCACAAAAATCAGCTTGCTCAGATTTTGAGTGGGATGCACTGAATCAGTAGATCAAACTGGAAAGAACTTGACAGTATTGAATCTTCCTATTCACAAACATGGAATGTCTTTCTATTTTCCATTTGCTTAATTCTTTGATTTGTTCCATCAGAGTTTTGCAGTTGTCTTCATATAGATCTTGTATATATTTTGTTAGATTTTTACTTACCTAATTTTTTAGATGCTAATGTAAATGTTACTGTTTTTAATTTTAAATTCCACTTGTTCATTCCTAATATATAGGAAAGTGACTAACTTTTTTTTTGTATTAACTTTGTATTCTACAACCTTGCTATAATAATTTATTAGTCCCTGAAGGTTTTTGTCAATTATTTTAGATTTCTACATAGATAATTATGTCAGATGCAAACAGATACATTTTATTTCTCTCTTAACAATTGGTAAATCTTTTATTTCCTTTCCTTCTCTTATTGCAGTAACTAGGACTTTTGGTATAATGTTGAAAAAGATGATGAGAGGGGACCTCCCTGCCTTGTTTTTGATCTGCATAGGAATGCTTCTGGTTTCTCTCCATTAAGTATAATGTTAGTTGTAGGGGTTTGATAGACATTCTTTATCAAGTTGGGCATGTTCCCTTCTGTGCCTTGTTTGCCAAGAGTTTTATTCTTTTTAATCGTGAATGGGAGCTGGATTTTGTCGAATGCTCTTTATGTCTATTGATAAGATCATGTAATTTTTCTTATTAAGCCTGGTGATACTATGGATTATATAAATTGACATTCAAATGTTGAGCCAGCCTTGCATACCTGGAATACATCCTACTTGGCCGTGATACAGAATACTTTTTATACATTGTTGGATTCAATTTACTAATATTTTGGTTGTATATGTGTGTGTATATGTATGTCTGTGTGTGTTTGAGGCAAGATCTCACTCTGTCACCCAGGCTGGACACTGCAGCCTCAACCTTCTGGACTCAAGTGATCCTCCTTCTTTAGCCTCCCAAGTAGCTGGGACTACATGCATGCACCAGTACATCTTGCTATTTTTTGGGTTTTTTTTTTACTTTAAGTTCTGGGGTACATGTGCAGAACATGCAGGTTTGTTATATAGGTATACACATGCTATGGTGGTTTGCTGCATCCATAACCCCGTCATCTACATTAGGTATTTCTCCTGATGCTATTGCTCCCCTGACCCCCCACCCACCGACGGGCTGCAGTGTGTGATGTTCTGCTCCCTGTGTCCATGTGATCTCCTTGTTCAACTCCCACTTATGAGTGAGAACATGCAGTGTTTGGTTTTCTGTTCTTGTGTTAGTTGCTGAGAATGATGCTTTCCAGTTTCATCCACGTCCCTGCAAAGGACATGAATTCATCCTTTTTTATGGCTGCATAGTATTCCATGGTGTGTATGTGCCACATTTTCTTTATCCAGTATATCATTGACGGGCATTTGGGTTGGTTCCAAGTCTTTGCTATTGTGGACAGTGCTGCAATAAACATATGTGTAAACATATTGCAATCAACATGACTAGTACCATACTGTTTTGATTACTGTAGCCTTGTAGTGTAGTTTGAAGTCAGGTACCGTGATTTCTTCAGCTTTGTTCTTTTTGCCTAGGATTGTCTTAGCTATACAGGCTCTTTTTTTGGTTTCATATGAAATTTAAAGTAGTTTTTTCAATTCTGTGAAGAAAGTCAATGGTAGCTTGATGGGAATAGCATTGAATCTATAAATTACTTGGGGCAGTACAGCCATTTTCACAATATTGATTCTTCCTAACCATGAACATGGAATATTTTTCCATTTGTTGGTGCCCTCTTATTTCCTTGAGCAATGGTTTATAGTTCTCCTTGAAGAGGTCCTTCACTTCAGTTGTTAGCTGTATTCCTGTTATTCTCTTCGTAACAATTGTGAATGGGAGTTCATTCATAAATTGGCTCTTTGCTCATCTGTTGTTCGTGTATATGAATGCTTATGATTCAGATGGAGTCTCACTCTGTTGCCCAGGCTGGAGTGCAATGGTGCAATCTCAGCTTACTGCAACCTCCACCTCCCAGGTTCAAGTGATTCTCCTGCCTTGGTCTCCTGAGTAGCTGGGATTACAGGTGTGAGCCACTGCGCCTGACCAATTTTTGTATTTTTTTGTAGAGAGGGTTTTTCACCATGTTACCCAGGCGAGCCTTGAACTCCCGAGCTTGAGTGATCCACCAACCTCGGCTTCCCGAAGTGTTGACATGACAGGTGTGAGCCACTGCACCTGTCCCTTTACTAATATTTTGTTGAGTGATTTTGCATCTGTATTCGTGAGAAATAATGATCTGTGGTTTTCTCTTGTAATCTCTTTGTCTGATTTGGGTATTAGGGTAGTGCTGGAAATGCAAAGTATTTCCTCTTCTCTTGTCTTCTGAAAGATACTGTAGAGTATTTGTATAATTTCTTCCCTAGATGTTTGCTATAATTCACCAGTGAAATCACCTGGGCTAGCCTAAAATTTCTGTTTTGGAAGGTTACTCATTATAGATTCCATTTCTTTAATAGATATAGGTCTACTGCAATTGTCTATTTCTTCTTGTGTGAGTTTCGGCAGATTGTTTCTTTCAAGGACATGCTCTGTTCATCAGGCTATCAAATTTGTGAACGTAAAATTGTTCATAATCTTCCTTCATTATCTTGTTAAGTTCCATGGAGTCTGTAGTGATGCCCCCTCTTTCATTTCTGATGTTAGTAATATGTGTCTTCTGTTTTACTTTTTCTTAGTTATCCTGACTGGAAGCTTATTCATTTTATTCATCTTTTCAAAGGACCAGTTTTTAGCTTCATTGATTTTGATTGATTTCCATTTTTATATTTTATGGATTTCTGCTCTAATTTTTCTTATTTTTTTTTTCTGCTTACTACATAATTAATTTGCATTTCTTTTTCTAGTTTACTTCAGTGAAAACTTTGTGCTTAGTTTTTCTTTCTTTTAAAATATGCATTCATTGCTATAAATTTCCCTTTAGGCACTGCTTTTGCTACATTATACAAATTTTCATAAATTATGTTTTCATTTTAATTCAGTTAAAAGTATTTTTAAATTTCTCTTGATATTTTCTCTTTAACTCATGCTGTTTGGACAGGTGTTCATTAATCTCTTAAGTATTTGGGACTTTCCATTTATCTTTCTGTCATTGATTTCTAGTTTATTACACTCTGAAAGAGGACGTTGTATGATTGTTATTCTTTTAAATGTGTCAAGGTGTTTTGTGGCCCAGATCGTGGTCTATTCTGATGAATATACCATGTGAGCTGGAGAAGAATGTATATTCTGCTATTGTTGAATGCTACAGTGCACAGAAACCTCACACATTTTGATATTCTGTTGTTAGGCACATACATGTTAAGAATTGTTATGATTTCTTGAAGAACTGACCCTTTATCATTAGTAATGCCCCTCTTTATCCCTGGTAGCTTTTCTTGCTCTGCTGTTTGCTATGTCTGAACCTCTGCTTTCCTTTGATTACATGATATATCTTTTCCATCCATTTCCTTCTACTCTATATGTGTATCTGTATTTAAAGTTCTGTCTTTTATATGGCACATTTAGACCACTGGTGGTCATTGTTAATTGATCTAGGTGGATTAAAATCTACCATATTTGTCCCTGTTTTCTGTTTGTTTTTCTGTTTTTTTTGTTCTTATTTTGGTCTCCCATTTGTTTTCTGCCTTTCGTGGTTTTAATGGAGCATTTTGTATGATTTCCTTCTCTCTTCTCTCTTAGTATATCACTCATACTTCTTTTTTTCCTTTGTTTTTAGTGGTTTCCCTCGAGTTTACAACATACATTTACACATAATCCAAGTCTGCTTTGAAATAACACTGTACTGCTCCACAGGTATGTGAGTATCTTATAATATTCCTCTCTCTTGTATTGTTGCTGTCATTCATTTCTTTTAGATATAAAATATATACGTATATTTTATATAATCGAATGCTATTGTTGATGTTAGGATTGACAGTTATTTGTTCGATCAATGAAGAATGAGAAAAATAAAAGTTTTTATTCTACCTTCACTTAGTCCATTTTAAAAGTGTTTCCTTTCTTTATGTAGAGCCAAGTTTCTGACCCGTATCATTTTCCTTTGCTTTCAGCATTTCCTGCAAGGCAGGTCTACTGGCAACAAATTCTGTTAATTTCACAGAGTACAGAATTTAAGGTTGGTGGGTTTCTTTCTCTTGGCACTTTAACTACTTGACTCTCTTCTTTTTTTTTTTTTTTTTTTTTTTTTTGAGACGGAGTTTCGCCCTTGTTACCCAGGCTGGAGTGCAATGGCGTGATCTCGGCTCACCGCAACCTCCGCCTCCTGGGTTCAGGCAATTCTCCTGCCTCAGCCTCCTGAGTAGCTGGGATTACAGGCACGTACCACCACGCCCAGCTAATTTTTTGCACTTTTAGTAGAGACAGGGTTTCACCATGTTGACCAGGATGGTCTCAATCTCTCGACCTCGTGATCCACCCGCCTCGGCCTCCCAAAGTGCTGGGATTACAGGCTTGAGCCACCGCGCCCGGCGACTCTCTTCTTTCTTGTATGGTTTCTGAGAAGTCAGATGTCATTCTTTGCTCTTCTGTAGGTAAGTTGTTTTTCCCTCTTTTTTTTTTTTTTCCCCAAGATTTTTCCTTTACCTTTGATTTTCTTAAATTTGAATATGATATGCTCAGGTGTGATTGTTTTTTGTTTGCTTGTTTTTCGCATTTACCTTGGTTGGTATTCTCTGAGCTTTCTGAAGGTGTATTTTGGTATCTGATATTAATTTGAGAAATTTGTTAGTCATTATTGTTTCAAATATTCTTGTAGAGTCTCATTACATGTATGTTATACCTTTTGTAGCTGTCTTACAGCTGTTAGATATTCTGTTCTGGTTTTTTCTTCCCAGTCTTTTTTTCTGTTTGCTTTTCAGTTTTACAGGTTTCTATTGAGACATTCTCAAGCTCCGAGATTCTTTCCTCAGCTATGTCCAGTCTCCAGTAAGCCTATCAAAGGCATTCGTCATTTCTGTTCTGATGTTTTTGATCTCTAGCATTTCTTTTTAGTTCTTTCTTAGAATTTCCATATCTCTGTTTCTATTGCCCATCTGTTCTTGCAGCCGGTCTCCTTTACCCGTGAGAGGCCTCAGCATATTAATCACAGCGGCTTTAAATTCCTGCTCTGGTAAGTCTAATATCCCCACCATATCTAAATCTGGGTGTGATCCTTGCTTTTCCTCTTCAAATGGTGTTATTTGCCTTTTAGTATGTTTGCGATTTTTCTTGATAGCCAGACACGATGCGTCAGGCAAAAGGAACTGCTGTAAGTAGGCCATCGGTATGTGATGATGAGATGTAGAGGGAGGGGAAGTGTTCTGTAGTCACTTGATTAGGTCTCGGTCTTTTAGTGAGCCTGTGCCTCTGGGCACTGAACTGCTTCACAGGTGCTTCTTAGTTCTTTTCTCTCTCCAGGTGGGACATGATGGCTACCCTGGGCTGAAGTTGGGTATTTCCCTTCCTCTAAGTCAGTTAGACTGATAAAACCGCAGTGTGTTTGGCTCCAATTAAACAGCTTCTCCTGAGGGCAGGCCTTGTGAAGAAGACTAAGGTGCTCAGGTGTATCTCAAAATGGTTCCTTCTCCCTTCCCTTGCCAAAAGCAGGAGGCTATTTTTCTCCACTATTTATTGTGAGAACCAAGCCCAGCTCCCGGAGATAAAATTTAGGAAAGCAGGGGGCTCCTCCTACGACCAGGTCCCCTCGGAGTTTTCCGCTCTCTCAGAGCTGTCCACATATGGCCTCCAGCAATTGGTCAATTGCATTTCGGGTTTTCCTGCCCCAGCACTGGTTTCTGCAGAGTTTTTTGTTTGCAGGTTTCTGTTCTGTGAATTCATTTGTCTGCTTTCTCTATTTTGGAGGGCAATAGTTTGTCCTGTGGCCTTACTTCTCTTACAGATCTAAGAAGAGTTATTGACTTTTCATTTTATTTGGCTTTTTACTTGTTAGGATGAAGTGGCAACTTCTGGGCTTCTGACCTGCTGGACTGGAAACCAGAAGTCTTTCATCTATCTTTTACTGTGCGGTTTGTATTCTTAGCATTGAGTTGTATATTCTAAATATAAGTCCTTTGTCAGATACATGGATTGCAAATGTGTCCTCTCAACTCGTGAGTTTTTATATATTGAATGGGTTTCAGCCCATTGCAGTTATTATTCTTTTCAATGCTCGAATTGTTCTATTTTTTAAGGCAAAGTTTTTAAAAGCACGTATTTCAGCCATTTTGTATGAAAATGTCAGAAATGTATCTGTCAAAAACAAAATCTTTTGAGCCCAGTTTAGATTTTCTTAAATAAATCATGAGTCTCATCATAAATACGATTCCTTTTGGGTCTGAGGAGGGAGAAGATGCTGACCACCTCTTTAATAAATGATGCCCCATCACATATGATGCTAAGGAAATAAAACTGGTTTTATGACAAGCGTACTAGAACTTCTTACAAAATGTGACTTGTTCTTCACATAGCTTAGGAGACTATCAGTGTATTCCAAAGTAGTTAATTGATTCAACTCAGCACATTTTTGAACTCTTCTTTGAATGGCCTTCAGATTTCATTTAGGCATCTTGCAAGAAAATCAACTTGTGTTTTTCAACCCTATTTAAAAGCAAGCTTTTATTAAAACTTGACTCTGGGCCAGGCACAGAACTAGATGTCTTCATATCCATTATCATACTTAATCTTAACACAAATCCTAAGAGAAAGGTGTAATTAGCTCTACTCTACAGATTATGGTACTGACACTGATAAAGATTAAGTTACATGCCCGGGGTCATGCAGTCACTAAGTAGCAGAGATCGCACTTAAACCTGGTTTCACAGACCCCAAAGGCTGTGCTCATCACAGTATACCATAATACTTCCCATCGTTTTTAGTGGCTTCAGAAAAATAAAAATCATTTCAGATGTCAGAAGGTTTGCAAAGTGTAGCTTTTGATACACTGTGGATGCCACGGTTCATTTGGAAGAGCTTTCAGAACCGTGCTGGGCAATGGCACCTCCTAGAATAAGTGACCACTCTCCCAGAGTGACTGCTTCAGGGAAGACTCGGTGTTTCTCAGGGTTGATACCTTATTGTTATTTTCACACCCTCTCTGTCTCTTTCATTCTTTTTGTTGTCTGTCCATTTTTACTCCCGTGAATATTTCCTGGTTTCTAATGTTTCTCATCTGTTTTTGTTTCCATTTGGTGGAGCGAGGGGTGCAGGAGCTGAGAGGCTTTGAGAGCCACTGCAGGTGTTCAGATCTCAGTGATTCCTTCTGACTGCTGAGAGACCCTCTACATGGTCTGTGGCCTAATTCTGAAAGTGTCTCAGTTTGGGACTTTTGACTTTTTTGGAAGTTAAACTTTTTGAGAATATTGTAGATTCACATACCATGAAAGATCCTAAGTCCTCCTAACCTAGTTTCCCCAAGTGGTAACATCTTTCAACATTATAATACAGTAGTACCACAGTAGAATATTACAAGCAGAATATTGACATTGATACAGTAAAGTGACAAAACATCACCACTTTGCAGTCTGTTATTGAAACGAAATAACACTTGTACCCCATAAATACAAATAAACATTTTTTTTTTTGAGAGGAAGTCTCAGGCACCCTCCACCATGCCCACCCAGCTAATTTTTGTATTCTTAGTAGAGACAGGGTTTCACCATCTTGGCCAGGCTGGTCTCAAACTCTTGACCTTGTGATCCACCCGCCTTGGACTCCAAAGGGCTAGGATTACAGGTGTGAGCTACCACGCCCAGCCATAAACAGAACATTTCTATGACCACAGGGATCCTTTGTGTTTCCCTTTTTTTTTTTTTTTTTTTAGACGAGTTTTGCTCTTGTTACCCAGGCTGGAGTGCAATGGCGTGATCTCGGCTCACCGCAACCTCCACCTCCCGGGTTCAGGCAATTCTCCTGCCTCAGCCTCCTAAGTAGCTGGGATTACAGGCACGCACCACCACGCCCAGCTAGTTTTTTGTATTTTTAGTAGAGACGGGGTTTCACCATGTTGACCAGGATGGTCTCGATCTCTCGACCTCGTGATCCACCCGCCTCAGCCTCCCAAAGTGCTGGGATTACAGGCTTGAGCCACCGCGCCCGGCTGTGTTTCCCTTTTATTTTGTTTTTCTGAGACGTGGTCTCACTGTGTTGCCTGGGCTGAAGTGCAGTAGTGCAATCATAGCTCGCTGCAGCCTTCACCTTCTTTCAAGTGTTCCTCCCACCTCATCTTCCCAAGTAGCTGGGAATGTAAATATGTGCCACCATACCCAGCTAATTTTTTTCTTTTCTTTTTTTTTTTTTTTTTTTTTGAGACCGAGTCTCACATTGTTGCCCAGGCTGGAGTGCAGTGGCACTATCTCGGCTCACTGCAAATCTGCCTCTCAGGTTCAAGCAGTTCTCCTGCCTTAGCCTCCTGAGTAGCTGGGATTACAGGCACCCACCACCACACCCAGCTAATCTTTTGTATTTTTAGTAGAGTGGGGGTTTCACACATTGCCCGGGCTGGTCTTGAACTCCTGAGCTCAGGTGATTTGCCCATCTCGGCCTCCCAAAGTGCCGGGGTTACGAGCTGAGCCACAGCACTCAACCCTAATTTTTAATTTCTTGTGGAAATGGGGTCTCAGTATGTTGCCCAGGCTGGTCTTGAAGCCCTGGGTCAAGCGATCCTCCCACCTTGCTGTCCCAAATTGCTGGGATTACAGGCAAGAGCCACCGTGCCAAACTGTGTTGCCACATCCACTTCCCTTCTTTAACTACCCATTTTTAACCCCTGGCACCCACTGATCTCTTCTCTGCTTCTATAATTTTGTCACTTCAAAATGTTATGAACATGGAATTATATGGTATGTAGTAACATTTTGGGATTGGCCTTTTTCACTCATCATAATTCTCTGGAGGTTGATCTAGGTCATTTTAGAGACAATAGTTGATTTCTTTTTATTGCCACTGAGTAGGATTCCATGGAATGGAAATTACCACAGTCTGTTTAACCATTTACTCATTTAAGGACATCAGTCTTACTCTGATAGCAAAACCAAACCAAGACAGTACCCACCAAACCAAACAAAAACTAGTTATTTCTTGCTTTGAACTAATATAAATAAAACGCTATAAACATTAGTCTGCAGATTTTCACATGAATGTAAGTTTTCATTTCTCTGAGATAAATACCCCAGGAGTGCAATTGCTGGATCATTTAGTTACATGTTTTGTTTTATTTTGTTTTAACTGCCAAACTTTTTAGAGTGGTTGTACCATCTTAGATTTCCACCAAAAATAATATGAGTGATCCAATTTCTCTGCATGTTCACCACCAGCATTTGACGTTATTGTTTTGTTTATAAATTACTTTTAATCAGACTTTAAATTTAAAAGTTTTACGTATACAGAAAAGTTGCAAAGATAATAGAGTTTCACATACCTCTTGATATAGATTGAATTATGTCCCCTTCTTTAAACTCATATGTTTAAAAACTATCCTTCAGTGTGATGGTGTTCAGCTATGGGATCTTTGGGTGATAATTAGGTTTAGATGCGATCATGAAGGTGGGGTCCTCATGATGGGATTAGTCCTCAGATAAGACCAAAAGAATGTTAACGTGCACTCTCTCTTCTCTCTCTCTCTTTCTCTCTCTCTCTCTCTCTCTCTCTCTCTTCTCTCTCTTATCCTGTTCACCATGTGAGCACTTAGCAAGCAGACATCTGTCTGGAAGGTGGAAAGAGAGCCCTCACCAAGTTCCCAACATGCTGGCACCCTGATATCAGACTTCCCAGCCTTGAGAAATAAATATCTGTTGTTTAAGCCACTCACTCCATGGTATTTTATTACAATGGTCCAAACTAAGATGCCTCCACCCAGATCCCCCTATTGTTGACATCTTAGATTTGTATGGTTCTTTCATCACAGTGATGGGATCAGCACTGGCACATTATTACTAACTAAACTCCACAGTTTATTCAAATTTACTATTTTGCCCCAATGTTGTTTTTCTGTTTGAGGATCTCATCCAGGATAACACATTACTTTACTTGTCATGTTTTCTTAGCTTTTTCTGGTCTGTGAGTGACAGTTTCTCACTTTTTAAAATTTTTGATGACCTTGACCGTTTTTGAGGAGTATTGGCCAGATATTTTATAGAATATCCCTCAGTTTGTGTTTGTTTGATGTTTTTCTCATGGCTAGACTCAGGTAATGAATTTGGGAGGGATTGCCACAAAGAGGAACTGCCATGCCCACCACGTGGTATTAAAGATACGTATGTGCAGTTGACATGCCTGGTGGTGTTGACCTTATCACCTGGTTAAGGAGGTTTGCCAGGTCTCCCCAGCGTCCAGTTACCTTTCTCCTGACCTCTCTTGCATACTTGACTCTTTGGAAGCAAGTCCCTAGCACAGCCCACGCTCATGTGGGTTGGGTGTTAAGCTCCATCTCATTGAGTGGGGAGTATCTACATAAATTATTTGGAATTCTTCTGTGCTATTGTTTATTTTAGCCGCTCTGATAGGTATAGAACGATATTTCATCATGGTCTCAATTTGTATTTCCCTAATGGCTGATGATGCTGAACATCTATTCATGTGCTTATTTGCCGTCTGTACATCTGCTTCAGTGACATGTCTCTTTACATTTTTTTTGTTGTTGTTGCATATTTTCTGGTTGGATTATTTGTTTTTACTGTTGAGTTTAAAGAGTTTTTACATGTAGTCCAGATACTTAGATGATTAGAAACATAGTATGCAGATATTTACCCTCCCCAGTAACTAGGACCACAGGGGTGAGCCACCAAGTCCAACTAATTTTTTAACTTTTTTTTTTTTTTAGATGGAGTCTTGCTCTGTCGCCAGGCTGGAGTACAGTGGTCTGATGTTAGCTCACTGCCAACTTCTGCCTCCCGGGTTCAAGCCCTTCCCCTGCCTCAGTCTTCTGAGTAGCTAGGACTACAGGCACGCACCACCACATCCAGCTAATTTTTTGTATTTTAGTATAGATAGGGTTTCAACATTTTGCCCGGGATGGTCTTGATTCTCCTCTGAACTCGTGATCCGCCCTCCTTGGCTTCTCAAAGTGCTGGGATTACAGGCATGAGCCACCATGCCAGGCCAATTTTTCAAACTTTTATAGAGACAGTATCTTGCACTGTTGCCCAGGGTGGTCGAGCTCCTAGGCTCAAGCAATTTTCCCACCTCAGCCTCCCAAAGTGTTAGGATTATAGGCATGAGCCACCGTGCCTGGCCCCATATACGTTTTTCTTATGTGATAAACACATTTATCTCTACCATTTTATCTGACCCTCATAATAACTATGTGAGGCAGGCAGAACAGTTCTCAACATTACCATTTTGTAGCTGTGGAAACGACAGTGGTAGTGTTTAACAGTGATTAAGTAACAGATCCAGGACTTGAACCCAGCACTTTAAAATCATAATAAGGACTTTTCTACTGAGATAAGCCCCTCATACTAATGGGTGTACCTCATGAGGAGGGCATTCTCACATGTTCACACTCAGTGTGGCAGTGGGGCTCCTGGGCCCTCTCCAGAGCAGACACAGGACAGAGGCTGGCTGGGCTCAGAGTGTCTGGGAGGGCCAGGTGGGAGATTTCCTCTCTCCCCTCCCCACCTCCTCTGCAAGGCCATGAACCACTGCACACTCCTCAGTGGGATCCCAGGGTTCCCCCAGCAGCTTTAACGTAAATCACATGAAGGGGGAAGAACTGTTCCCAAGGGATTGCCCGGAGAAATGTTTTCTTTTCCCAGGAGATATATTTGACACAAGATAAAGGGGGCTGTGTGGAAAACAAACTTTTCAATGTTGTGCTTGGTATTACTGCTTGCTTTTCCCCTCGCCCCTCCCCCTCCCCCGCCACACACACACTAGTGCATTTGAAGACACCACATGGTAAAATGAACTGCCTTCTATGGGGATTTGCTTTCTGCAAAGCGTTCCTCTCAGGGACCACTGTCTTGGTTACCGTCTTCATTTGGCATCCCCAGGCCCCACTGCCCCTCCAAATGGACAAGGGCCCCAAACCTTGCTCACAGGCTTTTCCAGGAAAGGACAAAGATTGAGGTAGGCTTGCTTTGAAGTTTGACCCAGATACCTGAGAACTTGGGGAAAATTCTTAACTTCTGGCCCGATTGTCACGAGCACCATGCACGGCAGATTTGTTTTTTTCAACCTCCGCTTAGCCTGGCTGGAGTGAACTCACCTGGCTAGCTTCCCAGAGCCCCTGGATTCCAGCAGAGTTGAGCAAAGCCACCATCCATTCTGCTCCTTTTCACCCCAAAGAAGTGTGCAAGTGTTAGAAGTTGAACAACCAGTTCCTGGAAGAGTCCAGCACTACTTTCAGTCAGCAGGGGTGCTCTGTAACCAACCTGAGGTTTCTGCTGCAGGCAGGACAAGAGTCCATTTCTGCCTCTTCAGAGGAGTCCTCCCTGATCTGCCCAGTCAGTAATGAACTTTCCTCCTTAAGTTTGGAATGCTGCTTGTCTGTTTCATGCTTGAGCTACCTTTTTCTATCGGTTAAGTCTCCTGATATACGGTGTTAGCCATCTCACCTTAAGCACACCACCCACCTGCTACCCACTCTCCCTTTACTTGACAACTCCAGAGCAGGGTCCTTGGAAACACCAAATGTGTCTCATCCCTCTAGGTGTCCTGTGTAGGACATTTGGCCTGGAACATTTGCCTCTTGATACTTACGTAACTCAGGAAGCCTCCACATGCCCAGCAATGTGCTGGGTGTTTTGTATATCTGCTTTCATTGTGCCTTCCCTGGCTTCTGAGAGGTACTAATTACCCCCACTTCACAGATGAGCAAATTTGTTTCATGATAATTTAGTAATTTCCCAGTGTCACACAGAACCAAAATTTGAACCCAGGTGTATGTGATGGAAGCTTATGAGAAGCCACCCATGGGCAGTCAATCGACTGCCAGCAGGTGCTTGTCCTAGAGCACAACTCCAGCTTGCCCCATCTCAGTGAGTTTCCTTCTTCTCCCTCAGTTTCCCAAGTCTGTAGAGCCCTTCTGCTGGCTAGCCAGTGCAAACACAGGAATGATTCTTGGTCTATGAATCTTACAATGGGAAGAAAGTCCAGCAGTAGAGGGAGCTGTAATGAGCCCCATTCTGGCTCTGTCACAGAGCTCTACCTTCCCTGTGTCCCTCTTTCACCTCCTCCAGGCAGTCCCTTCCACCTCCAGGCTGGTGAAAGGGGACTTCCTTCAATTAATTAAAAAGGGCCTCCGCTGACTCCTAGCGGAGACCCAGAATGGTCATCCAAGAGGGCTTACAAAACACTCTCTGGATCCCTCATGCACTGAGAAATCCAGACCAGCTGGATGACATTTTCCTCTGAATACTCGTAGGGCTACAACAGTTAGGAGGAAAGGGCTTGGCACCCCGGTGTTGGGGTGGAGTCTAGGGCAGAGCTCTGGAGGAGCTGCCCGAGGCCCTGGTTGACCTCCTTTCTCTGCCCCTCAATGCTCCCCTGCCCCACTGGTGCCTCCCGGGCTCTCCAGTGCAGTGCCAGAATGCTGTGGGTCACCGGTCAGGACCCTGGCTGGTTTCGGCTTCTTTTCCTGCAATTTTGCAAAGGAAGCAGTAGAATTAGATGGGGAAAATTGGAGATCGAGAGAAGCAGGCAGGTTTAAGCTGGAGCGAGTGAAAGGTTTCACTGGTTTCAGAGTCTGTGGCTGTCTCAATTTCCATGTCTACAAAACAGGAAGAAAAGCTCAGCTTCTCTAGCTTCTCAGTGCGTGTTACAGGTGAAGGAGATGATAGGGTAATGGTAATACTTCCTTGAATTTCCGGATCCCGTGAGCACCATGATGCAGATCCTTCCTAACCAGTCCATCATCCCCTGCACTTCCCGTTCCGTCAGTGAATGGCTGGAAATGCAGCCATATAATTGCATTTCCAGTGCTTAGGAAATGCAATTATAAAGTAACTGTGATTCAACCGTAATCAGGAAGACAAATCTGCTGTGAAGACATAGGGATTTCAGTCCAGAAGGGAACCTTAGAGTTCATTTAACACAAGGATATCAAAACTAAATAGAAATCATATTTAGAGCATCTACTGAAGTTTTCCCTTCCTGTAGCATGGGGAATCAGGATTGATCAGGTAATGGCACCATCCTCTCTCTGAAGACCACCATTTACTTCATAGTATTGTTCCACCAAGTCCCTTGTGGAGTAAAAGGAAGGCAAGGACTATTATCCTGATTTTTGAAGACTTGCAAATTGAAGCATAAAGATGTTAATCAACTTTGCCAAAGTCATACAGTAAGCTGAGAGGGGCCCTGAAATGTCATTACCAGCCTGACGTAGGGCCATGTGCATCAGTTGCAGTAAACTTCAAATTATAAAAGTCCCCATCTCTAAATAAAACACAGACACCCTTCATCACAAAGCATGGTAAGAACAGGAAAAGGGCCACTAAAAATACGTTCTGCTATTGTAAACAGTGCTGTAATGAACATTCGTGTGCATGTGTCCTTATAGTAGAATGATTTATAATCCTTTGAATATGTACCCAGTAATGGGATTGCTGGGTTTATAATAGCAAAGACCTGGAACCAATCCAAATGCCCATCGACGATAGACTGGACAGGGAAAATGTGGCACATATACACCATGGAATATTATGCAGCCATCAAAAACGATGAGTTCGTGTCCTTTGTAGGGACATGGATGAACCTGGAAACCATCATTCTCAGCAAACTGACACAAGAGCAGAAAATCAAACACCACATGTTCTCACTCATAGATGGGTGTTGAACAATGAGAACACATGGACACAGGGAGGGGAGCACTACACACTGGGGTCTGTTGGGGGGAAATAGGGGAGGGACAGCGGAGGGTGGGGAGTTGGGGGGAGAGATAGCATGGGGAGAAATGCCAGATACAGGTGAAGGAGAGGAAGGCAGCGAATCACACTGCCATGTGTGTACCTATGCAACAATCTTGCATGTTCTTCACATGTACCCCAAAACCTAAAATGCAATAAAAAAAATAAAATATATAGAAAAAAAGAAAGATAAATCGACACAATAAAAAGTCAAAATACAGGAAAAAATACATTCTGCAATTTTATGGTAAACAGTGAAAAACAAAAAATTCACACTCCAAATTATGAAAATATGTGCTTGAGAAAATAAAATGTGGGTTATAATTTCTGCTATATGCAAAATCTTAGAATAAGTAGTTAAGAATTCATGGTTTTTTTTTAATCATAGTCAATTTTATTCCAATTCTCCAAAATTTATACTGAATATGTTGTTTCCAAAATGTAAGTCACCCTTTTGATGTGTTTTGATGTAAGTTTTCTTGTACAATTTTATAGTGGCACCATAAGGCATCTTTCAATTAATTTTTGCCTTTCAAAGTTATGGAGAGGGTCACTTTATCCATCATGCTAAGCCCTCTTTCTTAATTCTTTGATGCTAAAACCTGTCTCTTTGAAGCCCAACACTGTCTTTGTTAATTTTCCCCTTGGCATCCATTTCCTTGCTAACTCCCGTTGATGGCTCTACCTGTGATTTTGAGGAGTTGCCCAACATCTCTTAATCAACCTGATAAGATTTGATATCTTCTGCAAGATTTGCGGTTTTATTTTGCAAGGATGCACTTGTGTAAAAAAGGGATATTTGAAGGTGTACTACTTTTAGGTGAGTTCATTAACGAGTATTTTTGTGTTGGTATGATATTTTCCCCCTGGTTTATTTCATAACTCAAAATTTGGGACAATGAATTTTCAGATGACATGCCCCTTTGTTCCTAGCCAACCTCAGGGAGGATCAAGTTATGTTGGATTATTTTTCAAGCAAGTCATCTGAGCTTGTCCCTCCAGTCCTTGTCCATATTTGATTCTCCTTGGGGCCCGACAGTTAGGGAAGACTTCACGCAAGAGCAGTCTCTGAACTCCCACTGTTCTTTGCCTAGGACATTGGTTCCAGTCTGAAAGTCTGAAAAAAGCAATAGTACAATTTCCGTTTTTCATAGTTACCTCTTTCAGGCCATACTGCACGGCTGGGCCTAGTGCTGCACAGCTGGGGAGAGGGAAGGCAGAGACCTGTAATTCCAGGCCAGATGTTACTGCTTCTTGTCTACCACTCCAGTCATTCAGTGAATATTGACTGAGTGACCTGGAAGGACGTACTTTCCTCACAGGTCAGGTAACACTTCATTCATTCAGACATTCACTTATTCAAGTAGTTATCTATCTAAGGGGCATGTATTGTATAGCTAGTAAGTGACAGACATGATTCAAAGTGTCATGAAGGTAGAAATGGGTATGACACAGTAACTGCTTCCAAGGCACTTAAAACATTGTTGTAGAAAAAAGATATATACATAAACATTTGTTAATAGTTATTGTTAGTAGTTTCAAATAGTTATATTTTTTAAATGTGTTATGATTTGTAATTACATCTCCTTTTATCTCTTAAACTTTCTTTGAGGTGAATTGGATTAATATTATCACTACCTAATGTATGGGCTAGAAAACTGAGGTTCAGAGTAATTAACTTGCATTTGGTGGAGTCAGGTTTCTCTGTATTAAGTGCACTGATCTTTCTAGAACACCCATGTGTTAACCTTTATAAAAATGTCAGAGTTATTATTCAGCCATAAAAAGGAGTGAAGTGTTATCCATGCTACATGTATAAAAATGTTATGCCAAGTGAAAGAAGCCAGGCACATGGGGTCACATATTACATGATTCCATTTGCATGAAAAATCCAGAATATGCAATTCCATAGAAACAGGAAGGAGACTGGTGTTTGGCAAGAACTCAGAACAGGGAGGAATGGGGAGTAACTGCTTCATGGATTTTATTTTGGGGTGCTGCACATGTTTTGGAACTAGCTAAAGGTTCAACTTGTGAACGTACTAAATGCCACTGAATTGTTCACTTTAAAATGGTTTATTTTATGTGACGTAAATTTCAGTTCAACTTAAAAAGTGTTAAAAAGATACTAATTTTGCTGTGAACCTACAAGTGCTTTAAAAAAAAAAAAATAATGTATTTAAAAAAAAGTACCAGAGTCAAATAATTGTAGAAGAGATGACGGGAGCCCAGGTGTGATTAGGGTTAGGGACCATGTGCAAGGCACCCACCGGAAAGGTTGCACTGACTTTGCTTTGCTAACTGGCTTCCCCTGTGGACTGAGAAATAAAAGAGGTTGGCTGGGCCATGCTTGCCCCTGAGATGCTGTCATGGTCCCCTGGCATTCTCCTTTAAAACCCTCCCTACAGTGGCTTCTGTATGTGTGACTGGCTGTTGGTTGTCTGTCTTCTCTGTTAGCCTCTTAGCTTCCTGAGGCCTGGCCATTCTTTTTCATAACCACCTCCACTAACTGCTAAGCACAGAGCAGGAACTCAGTAAATAAAAAGCACACTGGTTCAAGTCCTCTTCCACCCCTTAATTGCTGTGCTGCCTGGAGCAAATGATTCAACCTCTCTGGGTCTCAATGCCTCGGCTTCAGACGTCCACTCAGTTGTCTTCCTTAGCTCTGCTGACATAACGCGAATGGTAAACCTGGCTCCAGCACGTTACTGCTAAGTTATTCTGTGACGTAATGTTGTTACCTCTGTGTATTTCTTCATTGCCGTCAGAAGCCTTGATTTGTTCTGAGTGAATGATACCAACACAACATTTTTGTGAAACCAGTGGGGATTTTCTCTCTTGGGATATATTGCTACTTCCCACTCTAGTCTATAAGGAAAGAAGGCGCAGTGAGAATAGGCCGTTGTTTCAATGAGTAAAAGGTTTAAAAAAAATCTTAAACCTCTTCAGTGAGCTGACGGGAGAATGCTGTCCGGCCTTTTATACACGGCCCATTCTTTGGGGGAAACCTCTTTTCTGTTTTGTGTTATGCTTTAACCTGAGAGCAGCAAGGCAGGTATCATCCTTCCCTATTTTATAGATTGGAAAATGGGCCAGGATAAATAACTTGTTCAAGCACCACAGTGGGTTAGTGGCTGGGCCAAAATTAGACCTAAAGTCCATGAGCACAGTCTCCTCTGGTATGAGCTGCTGAGTCAGGCTTCAAGGGTTTCCCCTGGAGGTCTTTAGCAGACAGGGGCACAGTCGCCATCTGGAAAGGGTTAGTTTCACTCCTGCCAGGAGGCCAGAGGATGGACTGAATGACCCCTGCAAGTCCCTTTCTGCCAGAGGCCTCTCCAGTTTACCTTCTCTAATTTCCAGCAAACATGCTTTCTCCAGGGAAAAATGAATCTGGGGCTCTTGGATCCCTTGGGAGTCTGCAAACATTTCACTTTCCAGTTTGGGGAATCTGAGCTCCATGAGAGAAAATGCTCAGTGCGCTGTCAGAAGGAAACATTGCAACCACACGCTATATATTTAGATTCTTCCTAGCAACAAAGCCTCCTGGCGGATGCAGACCAAGCTGGGAGGCAGGAAGCTTAAGTCCTCCTTCTGGGGCCCCTACCCTCCCACCCCACAAGTCCCTTGACTGGGTGACTTCTCTGCCCAAGGCCCCTGCCTACCTGGCATAGGCGGTTGAGGTTAATGAGGCTGTCTCTGCCCAGAGTCCCAGCTTTATCCTTGGGAACTTCAGAGTCTTATACAGCTCTGAGAACGTGGGCCATTTGTTTTACATCTTGTCCTGACTCTTACTTCTCTGAGTTTCTGTTTTCTGAACCTAACCTAGGACACATGGCCTGACAAAGGATTTCTCTGAAACTTTGGGGTTTAAGGTTAATGATGACAGCAGCCTCCATTTAAGTGATTTCACAAGTCTTTATTTTGCTGGGCATTTTACATATATTAATCCCATACCGACCGCATAAGAAAATGAGGTTCAAAGAGGTTTCATCCCAGACCATCTAGCTAGTAAACAGCAAAGCAAGGATTGCAACCCCATCCCGTCTGACTCCACAGCTCATATGCTTTATCGTAACACTCAGTTCCGAGATGTAAGTCTGGGCTTTGTAAAGAGTCACATATCGTTTTGACACCAAAACACTGGTATTTCCCAGACCTTCTTTTAAAAGCTTTTTATAATGAAAGTTTTCAAACATTCAGAAAAGTTATAGGAATAGGAAATGAACCCCCATCCCCCAGGTCTGGCAATTACCAACGTGCATCTGTCCATTTCTCCTTTTCTTTTTTTTCTGCAGTACTTAAAAGAAAATTCCTGACATTGTGTGTCATTTTGCTCCTAAATACTTCCATATGTAGCTCTAAAAAGAGGGGAGAAGGGAGGTAGGAAGGAGGGGCTTCTTATATAACTACAAAACCAAATACCTAACACAAATAATAATTTCTTATCACCTAATACCCAGTTCAATTCAAATTTCTCCTAGTGTCTTTAAAAACTGCCATTTTATATTTAGCTTTTTCAAATAAGAGTCCAACAAATTTACATATTGCATTTGGTTATGTTTCCTAAGCCTTTTAATTTAAAATTTTATCTGTTTTTTTCCCCCCTTTTCTGTGTCATTGATTGCCAAAGAAACAGTGCCCATTATCCTGCAGAATATGCCACATTCTGGGTTGGGTTGGATTGCTTCCCCATGGTGGTATTTAACTTGTTCTTCTCTCTCCCGTATTTCCTGCAAAGGTGTAGATCTACAGGTTTGATAAGGTTCATGTTTTAGCAAGAATACCACATAGATGGCACAGGGTACTTCCTATTGCATCATTCAGGAGGCACATACTACCTGGTTGTCCCAGTGTTAGTGCAGAGAAGCGTTAATATGTTAAGATTGGTTTCCAGGTATTCTGATGGCTCATAGAGACAATATATAGAACACTTAAATTCCACATAATCTCAGATTATCTAAACTGTCTACCATATTCTCTTGGATGCCCGGTTCTTGAAGGCTGCTCTGAGCTATGTTTGAAAACCACAGTTTTGCAGCTTTAATGGGACTGCAGCCTTTGCCTAAAGCCTTCTTTGCTTAGGAGAGAAGAGTCTCATCTAAGAGGTGGTAGAAGAGCTGTCACCCATTTATAAGTGTTGGCAATTTTTCCTTTAAATGGTATCCTGTAGGTGTGTTCCCCGTTCATGAGCTAATTATTTAGAAATTAGAAACTACCTGGCTGAGTTGGCGGACTCCCTCTAGAGGGGTGGTGTCTCAGAGACAGGAAGCACGAAGCAGTCAAGAAAGAGACTGGTGTAGACCCTGCCTGCTGAGGGGGGTAGCTTGAGAAGTCGTGGGGTAGAGAACCTGGAGAAATGCTGCTACTCCCAGAAGAAGAGAGCTGGAGGAGACAGGAAGTTGGCGGAACCTGGACTGAGGAAGAGGTCAGCTGGAGAGGCTGTAGGCAAGGAACCTGATTCAGAGTGAGAAACCCTAGCAAAGCACAAAGAGGGCTTGGGTCTTGAGAATGAACTGTGGAACTTGGCCAGAAGGGACTTAGCAGCTAGAGTCCTCAGCAGGAAGAGCTCTTATAAATAATCTATCCTACCCCCTTTCTTTGGCAGATGAAGATACTGGGGCTTAGAACAGGGAAGTCTCATTTAAAGTGACATAGGACTGGGCATGGTGGCTCACACCTATAATCCCAGCTGCTCAGGAGGCTGAGGCAGTTAGATGACTTGAGCCAAGGAGGTCAAGGCTGCAGTGAGCTACGATCCTGCCACTGCACTCCAGCCTGGGTGACAGAGCGAGACCCTGTCTCAAAAATAAATAAATGAAATAAAAATGACATAGGGCTATTACAGCTGGGACCAGGACCTGGTTCACCTTGTTCACACCAAGCCCCTCCCACTCTGCACATCTTTCTTTTTTTTTTTTTTTTTAGTTTTAGCTTTGCTTTTTTTTTTTTTTTTTTTTTTTTTTTTTTTTTTTTTTTATTGCATTTTAGGTTTTGGGGTACATGTGATGAACATGCAAGATTGTTGCATAGGTACACACATGGCAGTGTGCTTTGCTGCCTTCCTTCCCCTCACCTGTATCTCTCATTTCTCCCCATGCTATCTCTTCCCACCTCCCCACCCCCCGCCCCTCCCCCATTTCCCCCCAACAGACCCCAGTGTGTAGTGCTCCCCTCCCTGTGTCCATGTGTTCTCATTGTTCAACACCCGCCTATGAGCGAGAATATACGGTGTTTGATTTTCTGCTCTTGTGTCAGTTTGCTGAGAATGATGGTTTCCAGGTTCATCCATGTCCCTATAAAGGACGTGAACTCATCGTTTTTGATGGCTGCATAATATTCCATGGTGTATATGTACCACATTTTCCCTATCCAGTCTATCATCGTTGGGCATTTGGGTTGGTTCCAGGTCTTTGCTATTGTAAACAGTGCTGCAATGAACATTCGTGTGCACGTGTCCTTGTAGTAGAATGATTTATAATCCTTTGGATATATACCCAGTAATGGGATTGCTGGGTCAAATGGGATTTCTATTTTTAGGTCCTTGAGGAATCGCCACACTGTCTTCCACAGTGGTTGAATTAATTTACATTCCCACCAACAGTGTAAAAGTGTTCCTATTTCTCCACATCCTCTCCAGCATCTGTTGTTTCCCGATTTTTTAATGATCGCCATTCTAACTGGTGTGAGATGGTATCTCAATGTGGTTTTGATTTGCATTTCTCTGATGACCAGTGATGATGAGCATTTTTTCATATGTTTGTTGGCCTCCTGTATGTCTTCTTTTGTAAAGTATCTGTTCATATCCTTTGCCCATTTTTGAATGGGCTTGTTTGTTTTTTTCTTGTAGATCTGCTTTAGTTCTTTGTAAATTCTGGATATCAGCCCCTTGTCAGATGGGTAGACTGCAAAAATTTTTTCCCATTCTGTTGGTTGCCGATTCACTCTACTGACTGTTTCTTTTGCCGTGCAGAAGCTGTGGAGTTTGATTAGGTCCCATTTGTCTATTTTGGCTTTTGTTGCCATTGCTTTTGGCGTTTTGGTCATGAAGTCCTTGCCTACACCTATGTCCTGAATGGTTTTGCCTAGATTTTCTTCTAAGGTTTTTATGGTATTAGGTCTGATGTTTAAGTCTTTAATCCATCTGGAATTAATTTTGGTGTAAGGTGTCAGGAAGGGGTCCTGTTTCTGCTTTCTGCACATGGCTAGCCAGTTTTCCCAACACCATTTATTAAACAGGGAGTCCTTTCCCCATTGCTTGTTTTTGTCAGGTTTGTCGAAGATCAGATGGTTGTGGGTATGTTGTATTTCCTGTGAGGCCTCTGTTCTGTTCCATTGGTCTATATCTCTGTTTTGGTACCAGTACCATGCTGTTTTGATTACTGTAGCCTTGTAGTATAGTTTGAAGTCCGGTAGTGTGATGCCTCCCGCTTTGTTCTTTTTGCTTAGAATTGACTTGGCTATGCGGGCTCTCTTTTGGTTCCATATGAAGTTTAAGGTGTTTTTTTCCAGTTCTGTGAAGAAGGTCATTGGTAGCTTGATGGGAATAGCGTTGAATCTGTAAATTACTTTGGGCAGTATGGCCATTTTCACGATGTTGATTCTTCCTAACCATGAACATGGAATGTTTCTCCATCTGTTTGTATCCTCTCTTATTTCGTTGAGCAATGGCTTGTAGTTCTCCTTGAAGAGGTCCTTTACGTTCCTTGTTAGTTGTATTCCTAGGTACTTTATTCTCTTTGTAGCAATTGTGAATGGCAGTTCGTTCTTGATTTGGCTCTCTTGAAGTCTATTACTGGTGTATAGGAATGCTTGTGATTTTTGCACGTTGATTTTGTATCCTGAGACTTTGCTGAAGTTGTTTATCAGTTTCAGGAGATTTTGGGCTGAGATGATGGGGTCTTCCAGATATACAATCATGTCATCTGCAAATAGAGACAATTTGATTTCCTCCTTTCCAATTTGGATACCCTTTATTTCTTTTTCTTGCCTGATTGCTCTGGCTAGAACTTCCAGTACTATATTGAATAGGAGTGGTGAGAGAGGGCATCCTTGTCTAGTGCCAGATTTCAAAGGGAATGCTTCCAGTTTTTGCCCATTCAGTATGATATTGGCTGTTGGTTTGTCGTAAATAGCTTTTATTGTTTTGAGATACGTTCCGTCAATACCTAGTTTATTGAGGGTTTTTAGCATAAAGGGTTGTTGAATTTTGTCAAAAGCCTTCTCTGCATCAATCGAGATAATCATGTGGTTTTTGTCTTTGGTTCTGTTTATGTGGTGAATTACGTTTATGGACTTGCGTATGTTGAACCAGCCTTGCATCCCCGGGATGAATCCTACTTGATCATGGTGGATGAGCTTTTTGATATGCTGTTGCAATCGGTTTGCCAGTATTTTATTGAAGATTTTTGCATCTATGTTCATCATGGATATTGGCCTGAAATTTTCTTTTCTTGTTGAGTCTCTGCCGGGTTTTGGTATCAGGATGATGTTTGTCTCGTAAAATGATTTGGGAAGGATTCCCTCTTTTTGGATTGTCTGGAATAGTTTCAGAAGGAATGGTATCAGCTCCTCCTTGTATGTCTGGTAGAATTCAGCTGTGAACCCATCTGGACCTGGGCTTTTTTTGGGTGGTAGGCTCTTTATTGCTGCCTCGACTTCAGACCATGTTATTGGACTATTCAGGGTTTCGGCTTCTTCCAGGTTTAGGCTTGGGAGGTTGCAGGTGTCCAGGAATTTATCCATTTCTTCCAGGTTTACTAGTTGATGTGCATAGAGTTGTTTGTAATAATCTCTGATGATGGTTTGGATTTCTGTGGAATCTGTGGTGATATCCCCTTTATCGTTTTTTATTGCATCAATTTGGTTATTCTCTCTTTTCTTTTTTATTAATCTGGCTAGTGGTCTGTCTATTTTGTTGATCTTTTCAAAAAACCAGCTCCTGGATTTATTGATTTTTTGAAGAGTTTTTTGTGTCTCTATTTCCTTCAGTTCTGCTCTGATCTTAGTTATTTCCCGTCTTCTGCTAGGTTTTGAGTTTTTTTGATCTTGCTCCTCTAGCTCTTTCAATTTTGATGATAGGGTGTCAATTTTCGATCTCTCCTTTCTTCTCATGTGGGCACTCATTGCTATATATTTTCCTCTAGAGACTGCTTTAAATGTGTCCCAGAGATTCTGGTATGTTGTGTCTTCGTTCTCATTGGTTTCGAAGAACATCTTTATTTCTGCCTTCATTTCATTGTTTATCCAGTCAACATTCAAGAGCAAGTTGTTCAGTTTCCATGAAGCTGTGCGGTTTTGAGTTAGTTTCTGCATTCTGAGTTCTAACTCGATTGCACTGTGGTCTGAGAGACTGTTTGTTATGATTTCTGTTCTTTTGCATTTGCTGAGGAGTGATTTATTGCCAATTATGTGGTCAATTTTAGAGTAGGTGTGATGTGGTGCTGAGAAGAATGTATATTCTGTGGATTTGGGGTGGAGAGTTCTGTAAATGTCTATTAGGTTTGCTCGTTCCAGGTCTGTGTTCAGGTCCTGGATATCCTTGTTGATTTTCTGTCTGGTTGATCTGTCTAATATTGACAATGGGGTGTTAAAGTCTCCCACTATTATTGTGTGGGAGTCTAAGTCTCTTTGTAAGTCATTAAGAACTTGCCTTATGTATCTGGGTGCTCCTGTATTGGGTGCATATATATTTAGGATCGTTAGCTCTTCTTGTTGCAGTGATCCTTTTACCATTATGTAATGTCCTTCTTTGTCTCTTTTGATCTTTGTTGCTTTAAAGTCTATTTTATCAGAGATGAGAATTGCAACTCCTGCCTTTTTTTGCTCTCCATTTGCTTGGTAGATCTTCCTCCATCCCTTTATTTTGAGCCTTTGTGTATCCTTGCATGTAAGATGGGTTTCCTGGATACAGCACACTGATGGGTTTTGGCTTTTTATCCAATTTGCCAGTCTGTGTCTTTTGATTGGGGCATTTAGTCCATTGACATTTAGGGATAGTATTGTTATGTGTGAATTTGGTGCTGTCATTTTGATGCTACCTGGCTGTTTTGTTGGTTAGTTGATGCAGATTCTTGATTGTGTTGCTGCTTTTTTACCATTTGGTGTGTTTTTGGAGTGGCTGGTACTGGTTGTTCCTTTATATGTGTAGAGCCTCTTTCAGGAGTTCTTGTAGAGCAGGTTTGGTGGTGATGAAATCTCTGAGTGCTTGCTTGTTCACAAAGGATTTTATTTTTCCTTCACTTATGAAGCTGAGTTTGGCTGGATAGGAGATTCTGGGTTGAAAGTTCTTTTCTTTAAGGATGTTGAATATTGGCCCCCAGTCTCTTCTGGCTTGTAGGGTTTCTGCTGAGAGATCTGCTGTGAGTCTAATGGGCTTCCCTTTGTGGGTAACCCGACCTTTCTCTCTGGCTGCCCTTAGAATTTTCTCTTTCATTTCAACCCTGGTGAATCTGACGATTATGTGCCTTGGGGTTGCTCTTCTTGAGGAATATCTCTGTGGTGTTCTCTGTATTTCCTGGATTTGAATATTGGTCTGCCTTGCTAGGTTGGGGAAGTTTTCCTGGATAATATCCTGAAGAGTATTTTCCAGCTTGGATTCATTCTCTTCATCACATTCAGGTACACCTATCAGACGTAGATTAGGTCTTTTCACATAGTCCCACATTTCTTGAAGATTTTGTTCATTCCTTTTTGCGCTTTTTTCTCTGTTCTTGCCTTCTCTTTTTATTTCATTGAGTTGGTCTTCGACCTCTGATATCCTTTCTTCTGCTTGGTCAATTCGGCTGTTGAAGCTTGTGCATGCTTCACGAAGTTCTCGTGTTGCGTTTTTCAGCTCCATCAATTCACTTATTCTCCTCTCTATGCTGTCCATTCTCGTCAGCAGTTCGTCCAATCTTTTTTCAAGGTTCCTATTTTCTTTGCGATGGGTTAGAACATGTTCTTTTAGCTCATTGTAGTTTCTTACTACCCATCTTCTGAAGTCTGATTCTGTCATTTCATCACCCTCCTTCTCCATCCGGTCTGGTTCCCTTGCTGGTGAGGAGTTGTGATCACTTTTAGGAGGAGAGGTGTTCTGGTTTCGGGAGTTTTCATCCTTTTTACGCTGGTTTCTACCCATTTTTGTGGGTTTATCCACCTGTTGTCTGTCTCTGTCCCAGGGAGTTGGAGCTTTATGAGTTTCCGTTGCACTACTGCCTTTTTTGATTTTTTTTTTTTCAGGTCGGACCCGCCCAGCTAGCAGCACGCCTAGCCTCTGCCTGCCCGCAGGGGCTTTGCTGAGCTGCTGTGGGCTCCGCCCAGCTGCCCTGAGCTCTTCCCTGTAGTCCTTTTTATATGGGCGTAGTTAGAACTGTCCGGGCAATGGTGGCCCCGCCTCTGTTATGGCGGACTCTCTCTGTTGTGGCAGGTTGCCTCGGCAACGGCGGGTTGCCTCGGCAACGGCAGCCTGCCTCCGTAGCGGTGGAGAGTCTCAATAATGGCGGAAGCCCCTCCCCCACGGAGCCGGACCGTCCCGGTTCAGCTGTGCTCGGTTTGAAGGGCTCAACCCAGAGGGTTTCCAATTACTGTTTTTGTTTTCGTTGTTGTTGGGGGTGGAAGGCTGGGACCAACCGAGCCTGATCACCTGGCTCCCTGACTCAGAGTCTTTTCTTTTAAGTTGAATGACCCCGCGTTCCGGTCGCTTGTTGAAAAGGCGCCGGGATCTCCCGTGCTGCGACTCACGGAGTCGGCTCGAACCGCGGCGCCGGCTCCTGGCGGATTTTTTGCCTAGGAATCTCCTGGCCTGACTCGCTATTTCAGATGAATGGGCTATTCTGCCGTCTCAAGGCTCTGCTCGCCAGCTAAGAGGGCTCCCAGACCAGTGGCTTTTTTACGGAGAACGGCAGCAACAGGGAGTGGTCACAGCAGCCGGGCGGGCGGAATCAGCCCCGCGGGGGCCAAAACAGCCGCACCGGCTGGGACTGCGACGCTGGCGACCCCTCTGCCTGGGTATCTCCTGGTCTGTGGGCAATAAGAGTTCGTCTGGAAATGCGGCGTCCACTCACCCTCTGCACTTTCACTGGGAGCTGAAGTCCTGAGCTGTTCTTAGGCGGCCATCTTGAAAGTCCTCCTCCACATCTTTCTTCCTCAAGAGCCAGTGGCTGCCGCAGGGAGAAGTCTGGCTCGCCTGAGGTGAAGAAGTGCCAAGCTGAGAAACCAGACTTCTTTTGCGGTAAGCCAGATCCAGCCGAACTTCTGTGCCAAAACTGGTTGCCTGTAATTTGCTTAAGTTACTATGGCTTGTGCCCTGTTATTCGTGTTACTGTGTGAACAAATTCACCCAGACGGCAGTGTGCTATGGAATAGAGTAACTATAGAAGGTGAGGTGCAGGGTGGGGCCGTACAGACCATTGGTCTAGGTCTAAAGAATGACACCTCCACACATCCTCATCCACCAACCCATTACAGCAATCAAGACCACAAGGCAGGAATAGACGCAGGTGCTCCACAGAATGGTGATGTTCCTCATGGTTTCTAGGCAAGAGATGCTCTTCTTGAGGGCTGGGACCTTGAATTACTCACCTGTATATTCCTAGTCCTTAGCAAAGAAAGTGGCACGTGATAATAAATGGTACTTAATAAATACAGGTGGTTGAGTGGGTGAATGAATGAAGAAATCCTAACGGAGGTAGACCATCTCCATCATAACTTCATAGTCACCTTAATCTTCACCTCCTTTCTGATCTTGGCATTGGATCCACTACCATGGTGGTGCTGACTTGACTCCCTCCCACCAAAATATGACAAATCCCGTGTTCCCTCATTTATTATTTGTAAGTCAACATCCAAAAGTTTACATCAAAAGTTTAACTATGTAGTTAAAATAGACATACCTTTTGGATTATCATAAATATTAAAATTTTAAAATAAAAGTATTCAGTCACATGTTTACATCATCTATCCAATGGTAAATAGCTGCCATAAATATTTGATACACAATATCACACATTAAAAAATTGTAAACAAAACATATTCTTCTGGGTTTTTGTTGTTGTTGTTGTTTTCTCTTTTTGAGATGCAGTTTCGCTCTTGTGACCCAGGCTGGAGTGCAATGGCGAGATCTCGGCTCACTGCAACCTCCGCCTCCTGGGTTCAGGCAATTCTCCTGCCTCAGCCTCCTGAGTAGCTGGGATTACAGGCACGCGCCACCATGCACAGCTAATTTTTGTATTTTTAGTAGAGACGGGGTTTCACCATGTTGACCAGGATGGTCTCGATCTCTTGACCTCCTGATCCACCTGCCTCGGCCTCCCAAAGTGCTGGGATTACAGGCGTGAGCCACCGCGCCCAGCCTTGTTGTTGTTCTTTTTGAGACAAAATCTTGCTCTGTCACCCAGGTTGGAGTGCAGTGACATGATTATTGCTCACTGCAGCCTCAACCTTTCTGGGCTTAGGTGATCCTCCCATCTCAGCCTCCCGGGTAACCGAGACTACAGGTGTGCACCACCATGCCTGGCTAATTTTTGTATTTTTAGTAGAGATGAGGTTTCGCCATTTGTCTAGCCTGGTTTCAAACTACTGGGCTCAAGTGATCTGTACGTCTCAGCCTCCCAAAGTGCTGAGATTACAGGTGTGAGTCACCATGCCCAGCCCAAATTCTTCTGTATAGTTGGAATTCTTAAATTGTTTTCTTTTCATTTTAAAATTAGACTTCTATGTTACTTTGCCTATCAAAATTTTCTTCAGCAAAAATATAATATTTTTAGGTTGCTGTAACTATTATCTTTTAGTTGTTGAAATTGTTCTCTATTAGGTTATAATGGCAGTTATTTTTAGGATGTAATTAATTTAAAATATAAAATATTACACATTCTGATATGACTTTACAAAAAATAACAAGTACGAATATAGACAATACCCTGGTTCATAAAACAAGCCTCAACAAATTTAAAAGAATTGGAATAATGCAGTGTGTTTTCCAACCACAGTGGAATCAGACAGAAATAAATAACAGAAAGATAACAGAAAAATATAAAAACACTTTAAAATAATCCATGGGAAGAGAGTAAGTCTCAAGGGAAATCCAAAAATACATTGAACTGAAAAAAAAAATGAAAGTATTGCATATCAAATGTTATGGAACACAGTTAGGCAGTGCTGAAAGGAAAATATGTAGCCACAAATACGTATATTAGAAAAGAGAAAAAGTGTCAAATCAAAAAATCAAATATCCCCATCTCAAGAACCTGGAAAATAAAGGGCAAAATAAACCCAAGGGCAAGCAGAAGAAAAGAAATACTAAAAATAAAAACAGAAATCAAAATTTAAAAACAGAAAAGCAATAGATAAAAATCTGAAACCAAGAGCTGGTTATTTGGGGAGAGCAGTAAAATTGGCATCCCTCCAGCAAGACTGACAAAGAAAAAAAAGAGAAAAGACACAAATGACCAATATCAGGAATGGAACAGGAGATATCACTACAGACCCTGAAGACTTCTGATGATGATAAATGAATACTACAAAAAACTACTCTCATACATTTAACAACGTAGATGAGATGGACCAATTCCTCAAAAAACAGACACTATCATATTCACCCAAAATGAAATAGATCATTAGAATAACTCTACAACCGTTTATAAAATTAAACTAACAATTTTAAAACTATCAAAAAAAAAAAAAACAAAAACAAATCTACACTCTAGATTTGTTTCACTGGATAATTCTACTGACTTTTAGAGAAGAATTAATGTTGACTCTATACAATGTCTTGCAGAAAATTGAAGAGGAAGAGTTCGGCAAAATTTTTGAAGCTAATGTTACCCGGATACTAAATCCAGAAACAGACACTACAAAAAAGGAAAGAAGGAAGGACAGGGGGAAGGAAGGGAGGGAGGGAAGAAAAGAAAGAAAAGGAAGCTACAGACCAATAAATATCATAAATATAGACACAAAAAATAATTGATAAAATATTAGCAAATAGAATTTGGCAGTGTGTAAAAAGAATTATACACCATGCCAATGGGATTTATTGCAGGGAAGCAAGACTGGCTCAATATTTTAAAATCTCTCAATGTAATCAATATTAACAACCTAAAAAAGAAAAATTACATGAGCATATCAACCGATGCAAACAACAGCATTTGACAAAATTCACCACCTATTTATCATTAAAAACTCTCAGAAGAAAAAAAAAAAACAGGAATAGAGAGAAACTTCCTCAACTTGATGAATATCTACAAAAATCTATAGCTGTCATTATACTTAAAGGTAAAAGATCAAATATTTGCCCTCTAAGTTTGGGACCCTGACTAGGATGTCTGTTTTCAACACCCTTCAACATAGTTCTGGAAGTTCTAGCCAGGGCAAAAAGGCAAAAAGGCAAAAAGGTGGGGGTGGGGGTGGGGTGGGAAGCATATAGATTAGAAACAAGACAACTACCTTGCAGATGATATGATTCTCTATGAAGAAAATTCCAAGGAATCTTCAAAAAACTGCGAGATCTAATAAGCTTAGCAAGTTTGAAGGCTATGAGGTAAACATACAAAAGTCAATTGGTCGTATTCCCATATTCTGGCACCAAGTATGTGGACACTAAAAGTAATTAGAATACCATGTACAATTATTCAAAAAAAATACTTGTCTAACAAAGCATGTATAGGATTTATACACCAAAAGCTACACAATGCTGATGAAAGTAATCAATCAGATCTATATAAGTGTTTATATATTGAAAGATTTAACTGATGGGTATGGTGGCTCACTTCCGTAATCCTAGCCCTTTGGGAGACCAACACTGGGGAACTGCTTGAGACCAGCAGGAGTTGGCGACCAGCCGAGGCAACAGTGAGACCCTGTCTTATGTACCTGTAGCACTAGGTGGGCGGATCGCTTAAGCCGAAGAGGTTGGAGCTGCAGTGAGTATGATTGCATTGCTGCATTCCAGCCTGGGCAACAGAGTGAGACCCTGTCTCTAAATTTTAAAACTAAACGAAAAAGATTTAACATAATAAATATGTCAATTCTCCCTAAATTGATACACAAATACAACACAATTCTTATTAAAAACCCAGCAAATTTCTTGGTAGATATACACCAGAGTATTCTAAATTTTATACTTTAAGGCAGAGGAGCTAGAATTGCCAAAACAATTTTTAAAGAGAAAGATAAGTTGGGAGAAATTAGTCTACATGATGTCAAGGCTTATTTTATCACTGCAATAAAACAAGATTGTGTGGTGGAAGAAAAGACATACAGACCAATGAAATGAACCTAGAAATAGCTCCACACAAATGACCCCAAATGCTTCTTGACAAAGATGCCAAAGGAATTCAATGGAGGAAAGATGGTCTTTTATATAAATGGTTTTGAAGCAATTAGACATCCATAGGCAAAAGAAAAATACAAAAGAATTTTTTGAACCTCAAGTCTCATATCTTACGCAAAAACTAACTTAGAATGGGTGAAGATTTAAATGTAAATGTAAAGCTATAAAATTGTTAGAAGGAAATCATCAGGATTTAGGCATAAGCAAAGAGTTCTTAGACTTGACACCAAAAGCTTTTTACTCTGCAAAAGGCTCTGTTAAGAGAATGAAAAGTCAAACTACAGACGGAGGGAAAATACTTACATGCCACATATCTGATAAAATAATCATATCTGGATTATATAAGGAACTCTCCAAACTCAACAGGAAAAAAAGTCAATCCAATTAGAAAATAAGCAAAAGACATGAAAAAAAAATTCATTAAAGAGAATATACAAATAGCAGATAAGTACATGAAAAAAAATCTTCAATATCATTTGTCATTAGGGAAAAGCAAAAAAAATCGTAAGAGAATTACATGCCTATCAGAATAACGGAAATAAAAATATTTGAACTAGCTCACTGAAGTCGCCTGCAGCTGTCAGGGTTCCTGTGTGTTTCTTCGTTGTCGGAGCCAGGCTTACACGCCAGCAACCATGTCAAAGGGACCTGCAGTAGGTATTCATCTTGGCACCACCTACTCGTGTGCATGTTTTCCAGCATGGAAAATTAGAGATAATTGCCAATGATCAGGGAAACCAAACCACTCCAGGCTATGTTGCCTTTACAGACACTGAACAATTGATTGGTGATGCTGCAAAGAATCAAGTTGCAGTGAACCCCACCAGCACGGTTTTTGATGTTCAGACATCTGATTGGATGCAGATTTGATGATGCTGTTGTTCAGTCTGATATGAAGCATTGGCCCTTCATGGTGAGGAAAGATGCTGGCAGGCCCAAGGTCAAAGTAGAGTACAAGGGAGAGACTAAAAGCTTTCATCCAGAGGAGGTATCCTCTATGGTTCTGACAAAGATGAAGGAAATAGCAGAAGTCTACCAATGCTGTGATCACAGCGCCAGCTTACTTTAATGGTTCTCAGCTTCAGGCTACCGAAGAGCTGGAACACTTGCTGGTCTTAATGTACTTAGAATTATTAATGAGTCTACTGCTGCTGCTATTGCCTATAGCTTACATAAAAAGGTTGGGGCAGAAAGAAACATGCTGATCTTTGACCTGGGAGGTGGCACTTTTGATGTGTCAATCCTGACTATTGAGGATGGAATCTTTGAGGTAGAATCTACAGCTGGAGACACCGACTTGGGTGGAGAAGATTTTGTCAACTGAATGGTTAGCCGTTTTATTGCTGAGTTCAAGCACAGCATAAGAAGGACATCAGTGAGAACAAGAAAACTGTGAGACACCTACGTACTGCTGTGAACGTGCTAAGCGTACTCTCAATACTGGCCTAAGCACCCAGGCCAGTATTGAGGTAGATTTTCTCTATGAAGGAATCAACTTGACTCCTCCATTATGCATGCCCAATTTGAAGAATTGAATGCTGACCTGTTCCATGGCACCCTGGACCCCATAAAGAAAGCCCTTCAAGATGCCAAGCTAGACAAGTGACAGATTCATGATACTGTCCTGGTTGGTGATTCTACCCATATCCCTAAGATTCAGAAGCTTCTCCAAGACGTCCTCAATAGAAAAGAACTGAGTAAGAGCATCAACCCTGAAGAAGCTGTTGCTTATAGTGCAGCTGCCCAGGCAGCCATTCTGTCTGGAGACAAGTCTGAAAATGTTCAATATTTGCTGCTCTTGGATGTCACTCCTCTTTCCCTTGGTATTGAAACTGCTGGTGGAGTCATGACCATCCTCATCAAGTGTAATACTACCACTCCTACCAAGCAGACACAGACCTTCACTACCTAGTCTGACAACCAGCCTGGTGTGCTTATTCAGGTTTATGAACGTGAGCATGCCATGACCAAGGATAACAACCTGCTTCGCAAGTTTGAATTCACAGGCATACTTCCTGCACATGTTCCTCAGACTGAAGTCACTTTTGATATTGATGCCAGTGGCATCCTCAGGGTCTCTGCTGTGGACAAGAGGACTGGAAAAGAGAATGAGATCACTAGCACTAATGACAAGGGCCGTTTGAGCAAGGAAGACAGTGAACGTATTGTCCAGGAAGCTGAGAAGTACAAAGCAGAAGATAAGAAGCAGAGGGACAAAGTGTCATCCAAGAATTCACTTGAGTCCTATTCATTCAACATGAAAGCAACTGTGGAAGATGAGAAACCTCAAGGCAAGATTAATGATGAGGACAAACAGAAGATTCTGGACAAGTGTAATGAAATTATCAACTGGCTCAATAAGAATCAGACTGCTGAGAAGAGTGTGAACATCAGCAGAAAGACCTAGAGAAAATCTGAAACCCCATCATCACCAAGCTGTACCAAAGTGCAGGAGGCATACCAGGAGGAATGCCTGGGGGATTCTCTGGTGGTGGAGCTCCTCCCTCTAGTGGTACTTCTTCAGGGCCCACCATTGAAGAGGTTGATTAAGCCAACACAAGTTTAGTGTAGCATTGTTCCGCATATTTAAAACCTTGAAGGACCTAAAAAGTTCAGCTGCTGTAGTAAGTTACTGGGCACTCTCAATACTTGAATATAGAGCATGTACACAGGGTAAGGAAATAACATTGCACTTTATAAACACTGTATTGTAAGTGGAAAATGGAATGCTTAAATAAAACTATTTAAAATTGGCACCATAAAAATAATTGAATGAATAATGCAAGAATGATCCTTCTTACCACTCCTATTATATCATCGTACTGGAAGTCCTAGCTAGAACATTAAGAGAAGAAAAGGAAATAAAAGGTGTATAAATTGAGAAGGAAGAAAGAAAACTTTCTTTGCAGACGATATGGTTGTCTACATAGAAAATTCAAAAAATTCACAGACACAAAAACTTGATCTAATAAGCAATTATACGAGGTTGCAGGATATAAGGTTAATATACAAGTCAACTGCTTTTCTATATACCAGTAGTGAACAGATGAAATTTATAATTAAAAATGTATCACCATTTACATTAGTACCATGCAAAATAAAATACTTAGGCATAAATCTAACAAAACATGTGCAAGGAAACTACAGGAGAAAAACAATAAAACTCTGATGAAAGGAATCAATCATCTAAGTAAGTGAAGAGAAAGTCTACATTCATGAACAGGAAGACAATATGGTTAAGATGCCAATTCTTTCCAAATAATCTGACAATTCAATGCAATCACAGTAAAAAAATCCCAGCAAGTTATTTTGTGGATATTAACGAACTGATTATAAAGTATATATGGGAAAGTGAAAGACCCAGGACAACCGATAGAGTATTGAAGTAGGTTAAGCACAGAGTTGGAGAACTGACACTAACCAACTTCAAGACTTGCTATAAAGCTACAGTAATCAAGACTGTGTGGTACTGGTGAAAGAAAAGACAAATAAGTCAGTAGAACAGAGTAGAGAGCCCAGAAGTAGACCCATATAAATATAGTCAAGTGGTCTTTGACAAATGACCAAAAGCAATCCAATGGAGAAAGGATAGTATTTCCAACAAACATTACTGAGAATAACCGAACATAGAAAAAAAAAGATGCAGAATTTACCCTTTTCAAAAAAATTAATTCATAGTGGATCATGAACCTAGTGGATGATGAAGCTAAATTGTAAAACTTTTAGAAGATTATGTAGAAGAAAATCTAGGTGATTTTGGGTTTGGTGATCATTTTTTAGATACAACACTGAAAGTACAATCTATGAAAGAAAAATGTAATAACTTGGATTTCATTAAAATGAAAGCTTCTGCTCTGTGAAAGATATTGTTAAGAGAATGAAAAGACAAGCCATAGACTGGGAGAAAATCTTTGCAAGACATATGTCAGCTAAAGAATTTGTACACAAAATATACAAAGAACTCTTAAAAATCAACAATAAGGAAACAAGCTGTCCAGTTAAACAGTGGGCAAAAGATCTGAACAGACATTTCACCAAAGGAGATATACAGATTACAAATAAGCATATGAAAATGTGCTTAACATCACATATTATTAGGGGTTGAACATTATCTCCATCAGAATAATAGCAAAAATTTATAATACTGACACACCAAATGGTGAAGAGGAGGTAGAACAATAGCTACGTTAATTCATTGGTGGTGCGAATGCAAAATGATACAGCCACTTGGAAGAATGTCTGTTCTTTTAAAATAGCTTTTGGGGGAACAGGTGGTGTTGGGTTACATGGATAGATACTTTAGTGGTGATTTCTGAGGTCTTGGTACACTCATCACCTGAGTAGTGTACACTGTACTCAATGTGTAGGATTTGATCCCTCACCTGAATGTCCGATCTTGTCGTATGACCCAGCAGTTGCACTCCTTGGTATTTACCTAAGTACTTGAAAACATATCCACACAAAAATCTGCACACAAATGTTGATAGAGGATTTATACTTGCTTGTCATAACCTGGAAACAACCAAAATATCCTTCAGTAGATAAATAAACAACTGTGATACATGGATTCAATGAAGTATTATTCAGGGTGAAAAGAAATGAACTATCAAGCCATGAAGACATAAAGGAACCTTAAAAGCTTATGGCTATATGAAAAATACCAATCTAAAAAAATCACATGCCATATGATTCTAACTCTATAACATTCTAGAAAAGGTGAAGTTATAGACACAGTAAAGATAGTAGTTGCTGAAAGAGAGGGGGAGATGGAGGGATGAATAGGATTTCAAACAGCACAGAGGATTTTTAGGGCAGTGAAACTATTTCATAGAGTGTATTTGGATGATGTACATACTTTGATATTGTGTGAGGGATGCATGACACATTATGTGTTTGTTAAGATCCAGAGACTTCAGTTAATAATATATAAATATCTAGATTATAATTTAGTTAATAATGTAGCAAATTAGTTAATAAAGTAATGAAAACTGTAATAATTTAGCTAATGCATCAACTTTTATTTATCTGTTGTAACAAATGTACTCCATTAATGGGAGCTGTTACTAGTGGAAGCTGCTGGGGTGGCAGGGAAAGACAAGGAGGGAAGTCTGTGGGGACTCTGCACTCTGTTCAGGTTGTCTGAAAAAATAAAACTGCTCTAAAAATACACCTATTAACTTTTTAAAATAGTTAAATCTTCCCCAAAGGAGAATTCCAAATAATTTATGCAAATATTTGTCCCTCAAGGAGATGGGGCTTAACTCTTCACCATTTGTGTACTGGTCGGCACGTGGTAACTTGCTTTTGGACCGTAAAGTGTGGAAAGGGAGGAAAAGGTTAACTTTATAGGAGAGAAACCTGGCAAACACCCTTGCCCAGGTGATAAGGTCAACATCATCAGTCATGTCAATTTCATGTATGTCCCTTTAATATCATATGGTGGGAATGGCACTGCCCCTTTGTGGTGATCCTCCCAAAATCAATTACCCCTGTCTTGCCGTGAGAAAAACATCAAACAAACCCACAATGAGGGATAGTCTACATAGTATCCAGCCAGCATTCCTCAAAACTGTCAAGATCATCCAAAACAAGGAAAGTCTGAGAAACTCTCACAGACAAGAAAAGGCTAAGGAGACATGACAAAGAAAAGTAATGTGGTATCCAGAGTCAGAGAAAGGACAGTGGAGCAAACTAGTAAGATGTGAATAAACTGTAGACTTTAGTTAGTACCAGTGTGCCAGTGCTGGCTCCCTGGTTGTGACAAAGGTTCCGTAAAATGAAGAGATGTTAACAGTAGGGGAAACTGGGCGAGGGGGTGTGTGAGAAGTCTGTACTATCTTCACAACTTTTTTGTAGATCTAGAACAATCTTCAAGTTTGATTTAAAATAATGTGGGAAAAAATAGTGACAGACCAAATGCTGGTGAGGAACTAGATCACTAATACAATGTGGAGGGACTGTAAAATAGTACTACCACTCTGGAAGAGTTTGGCGATTTCTTTAAAATTTTAAACATGAAATTACCTCACAACCCAACAATTGCATTTCTGGATATTTATCCCAAGAAATAAAAACTTATGTTCACAAAAATAAGACGTGTAAATGAATGTTTATAGAAGCTTTATTTGCAATAGTCCCAAACTGGAAACAACCCATTTAATGGATGAATGGTTAAACAAACTGCGATACATTCATAGCAGGGAGTAGCTATTCATATGCTTCACAACATAGATGACTCTCCAGAGACTTATGCTGAGAAGAAAAAGCCGGTGTCAGAAGGTTAGATATGTATGAGTCCCTTTATTGAACATTCTTGAAATAACAGAATCATAGAAATGGAGATGAAATTAGTGGTTGCCAGAGATTAAGGGTGAGAGAATGACAGGAAAGTAGTTGTGAGTATAAGAAGGCAACTTCAGGAAATCTGGTGGTGATAGAAATGTTGTGGATCTTGACTGTATCAATATTAATATCCTGGTTTGCATGACAGTATAAGACCCTGTCTCAAAAAAAAAAATAGTGCTGTATCTTTTAATGAAATGACTAAGGTTTTTATCTTTAAGTAATTGATGTATTCATGCACGATATTACTTGTTATTAGAGTTAGACAAGGAATAGCATCCATTCTATTCCTACTTTTCATTTTTATGAAAGTAATGCTGGGAACTTGGTTCACGTAAGTTTGGATGGAGTTTTATTATAGCAATATGATTTAGCTCTCTGAACTCTTTCCAAGTTCAATGCCAAAAATAACATACTGCTCTATCATCAAGAATTATTTTTAATAATCTATCAGCTGACAACTCCATTAGGTCCTCCTCTGATATTGTTGAAAGCAAAAAATTGGAAAACATCTGCTTGCAAATATTTATTACCTAGTCTTTGTGGTCATTAAGTTTCTCTTTTTCTGGGAAGTCACCTAAAATACTTTATCAAGACTTACTAAATGATCGGTTTTTTTTTGTTTTTTTTTTTTTGAGACGGAGTTTCGCTCTTGTTACCCAGGCTGAAGTGCAATGGCACGATCTTGGCTCACTGCAACCTCTGCCTCCTGGGTTCAGGCAATTCTCCTGCCTCAGCCTCCTGAGTAGCTGGGATTACAGGCATGCGCCACGATGACCAGCTAATTTTTTGTATTTTTAGTAGAGTTCACCATGTTGACCAGGATGGTCTCGATCTCTTGACCTCGTGATCCACCCGCCTCGGCCTCCCAAAGTGCTGGGATTACAGACTTGAGCCACCGCGCCCAGCTAAATGATTGTTAATTATGCTTGTTATTCTTTCTCATGAAGGGACCTTCTAATTTGATATACTTAAAAAGGGTTGGGTAAATTGAAATATTTTTCATTTCAATATACATTTACCAAAGTTTTTGTACATTGATTTTATATTATCATATACTTAGTTTTTATTGTGAAAATTTTAAGAGTTGAAAATTAGCACATTCAATTTATGGCATTTTAAGGTAATTGAAGTGAGTCATAAAACTAATCACCCAGAGTAGACTTATTCTCTGTCCCCCTCCAAAACACTTAGTTTTCATTTTTCAAGCCAAATCAATGAGTTAATATACGTCCCTAAGATAAACACTCTGAATTCTAAGTCTGAGTTAGTAGATAGATTAGATAGTTGGATGGATGGATGGATAGGTAGGTAGGTAGGTAGATAGATAGATAGATAGATAGATATATAGATAGATAGATAATTGATAGAGCATGAAGCTGTACCATGAATTTATCACCTGGATGAAATAATAGGCCACTACCCTCAATATTTCCTACCTTCACTAACTTTATTTTATTTTCATGAGATATCCATGATGGCAGTACGTTCTTTGACAATCCTTGGGGGAAGGACGAGGGGAGTCATTAGACAAATATTGTTACCATGTTTCTGCATCACCATACAACCTAGCTGAATTCAAAATATTCCCCAAATGGGTTAAAGCACCTTGTGTCTAATGCCATGCTTTGCCCTTCATAGACATGTGTATAAGACAGGGAGAGACACAAAACCTTAGAGATGTATGTTGCCTTCATTAATATTTTCAGCTGTCCTTTTTTTTTTGATGCCATGGGAAGTTTTTACACTTGGCCTAAGACACTATAGTAAGTAAGATTTTTTCCCTTTTTGTAAAGTGGGAAAAGGGCTATTGAGAAAGGACATGCAGGACCAGAGAACCAGCCAGACCCCCCAGCTGCGCACTGTCTGCTAGATCGGTTCAGGAAAGGGCAGTTAAGGAATTTGGGATCTGGAAACGGAGTGCCTTAAAACAATTCATGCCCAAATTCCCCCTGGGAAGTCTTCCTGTCTCTTCAGGGACACTTAAACTCCAGGTTGTAAACCATGGTTCTAATACCCGCTCCTTGCAAACTACACTTAGAAATAGGTGTGTAGAGACCTAGAATATCTTCTGAGCTTCACCAAGACCTTCTGAGCCGCCGTTTCCCCGCTGTTTCAACCGTGACCAAGGAACATCTCACAGTGTGCAGGCAGCACATACTGTGATCTAAGCCACAACGTAGACTTAGTGCAATGGTGAGATACTGAGAAAGAAAAGCCCAAGTGTCTCCAGGAAGTAAACAGTCCATGTCAAGAGGCCAGACAGGCCACACATAAAACAGATGCACCACACATGAAATGTGTGTAAGAATACAGTGAAGATATTTGCACTTCTTGTTAAAAAAAAAGAGGGGGCAGACAGCTAGAGAGGTTGAAGGAACTGGAAATAGGGGATCTCAGAGACTGCGGAGACTTCCTGGAGTTGCATTTGTTTTAGAAATTCCAAGAGGGGCACAAATGAGATTTGATGGAGTAAGGAAGGCCATCCTATGGATACCTTTTTAAAACTTCCACAGCTGTCTTCTGGTAAATGAAAACTCCCTGAAATCCTTTCCTCTCCAGATTGAAGACGTGTTTTTGAGCCTGACTTTCTATCAGTGATAGAAAGGAAGGAAGGAAGAAAAGGAGGGACAAGTTGGAATCTCAACTTCTGGACTAGCGGCCATCAAATGAGTTAATTTATACTAAAGTGTTAATGACACACCAGTTATAGCCTCCAAAGATCCCTTGTAGCATAAAGGCTCTGGGAAATATTGTATATATTAAGGAAGCAAAGTAGCAAAGAAATAATGAAGAAGGGAAATTAGGGAAAGGGAGGGGAGAAGACTGGTTCTCAACAGTTGAGCAATCCAATCAGGAAACCCCATGCAATGGCAAAACTTATCTAGTGCACCAATGGGGCCAGTAGGTATCATCTGCCAGTAGATGGCGGTCTTCATATTAATTGACTCTTTGCTGGAACAGCCCTTTTTCCTACCAGGTATTTGTAGGGTTGGTTGGGTTACTGCATAGGTGGAAAAGGAAGCTACCACCACAGCGTGAATTGGAGAGCCCGGTGTGAGAGCTCCCCCTGCTCAAAATTTATTCCCTCACGGACTCTGCCATTTATGTCTAAAATTCCTATTTCTTCAACCCTTTGTGGAGGAGGACAGATGGCTGGCAAGAAGGGAAATTGGGGTTAGTCATTAACACTTTAGCAGGAACTAACTTGGTATATTAATTCAAGAAAGAAAGGAACTTTCCAGGCACTGAGCACTTAATAGCCTTCTTTAAAAAAAAAAAAAAAGAAGAAGAAGAAGGTGGTCAGGTACAATCGCTCATGCTTGTAATCCCAGCACTTTGGGAGGCCAAGGCAGGAGGATTGCTTGAACCCAGGAGTTCGAGACCAGCCTGGGCAACATCACAAGGCCCTGTCTCTACAAAAGTAAAATAAAATAGCTGGGTGTGTGTGCCTGTGGTCCCAAGACACATGACAATAAATCCCAAGACACAGGCATACAGCTAGCTGAAAGTAGAGCCAGGGTTTGAGACAGAAAATATAAATTCAGAATTAATTCCCTTAATCACAAAATTATACTGTCAGAGAAAATCAGCAATGTTACCCAGGAGGCTGAGGCAGGAGGATCACTTGATCACAGGAGACTGAGGCTGCAGTGAGCTATGATTGTGTCACTGCACTCCAGCCTGGAAAACAGAGAAAGACCCTGTTCTCAACAACAACAACAACAAAAGTAAACACAAAGAAGGCATAGGCGGAAAAGAAATGGTAGGTTGGTATAGATGGGTTTTGGCTGGGCCAGACCTGAACATTTTTTCAGCTCCCATTCCACGATGGAGGACAGGGCTCCCACAGGTTTGTTGAACAGACCACAAAATTTATTAACTTTGGCTGGGTACACAGTCAGGATAATTCTAATTTCTTGGTACTCTCTACACGGTTGCCTATGGATCTGTTTGGGCCAGTACTTTCTTCATCCCTAGGATGGCTTACGAAGTAACGGGACATAGAAAAAGAGGAGTAATTCAGACAGAGGCCGAGATGGTGAGAAGACCTGAAACTGATGCACTAGCTATCTGTCTCACGGCAAACTAGGGAAGAGAAGACACATATTCATCAAGGTGCTGGCCTCTGATACCTATAGTTGTCATGTGGAACCTGCAAACCCAAAGGGAGAATCAGAAGTTAGAGAGAAATTGATCATGATGTAACGTAAAGACAACTTCATCTTCTGTCAGAGCTATCTGAAGACAGACTGATGACGGTTATGGTAAATAATAATAATCATGACAATAAATCACATTTATTTAACCATCACTTGGTGCTAGGTGCTGTGTTTTCATGCTTGATCTCATTTAAAAATTGCAACATTCCTGTGGAGTGGATATTATTATTACCACCTTTTTACAGATGAGGAAACAAAGGCTGAGAGGAGTTAAATAACATTTTTTTTTTTCTTTTTGAGACGGAGTTTCGCTCTTGCTACCCAGGCTGGAGTGTAATGGCGTGATCTCGGCTCACCGCAACCTCCGCCTCCTGGGTTCAGGCAATTCTGCTGCCTCAGCCTCCTGAGTAGCTGGGATTACAGGCATGCGTCACCATGCCCAGCTAATTTTTTTGTATTTTTAGTAGAGACGGGGTTTCACCATGTTGACCAGGATGGTCTCGATTTCTTGACCTCGTGATCCACTGGCCTTGGCCTCCCAAAGTGCTGGGATTACAGGCTTGAGCCACCGCGCCCGGCCTTAAATAACATTTAATATGACCCTGAGCATTTAGCTGTGCCTCCAGGCTGACACAACAGGCTGCCCTGGGAGTCTACAAGTTTACAGTGCAGAGCCATTGGAGCAGAGTCTAGGGACATCTGGCCAGGGTGCAGCAGAGGAAACTCATCAGATTCAATCATCTTAAAGGTCCTCCCAACCCCCAGGACATATAGATCCATGCACTCATTCAGCAAATACGCACGGAGTGCTGGGCTGTGTCCTAGGAACTAAGAGGTTCAAAAGAAGTAGGAGGAGGAAGAGGAGGGCATGGAGGAAAAGGAGAGAAGAAAGAAAGCAGGAAGAGAGAAAGCAGGAGGGAGAGAAGAATAGGAACAGCAATCTAAAACTCCACATCACTGTTAATATAATAGGGACTACCTTACAGGAGTGAAAAAAATGCTATTAAAATATATAGTGGGGCATATAACCTAATCTGAAGAACCCAGGAAACTTTCTTCAGACTAGAAGGGAAGTGACATTTTTTTTTTCAGCATCCAATTTTTTTTTTTTTTTTTAATTTTTAGTAGAGACATAGAGATGAGGTCTTGCTATGTTGCCCAGGCTGATCTCAAACTCCTGACCTCAAGTGATGCTCTCACCTCAGCATACCAAAGTGCTAAGATTATAGGCGTGAACCATTGCACCTGGTCCTAAAATCTTTAAATAAGAGGGTATGATCTGGGGTTAGTATTTTTTAGCTATGTCTTGCCCTTGGAATGGACATAGGATTTGGTGTGGGTGTGTGGGGTTCCCCAAGCCTGGGGTTCCCCAATACCTGTACACCTTGGCCCTTGTAAGGATGGGAAAGTAGGCTGGAGCCACAGGCCTTTGGGAAGCCAGAGCCAGCTGGGCAAAGGTGAAGATTTTGCCCCCAGGCTTAAGGATGCGGCTCTGGGCCCACTGCTCACATACAGTGCACACACCTTGAGTTTGGGCACCTCCAACATGGGCACGACATCCATTATGACCCCCACAACAGCACTTCCAGCCAGAAAGCTTCATCTTCCCGATCATCTGGGAAAAGGACAGAGGTGACCAGTTGCTGCGACCCATTAACAACATCCTTAGCACAACCTGGTGGAAGGTGGAGTTGGTTCATCTGACCAGAAACCTGAACAGCTTGACCAACAGCCTTTGGTAGATGTCCTGGCTCTTGGGCTCTTGACGCCAAAGCTTTTGGTCCTTGTCATGGCAGACATCCTCTTCTGCTCTGCCAGGTCCAGAAGAAGGGAAAGGACATTTAAGCTGAGTCCTAAAAGCTAAATAAGAGATACCTAAGCAAATAAGTCCAGGAAACAGCCTATACAAAAGCCCCATGGATGCTGGGCGCATGGCTCAAGCCTATAATCCTAGCACTTTGGGAGGTCGAGGTGGGAGGGGAGGATTGCTTGAGGCCAGGAGTTTGAAAACAACCTGAGAAAAATAGTAAGACCCTCATCTGTACAAACAATTTTTCTTAAAAAATTAGCCAGGCATGGTGGCACATGCCTGTAGTCCCAGCTTCTTGGGATGCTGAGATGAGAGCATCGCTTGAGCCCAAAAGTTCGAGGCTGCAGTGAGCTGTGATCATGTCACTGCACTCCAGCCTGAGCAGTGGAGTGAAATCTTGAATCAAAAAAAACAAAAGCCCGTGGTGGGAGCCTTTGGCTGTTTGAGGATCAGAAGGACCTGTGGCAGGAGTCAGGGAAGAAGAGTTGACCTGGGCTACTGCTGGAGAATTAAGCAGGAGTTAGAAGCCATGTTGAGACTTCATTCTTAGAGCAAGGGAGAAGTCTTGAAGGACTTTAAGCAGGGCAGAGACATGAGGTCTATGTCTTCAAAGTGCTGTGATTGCTACATAGCATCTGCAAGAGGAAGAGGTTGGAACTCAGGAGAGTCATTGCAAGGAGATCCCTGCGGAGTTTGGTACAGAATAGGAAATAGCCCTCTTCTGAATGGTTCACGTGGCACTGCCCATCCACACTGGCCCTGCGCATCTTCTTGAAGGGAAGAAAATCCAGGTGGAGAAAGTAGAAGCTAGGCTTGGGAGCTGAGCTAGGTCTCTACCAGCCTGACCCACCCAGCAGCTGTCCTTTCTGGTCTTCGCTCTTGCTGTGGTTTTCAAATCTCTGCATTCAGCAACTAAGGCAAAGCAGCGTGTGCTCAGGGCTCTTGTTCGTCCTTCCATAATCAGTGACAGCTGCACTGAGCTGCAACCCCGACTGTTTGCCTCCCACACTGCCTATGCTATGGTTCCTTCCCTGCCACCCAGGAAGATGTAGGAAGCTGGAAGTGAAGGAAAAGAAGGCTAGGCAGTGGCTAGGGAGTCAAGAGAAGGAAAGTTCAGGCATTTTTTTGAATAAGAATTTTAAGTCAGATAATTATTATGATGCACAAAAGAGCTAAGGATGAATGCAGCTCATGTATACCTGGCAAATTATGCTACCGACCCTGAATTCGGAGAGCTCCGTCTAGAAGCGTACCCTTGTGCCGTCCAAGAAAGGAGGCAAACCAATGCTTCTGGTTTCTGCCCCAGCTTCCTGGGAGGCCTTGGATAAGACAGCCGACCTGTTTCTCTGTTTCCTAACTCTCAAACAGAGTTAATAGTCGGCGTCACTTTTATCTCACAAACTCAAGCTGGTAGGAAGAGTGTTCAGATAGCTAAAATCTTTTTTTTTGTTTCTTCTAAGATCTTGACAGAGAAGTGAGGCAGTGGTGTTGCCAGGACTGTTATCAGATGGCAGGGGTGGGAAAGAGCCAGCTTTTGCTTCCAGCTGTCCATCATGTCATTCCATGCTTTTCAATGGAATTAAATCCTGCATGTTCTAGAACTTTACTTTAGAGTCTTATTCTGCAGGGCTTCTCCTCAAAGTCTTTTTTTCACCATGTGCTCGCTACCTGTCCCTGCTCCATAAACCCCTAATTCTTAAGATCTTTGTTAGATACTGCAGACACATCTCCAGTCAAGTCAGAGAGCAGCCTTACCCATTCTCTGCTGAATTCCGTCAAGAAATCCCTCAAATATACAGGTTGAGTATCCCTAATCAAAAAATCCAAAATCTGAAATGCTTCAAAGTCCAAAATTTTTGAGTGTGGACGTAATGCCACAAGTGAAAATTTTTGCACATTAAGCACTTAACACAAACTGTTTCATGCACAAAATTATGTAAAATATTTTATAAAATTACCTCCAAGCTATGTGTATAAGGTATATATGAAAAATAAATTAGTTTTATGTTTAGTTCAGGTTTATGTTCAGTTTTTTGTTTAGATCCCATCCCCAAGATATTCATTATGTGCAAAATATTGCAAAATCTGGAGATGTAAAAAATCCAGAATGCTGCTGGTTCCATGCATTTTGGATGAACGATACTCAACCTATAGCAGGTGGCTAGTATGTTTGGGTTTCTGGAGCACTCAAATTGAGATCCAGCTCCTGACCTCCAGGAGCTTATCCTCATGCCATCCAAGAAAGGAGGGAAACCGCACTTCAGAAACGTTTACACAGGAGAGATGTTTAACAACACACAACAGGAAAACCAGTGACATAACCATGAGGGCAATGGAAGTTTTCTTTTTGCTTTGTATTCTCTAGAAATTATTGAAGCCAGCCCCCCTCTGTCAAAGCAGCACATTCGCCTCTTGTGCTTCACCCCTGCTACATTCATTTCCCTCAAACACTTGCCATCACGAAACTTTTGTATTCATATGGACAATACAGTTACTGTCTGGTTCTCCACTAGAAGTAAAGCTCTCTAAGTTGAGAAACCATGTGTGTCTTGTTTAACACTGTATCCCTAAGACCTAATACCTACTGTGGCACTAGTAAGTGCTCAGTGAACATTTGATAGACTGAATGCATGTTGTCTTTTTCTTTTTTAATTGTCAATTGTCAATTGTCAGTCTGTACTCACCAGACTATAAAATTCAAAGGCAGGGATTTTGTCTTTGCTGTTCATTATGGTGTCTTCAGTACCTGGAACCCACAGCATTAAAAACTGTTTGCTGAGTGAATGACTGAATGAATGAATGAATGAATGACAGAGATTAATATAGGCTGAGGAGTCTAGGAACTGACATTTACCGAGGACTTGTTCTGTACGAGACAACCTTTTAGGAACTTTATTACTATGTTTTATATTGCAGAGAACTTGTTTGAACTAGCTTATAAGTCAACTTGAAGTAATTTCCTGCATTAAGAAAAATTGGTTTTGACACATTCTTGTCCTAGAAGTCAGGCTTTGTTCCCATAATGCTCTCAACAGCTGCAGTCCTGAGGAAGCCAGAGGAAGCAAGAGGAAGCTCCCCCTGCCTGCTGCTTAAACAGCTGGATGGTGAACAGAGACCACCCCAGACCCTTCAGCTCTCAGCACAGCTGTGTGAGCAGATGGAAATTCTGCCACCCGAAGAATCCAACAGCTGAGAACAGAGTGGGTGGATTTGGCCACTGGTATGACCTGTGCATGTCAGCCCTAATGTGGAGAAAGGGTTTTCATCTTTAAAGGTCAACCCATTCGTGTGGTTTGAACTAGAACTCTTCAAGAGTTATAGCAAGAGTCTTTCTGTATTGTCCCTGCAGCCAGGCCCCATGAACCCCACTCCAGCTCCGGGGGTGCAAGGGTCTATGGGCTTGACTTTGCTGTAACCCTCAGTTTCCACTTATTTCATCCCCTTGCCAGTTACAAAGCCGAATTCTTAGACTTCTAGAATGTTGGAACTAGAAGGAGCCAGAGAGATGACTTGGACTGAGACCTCACTGAGGGATGAGGACCCTGAAGCTCAGAGGGGCAACCGCATGGCGGAGGCTGCGTGGCTGGCCAATGGCAGCCAAACGGCCAACCTCTTAGCTCTGTGGCCTGTGCTCTTGTATGAGTTTTGTTCTAAATTGTGTTTGGAGTATTGTCATCATTAGCAGTTCTATTGTTTTTCCCCTTTGTCAAACAGCAGTAATTTGTGTGTTAATAGTATTGATTATTAATAACATTGATCAAGCAACTATGTCAGACAAGGTGCTACGGGTTGTGTTTAATCCAATCAGAAACCCTAAAGGTGGGAAGGAGGCTGGTCCTAACCTGGAGGAACACAGGGAAGTTTTCAGGGCATGGAAGATGTCTCTACCGTGGCCTGGGTGGTGAGTACATTGATAAATACGTATACAAAATCCGTCCAGCTGTACACTTAGTACTTACACTCTTCAAGTAGTGATGTCTCAGTTTTAAAAAATGAATGCAACTTATATATGCATAAATTTGTCACAATAAATTTCTAAGAAATAAGGAAATTAAGCCCTGAGGGGTATCTTTATTATTTATTCCCACTTTATAGATGAAGAAACTAAAAAAGCAATATTAACATAATTAATCATCATATTAGCTCCTACATACCAGACATGAAGAAAGGGTTTAGGTACAATAACTCATTTAATCCAATTTAAAATCCCACGAGGCTATTTTGTCGGTTGTTTCTTTTTACCATTTTAACCACTTTTTATTGTGGTAAACGTACCTGACAACGTTGACCACTTTCAGCAGTTTAAGGGATTCGGTAGCATTAAGAACATTCACACTGTTGTGCAATTACCACCACCATTCATCCCCACGACTTCTTTCATCTTCCCAGACTGATGTGTGTTCCCATCTGGATTCTATCACCTTCTCAATGTGTGACCTCAGGCAAGTTGCTTAACGTCTCTGAGCCTCAGGTGCCACATCTTTAAATTGGAGGACCTGAGGTGAGGCCTGCTGTGGAGGGGAACCCGGCCACACGCAGAATGTGAGCAGTGGGCAAGCGAGTGACACTTCATCTGTATTTATAGCCACTCCCCATTGCTGACATCACCGCCTGAGTTCTACCTCCTGTCAGATTAGCGGCCTCATGAGATTCGCATAGGGGCGCAAACCCTATTGTGAAGGGCACATGCGTGGGATCTAGGTTGTGCGCTACCTATGAGAATCCAGTGCCTGATGATGATCTGTCACTGTCTTCCATCACCTTCAGATGGGACTGTCTAGTCCAGGCGTTCCCAAATTTTTTACACAGGGGGCCAGTTCACTGTCCCTCAGACCGTTGGAGGGCCGCCACATACTGTGCTCCTCTCACTGACCACCAATGAAAGAGGTGCCCCTTCCTGAAGTGTGGCAGGGGGCCGGATAAATGGCCTCAGGGGGCCGCATGCAGCCCGCGGGCTATAGTTTGGGGACGCCTGGTCTAGTTGCAGGAAAACAAACCCAAGGTTCCCACTGATTCCACATTATGGTGAGTTGTATAATTGTTTCATTATATATTACAGTGTGACAGTAATAGAAATCAAGTGTGCAAAAATGTAATGCACTTGAATCATCCTGAAACCACCCTTTCCTCCCCTGCCCCATCTGTGGAAAAATTGTCGCCCACGAAACCCATCCCCGGTGCCAAAAAGGTTGTGGGCCACTGCTTTATAGAATGTGGGCAGCCTATAAGCTAAGCTGGTAAGACCAAGAGTTATCTCCAGATTTGGGAGATATCAGGGACTCTCTCAGACACCGTCAGCGGGAATGAAGAGTGAGGTGGCCCCAGATGCTTAGTCCCATCAGGGACTCTCTCAGACACCCTCGGCAGGAACGGAGAGTGAAGTGGCTCAGACGCTTAGAGACACAAAGAAGGAGCCAGAGAAGCCGTAAGGAAACACATGTGGCACAGGAAAAAAGAGGAGAGGAATCTCAGTCTGTGGTAGCAGCGTCAAGACAGAGCGATGAGCAGGTGCAGGCATTTGCAGAGAGGGGCAGTAATAGAGGTTACGAGGCTGGAAAAGCCTCCAATGGGCAGGAACCAAGAGGCAGATGGGAGAAAAATACAACAGCCACGGGAAAAGCAGGGCGAGAGAGACCTGAACGGCCTGTCTACAGTGCGGACAGTTCCAGGGTTGCTTTTGCTCCCTTCAGCTGCAGTGGCCTCCAGATCATCCATGGGCTGCTGTTGCCCACCATCTCAGCATGTTGTGGCAGCTGCTTTTTAAAATGAGTTCCTGGCATCATATAGAGATAAATAGGGCAAAAAATAAGACATGGCTTTTACCCTCAGGGAGCTTAATCTCCAGTTCTCATAAAAGCTGAGCTACTAACGTACACACAAAAATCAGAGTCCAGTGGCTAAACCCATGGGCTTTATAATTGAACAGAAATGGAGTTATTTCTCGGCTCTGCCGTTTGCTAACTATGTGATCTTGGAAGCATTTCCTGACCTCTCTAAGGCTCCATTTCCTCACTTGTGAAAAGGTCATGAGGATAGCACATGCACAGCCAGGGTGCTGGAAGGATTGAGGGAGGCAGAGCCGGCAGGGCTGGGCACACACTTGGCATGTGAGGGTTTGGCGGATGGCAGCCTTTATTACCTAAGCTCCTTAGACCTACAGGTATTTCCTCTATCCACCTGCATCACCATTATGTGAGTTCCAATTCCTCAGGTGCTGCTGTCATACAGGAATCTGGCTCGTGATGCAGGAGGGGGAGAGGAGACCAGGGAAATGGGGAAAGTTACTCCCATAAGTTATCACAGGGGAGAAGGGCTCAGAGCCCAACTTCATAAAAAGAGCATTGCATCCATGCTTCCTGGGGCCCACTGGCATCTCCTGTAAGCTGCACATTCCCTCCCCAGCCGGGCCTCTGCCAGCAACCTCTCTGTACTATAGGGAACCTAGGGACAGGGACTGCTCCAGCTGCAGGCAAGTTCCTAGAAAGTCCAGTGGAATGGATGTCATTCCTCTACTGTGAGTAATCAGCCCAAACAAAGCCCACTGGTATTTCCGAGTCCATTCCCAGTGCCCAGAGCTGGACCCAGTAGCTCAGCAGCTGCAAGGAGTGGAATGCAGTTCTCCAGCATTCTGCCCCAGATTCAGCTCTGGAGAAAGGCTCCTGGCCCCAAGTGGGGAAGGCACTCTGAAAGTCATCTCATCCATGCTCCTGTCTCTAGGCCCAAACATTATAAGGCACGGGGCTTCGGGACCCCCTATTGCCCATCCAAGTGTGGGGACCACAGAGCCTGCGTGAGGATTCTACGGATGCAGGGTGGAGTCAGGAAAAGGATGTCCCTGTCTCTGTTGCCTCTTTGAGATTCCATTAGGAGTTGGAGGGGAAGGAAAAGAAATCAGGAAAAGAAAAGCTGAGCCTCCGTGGTGTCTCTGCCGCAGCTTCTCTCCTGCTCCTTCTTTGGTCTTGGGGCAGGCCAGCCCTGTCTGTCTCCCATTGCTCTCTCCGCTTCTGGGTCACTAGTCTGTCACTGTCACCATTTCTGGAAGTTCAGAGGTAAAGCTATCCTTATTCTTTTAGAATAGTGGCAGCTGCTTTGTCAGTTCTAGGTCGTAGGGGTTTCTCTAACTGGGTTGCCGGTGAGCCTAGGTCATTCACACTGGGGAGTCGGGACTTTGTCTTTGCTCACTGGGTCATCCCAGCAGTTGTGCCAGGGAGGTCTTATTGACAGATGAGGAAGCTGGAGCATAGCAACATGAAATGACTTGCTTGAGATCCTTCACTGGTCCTTCCACTGCCTAGACATACCCCACCTCGCCCCCCGGGGATCTTGAGGCTGATTTTCAAAGAACAGAAACTTCCACTGCTGCCTGTGCCTCACCTGGCTCCCACCCAATATGAAAGAATGGCACCCTTACAGATTACACACCCCAGTTAATTGCTCCCTAGCTGCCATGGGAAGAGCCATAAAGTGTCCTTTCCAAATGGTGACTGTCATTTCCCCCATTTCCCCCCCTGATTTAAGGCAGGCGTTAAAGTCCCCCAGAGAGTTCACCACGGCGGTGCTCCTGTGCAGTTCCTGTGCAGAAATGTTTCTTCTGCATGCAGTGCCTGCTGTAATTTCTGAGCTTTTCCAGAATGCAAGCTGTGATCCTGGGGGAACAGGGCAGTAGGTGGGGTTGGGGGGGGTCCAAGGGTCAGTGGCCTTCAAATCTGGTATCCTGTAAACACCCTGGTCATTTTGAATTTACTAGCTCAAGAAAGAAGATTCCTTGCAAGCACACAGTTGCCTGTGGTCAGAGGGATGATCTCAAAGTGCTCCTAGTTCCTGGGCCAGCAGCCAGCTGCCTTGGATGTTCAGAAGGTGAAATTTGAATGCTGGTGAATGAGAGAGCGGAAGTTCAGTGACGCTGAGTTAAGCCCATTCATGAAAAAGATCTAGTCTCACTTCCTTATTGCTAGGAGTCATGTATAAATAGTGTGTGTGTGTGTGTGTGTCCGTGTGCGCACTCGTGTGTGTGTGTGTGCGTGTGCACATGCATGCTCGTGAGCTTGGTTACTTTCTGCCTCACTTCTTCCTCCACCCCTATTCTTTTCTTTTTTTTCCTCTCTCTCACAAAATCTTAAGTTCATCCTCAGGAAGCTGCCCAAGAATGCGTAGCTGGTCTGTGGTTTGCTGAAAAAAAAGAAAGAAAAAGAAAGATTCATACAAAAGCGATTCTCTCTCTCCTTCACCCTCTCTCTCTCTCTCTCTCTCTCTCTCTCTCACACACACACACACACACACACACACACGCACGTGTGCGCACTCATACAGACACACGCTCACTCCAGGCTGTGCTGCCTGCGCTTCCTCAGCTGTTTACCCATCCAATCCTGTCTGGCTTAGGGAGGCAAAGTCATCTCTGGATGGGAGAGCATTTCAGTCAAAGGCAGGGTGGAGGGCTGGTCAAGACTGACCCACGGGGAAAAAAACTCATTGTTATCCACTTAGATCCCACTCAGTGGACCACATGGTGCTTCTGGCGGGCTGTGCTTATGGCTAGTGGCGTGATTCCCAAGTTACTAGAAGGCTGCTGTGTGGCAGGTACCCTCCCCTCCTATCCATGAGATGGAGGTGATTGTGATAGTGGGCTGTTCATGTGTTGTTGAAGGGATAAAGGTGATACACACAGGTCCTTAGCACGGTGTGTAGTTACAGGTGATCTTGCTAAACGCCTCCGGGGCAGGGGGCTCACCACTGCCGGGGCAGCCTGTCCTGTCTTCAGCAGCACAGCAAAAAAGCCACCAACCCTGCTGGGCTTTTCAAGTCTTGGGAGGAATCGAGATACCTCCTTTGCCTTTAGAAATAGAAACTGAGATGCTGACCAAGAAAAAGCATGCGCGCAGTGCAGTTTGACACCCCCACCCCCACCCCGCCACACACACACACACACACACACAGTGCAGTTGGATTCACAGGGCCGCATGGCCATGTGCCTGAGAAAGAAGACATACATCAGAGAAGGATGTGACACCAAAGCCCTTGAATGATTAACTGGAGCAGGTGATTTTGAGCCCCAAGTACTTTCAGTTCTTACTCTCAGACTCTGGCCAAGAAGTGCTTACTGGGCACCCACAATGATTTCAGAGTAATCTGGGCGGAGTGCACCTGTCCTCCCAGCTGAGCCCCCTCCGCGGGTGCAGCAGGTAGAAGGGCACATAGGTGCTTTCCCCGCCTGTAGCCAACATCCCCTGAGCTGTTGATGCCCTGTGAAATCTCTTTCTCGCTGATCCTGCACATTTGGAAAGCACTGTCATGACAATTATTACTCACAAAGTTCTCTTGATGAGGGAGAGTAGTCACTTGACGTGTATTATTCTCCCCATTTTACAGACAGGAACTGAGACCCACAGAGATCCTGGTGGTGGAGTTTGAAGCTGCTGGAATTCTCCAAGCTGCTATCCCTGCCTTTTAGGCTATTTCTCCAAGTGGTGTCGGTGACACAGAGAGCTGTTCTTCTCCTCTCTTGTCCTGAGTTATTCTCCAGTGAGTCGGGCAGAAGTTTCTAACCATCCCTTAAGTTCCCTACCGAGGAACTTAAGGAGGTGAAGTCATCTCTGGGTGGGAGATCATCCCAGTCAAAGGCGGGTTGAGAGGGCTGCCAAGGCTGACCCACAGGGAAAAAACTCACTGTTATCCAGTTAGGTCCCACCTCAGTGGGCCACATGGCGCTTCTAGTGGGCTGTGCCTATGGCTAGTGGCGTGATTCCCAAGCTACTGGAAGGCCACGGTGTGGAAGGTACCTCCAAGTAATGGGCCGTCCCACATCCATGCCCTTGATTTGCCTTAACCCTGGCCTTGGCCATGTGATTAACATCTGCCCGGCACTTCCTAGAACTTTAGGGAGTGGACACTGAGCCACTGGAGAAGGATGGGCTCCCAAATAAGGATTCTGTCTCACTGCCTTCCTTTCCTTCCCCCTCCCTTCCCGTGTGTCCCCAAACCATCCATCGATAGTCAAAGAGAGGAAACATCTGCTCTGGGTTCCGCACCTCCACCCTGTGTCAGGGACTTGTAGGAAGCCGACGGTTGGAGGTCTTGGAAGCCTGAAATAAACCAACAGTTCAGCTGTCCCCCTCCCCACCCACCATCCTGTCTTCCTCACCCCACCTTAACATCCGCCGTTCTCCCAGCAACAGCCTGCACCCTGCCACCACCCAGGAGGCCGCTGCTGCTGCCAGGTCCAGAAACTGGAGAGAGGCTCCAGAATGTCTCTGTCAAGATGATGGAGATATTGATGGTCACAGGGCCAGGAGGCAGTGACGGGGTGAGACTGGGGGGACAGCTCTGCACATACTTCCAAAACTCCATAAAAGAAGTCTTCCTCCAAACATCCTCTTCTTCCTTCCTTCCCTGATCATACGTAATGAACTATCTTGTGGAATAGTCCCTCCATGCCAGGCACTTAAACAAATTATCTTGCTTAGTCATCCTAATGGCTCTGCAGGGTAGGTATTCGTTCTCTTCTTACAGATGGAGTCGAATCACAGAGAGGTAGTAACTTGGCCAAATTCACACAACTCTTGAGTGACCCTATCAAATTCCAGAGTTCACGCTCTCAGCACTGACAAGCTGTCTCTCTGATGACTCCTCAATCCTTTGTCTCCCAGTTAGGCACACCAGGATTTAAGCACCATGTCATAACGACTGGTCTCGTTCAGCTGTCCTCTTCTTCCTTCATTCATTCACTTCACTCACTCATTCATATACCAAGTAAAGACTTACTGTCTACCATGTGTGTGGTAAACACTGGGAAAGAACAAAATATTTAAAACTCTTTTCTTCTCCCCGGGATGTGATCGTTTGGGAAGCATGATCGATGGCAGGGCAGAGAGAATAAATATTGGCAAACCCGAGAGCAGCAGGGATCACCTCATTCGCTCTGGCCTCTTCTCACCTTCCTGCCTCCCAGTTTGCCTTGTGGCTTTGAAAGATGAATACCTGGTAGGCCTCAAGGGTGAGGGATGAGATGTGGTGGTGGTTCAGAGAAAGACAAAGTCTAGGGGCTGTCTGGCCTTGCTGTAGTGCTGGGGCTCCAGCAGAACCTTGAATGGTGGCTGGCGACCCTCTTCAACTAAAGGCATAGGAGCAGATATTTGGTGCAAGTTGAAGGAGCAGTAAATTCAAGAGACACTGAGAAAGACAGACCATGTGCAGGAGAAGTTGTGGTTTATAGGCAGAGAAGAGATTATAAAGGAGTGTTGGGGCCCTGCTGGGTGGGGCCCCAAGTGGCTGGTGAGGGGCTGGCTTTACTCCTGCATGCCATGGTGAGGTCAGCTTCTTATCATGTCCCAGGAGGTCATCTCTGGAAGAGCAGAGGAAGGAGGGTGGGTTTAGTAGTTGTCCTGTGGCTGCAGCCCCCTGAGCTGCAGGTGCCACTGGTTCTGGGTATGATAGAGAGTTGATGAGGAGCCTGAGGTTGGCAAACCTGGGTTTGAATCCAAGCCTCACTGTTACTAGTGGTGAGCCTGGGCAGGCTTTTGAACCCCTCCAAGCCTTGCTCTGTTACCTATAAAATGAGCCTACTAATGCCTACTCTATAAGGTTATTGTAAGAGATCAATGAAATATGGATGCAAGAATGTATTAATAGCACAGTGCCTGGTGTAACAAATACTCCTGGATAGGCAACTATTAGCCCAGATTGTCCTCCTGTCCTGGTGTTTGGGTGATTGACCAGTTTATTAATTGGTTGAAAAGTATGAAAATGTCCAGCAACCAGTGTGATTGGATTTGTAGAGACTCTCCCTCCATTCTTTTTTTTTTTTTTGAGACAGAGTTTTGCTTTTGTTGCCCAGTCTGGAGTGCAGTCGTGCGATCTTGGTTCATTTCAACCTCCACCTCCGGGGTTCAAGTGATTCTCCTGCCTCGGTCTCCGAGTAGTTGGGATTACAGGCTCCCACCACCATGCCCGGCTAATTTTTGTATTTTCAATAGAGACTGGGTTTCACCATGTTGGCCAGGCTGGTCTAGAACTCCTGACCTCAGGTGATCTGCCCGCCTTGGCCTCCCAAAGTTCTGGGATTTCAGGTGTGAACCACTGCACCCAGCTTCTCCCTCCATTCTTAAGAGATCGCCTAGAAAAATGCCTCCATGTTCTGTGATACTGTGTTTTGGCTAGGGGTGAGGTGGCTTCTCTCCACCCACAGAAAACTCTCAAGCAGCATAATGGACAGTCAGCATCTTGCTAGAACCCTGTACAATGCTGCACCCACTCACACTCACACACACACACACACACACACACACACACAGCCACAAAAAATACCTCATGTGATGAATGAAGCCTTAATAAAGAAAGAGAACATTTCTTAAAGACATACCATGATGTCCATATGGGTGGATGGATCATACATTGGACGCTGAAATGTACCCCTTTCCCATCTGCTGTGCCCCAGATATTTGGAAATGAGGAGAATAAAACTGCTCTTGGAAACCATGAAATGACCACACAATGCATCAGAGCCGAGCTTGTAGTTGCTCAAGAGAGAATGATTCTCTAGGCATCGAGCCCCGTGGATGTTAATTGAAAGGCTGTCTACAGAAAAGATGGTCAGTCCTAAGGGAGAGGTTGGTCAGTAATGGAAACACAGCAAAGGAGAGTCCTAGAGAAACCAGAGCCCTGGCCTGGAGGAAGGGCGCCTTGGTCCTAAGCTGGACACTCAAGTTATCATCACCTGATACCATTATGCATTTTAATTTTCCAACTAACTTCAGTGTTTTCTTTTTTTTTTTTTTTTTTTTTTGAGACGGAGTTTCGCTCTTGTTACCCAGGCTGGAGTGCAATGGGGCGATCTCGGCTCACCGCAACCTCCGCCTCCTGGGTTCAGGCAATTCTCCTGCCTCAGCCTCCTGAGTAGCTGGGATTACAGGCACGCGCCACCATGCCCAGCTGATTTTTTGTATTTTTAGTAGAGACGGGGTTTCACCATGTTGACCAGGATGGTCTCAATCTCTTGACCTCGTGATCCACCTGCCTCGGCCTCCCAAAGTGCTGGGATTATAGGCTTGAGCCACCACGCCCGGCTCTTTTTTTTTTTTTTTTTAACTCCAGTGTTTTCACTCTGTAGTCAGTGAGCATCCATGAGTAACACAGCTTCCCAGGTACTTGATCCTCAAGGAGAGAATGGGTGTTAGCCCCTCGGCAGTTCCATTCCAATGTCCACAGCTGGCTGGTAGGGTGGGTCATCATCCCCCAGAGCAGTCTCGTCCACACCAGACCACTGCTGAGACCCAGCGTTTGAGCAGTAGGGCAGGGGGCTGCAGGCTGGTCTAAGTCATGCCCGCAATGAGCTGGTCTTCCCAGGAGGCTCCCAGCCTTCCTGTCCTATGGTGCTGTCAGACTGTATCTCTCTATTTCAAAACACATCAGAATACATCAAAGCCCTGCCTGTTAGGGAAGTATTATTATGCCCATTTTTATAAGCAAGGAAATAGAGATTCCAAAGGGGTAATTAACTTGCCCAAAGGCATTTAACTTAATAAACCAGCCTGGATTCCAAGCTTGTTCTGACTCTAAAACCTGTGTTCTTTCCCTTGCTTCATGTGGCCCCTGACTTCAAGGAGTTTTCTCTCCAGTACATCTTTGAGTAAGGAAGTGTGTGTGGCAGATGAAGGAGGGGAGAGGGATGAGAACGGTCCCCTGCCTGAAGCGCCTCTCTGTGACTAAGAACCCAGTTTGCAATCTCTTCACTTTCAAGGGTAGGATGGAGATAGCACTAAGGGCCAACGCTGTCTCCAGCTACGTTCTCAGGCGCTCTGCAAGGAAGAGTGGAGAATGATGCTTGGGGGACAGCGAACAGTGCCTGTCCCTCCTTTTGTCGCTCAGACTTCCACATCTGCAGTCACCTTCACTGCCCCGTAGGCCCTTCCAGGTGAGTGGATGACTGATGACCTTGACTCCAAGCCCAGAGGACAGGGTTAGCACTTCATCCCTTTCTCCCACATAATACCATCCTGTTTTAACAACTGATTTTCATTCAGTTTCCACCCTTAAGACACAGAACACGATTAAACCATTGAGGTCACCTGTGTCTCACTCCCAAATCCTACTGAACTCCCTCACTTTCAGGTATTTCTGAAATACCTACTTTTAAAAACAGTTTTGGCCAGACGCAGTGGCTCATGCCTGTAATCCCAGCACTTTGGGAGGCCGAGGTGGGCAGATCACCTGAGGTCAGGAGTTCGAGACCAGCCAGGCCAATGTGGTGAAACCCCATCTCTACTAAAAATACAAAAATTAGCCAGGTGTGATGGTGCAGGCCTCTAATCCCAGCTGCTTGGGAGGCTGAGGCAGGAGAATCACTTGAACCCCAGAGGTGGAGGTTATAGGGAGCTGAGATCATGCCACTGCACTCCAGCCTGGGAAACGAGCAAAACTTCGTCTCAAAAAAATAAAAATAAATAAAAATAATTTTGTCATTCCTGAATGTGCCTCTAAGTGATATGTTGTTCTTTTCTTCAAAGGTCAGGATACCTGAGGCATAACAACATGCAGTAAAATTCACTGTTTCTAGGTTTAGTGTTCCATACATTTTGACAAACCCAAGGATGTACCCACCACCATGATTAAGATGTAGAAGATTTTTCATCACCCCCAAAACGTTCCCTGTGTCCCTTTGGGGAGAATTTCCTCCCCCAATACCTAGATTTGGGGAACTGCTAATTTGTTTTCTGACTCCATGACTTTGCCTTTTCTGGAATGTCATATAAATGGGGTCACACAGTACATAGCCTTGAGTCTGGCTCTTTGATTCAGCACCACGCCTGTGAAATTCACTCTTGTTGTTATATGTGCGTCAGTATGCCTTTCCCTTTTATTGCTGAGGAGTATTCCAGTGTATTAGTGTGTTTATCCATTCAACATTCATCATTTATTTTCCGTTCTGGCAATTATGAATAAAGCTACACTAATATTTGTGTACAGGTTTTCATCTGGACATGCGTTTTAATTTATTTCTCTTGGGTAAATGCTTGGGGTGAGATTGCTGGATCATATGGCAAATATATGTTTAATGTTATAAGAAAGGACTAAACCATTTCCTAAAGGAGCTGTACTCATTTTGCCTTCTTACCAGCAATGTGTCAGACTTCTAATTGTTCAGGATCCTTACCAACACTTTCTACTGTCTTGATTTTTTTATTTTAACCATTCTAATAGGTGTGTAGTGGCAGCTCATTGCATCTTAATTTGCATATTCTAGTGACTAATGATGTTGAACATCTTTTCATGCACTTTTTTGTAATTCATATCTCTTCTCTTGAAAAGTTTCTGTTGGGATCTTTAGCTTGATGACAGCTGCCAACACCCTGTTTCTTAATAAGATTACATTCACAGGTATTGGGAGTTAGAACCTCTACATAGCTTTTGAAGGACTACAATTCAGCCCGTAAGTAGTGAAATCCTCTTTCTCATTACTAATCTTGCCATTTTTTGGCCTTTTCTCTTGATCACTTAGTTATGTTGGCTGGCAGTTTTCAACTGCATGCATATTTTTAAAAGAAGCATTTTTCAGCTTTGTTAATTCTATTTTTTTTTGTTCCTATTCCAGTGTATCTGCTCTTTATTAATTCATCCCTTCTATTTTTAAAAAGATTATTCTTTGGTTTATTCCAATTTCTTTTTTTTTTTTGAGACGGAGTTTCACTTTTGTTACCCAGGCTGGAGTGCAATGGCGCGATCTCCGCTCACTGCAACCTCCGCCTCCTGGGTTCAGGCAATTCTCCTGCCTCAGCCTCCTGAGTAGCTGGGGTTACAGGCACGCTCCACCATGCCCAGCTGATTTTTTCGTATTTTTAGTAGAGACGGGGTTTCACCATGTTGATCAGGATGGTCTCGAACTGTTGACCTCATGATCCACCCGCCTCGGCCTCCCAAAGTGCTGGGATTACAGGCGTGAGCCACCGCCCCCGGCCTATTCTAATTTCTTAATTTGGATGTTTACCTTGCTGCTATTCAGACATTATTCTTTCCTAATATGTTAGCATACATGCCATATATTTTCCTCTAACCATCTCAAAACACTTTATTCCTTCAATTTAAACATGAAATACTATCTTTATCAATCAGCATTCAGTATTTCCTCATTTCTGTTATGATTTCTTCTTTGACCCTGAAGTTACTTAGGAGTGTATCTTTAAATTTCCGAACACAGGATTTTTTTTTTTTTTTTTTTTTGGTCCTCTTTTTGTTATTGATTTCTTAAATTCTTTGGAGTCAAAGTATGTAAACTGTAAGAAGCTGGTTGAAAATGGCCACCACACCTGGCCATTTTTGTTTTCAAAATTTCAGTGTCTTTATGTTTTAGTGTGTGACTCTAGAGAACAGAATAAATAAGATTTTCAGATCTAGTCTAGCCATATTTGCCCTTTCACAGAAGAGTTTTGTCAATAATTGCTATATTCTTGTAATAGAAGTTTAGTCCATTTACATTTATAGTGGTTACTGATAATTTCTACCATATTATTGTTTCTTCCCCTTCCTTTTTGCTTTTTTGTTGTTGTTGTTTGTTTAAATCATTTTTATTCCAGCTTTCCTTCTATTAGTTTGAAGGTTACACACTCTATTTCTATTATTTCAGTGGTTATTTAACTTAAAAAGTAAATTTAGTATTTTTACTTATCTCATGAATGGAAAGCCCTTAGCAAGTTTCATCCATATTTGCACCCCACTCCAACCTTTATGCTTAAATCTATTTCGGTTTTGTTTCTTAACTCCCCGTGTTACTCATTATTATTATCACTTTGTTCTCTGTCTAGATTTACTCATGTGTTGGTCTTTTCCTGCCGTCACCTTTCCTTCTTACATCTCAGGGCTTCCTTCTGGAATCATTCTTTCTCCTGAAATACACCCCAGTCTAGAAATTTCTTTACTGAGGATCCAGGTAGTAGAGTCAGCTAACTTTTGTTTGTTGAAAACATCTTTATCCTCATTCTTGAAAGATGGCTTTGCTGTGTGTATTCATCTAAATTGAGAGCTATTTTCTATTATCCAAGGCTGTTCACTATGAAAAAAGTCCTTAAAACATCCAGAATGAAAAAGAGTTTGTACCTTTCTTCATAAAACATGCAGACACATGAGAGACTCATGGAAAATTGTCTCCTAATAACTTCAAAATGAAAAGTTTTTTAAAAATCTAAAGAAAACCAATGGAAGTCTTATGAAAGATGCTTCTATATCTGTGTTAAAAATGAGAAACTGAATTACAGAAAAGCTAAGAGACTTGGCCACATCCTACAATTGGTGAGAAGAATCCAAATGAAAACATGCAAGTGGCCTAAAGCCCCAGCCTCATTCCTGGACTTTCTGCCCACAGAGGCTCATCACCAAATTGTCTGTGCCTCCACATCACACAAATCCCTGGACCAGGGAGGGCCTCCCTGTTGCAGGGTCCCCAGTTCTATTGAACAGATGATCTAACCTAAGTCTCTCCTGTTGTTTTATCTGTTATCCTGTGTTCAGAGCATAGAAACACTCTTCCTTGCAGTGTGCCTTCTGGGCTTCAAATTCTTCCAACCGTGTGTCTGAAAAAAACCTCTAAAGACTTTTGCCAAAAAGGAAACTCTGAAAATGATCAAGTGAAAGAAGGAACAAGGAGTAAAATGAGACATCCTTGATCATCCCGATTCTCAAAAGGCCAAGCAAAGGGTCAAAAGGGCCCAGGTCACTCCCTCTGAAAAGGTGAATTACACCCGCTTTACCCAGGCCTGCTGTGGATAAATACTCCACTGCCTTCTGTGGTGACATCCTTGAAAGAGGAACCTTGGAACTGGAAAACGGGGCTCAAGCTTATGTGGCTGTCCTTCAGCAGCAAAGGCCTAGTGAAATCCCTTGTCTAGGACCATGCTTCTCAAATGTCAGTGAGCGTGGGAATGCACATCTCTGGGCACCCCTCCCAGTGTCTCTGATTCAGCTGGCCGAGGGGGGCCTGAGAGTCTGCATTTCTAGGAAGTTCCTAAATAATACTACTGAGGAGTACGGGATCACATTGGGGGCATGAGTTCTTGAAGTAGCGTAGATGAGGGCCTGATCACACTTACCTTCACAAGTTCAGATTCTGATACTTGCCAGGTGCTTGGTGAATGTTTGGTGAGTGCTTGAGTTGGGAGCTACTTTATTTTACTTCCTGTAATCTCAGTTTCCTCATCTGGATAAGAGTCCACCATTTAAAGGAAGTATTAAGAGAAGAGGCTGAGTATATCTAGCACTCAGGCCAAGGAGTGTGCCTGGAGGACAGGGGACAGGTGGCCTCTTTCCAGCATGCTGTTAGATTTTATCACTGCCTTTCAGGCCTGCCTAGCCCTGAACGAAAGGAGAACTAAGAAATGAAAGAGAAGTGAAGAAGAAACAGGAGGGCAACTGGAAGTGGTGAGTCACCAACACTCGCAACCTTAAAGCGGAAAAAGAGAAGCGAGCCTGGAAGCTGAGCGGAGGTCACAGTGACAGAGCCCAGGCAGAGCTGCAGAGTCCGGTCAAGCCTGGGGAGGAGGGAAGGACAGGAAGTTAAGGCCCAGGTTTCACAGGCAGGAGAGAAAGCTGAGGCTGGTCAGCTCCAAGCTAGAGCCCCACTGCCCAGTCAGATGGAAGCGCCCAGCCTGGCTCTCCTTTTCCATTCTGCAGCTGGCAGCTCCCTTGCCAACGGGTTCTTCCCAGCTTCCAGCTGCTCCCGGACACTGTCTCCTGGGGAAACAGCTGCTGCTTCCCCTTCCTGAATGGAACTGCTCATGCCTTCCACCAGCCTGCCACTGGTCCAGTCCTGTGCAGAGACACATGCACCCACACATGCGAGCATCCATAGCTGCCTGCAATCATGGAGTTTCTCTCTTCCTTCTTTCTCCCTCCAACCACCCTCACCCCAAGCAATGGCCCCAGCTGGTTAGCCACCAGCCTCTGCCAGCCTCTCTCCTATCCCTAGTACCCTACTTTTAAAACCTAAGACTTTGTGTTTCACAAGGCTGTCCCTAGGATGAGGACCCAGGTTGACCCTAACTAGCATGCATGCCCTGTCCCCATAATGGTGGGTGGAAGGTGGGGGAGGGGATGGCAACTCTGTGGACTGCAGTTGATTTGCTGCTCCTTAGAGGACCCAAAACTTTTTCTTAAAGGGAAAAAAATGCCAAAAGGCACCAACTCCTGATTGGCTATCAGCTGGACTCTGGAATGCCTCCATTACCGTATATGCTCACATATAAGATGCTGCAACAAAAGAAAAGTATCCTATTTTCCAAGCCATGGTGGAGTAAAAATAGCAAAATAGCACATTTATTTCCCCATGAAGGTCCCGTCTCCCCCGTCGCCACCCCCATAGGCATGACGATTGCCCTGGAAATCCTGGTTTTGCAGGGCCCCCATCTTGGCTGGAAAATAAAACTGAAATACATAAATGACAAGAAGGAGGACTTCTCTAATGATTTTCCTTGTGGCTCATCATTTAAACACACATTACTATTTTCCCAGGGCTTCTCATAGGCAAGGATATACGGTATTTCACGTGAGGAATATGCTGTTCACAATCTCCCACCTTTCTGGATAGGGGAAAGGTTTAGAATGATCTTATAGCTGATCGATTCTCGGATGCCTGGAGCACTCCTCCTCCACAAGCTCCCTGCCCCCAACCAGAAACCTTCCTGCATCCTCTCTGCGTTTTCAGCCAACCTCACATTCTTCCACCCCCACCCCTGACCAGGAGAGCCAAAGAGAAGAGCAAGGAAAGGGGGCAGGGAAGGAAGGACGTTTGCAAGTGTCTGAATGCGTGCTCTAGTTACATTCCAAAGGCAAAGTAAAATAGAAAACATTGAAGTTAGGTCACCATTGTTTTGTATTATCCATGCCTCACAAACCTTTATTTATGCAGATAGCAACCAGAGACTGTCATCATGTGCCCTGTTCGTTTTGCAGCAGGCAGCTCTAAGAATCAGAGAGGTCGAGTGACCTGACTAAGGTCACACAGCCAGTTCCTAGCAGCTCCAGGACTAGAACTCAGGTCTTCTAAGGTTTGGGCCAGAGTTCTTTCCACACACACCCCATACTTGTTTTTACTCACATACAAAAGTACTTGTTGGTTGCCTCTGCCTTCAGTCAGCCTTATGGGCTCACCCAGTGCATAGGATGACAGCCTGGGGACATTTGATGGTTGGGCTGTCCTTCACGACAGGAAAAAGGAACTCTAATTGCTTTGGTCTAGGTGCAGACTGAGCCACGTGCAGGCCTCTTTGAGGACGTGGGCGGCAGAAGTCTCACAATGACACTTGGTTGCACAAACCCAGAGCAATTGAGGGGAACTGAAATTTGATCTTTTTCTTTCTTTTTTTTTTTTTTTTCTCTCCATCAGTGTATGAAAGAGCCAGTGAAAACCCCAGCCAGACCATACTGAATCATTGAGAAACATAGAAGAGGGAGGCGCCCATCCCTTCTTGGTGATGGGGGAGCTGGAGGGCAATGACTTCATCAGCTATTCTTGCTGTCACAGTCCCAGTGTCGCGAGGCGTTCCCTGTTCATCTCTGTGCATCTACCGTTATGTGAATGGTTGTATGCATGAATATGAACAGGGGGTTTCAGCCTGTTTCTGTGTGTGCATGTGTGTGTGATGTGTGTGTGTGTGTGTGTTCTTTCAAACACACTCACTTCCTCTTCTGCTGCTCACTGCTGCAATGCTCCAAGAACCCAGCACCAGGTTTCCATTAGTGAAGCACATTTTTGTGCTATGGATGTTGAACCAGGAGGGAAAGAAAGCAGAATCTTGTCCGTGATGGATGGGTTTTCTAGAGAACTTCCCAGGGTGGTCCTTAAGGGGGCCGGCACGGAGGCATGCCGGGCGCACAGCCTCAAAACATTCCCTTGTTTGGGTCTGACATGTGTGCTGGGGGTCTGTCTGCTCTGCTGCTGGGCCCTGCGACTCCATTCATCCCTGGGCCCTCCTTTCTGCCTCGATCCTTCCCTTCCCCCAGCATCCCTCACTTCCAGTTTACCCGAGTTCAAAAATCCTTTTTTTTCTCTTTCTAGAATAAAAAGTAGTTTGTTCTGTGTGCTTCCTTTTGGCTGTGTCTATGGCTGCCCCTAAGAGGTAAGGGAAAGTGAGAGGACCAGGGCTGATGCCGTGTCCCCAGTTACACCTGCATGTGAACCATCTCTGTGTATCTCTTCAGAATGCTGAGGTTTTCACAGACTTTATAAGCATGATTTTCCAGGATCATCACCCTGTGGCTGAATACAGACAGAAGGAGAGATGAAGTGGATGAGCCGAAAGCTCATTTCTGGATTCCTGATATCTCACACAGTGCCTCGAACACAATTAGCATGTGTTGGATAAATGATTAATAAAAATAACTATAGGATTCTATAGAAACTGAGTTTATAAATCCTTTTCCCTCTGCTCGGTTAGCCCCATTGTTTTGAAGGAGGAAATAAGCCTCCAGGAGCTTGAGTGACTTGTCACGTGACCATTAAGAGGCAGAACGGGGAAGCAAATCCCGTCCACAGACTTGAGCCTCCCCCAAAATGTTTCTGTGTCATCACAATGTTAGGGAAGCCTGGAACCACTCTCCGAAGAAGGGTCACTGCCCTCAAGGTGCTTTCAACCCAGCTGGGAAGACAGAAGCTGCAGAGGAAATAATACAGAACAATTCAGGGAATTATCATACAGATATGCTTTGGAGACTCCAAAGGCCCCTGGAAGACAGGAATGCATTGGGGGCCATTATCCTAGTTCAGTGAGGAGAAAACGGAAGGGCCATGAAGAAATGGAGCAGTTCACCCAAGGTCAAATCACTGAGAACAAAGGCAAGTTAATCAAAGCCTTAATCCAGTTGAAGAGTTTTCAGAAAGCTTTTGGGAATAGGTGGGTGGCAGACTAGAGGCCCGGACCGCCCAGGAATGGCATAGCACCCAATCCCCCACCCACAGTCTTTTCTTCAGCATAGGAAAGTCCTTTCCATCACTGGAACAGCATATCCCAAAGTCGTGTGATATACTGTTAACTCAAAACGTTTGATGAGGCTGGCACGCCTGTAATCCCAACACTTCGGGAGGCTGAGGCGGGAGGATTGCTTGAGTTCAGTTCAAGACCAGCTTGAGCAGCATAGTGGGTCCTTGTTTCTACAAAAAAAATTTTTTTTAATTAGCCAGGTGTGGTGATGCATGCCTATGGCCCCAGCTCAGAAGGCTGAGGCAGGTGGATGGCTTGAGAACGGGAGATTGAAGCTGCAGTGAGCTACTCCAGCCTGGGTGACAGTGAGACCCTATCTCAAAAAAAAGAAAAGAAGCTATGAGAGAAAGCAAGTTTAGAAATACCTCATTCTGTCCAAGTCTTAGGAATGCACATATTAAGGGCTCTGAGAAATCCTACAGACGTAAACGAAAAAAAACCCCAAATAGGAAACTCCTCCCACCACCAGAAAAAATAGGGGAAAAGCTTTATCTAACTCAATGTTATTTTTCCAGGTCACTCTTTTTGCCCCATCCTAAGAAACACCAATTAACAGCATCAGGAACCAGATACCCTGAGGAACACACTTTGGGAAACAGGGTTTTGGTAGTTAGCGAGGTTCCTGGCCCTGCGGATGGCATGCAAATATTGCATGCCTTCAGCTAAGTAGGAGGTGACTGCTTTGGAGAGAGGATGGAATGAGATGGCCTCTTAAGCCTCCTCTTACTTGGGTTTCCCTGTCTGACCAGTAGAGCCAACATCTCCTCTCCTACCCTGTCCCTAGGATAAGCTGGAGTACTGTCCTCTCTGAGGCATCTGCTAGCATATAAGAAGGAATCTTTCATCTGGATGGTTTCTAGGGACCATCCTACAAGCTGGCTCTCTAAGGATCGTCCAGCTCTTATATCCTCTAGCTGATACATAAAAATGAATACATATTTTCTTCTCCTTCCAGAAGGAGTCTCAGTGCCCACAGCCCACCACACATATGCACACACACATGCCTACCGAACACACTGCACACCTTCCCCAGAATGTTGCCAGAGATTCCATCTCATTCACTCTTGATATGTCCAGTATCTAGTATGGAGCTTGGTATATTAAAAGTAGGTGCATAGGAAGTACAAGCTAGGCTGAGCCTGGTGGTTCATGCCTTTAGGAGGTCAAGGCAGGAAGATTGCTTAAGTTAAAGACCAGCCTGGACAAGATGGTGAGACCCTGTCTCTACAAAAAAAAAATTTTTTTAATTAGCTGGGCATGACAGCTCCTGCCTGTGGCCCTAGCTACTTGGAGGCTGAGCTGGGAGGATTCTTTGAGCCCAAGAAGTCAAGGAGGCAGTGAGCTAGGATGGTGCCACTGCACTCCAGCCTGCGCCACAAAGGGAGACCCTGTCTATAATTATAAAGAAATAACTTAAACGTCTGAACTAAATTGAATACACAGTGCCTGTGGGTTGTTATAACACTTTTTTTCTTTCTTCGCCCAACCAACCCCCTTGAAGAGACTGTCTAGTCTCCCAGAGTGCTGTGTTTTGGAAGGGTTGAGGTCCTAGTGTAAGAGTCAGCTGTGCTAAGCACAGTTCACTGGAGCAAAAAAATTAGCCCGGTGTGGTGGTGTGGGCTCCTACTGCTTTTTTTCTCCCCACCCTCCACCCTGCTCCCACCCTTTGACTCCTACAGCCCGTGATGAACCCCCCTTTAAAATCTGTTTCCTCAACTTGCTGCAGGTGGATCTGGCAGCATCACTCTCCCCTTCCTCCTATTCTCTCACCTTTTCTTTTCTCGTCTTCATCCTTTCCTTTCCTCTCTCCTTTCACTCTGTTCCTTGTCTTCTCCTTGCTTCTCTCTTCTCTTTTTCCCCTTTTCTCTCCAACTAGAGGGGAAAATGAGAAGCCTCAGCAGCTGGGCCCTCGGCCAGTGCATTCCCTCCAGCTGCCTGATGCAGGATGATCTAAATAAGAAATGTGGGAGTCGGGGGCCGTGGGGTAGAGTCTTCCAGGGATTCCCTTCACTAGCCTCCTGGGTTACAAAGCACACCTGGATAATCTCTGCCTTTGGCCTGGGCGGCCCCACTGGCCAGTTTGGGCAGCACCCTCCGCCATCCACAGCTACTGCCTCTGCTGCCCTGAGGAAGATGCATGTTTGCATGTCACCTCCCAGTTACAGGCTTGGAGACTTCCTTGACTCTCTTTTCGGGAGAGCTGATTCTGCTCCATGTCCCTAAAATGGTTTGGTTGCCGCAAAAGCCCCTGGCATGGCTGGGAACGTTCAGACGTGTGTTAGAAGTGAAGTCGAGAGAAGATGGAGGGCTTACTTTCTGCATCGATCCGAAGCTCCTCAGGGGAGACCCCAGAAAAGAAAGAGCTCAAAGCCCTGCCAGTGGGTGGGAGTGAATACTAAGGAGGAGGCTGGGAGGCCCAGGGAAAAGGTCATGACCTACTAAATACACAGGCAAAAGGGGCCCCACAGCCTAGATCCCCAGGTGAAAGAGCAGGAAACGGCAATGTCTCCGGGTCCTGACATGTGGTTGTAATGATCACAGACCCCTTAGGCTCAAAGGGACCTCAGAGGTCATCTCCATCCTCCTGCTTCCTGGTGGGGCTGGGTCTAAATTAGTCAAGATGTGCAGGCAAGCTCTGTTCTTAAAGGTCCCTGGAGACGGAAAACCGGGCTCCTTTTCACTGCATATTAGGCTCAGGATCCTGATGTTGACTTTTTCCAGACCATCCAGAAAGGTCACAGTTTACAAAGGCTACATCCAAAATAGCCCTGTGACTTGGCTGGCTGGACTCCTGGGTCTTTGGTCAATAGTGCATTGTCATCGCAAGTTTCCTACGCAAGAGTTCTTGCGGTCCAGCTCAATTCCTCTGGCTGCTGTTTAGGGTCTGTGTTCATCTACGTCACGTATGCAAAGTGCTTAGCACGGTGCTTGGCACAGAGTGAGCACTATGTGTTAGGTATTAATTACCGTAATTGCTGCTATGCTTCCAGCTTTCAGTGGAGACGGAAATCAGTTATTCATCAATGTCCTTCGTGAGAGTATCCATTGCCTATAAAGCTGTCCTAAAGGCAGAGAAGGGATTTGGGAATCATGCATAGCTAAGGTGTCTCCCTGACCTCCCTCCCCAGACCGGTTATGCCCCCTTCATGCTGTGTGTTCCCAGAACCACATTAGCTGACCTTTTTGAAGGGGCAGTAGTATGGTAGTCATGGCTAGGGGCTCTGAATAGGGAAGACATATAATGTATTATCCAACCCAGGATGCTTTTGCAAGTGACAATGGCTACTGCTAATGATATATGGCAACAGGCATAACCCAGAATTTTTGCAGGCAAAGTGGGACACCCATCACCCTAGCTCAGGGTTTCAATGAAGCCTCTACACTGTGTTCCTTGGCAGGTCCTGAGCAGTGTAGTTTATGTCTTGAGCTCAGGATTTTCTTTTCTTTTTGAGATGGGGTCTAGCTGTGTCATCCATGCTGTAGTGCAGTGATGTGATCACAGCTCACTGCAGCCTTAACTTCCCTGGGCTCAGGCGACCCTCCCACCTCAGCCTCCTAAATAGCTGGAACTACGGCCCCACACCACCACACCAGGCTAATTTTTTTTGTATTTTCTAGAGGCAAGGTTTTGCTGTGCTGCTCAGGCTGGTCTCAAACTCCTACACTCAAGTGATCCTCCTGCCTCAGCCTCCCAAAGTGCTGGGATGAAGGCAGGAGCTCTGCCACTGAGTTCAGGTTTCCTTCTCTTTTTTTGAGATGGAGTCTTGCTCTGTCACCCAAGCTAAGTGCAGTGGCATGATCTCAGCTCACTGCAACCTTCACCTCTTGGGTTCAAGTGATTCTCCTGCCTCAACCTCCTGAGTAGCTGGGATTACAGGTGTGTGCATCACACCTGACTAATTTGTGTGTGTGTGTGTGTGTGTGTGTGTGTGTGTGTGTGTTTTGTTTGTTTTTTGTTTTTTCTGAGACAGAGTCTTGCTGTTTCGCTAGGCACCATGCTGGAGTTCAGTGGTGCAATCTAGGCTCACCGAAACCTCCGCCTCCTGGCTTCAAGCAATTCTCTCCGGCCTCAGCCTCCCGAGTAGCTGGGATTACAGGCACGTGTGACCACGCCCAGCTAATTTTTGCGTTTTAGTAGAAACAAGGTTTCACTGTGTTGGCCCGGATGGTCTCCATCTCTTGACCTTGTGATCCGCCAGTCTCGGCCTCCCAAAATGCTGGGATTACAAGCTTGAGCCACCGCACCCGGCCTGTATTTTTTTTTTTTTTTTTTAGTAGAGATGGGGTTTCACCATGCTGGTCAGACTGGTCTCAAACTCCTGACCTCGTGATCCACACCCCCCCCTCCCGCCCTCCCAAAGTGCTGGGATTACAGGCGTGAGCCACCGCACCAGGCCAAGCTCAGGTTTTTTATTGGTAAAATCTACCAAGGTACAATTTCTACCTCCTAGGACGGAGGATCTCGGCCTTTGAAGTACGGGAGAGTTCTTTAGGATGTTTATCAAAAAGGAAGGTGCTCAACTCCACTCCTGGAAACTGGTCCAATGGGTTGGGGTGACCTAAGAGCCTGCATTTGGACAATCACCTCGAGAAATTCTGGGAGGGGAGTCTGCAGGTCAGCCTTTCAGAAACATTGCCTTTGGGTCGCGGTAGAGACCCTGAGATAACTTGAGCAGACACCTGGAACAGCGCCGGCCGCATTTCTGGAGTAGAGAGATGCGGTGTCTTGCCCACATTCACCCAAATCTGGCAGTAGAGCTGATCCCGGCCCAGCTGTGACAATTTGCGGTTAGGCAGATGACGGACAGCTCCAGGTCCAGGCCAGGCACTGCCGAACGTTCTATTCCTGCTGCTCACCTTCCCAGCCAAGCTCCATCGGAAGGAACGGTGTAGGGTGGAGCGCAGGTTTGCTGAGAAATCTGAGAGATCTGACCGTTAAATGGGTTTCGTCCTGAAATGACTTTGAGTGAAAACCGAAAGCAAACCTTTAAACCACCGCTTCCCCCCTGCTTCCTTCCCTCGAGTGCTGAGTGCAGCTAAGCCACTCCTGTTTTTAGGGCTTGCTCTGGCCTCGCCCTTCCCAGCCCAAGCCCTGAACCCCACTGATGGTCCTGCCTGAGCCCCACCCTTGGCACCGCCTCAAGGACTCTGTTCCTCCCCTCTCCCACTGCCCAGGCGGAAGTCAAAACTATGGGTACCGCGGAGGAGCAGAGCAGACACCCCAACCTTCTTATCCACCCTGACTCTTATTCATAACCTCACTCCAGTTATTAAATAAGAACCAGTTCTTTCCCTTTAAACACTTAAAAGGAAATGTTTAAAAGACTCACCCCTGTAATCCTGGCACTCTAGGAGCCCGCGGTGAGCGGATCACCTGACTGAGGTCAGGAGTTCGAGACCAGCCTGGCCAACGTGGCAAAACCCCGTCTCTACCAAAAATACAAAAAATTAGCCAGGCGGGTGGCAGGCACCTGTAATCCCGGCTATTTGGGAGGCTGAGGCAGAAGAATTACTTGAACCTGGGAGAAGGAGTCTGCAGTGAGCCGAGATCCTGCCATTGCCCTCCAGCCTGGGTGACAGAGCGAGACTCCATCGCAAAAATAATAATAATAATAAAATAAATAAATAAATAAATAAATAATTATTGCTGGGCACGAGCTGCACTTGTAATCCCAGCACTTTGGGAGGCCGGGGGGTGGGGTGGATCACAAGGTCAGGAGTTCGAGACCAGCCTGACCAACACGGTGAAACCCCGTCTCTACTAAAAATACAAAAATTAGCTGGGTGTGGTGGCACACGCCTGTAATCCCAGCTACTCAGGAGGCTCAGGCAGGAGAATCGCTTGAACCTGGGAGGCAGAGGTTGCAGTGAGCCGAGATTGTGCCGCTGCACTCCAGCCTGGGCAACAGAAGGAGACTCTCAAACAAAAAAGAGGGAGTCTCAAAAAAAAAGTATCAAAGACATATGTAATGGCCAAAGCCTCCGAGCTGCATATTAAGCATAACACAATACTGAGTGGGCACCATTTAAATCAAAAACACAAAATTACAATATTTAAAAATATATGTATTACTGTGAAAGCAAGTTAGATGCTCACTGCAAAAACTCAAACACCACAGAAGTATAAGACATAGTTTCGAGAATCTCATCCTCCAAAAGCCACCTCTTTTAATAGTGCAGCATTTTAAAAAATACTATATTGTAGTGAATCTGTGCAGCAGGATTCCTATTGAATGCACACTGTTATATGAAGCTCAGAGAGGTTACCTTGCCCAACATCACTAGGATGGGAAGTGGCAGTGCCGCTTGGTGGTATCGTGAGAGGGAGAGCGAAAAATACCTGCTACTACGGAAAGAGACACGTGGGAGCCAACACACTGAGAACTGGGGGCATTGCCCAGTCTGTTCACAATTGTCTAGGAGATAGGAATGGCCTCAGCAGCTGCACCCATTAGCCAGGAGCCCAGCCTGATGGATGCAATTAAATATTGAAAGCTGAAATGCAATTTAGGAATTGCTGAGTCGCACACCTCTTAATTTTCTGGATATGAAAACTGAGACCCAGAAATGCAATGCCAAAGAGGCCAGTGATCTTCAAACACTTCCCAAGAAATACACCAGCCTGGGCAATTTCAAGGCATCCCTTTCCTGACCTCAGCTTCCATGGTGCTCATTTCTGTCTGGATCTGCCTGCCATCCCGCCTCACAATTGTTCTCCTCCTACTTTACAGAAAAAATGCACCTCTCACTCATCCTGCCTCTTAACTACATCCCAGGTATAAACAGTCTGGGGCTTCAAACAAAGGAATAAGCAAAACCTTGGCATCAGTAAGGAAAGAGCAGCCTTCTTTACTTAAGGCTCTTCTTGCCTTACACATACTTATTCTAAGGTTGAATCTCCATGGTGGAAATGGGAGTGGTGTGTCTGCCATGGGATACACTGAATTCAGACATAGTTTATAGCAGGGGCAAGAATGCTAATAATTTCTATTGAACCACATTACTTATTTCCGCCTACAAAAGTCAAAAGATGCCTTGCCCCAAGGAGAGAACTGTGAGAACACAGCAAGCAGCTATCAGTGTGAACTCTCAGGTTGTCACCTTATTTCATGCAGGAGGTAAGCACATGGCAAGTCCACGCCTTTCCTATCAATCTATCTGAAAATCAGAATTCAGAAAAGAGACAGTTATCCCTGGGACATGCGTGAATTCTTCTTGGCCTGGCTCATGCTCCATCATTTCTCGATGATTTCGGCTCCCAGCCCACTGACTCTCTCCAGTCCTGTCTTGTATGTCTTGGAGATTTTAAAACACAGTAAGCACGCTTCTTGGAACACCTCATTTCCCCTGCCACACCATATCCACCTGCCCCACTGTTTTACACTAGACTTCGTTATTACCAATAATTTCAATCCCACCATAACCTCAGTTCCTACCACCTCCTGCCTTTCCAGCTTACCCCCCTAGAACCTCAATTCCATTTAGCCGTGGACCCCACCAGATCCTGCCATCTGCTGATGTTATCTTCACTGGCCTCACTCCTGCTCCCCTTCTTAACCACCTTCAATTTCATGGCCATTCATTGTGGTCAGCCCCTTGTACACGTCTTCAATTCCTTACCTTTTTGCTTTACTGTAGCAAGATATGAGCTGAGGAGCATAAGGCAACTGGCAGGGGTATTGAGACCACCATAGTGTGTGAGTGTTGCCAGGTGCTCCTTAGAAATGCTGGGGGTCTCTACAGGCTACAGGGCGTAGGGGATGCCAGTTGATATTACTGGGACATGAAAACAAAGCATGCTCCTTGAAGGCTGAAGAACTTGTGGAGTCTTGGGTTACATGAGGATTTACGAGGACCCTAAACTATCCCTGGGGGAGACCCAGCAACTGTGCTTGGTGGTTCACCTGAAGTCAGTCCTTTGCAGTTCAGCCCACCTAGAAACCGACCACCATCACTCATCCTTTCTCGGGGCACAGCTCCAAGCGATACTGACTCACTTCTCAGTGTACATCTTGTACTGACACTTTCCAAGAGAAAGTGTCCAATGAAGTCACTGTGTCACTGTCTCATAGGGAAGACCCCTAGGGAACAGAGTGTTTTGCCCAGCCACCTCAGTGGAGCCAGACTTCTGGCTTGGGTGGCAATCCCTCGGCCAGCCTTCTGCAACCTGAGCGGCAGAACTCATAGCACAGGACATGACCACTGGCTGTGGAAGGCGCTGCCTGTGGCAAACATGAGTTGTGGTCTCACTGGCTCACACTCAATTCTGAGAACCAGTTCTTCATTTCATCTTTCACCAATCCAGGAACTCTGTGCATTCACCTTCAAGGGGAATTTCGCTGGCAGTCCCCAGGCTCAGAGACTGACTCGTGAGGTCTCGATCAGACACAAATAAGGTCCACTTGCCTCCCCACACTGTGGTTTCACGTGTAAACCCTGTGAGGAGAGTTTGCTGGGAAACTTCACGTTCTGTTTCCAGCTCTGAGCTCTACTGTGTAGAGAGCAGATGGATGCAGGTTCAAATTCTGGTTTTATCTCTTACCAACTGTGAGACCCTGGGTAGTTTATTTAAGCTACCTGAACCTCCATCTTCTCACCTATATGGGGAGAATGATGTTTACCTCTCGAATTTTAGTGATCTTTTTTTTTTTTTTTTGAGACGGAGTCTCGCTCTGTCACCAGGCTGGAGTGCAGTGGCGCGATCTCGGCTCACTGCAACCTCCGCCTCCCGGGTTCATGCAATTCTCCTGCCTCAGCCTCCCAAATAACTGGGACTACAGGTGTACGCCACCACACCCAGCTAATTTTTTGTATTTTTAGTAGAGATGGGTTTCATTATGTTGGCCAGGATGGTCTCGACCTCTTGACCTCATGATTCGCCTGCCTCGGCCATCCAAAGTGCTGAGATTATAGGCTTGAGCCACCGCGCCCGCCCGGCCTTAGAGAGGTTTTAATGATTTGCACTTGGCACCCTGCCTGGCAAGTTAATACCAACACCTGTCTGTTGACCCCAACCCCCTCTGCATTATTCGTATGCAGAGACACAAAGGAATTCACAGAAAACATTCCAAGCTAAGAACCTTGAGAACCTCTATTGCTGCTTGTCGTAGAGAGAAGATCTGGGTTCGAGTCTCAGCATTGCACTCAGTGGTGCCGATGCTTGCTGGTATCACTCTGATTCTTCAGCCCTCTGTGTTCCTCTCTGTAATATTGGAGATGGAGTAATATTGAAGGGGGAGTTCCATATTCATGCAGTCTAGCATCCCAGATTTCAAGGGATCTGATTAACCCAACGCTCTTTTTTTAAGGTTGAGAAGACTGGTTATGTAACACCCAGAGTGGAAACAGGAAGTGAGAGGGGCCGCGTGTAGGAAATGCAAATGATGACAGTGGACCAGAAGTAAGGGAGAGTGCCCCTGAGTGGGGTTCAAGGAATGAAGCACTGCTGCCTCTCTACCCCTGCGGGCTACTGTGCGTCAGCCTTCCTCCATCCCACACCTGCCAACACGGACCTGCCCGTGAGAGAGGTTCCAGGCCTCTCTCCCAACCTGACCCCACAGCCGATGCAGAATGGCCTTCACGCCAGGGACGCGTGACCATAAAGAGGTCAAGTCAGAAACTTCTAAGACCCAAATTCGAGACCTGTTCTGCCATCGTAGGTGTGACCCTAAACAGCTCAGCTCCAGTTTCCTCATCTGTAAAACAGAGATGGCAAAGCCTCCCCTGCCCTGCACCGGGCTAGTGTGCAGAGGAAGTGGGCTAAGATGGAAGATCTCCCCTTGTGAACTTCCATGCCCTACACAAAGGTTACCGGTCCTTGATGACATTGTCTCCCCAGTTTGTTTCTGAGCTTTTTCAAGACAGGGGGCTGACATTTTACGTGTCTCATGACTCATTAGCTTCTACTCAGTGACCGCTCATTGTGTTCCAGGCATTGGGCTCTGCTTCTTACATATTATTTTCTCATTTAATTTTCGCTTACAACATTCTTGGGCAGTTATACCCATTTTCTAGATGAGGAACTAAAATCAGAAGTTTTATCCCTTGCCCAGACGTGAGTAGTTAGTAATTGACTCAACCAGGACTTTTTGTAAGTTGATTTTGATAATCGTATTCGTTCAAAATTCATGTTACAAAAGTTGATGCAATCAAAAATCTCTCTCTCATACCTGTCCCCCAGAACAGCCACCTTACCTCAAGGCTGCCAGGATACATCAGACATAATGCTCCAAAAATTATTCTTTGCATATACATTCTTTCTTTTTCTTCTTTTTTTTGAGATGGAGTTTCACTCTTGTTACCCAGGCTGGAGTGCAATGGCGCGATCTCGGCTCACCGCAACCTCCGCCTCCTGGGTTCAGGCAATTCTCCTGCCTCAGCCTCCTGAGTAGCTGGGATTACAGGCATGTGCCACCATGCCCAGCTAATTTTTTATATTTTTAGTAGAGACGGGGTTTCACCATGTTGACCAGGATGGTCTCGATGTGTTGACCTCGTGATCCACCCGCCTCGGCCTCCCAAAGTGCTGGGATCTTTTTCTTTTTTTAGAGAAGGGGTCTCGCTCTGTCACAATCATAGCACACTGCAGCCTCAAGCTCCTGGACTCAAGTGATCCTCCCACCTCAGCCTCCCAAGCTGCCTGGACTAAGGCACACACCACCTCGCCCAGATCCGCGTATACATTCTAATATGTATAAATATTTTTTGTATACTCTTTTATCCCAAATGGTAACATGATATTGTTTTGCACTTTGCTTTTATACTTAATAAATTATTTGAAGACTGTTTCCCTCTCTATCTCTACACGTGCAAGACTGAAATGGGATTTTTAAAGTCCTGTGCTTTTATTAGAGCCTGTCCCTGGGTGATGGCCTTTGGTTAAGGTGGGTTAAGCTGGGGCCATGGGATGTTATTGCTGGAAGACTTAGAGATCATGGGGCCAGCCTCCTCCACTGCAGGTGAATACACAGATGGCTACAGAAGGGAGGTGATCTCATTAAACTACTGCTGCCAGCACTCGCCTCAGGAACAGTTGAGTGAGCCCATAGATGGTGGCAGATCTTGGCAGCCGGCCCACAGTGCTTCAGCTCAGTGCCCTGGGCCACAGCCTATTAGGGAGAACCCCAGGCCTGGCTTCAGTTCCTCTTAATCAGAGAGAAATCTGGGCGTGTGCCCTTGGCCCATAAAGACCAAGTTCATGTTGAGAAGCACCTGAGCCTTTGTTCCAGCCTCTTCCCTCTTCCCCAGCCTCCCCTTTATGATGGTAAAGTGCCCCTAAAGCCAGTCCAGGAAGAGCAGAAGAGAGCCTCAGAGGCTCTGCAGTAGATCCAGGGGTCCACTCCCTTCTCTGGGTCTTGATCCTCCAAATTTCCCCCATATACATGGTAAATAACTCAGTTATCCTTGAAAGGAGCTTCCGTAACATGAAAATTCAAAGAAAATTTAAAGTAACCTTCCTTTCTGAAAGAGAATTACATTTAGGGAGAATATCTTATATGTATTTAACCATGAGGCTGGAAGGTTGAAGGACAGGATTTCCCCTTGGGAAGCCCTGAAAGAGTTCAGGATCTGAGGGACAGATTAGACACCATTTTTCCAGGATGGTTTAGGGATCGTTTTACTTGAAGATCAGAGATGGCCCGAAACTCAGTGCTTTAGAGACTTTTGCCATTTGGTAAATCAACAAAACTTTACACACAAAAAAATTTAAGGGCCAACAAAAAGCTGACAACTTTGCATTTTGCAAATAAGGATATATGTGTGGTAGACAGAAATAAAGAAATACTGTTTGCTTTCACTATTGTTTCACAAAGAAAGGACGTTTTATAAATGTATGTATATATTGATTTTTAACTTCTTTTTTATATTTGGGGGTACATGTGAATGTCTGTCATATAGGTAAACTCTTGTCACAGGGGTTTGTTGTACAAATTATTTCATCACAGGTATTAAACCTAGTACCCAATACATACTTTTTCTGCTCCTCTCCTTCCTCCCACCCTCCACCTTCAAGTAGAACCCAGCATCTGTTTCCTTCTTTGTACTCAAGAGTTCTCATCATTTTGCTACCACTTACAAGTGAGAACACGTGGCATTTGGTTTTCTGTTCCTGCATTAATTTGCTAAGGATAATGGCCTTCAGCTCCTCCATGTTCTTGCAAAGGACATGAGCTCATTCTTTTTTATGACAGCATAGTATTTCATGATGTGTGTGTGCCACATTTTCTTTATCCAAACTGTCATTGATGGGCATTTAGGTTGATTCCATGTCTTTGCTATTGTGAATAGTGTTGCAATGAACATTCACATGCATGTTTCTTTACGGTTGAATGGTTTACATTCCTCTGGGTATATACCCAGTAATGAGATTGCTGGGTCAAATGGTAGTTCTGTTTTTAGCTCCTTGAGGAATCTCCACACTGCTTTTCACAATGGTGGAACTAATTTACACTCCCACCAATAGTGTGTAAGTGTTCCCTTTTCCACAACCTCACTAGCACCTGTTATTTTTTGACTTTTTATTAATAGCCATTCTGACTGGCGTGAGATGGTATCTCATTGTGATTTTTGAATTGCATTTCTCTTATGATCAGTGATGTTGAGATTTTTTTTTCGTATGTTTGTTAGCTGCATGTATGTCTTCTTTTGAAAAGTGTCTGTTCATGTCCTTTGCCCATTTTTTTATGGGGTTGTTTGTTTTTCTCTAGTAAATTTGTTTAAGTTCTTATAGATGCTGGATATTAGACAAAAGAACATTTTAATAACAAAAAGCAAACTATAATCTGAGAATGAAGCTATCCTTCAACAAATATTTTCCACCCATGTGCATAGTCTTTATTTTTTCTCAGACCAGCAAATATGTCATTAAGAGCCTTCGGAGATCCATCATGGCCTCTCATTTAGGAGTGACTGAACTTGAAGATGTCAAGTAGGCACTCTTAACCAAGGGTATTTACTGTCTATTTTCTTAAGTTACTCTTAATCTTTCCCTCTTTTCCTCCTTTTTTTTCTTTCTTCCTTTTCTTATTTCTTCTTTCCTCCCTCCTTCCTTCTTTCTTTTCTTCCTTCCCTTTCTCCTTTGTCCTTCCTTTCCTATACAGATATTTTCTGAGCCTATTCGATGTTCTAGTCTACCATCTTTTCTTCTACAATACATATTCCTGTAAGAACCCATCCACAGCTGATAACTACAGAGATTGCGTGTTTATAAAGTGAAAGTTGGGTTGGTTCATATGGAATTTTTCCTAGCAAGGAGAGCTAAAGTAGCAGAAATAGAACTCTAGCCTTCAACGAGAAAGGGAAAACCCCTCAACTTGGCTTCTGCTTAGGTCAGAGACCTTTCAGCTCTATTTTAAGAAAATTGCAAATGCATGCCTGCACCTGGGGTTTGCTCCCCAGAAAAGCTCATCCTAGGAAGCAGGTTGCACTTCCTCCTATGCCCACCTGGCTCAGAGTCCACTTCCATCTGCACCATCTCAGCACCTGCAGCCAGTAGGAACACTCTATAGTTTTGTGCAAGTTTTAATATCCCCAGAGGCAACTTTCCAAAGCAGAGTTGTTGCCTGGGCTGTCTAGGTTTTCTCTGAAGGCACCAATTACTTTTTTTTTTTTAGTGCTCTATTACCAAGTTGCATAGGTTTCATAGGCCTGCCCCACCCTATTGCTCTTAGCTTGTTATTTTTAGTATGCAATTTTACAGAATGCAAAGATTTTCAGGAATACATGTATTATGTTATAGCACATAACCTGTACTAAACCAATACTGCTTATCTTTAACTGAACTAGAGTGTAATCACACCCACAGGATACTAAGCCACAGTTAAAAACAAAAACATAGAGCTATGTGGAAAAATCCCCACTGCAGTTAAGTGAACAAAAGCAAGTTGAAGCACAATGCATACAGTGTGATGTTATTCACACGGTGGAGGAAAATAACCTTTGCAACAACACGTTTCATTCTCTATGCATAAAAACACTGCATTCTATATGTCAGCAAATGAAAGGGAAACCTGGTAACAGCTTCAACTTTCAGTGAGAGAAGGAAGAAGTATCCCAGCAATATTGCCCTGAAATTCGGAACAATGAGGTCCTACTTTGGTCCCCTCTGTATCTTTCCTTTGGCCCAAAAAGTTCTGCATTTAACATCACTCCCCTTTCCAGATCACAGTTCCCGGAAACTGGGAGGCCAGAATTCTCTTCCCAGAGACTGAGCCTACTTCCATATCTGGATCCAGTTTCCTGACAGCTGTTGGCCTTGTGTGCACACTTAGGTCCCAGGGAGGGAGCAGTGGGAAGAGAATATGGGAGAGCAAGATGCCTCCACTGATCCTATGTCATAAGCAGGCCTGGGTACCAGGAGATAGAGTAGGTGCTGTCTGGTCCTACAGGAGTTTTTTTTTTTTTGAGACAGAGTTTCCCTCTGTCACCCAGGCTGGAGTGCAGTGGTGTGATCTCAGCTCACTGCAACCTCTGCTTCCCGGATTCAAGTGATTCTTCTGCCTCAGCCTCCCAGGTAGCTGGGATTACAGGCGCCCACCACCACACACAGCTGATTTTTGTAGTTTTAGTAGAAATGGGATTTTATCATGTTGGCCAGGCTGGCCCTGGACTCCTGACCTCAGGTGATCTGCCTGCCTCAGCCTCCCAAAGTGCTGGGATTACAGGTGTGAGCCACTGCACCCAGCCTGGTCCTACAGGACTTTATCTGTAAGGTCCAAGTTTTACAGGAAGAATTAGTTTTACATTGTTTATGTACTTAACAATGAATTAAAACATAACAAAAATTTCAATACATTGTACTCATCCAGAAGCTGGAACTAACTGGATCTTTCATGGTAACTCTTGATTATGGCTCCTAGTTAGATGGGGAAAGAAAGAGGGAAAATAAAGACATAAGGGAAATAGAGCTCTGATGACTCTAAGTGACAGGTGTCAATGACTTCCTACTTTTAAAGAAAGCAGGCTTACTATCATGGCTGCAGAGAGCTATGGGGTGAGAGTGGAATTCCCCAGAAGCAAAAGCCATAACAATTAGTAGAATTTCTACCCCACTTCCACCCACTACCTCACGTCCAGCCCATGGCCAAGCCTCAAGAAGCACCCAGGAAACAGCCTCGAGCAGGCCTTGTATCACACACTTCAGGCCAGTTGGTCAAAACTGTCATCAGAGGTGCCACAGACCAGGGGATTTCCTGTGGGTGAAGTCCTCAGCAAGGTCTCGGCGCTATTCTGGGGTGTCCTCCTACTCCCCCACCCCGATTCCAGGAAGCCTGCCTGGGATTATCAGAACTTGGTTATCTTGTCCTCAGCTGCTTTCAACAAAACTGGGCAGAGAGTGAGGATAGTCACCTGGTGAATGAGCCCAAGGAGCCCAGAACCGGGAAGCAGCAGGCCAGCCATCGGGGTGTGTCTACCTGTGACCTCGGACAAGCCATTTAACTCTGCGCCCTGGCAGTCCCGCTCCTACCTATAAAATCCGGATAGTATTTCATCTCAGGGCAACTTCAAAAGGCTGTTGTGAAAATTAAATGAGATAAACAATCAATCTAATTTTTTTTTTTTTTAGATACAATGACTTTGCATAGGCTGGGTGTAGTGACTCACCTGTAGTCCCAGCACTTTGGGAGGCTGAGGCAGTAGGACTGCTTGAGCCCAGGAGTTTGAGACCAGCCTGAGCAACATAGCAAGAGCCCTGAATATGTATTACCAAAGAAGATACAGAGATGGTAAATAAGCACATGGAAAGATGTTCAACATCATATGTCATCAGGGAAATGCAAATCAAGACAGTGATGAGAAGCCACTATACCCTATTAGAATGGCCAACTCCAGACCATAGAAAACACCAAATGCCGGACAGGATGTGGGGCAAGAGGAACTTTCATTCGTTGCTGGCAGGAAAGCAAAATGGTACAGCCACTTTGGAAGACAGGTTTGGTAGTTTTTCACAAAACTAAATACACTTTTACCATGCAAGCCAGCAACTGATTCTACTCCTTGGTATTTACCCAAAGGAGTTGAAAATTTATGTCCACACAAAAACCTGCACACAGATGTTTACAGCAGCTTTGTTTGTTTGTTTTTGGGATAGAGTCTAGCTCTGTTGCCCAGGCTGGAGAGCAGTGATGCTATTTCGGCTCACTGCAATATCTGCCTCCCGAGTTCAAGCGATTCTCCTGCCTCAGCCTCTGGAGTAACTGGGATTACCGGTGTCCGCTACAACGCCCAGCTAGTTTTAATATTTTTAGTAGGGATTTCACCATGTTGGCCAGGCTGGTCTTGAACTTCTGACCTCAGGTGATCCACTCACCATAGCCTCCCAGAGTGCTGAGATTACAAGGTGTGAGCCACCTTGCCCAGCAGCGGCTTTATTCTTAGTTGCCAACCCTTGGAAACAACCATGATATCCTTCAGCAGGTGAATGGAACAACGAACAATGGTGCCTCCATGTAATGGAGTAGTACGCAACTGTGAAAAGACATGAGCTGTCAAACCACAACAAGACAGGAAGGAACTGCAAACGTATGCTGTTAAATGAAAGAAGCCAATCCGAAAGTTTATACACTGTATGGTTCCAACTGGAGGACATCCAGGAAGAGCCAAAAATGCAGTTAAAAGATGTTCTGGGAATGTGTGGGGAGGGATGAGAGATGAACGGGGGGCATAGGGGATTTTGAAGGCAGTGAAACTGTGCCACGAGTCGCTATAATGGTGGATATGTTACATTTGTCAAAAACCATAAAATGAACAACAGGCGTGAACCCTGACCTAAATCACTGATTTTAGTTAGCAACAATGTAGCAATATTAGCTCATCAATTATAAGAAATGTACCACACCAGTGCAAGATGTTTATAATAGGGGAAATTGGAAAGGATGCTATATGGGAACTCTCTGTACTTTCCACTCAATTTTTCTGTAAATCTAAAACTGATTAAAAATTTTGTCTCTTAATTTTTGAAATAATACTGTCATCTTGGGTAATTGCGTAACCTTTCTAGATCTTCATTTCAATTTCCTCAGCTGTGAAATGAGGGAGTTGGACACGTGGGCATGGGGCTAGTGGCTACCATGTTGGACAGTGTAGATCTGGAAGACTCCCACAGCCTTTCTTTTCCTCTAATGACTTTTTTTAAAAGAGTGCAGTCCTCTCTCCTTTTTTTTTTTTTTTTTTTTTTTTTTTTTTTTTTTGCGTTATTCCTGGTGTGGGTGTTCTGATGCTGCTTCACGATCAGATTCCCAGTCAGGGCATTCTGAGTGTCTGGGTAGAGTTAGGTTCCTTCTCCTTCTTCCCTCAGTTTAAAGTCCTGGCTGCAGTCTGGGTGTTCTCTAAGTGGGAATGAGCTCATATTGCTACATCATTGCTAACTAAAACGAGCGAAAGTGCTGGCGGCCAAGTCTCTCACAAGCCTAGCCTTAAAATCCTCCAAACAGCTAAGTTGAACCCAACAGAGGAATGCTATGTCAGCTCCACACTCAAGAAATCCCCAGCTCTTGGAGCAGTTCTATCAAAACTGTATCCCCAAACCCTATATAGGGGTACTGCCAACCATGGGAGAGACCCAGAGGATGTCAGAGAAAGGCATTGATCAAGAAAATCATTTTCATTCCGCCAGGATGCCAGTTAGACTGGGTTGTGGAGTCTCCCTAAACCCAGTAAGGTCAGGTCGCCCCTCGAGTTTACTTTGCCGTGCACAAGCGCGTGTTGGGAGGTGGACAGAGAGCTGTGCCTATGGTCTCTTTTCGGTGGCATTTAAGACTTCATCGCCTTCAAGCTAACTTCAGCAAATTTCAATAAAGGCAGCTTCAGCCACCAGATCTTCTTCCTTTGAGTGCCTTTCTTTCGCAATTAGAATAGTCAGACCTCTTTATATCCGCTTCATTTCGAGCCTTAGGGTGGGCGCCTTCCGTATCATCCCCTTGCCTTTTGCTGCCGTTGGTGCTCAGTCCTGTGAAATCTGGCTCCTGAGAAAGATTTCCCCTTCATTCCCCATTTGCTGCAACTAGGGGATCCCTTTGGCAGAATCCTGAACTGAAGCTATACATGTGCTTCTGAAATCTGTGGCCCTACGGGCCTGGTAAGGACCAATCTCTCTGCATTTCGTTCTCAAGACACTGTCATAGATTTTGAAGTGTTGGTTCCTTGAATACTATTTATTCTCGTCACATCTTTTTCTGCAGTTGTGGAATATTGCTCTAGTGTTTCGTTTCTCCTGGCTTTCCCCTATTTCTTTCAGGAAGGCCTAGTTTTGTATCAGTTTATTGTTCAAGTCTGCCCATTTATTTCATACAAAACCAGTTTTCTTTTCTAATAATTGTTTTTTCTTAACATAATCCTGTAGATTTTTTTCTTACAGGATTTCCCACAATAAGAGATATAAAATCATTAATTCTGGTTCTGTTTAAAGCAATTACTGTTCAGCCAAACCTTGCCCATCTTCACCTTGCTGAGCTGGAAACTCCCACCCAGAGGTCTTCCATCGATCCAGCACCGATCCCAGGCCTGGGCTTGTTCTGTTTTTGTACTGCCTGGCTGCACTTTAATATATTTCATCTTTCCTGTGCTTGCATTTAGAGACCAAATTCCATGAATTTCTCAGGTATTCCCTTAGGCACATGTATTTCCTGGTCACAGGAAAGTTCACACAATGATTTTGTTTTAGTATTTTAGTATTTTACACTGATCTTTCTGGTCTTTCATTCGAAACCTGTCTCAATTTTTGTAAGCACTTCGGTTATTATCCCAGCGTGAAACTGAGCAGGATCTGAAGTTTGAATATATTCCATCTTCAGCTTAATTTTCAAACTTCAGATTTTGGGCTTTGATTTTAGATTTTAATTTCTTTGCTCTCTCACCTCTGAAAGGATTTAAATTTGGAGATTTTGGGATTTAAATTGTAAGGGCAAGAGAATTTGATTTTAGATTTTTATTTCTTTGAACTTTATCCTATAAAAGGATTTACTCTTGGCTGGACACGGTGGTTCAGCACTTTGGGAGGCCAAGGCGGAGGATCACTGGAGGTCAGGTGTTTGAGACCAGCCTGGCCAACATGGTAAAACCTTGTCCCTACTAAAAACACACAAACTAGCCAGGCGTGGTGGCAGGTGCCTGTAATCCCAGCGGTTTGGGAGGCTGAGGTTGGAGAATCCCCTGAATCTGGGAGGCAGAGGGTGCAGTGAGCCAAGATTGTGCCATTGCACTCCAGTCTGGGCGACAATAGCAAAACTTCTTCTCAAAAAAAAAAAAAAAAAAAAAAAAAAAGAATTTATTCTTTGCACATTCACATGTCCTGGAGAAATTCACAATGGGAGTATTCAGGTCGCCATAGTTCTTACGATGCTCTTATTGAACAGTCCTGTTCTAGGCAGATCTAGGAGGACTTCTCAAACTTTCCTGGATCCTGGCCACTCCTGAAAACGTCATTCCAGTCCACTTTTCTTTGACATATAGCTTCTCTTCTTCTACTGCACTCCACTGGAATTCAGATACTGTTTCTGTTATAGACGTCCCTAAAATGTGTTCCTCATCTTTATTTCCCTCTGTAAGACTATTAGTCTTGGGTTTTTGATAATATAGATCTCCTTACCACAAACTTAGAAGATGCCATTCTCTCTGTGATGAGTAATGGCATTCTTTCTTACTTGTTTTTTCCTTAATAAAACCTACTGTCCTTTTATGGGTAAAGCCACAATGTGGATCCTCAAAATTTAGAGAAACAGAGTTTACCAGTAACAATTCCAGAACAATTTGAAGTCACGTGGTGGGCATTTTTCTTGAACCTGTGGGCAAGTTACAGGAATTGACATAGTTCCTCTAGAGTTTCCTCTATCCATCCTGAAGATAATCTATAGCAACACAGAAGAACAGAATTTGGGGGTAGTTTATTTTATACCACTTACAGATACCTACCACTAACATTCACTGCTATTCTGAAAAAGATGAAGAGCCTTGGTTTAAAGTTCTGGTCTCCTCGCTTGACAACAAGGAACACAGTATAACATTGGGCTGCTCCCCAACACTTAAGAAGCTTATACTGTATACTGAAATGTTCTCATTCATTTTTTGTTTTTTGTTTTCTTTTTTTTTTTTTTTTTTTTTTTTTTTTTGAGACAGGGTCTTGCTCTGTTGCCCAGGGCTGGGGTGCAATGGCACAATCATAGCTCACTGCAGCCTCGAACTCCTGGGCTCAAGCCTCAGCCGTCTGAGTAGCTGGGACTATAGCTGCATGACACCACATCCAGCAATATATACATAACATTGAGTGAAAGAATTCAAACACAGAGAACTTTATACTGTATGATTACATTTATATAAATTATAAAAGCAAGCAAAAACCATCCTATGCCATTAGAACTCAGGCTATTAGTTGGCAGGTTTTGACTGACATGGAAGGCTTCTGGGGTGCTACTAATTTTCCATTTCTGGATTTGGGTGCTGGTTTCATAAGTATTCTGTTTGTAAAAATTCATCAAACTATCCACCTATGATATGTATACGTCAATAAAAAGATAATTTTTTAAACTCCTGTAATCCCGGCACTTTGGGAGGCCAAGGCAGGAGAATTGCTGGAGGCCAAGAGTTTGAGACCACCAACCTGGGCAACATAGTGAGACCCCCATCTCTACAAAAAACAAAAAAAAAATTTTTTTAAAGCCCACTGCACAGCAGTCAAAACCCTCTACACAGCGTCATGCAAGCACTGCTACCAATTGCCAAGGTCAAAGCTCTGAGTGTCCCAGTTGCAAATGCCCAGCAGCCTGCATTCTGGACACATCCAAAGCCTCAGTCGACACATGTCATGCTCCATGAATGACAGTCATTATACATTTCTCAGTATTCTCTGCTTATGAACGAGATGTTTGAGTCTAGGGAGTGTAATGGGCTGAATTATGCCTCCCAAAATAGTATGTCTGAACCTCAACCCTGATCTTATTTGGAAACAGGTTCTTTGTAGATGTGGTTAAGTTAAGGATCTCCAGATGAGATTATCCTAGATTTGCAATGCACCCTAAAATCTAATGGCTGAGGTCATAAGAAAAACAAGAGGGAAATTTGAGACACAGACACAGAAGAAGAGACACAAGGAAAAAGGCCATGGGAAGACAGAGGCAGAGACTGGAGCGATGTTTCCACAAGCCACAGAATCCCAGGAGCCATCAAAAGAAACTGGAAGATGCAAGGAAGCCATCCTCTGGAGGATCATGCTCCTGCTCACACTTCGATTCCACACCTCTGGCCTCCACATTTGTGAAAGAATACACTTCTGCTGTTTAAGTCAATCATTCTGTAGTAATTTATGGCAACCCTGGGAAATGAATGTGGGGATTAAATATATAAAACCCCCTTTCCCTGCTGTAGTTCTTAACAGAGAGAGAAATACCAGATTCAGACAGATGCATATCAACATTCTGCCTTGACAACGGATGCAGACATATTATATGCCATGATTTAAATCATGCCACATCAGCTTACCAGTAACTGCCTGAGAACTGAATTGACTCATCTGGGCTGCAGACCTTCCTAGCAAATGCTGTAATCTGCTCTGAAATGCTTACTGCTTGGCAAGAAGAGATAAGATCACATTTTCTCCAGAAGATGTTCAGCATTTGTTTAGAGCTGCTAGGTGCTTCCTGGGGGGATGCAGTAGAGATGCCATTCATGGCCCTGAGCAATTCAGCTCTGGCCCATACTTGCATAACCCCATTCAACAAGAACTGAAAAATTAATGAAGACCTTATTAGTCATTCCCTGAGTATGCTCCTTGGAGTTTTACCTACACAAATATCCATCAAGTAGCTTATCAAAGTATTCTCTAATCATGTATACTGCTGTCTCTGAGAGGTGTTGTTGTGTTGTGTTTTGTTTTGTTGAGACAGTCTTGCTCTGTGGCCTAGGCTGGAGTGCAGTGGTGTGATCTTGGTTCACTACAACCTCTGCTCCCCAGGTTTAAGTGGTTCTCCTGCCTCAGCCTCTTGAGTAGCTAGGACTACAGGTGTGTGCCACCACACCCACCAATTTTCATATTTTCAGTAGAGATGGGGTTTCACCATGTTGACCAGCCTGGTCTCGAACTCTTGACTTCAGGTGATCTGTCCGCTTCAGCCTCCCAAAGTGCTGGAATTACAGGCATGAGCCATGATGCCCAGCCACCTATTTTGTTTTAAAGTTTTTATTTTGTTACATGATGTTCATTTTTAAAACCCCTACAGAACTTTGCCCTCCCAATTAGGGAGCCTGGCCTGCTCCCTAATCCTACTCTTCAGTGAAAATAAGTGGAGAGATGTTCCATGGTCATACAGTTGGTCACCTCATAAGACAACTAATAGTCTGGTCAAAATTTCCTGTATGGAAGGCTTTCCTCCTGTCATCATGATGCTCACTTATATTATCAAAGTAGCCAGACCCAGAAAACAGTTGAGACAATAGCAGGTGAAGGTCGCCTTTGGCAAAGCCTCTTCTAGCAGTCCATCAACATCCCCAGTGGATGTTCTTGTTGCCAGGGATGTTATGCCACCCTGAACCACCCTTCCTGGACATTCCTTATTCCAAAGTCATTCTTCTCTCTCCTTACTCCATTCCATTTTCTCTCTCAGCTAATTGTCAGGGCAACATATCATCTGTTAAACTTATCCTTCCTGGGATACAGTGTTAGTGAGGTTGGAGCTTCCCTTTCTGGTTTGTACATGTTTCTGTTAAGGACAAAGCTTGGCCTTAGAAATGGGGTAATTTGGCTTACGATGGGAGTTTTCAATTTAGTGATGCTGCAGAATGGAGGTGGAAGGATAACAATTTTTGTGGAATGATCCCTTCTGTCTTGCTCTTGTGAAAGATTGTGTAGCTTCTAAGAGACAGTCCCGTGAGACCACAGCCCAGAGAACTCCACTGGGATATGGCAGGTGCTGCTTCCATATCCCCTCCAGTGACAAATGCATAGCAAGCCTCCTTTATGAGGTTGTCAAAAGAGTTCCTTCCTATTAACACATTTCTTTGAGTTGAGAAAGGAAGGCAGGCTCTTTCTGACAGAAGCTAAGTCTAACTTGGCTGATGGGTTATCCATTAAATATTTTTCACAAATAGAGTGAAACAAATTTGTACCACTAAGGTTTTTTATGAAATATATATTTCAAGCAATTGATACAAATGTGTTAATACAAATATACAATTAAAATTACAAAATATTTCTATTTTTCCCAAACCTTTCTGAGAACATGTGGTTAAACAAGGTGCCTTTAAGTGAAAGAGAGAGTAACAGGTATAATTAAAACACATTTAATATGCCTGGGTAAAGCCTTCTTGGTTGAATTGCAAGAAACGGGATTAACACTATTACCTGAGTAACAAATCATTTGTAAGTCACATGACTTTTCTTTGTTTTTGACATATTAAAAAAGGAGTCATCAGTTATTATCAACTGACAAAAAAATAGTTTTGATGTGACATCACCATGTGATTTTTTAGCAAATAATTTGGAAGTAGTTCAAAGAATTGGATGACATTGTCATTGTAAAACTTCTCTTGCCATCTATTTTAATGTGAACAAGGTATTCAAAAAGATTAAAAATCAGAATGAAATTGATCTTGAATCACGTAAGTAATATTTATCCATGGACATATGGCCTAATTGAAAACACATATCTAGTAAAATTTTATCCTTTATTAAGTATTCATAAGAGTATGAATACTATGTAAAGTCAAAGAAAAACATTATTTTAATATAAATGCACATTTTTGTGGCAGAGAAACAACAAATGAATAAAATAAAATGTTTTCTTTCTGTTCTTTTCTTTCTTCTTTCTTTCTTTTCTTACCGTCTTACTTTCTTTCTTTCTTTCTTTCTGACAAGGCCTCACTGTCTCACCCAGGCTGAAGTGCAGTGACACAATCACAGTTCACTGCAGCCTTCACCTCCTGGGCACCGGTGATCCTCCCACCTTAGCCTCCCAAGTAGCTAGGACTACAGGCATGTGCCATCATGCCCAGCTAATTTTTGGTTTTTTAAGTAGAGACAGGGTCTTCCCCTGTTGCCAAGCCTTGTCTTGAGCTCCTGTTCTCAAGAGACTGGAAAATAAAATATTTTCAATCCAAAAAAATATGATTAGATACGATCCTGTGGGGTTGAAGGAGACAAGAGAACGACATAAAACTTCCAACTCTCAAGGACTTTTACATGAATTTTTTTAACAGATGGTGATCGAGATCAAGTCAGTAGATTCCATTTGAGACACTTCAGAGTGAGATAACAGAACATATTTTTAAATGTTAATACAATATCAATATGGCAAGAGTCACATCATTTGCAAGTATTTGAAGTTATGATGAAACATTTTAGATGCTTGACGGGTCATTTTCAAAACTAGGCCTCGAATTATCTTAGGGGCATGTGAAGGCCACCCCGCAGGTCCCTGCGGCTCCGCTCCCCAGGACAGCTGCTCCCTAGGGCTGTCGTGCGTCTTCGAGGAGGCCGCCTTCTTTGGTTCAAGCCCCAAGTTCACCTCCTTGCTTCCAGTCCCAAGTTGGTCTCCAGGGCGCAAGACACACCAACGCTCCCATTCCCGCAGTTTCTATCTTTCCCTCACCTTTTCACTCGTCTCAAGAGAATGTTCATATCCTATCCAGCGAATTTGTCACCATTTTCACTGCCTGGGTAACAACCAGGCCAGATGCTTTTTTTTTTTTTTTTTTTTTTTTCAGGGAATGGGCCTGGTGCCTTGAGCCGTCTCCTTTGCTCACCCGCAGCCCCTCACCCCGTCTTCCCCTGCTCCTCCTCTCTTCGCTCTTCCTGACTTTCGGCTCCGGGGATCCCCTCGCTTCCCCTCAGTCCCCTTCCCACCGCCCCCGGGCCTCGCCTCCCTCCAGCGGAGCCGCGCGCCCTGCGTCCTGGCCTCCCCGCCCGGAGTCCCCTTCCCCGGAGCCTGGGGGACCGACAGTCGCAGGCCACGCACGCGGTCCCAGCCTCGCCGTCCGCCCCGGGGAGAGCTGCAAGGTGGGACCCGATCTCCCACATCACTGTGAGGTCATTCCGGCCCCGGCCAAGCAAAGCCTGGCCCTGCTCGTCCCGCAGGCATTGCAGTCTCCTCTCGCCTTTCATCCTCGGAGGAGCCGGGAGGGAGAGGATGTGATCTCATCTGCGCGGCATCTGAGCCCAGGGGCGCCCCCGCCTCCCACTCAGGCGGCTCCCCGCGCCCCTCTCTCCATCCAGGAGGGACGCAGTGGACAGCCAGGCGGGCTCGGCTTCGAGGGAAGGGGCGCTGCAATTCTGAGAAAGGGGCGGCCGGGAGAGGAGGTGAACGTGGCTAGACGCTCACTTTATGTAAAACGTCCCCCAAACTGGAATCTCGTACACACAGCTACACACGTGCACTCGCACGGGCACGGCTAGTACTGAGGCCTGCGCGCTCACCCCAGATCCCACCCGACCCCGTCCTAACTCACTCCAGCCCCAATGCAACCAAAAGGCATGCATTCAGGCGAAGGCGTTTTCTTCCCCATTTCCTCCTCATGGCAGCAACAGAAACCTGAATTTCAGAGTTGCCATGAGAACGTAGGGCCAACAGACCAGTGGCACCATCCTCAGGGGCTCCAGTCTGCTCTGGGACAGGGAGAGAGGCTGTGGCGCCCCTCTCTTTCCGCCTGCCCCCAAAGAGAACATAGCGTCCATAGTGACGATGATTCTTCAAGTGGGGTCTGAATTTCCCACATGAGCTGAATACCTTTCGGGACTTCAGGATTTCCAGTCTTCCAGGATTTTTGGTTTAAATGCAATTACCGCCTGGAAGGATGGCACATGCCCCCATACCCTCAGGAGAATGGGACAAGGAGAAGATGGAGTAGGGGGCGAAGCTCAGAAAGGGCAAGGAAAAGTGGCTGTCTTTCTCCACGTCACTTCTCAAACTCCCTGCAGGGTTTGCAGGAGAGCTGGAACTGGGCGGTCTCCTAAGACCCCAGCCAGAGGATGGACCCCTATCTGGATTACTGGGGTAATGTCCCTGCCCTCTGGGATCCCACTTCTAAAAAGTTTGCACATAGCTTCATTCTGCGCTTTGTGCAAGTTGGAGTCACCCAACTACCAACCATTAGCAAATATGGTTCCCCGTCACAAATGCTGTCTTCCCCTCTTCCCTACACACACCGCCCCATCACCATCACCACTCACCTGGCTGATTCCTCACCCTTCAGGCTGCCATCAAAGAGGCCTTCTCCAACCATGGTATCTAAAATTGCCCTGCTCAGTGTCTGCTGTATTACCCTGTTGATTTCCTTCCAAGAAAGTCATTATTTGATTTTGTTTATTTATATATTTACTTGTTCGTTATCTGGAGTACTACCATCACCTCCCCCCCAACAACCCCCTCCGGACACACACTCAGCTCACAAGCACCCAGCTTACAAGCACATGAGTTCCACAGGCAAAGAGACTTGGCCGGTCTCACTCACCATTTGTAAAGTCTCATGATGGGCTTGGCACCCAGGAAGTTCACATCTGAATATGTCAGCAAAGGAAGAAATGCTAGGTGTTTGTGATACTTGGTGCCCTCTGCTTCCTTCTGTGTTAAAGCTTTCATAATAATCTAATGTATTTTATTTCTTGAGACAGAGTCTCGCTCTGTCACCCAGGCTGTAGTGCAGTGATGAGATCTTGACTCATTGAATCCTCCGCTTCCCAAGTTCAAGCGATTCTCTTGCCTCAGCCTCCCAAGTAGCTGGGATTATAGGCACGCACCACCACGCATGGCTAATTTTTGTATTTTTAGTAGAGACGGGGTTTCATCATGTTGGCCGGTCTGGTTTTGAACTCCTGACCTCAAGTGATCCACCTGCTTTGGCCTCCCAAAGTGCTGGGATTACAGGAGTGAGCCACCACACCTGGCCAAAGTATTACTTATAGTATATAAACATATATTAATATATAATACCTATTATATATAACATATGATTACATATACATATATACACACAATATGCAAGTATATGGCATAATTATCAGTGTCTGTCGTCTGTATTAGACTGTGACCTACTGCAGGCTGCCAACATTTTCCGAGACCTCTTGGGCTTAGCCTTTAACCTAGTGGCCAGCAGAAAGTAAATATTCAAGAGTTTATCAACCTATTTGTTTGCTGTGCAATGATGAGAAAAGTATTGATACGGGATACCTGAAAGTGATAAATCTTACATTTGTACAGCTCTTAACAGACTCTAAGTTCCTCTATGCCATTTCACTCCCACAACTCTAAAATATAAGCATCTTATAGCGTTATCCCTCCTCCAGAGATGAGCAGACTAAGTCTGCAAAAAGCTGAGTGATTTCTCCAGGGCATAAGTTAGTATGAAAAGAGCACTGAAATGTTCAATAATAACTGTAGAACTGACTGACTTCTTTCAGTCTATCAGATTTTGCTTTGTGTACTTTGAAACTCTGTTAGCGTAAGTTTGTTTAACACTGTGGAATTAGGATGGACTCCTACTACTTCGCATGGCTTTTCTTCCAGCTTTGTTTTGTGGTGGGGTTTCCAGGTCCACAAGATTTGGTTCATGCATTTCCCTGTAAGAGCTTTGCCTGAGTTCCTCAGCAGAAATAATGTCCCTGCGATCATATTCCTGTTATGCCTTGTATATATACCTTTACTGGCTTCACAATTTTATTCCAATTATTTGTATGTGTGCATGTTTTCTTCACTGAATCATGTACTCGTCAGAAGATAAAACTATGAATTATTTATTTATACCTGTCTTAGTGCTAGTACAACACATAATACCTTTGAGGCACACAACTCTTAAATGACTTGGTTCTTATGACTTGGTTGTTCATAAGAAGCATAAGGATAGCACCCAGAAGAAATACATGACAGACCAACGCACTGGAAGTCGCTTTCAACGTGACCCAGAAAAGCATGTAATGTTGTAAGGATTGGCTGCCTCAGACTTCTGCTCTGGGACACGGGTGTGGTCCCCAAAATCAATGGCTACTCCTGTGATCTACTTACAGTCTCTTTACCACCTCAGAGCCTAACTCCCTTCCTTGCCTGACCAATACCAAATCCCTAGTGTGAGAGAGGTTCTTTGCTTTTGCGTTATAGGACTATGTATATAAGACCCTAGGAATCAAGGGAGATCTCCCTGGGGAAGTGATGATCAAAGTGAGATCCAAGGAAATGTAGGAGCTCGCCAGGCAAGGAGAAATGAATGAGTATGTTGCAGACAGAGAAAACAGAATAACCATGAAAGCAACATTCACTGCATGTTCAGCCTTAATGTCAGAGAGGCACTAGGAGCCGGGGACTAACATACTCAGCTCCAACAGACTGTGGCCATGCAAGCAAGGTGGGAGGAGGGGTGTTAACGCCTGTTCCAATTTTTCAAAAGAAACTGAAAACCTGGATTTTTATGAGAAATTCCCTGATTTTAAATATTGGCTCAACTTAAAAAATATACTGCATGTGCCAAATAAAACACACCTGTGGGTTTTAATGGGCCAGTGGGTAGCCCATTTGAGAGCACTGGGTTAGAATGGATATAAAACACGAGGTAGGAAGTGGCTAGCAGTGAGCAAAGGTAATAGAGGCCAGAGAATGAGAAAAGCGCCAAAGTTTGTTAAGGAAATTGACTGGCAATGAAAAGACATTGGAGGATTTTTTTAAAAGTGATCAGGTTTATATTCAGGAGGACGATTCTGGTTGCAGTTTGGAGAATCAATGGGAAGGGATCAGCAGTGTAGTTAGGAAGACCAGTTTTAAAAAATGATTGTGATAACACAGGCGAGATCTGTAGGGGCCTGGTCTCCGGTGGTAGCAGTGGGGGAGGGGTGCACTCCTCAGATGCACTCAAGAGAGACTCCAGATATAGGATCACAGGACTTGGTGTTTGGTCAAAGGAAAAATGTGAGGAATAAAATAAGTCAAGAATTACGTCCAGGTTTCTGGCTTAGGCAATGGGATGTGTTTAGCATCACTTAACAAGATCGAAAAAAAAAAAAAAAGAAAAAGAAAAAGCAGGTTTGGGAAAAGTTGAGTTCCATTTAACCATGTTGAAGTTAAGGGTCTGGGGACACATCCAGATGGAAACTTCTAGTGGGCAACTGGATTTTGATAAAATAAATATGTTTTAAAAAATAGATTTTCGTTGGGCACAGTGATTCATGCCTGCAATCCCAGCACTTTGGGAGGCTGGGGTGGGCGGATCACTTGAGGCCAGGAGTTCAAGGCCAGCCTGGTAAACATGGTGAAACCTTGTCTCTACTGAAAATACAAAAATTAGGCAGGCGTGGTGGTGTGTGCCTATAATCCCAGCTACTCGGGAGGTTGAGGCTGGAGAATCACTTGAACCCAGGAGGCAGACGTTGCAGTGAGTCAAGATCATGTCACTGCACTCCAGCCCGGGCAAGAGTGAGATGGTGTCTCAAAAAAAAAAAAAAAAAAAAAAAAAAAGATTTTGGAGTCATCTGCAGGTCATAACAAAACCATGAAGCAGGTTGCGATACCCCAGGGAGAGAGTGCACAGTGAGAACTGCGAAAAGCCCAGGACAGAGCTTACCTTAGGAGTGAATAGAAGTGAAGAAGTTGCAAGCAGATCAGAGAAAAGTCAGAAAAGAAGGAAGAAAACCAGTAGAGTATGGTCTCCTGGAACCCCAGGAAAGCTTTTGTTTCTAGGAGCAAGTGGACTGTCGTGTCAAATGTTGCAGAGACACCAAGTAAGATGAGGACTGAAAGGTGCTCACTAAGTCAGTGACATGGAGATCCACGGTGATCTCACTGAAGTGGTTAGGATGAAATCCAGCTTGCAGGGGCTTGAGGAGAAAATGAGACTCGGGAAGAAAGATACACATTTGGATGGCTCTTTCGAAGATTTTGGCTGTGGAGGGGAGAGAAAGAAAAGACCAGAAGGGGTTACTGGATGAAGGGAAGATTTTGAACATGTTTTATTCTTTATGAGAAGTCTTTACAGAGGGAGAAGGAAGTTGAAGAAATAAGAGAGGAGAAAAAGCATCAGTAGCCCTAAGATTAAGAAGGCAGAGGAGGATAGAATCTCAAGCATGTGGGGAGAGACCACCTTAGACTGGAGAGACGCTTGAATGGAAGAGGGAGGAGGATTGCAAGTAGGTTGTGAGTTCCGTTTGAGGGCTTCTGCTTTTTCCCTCTGAAGTCAGGGTTGACATCATCAGCGGAGAGTCATAGTGGAAGTGGAAGCATCCTGAGAGTTGAGGGGAAGTGAATAATCTTTGTGAACACCTGGAGAGAAAGTGAGTGACTTGCCCTAGTTCCTACAATCGCTAAGTTTGGAACTTTCTGGGTGTTCTAGTAATCCCTCTTCTCTCCTTCAAAGGGCAATTGGATTTCTCGGTGATGGACCACAGGGTATGTAGCACTTCCTACACCTTGCGGAAAAAGCCTTCAACTGGAGTCAGGAAGCCTGAGTAGAATCCCAGCCCTACCGCTTCCTAACCTAGACTGAAGATAGACACACGTGAGAATAAGGAGCCAGGAGGACAATGCCAAATAAAAGGAGAGTTGTGGGCTGGGCATGGTGGCTCAAGCCTGTAATCCCAGTATATTGGGAGGCCAAGGAGAGTGGATCACTTGAGCCCAGGAGTTGAAGACCAGCCTGGGCAACATGGCGAAACCCCATCTCTGCAAAAATTGCAAAAGTTAGCCAGGGGCATTCTGCCGCACGCCCTTAGTCCCAGCTACTTGGGAGACTGAGGTGGGAAAATCCCTTGAGCCAGGGAGGTGGAGGTTGCAGTGAGTCGAGATAGTGCCACTGCACTCCAGCCTGGGCAACAGAGTAAGATCCTGTCTCAAAAGGGCAAAAAAGAGAAAGGAGAGGTGTACATGTGATGTCCATGTGCCTGAGCATACTGCTACCCACGGCCTCCACACCATGTTCAGTGCAAATGCCTTATCCTGAGTACTTGGCCTTCACCTCTGCCTCCCAATTCCAGTCTCCAACAATTTTCTCTGAATGTATTCAATCTGCGGGACGTTACCACTCCCATAATACTGAGTATTAGTAGTTCTTTACTGTTCATGCCCAAAGCTTTTGTTTCCAGGATCTGGCTTCATTCTGATAGTTATCCTCTCTCACCAATGTTAGACAGAAAACAAGGAGTCATCTTCCTCTGGCCTCTACCTTGTAAACTCGGTCAGGTGGCAAGGTCTAGGGGATATCTCAAGAGTCAGGCAGCAAACTCAGGTCATGCTATCTGTCGAGTAAGCCCAGAGGAGATATTCTCTCTGATCTTTCCCATTTGAATTGAGAACGATACTGCGCTCTTCAGATGGCTGGTGAGAATCTGTTGGCCTCCAGATTGACATATTCTCTGGCCTCCAGAAGGGGCGATATCTAAAGATTCCAGACAAACGAATAACTTATCATGCAGCCACTGCCTTGCAGGAAAGAGGTCTCAGCGCCTCTATCTCTTCCTAAAGTGGAAATGCGTGCTCTTCTCTTCATCTTTTCTCTGTGCACACAGATTCTTCTCGGAAGCCACGCCATGTTCGTCTCAGACTTCCGCTACTGTTCCTTTCAATATGGTTTTGGTCGGTGGAAGGCAAGTGCTGTGTAACAAGATAGAAAAATTTGGATTCTCCAGAATTTCTCTTAGGAGGACTTTAAAAAATAGATTTAGGTAGTACATGTGCAGTTTTGCAGAGATACTGCATAGTGGCAAAGTCTGGGCTTTTAGTGTAGCCGCTACTCAAACAGCGTAACTTGTGCCCAGTGGGTAGGTTTTTCTCACCCCTCTCTCACCCTCCCACTTTTGCAGCCTCCAGTGTCTCTCATGCTGCTCTGTATGTCCATGTGTATCCAGTGTTAGGGCTCACTCGTGAGGGAGAATATGAGATATTTGACTTTCTGTTTCTGAATCATTTCACTTAGGAAAGTATCCTCCAGTTTCAGCCATGTTGCTGCAAAAGGTATGATTTCATTCTTTTTTGTGGCTAAATAGTATTCCAGGGTGTGTGTGTGTGTGTGTGTGTGTGTGTGTGTGTGTGTGTGTGTAGTATTTATACTATGTATAGCATTAACACTAATACTATCTATGTAGCATTAATATTTAGTACTAATACTAATACTTTAACATCAATGTTATATATTTATATAGTACTGATATACTAATATGTTAATAATTGACATTAATATATACTATATATTTATATGGTATTAATACTACATTAGTATAATATATTATAGCATTTACAGTAATATATACAGTATATATTAATACATATCAATTATTAATTAATTAATAATTGATTACTATATTAATATTACATAAATATGTTAATACTAATGCTTTAGCATTAATATTTGGTATATAATCTAGTATATATAACATTCTATATACTATTATATATACTATATATTATATACCAGTTAGTATTACTATACTAATTAATATTAATATTGGTACTAATTACCGTTAGTAATATACTATTAATTAGTATAGTAATCCTAATTAATACTAAGCACTATATTTATACCAATATAATATAAATATTAATATGATATATATACACACCATGGAATATTAAATGTGTTATACACACACACACACACACACACACACAATCACATTTTTTGTATCCACATTTTCTGTATCTTCTGTATCTGTTGCTGTACACTTAGGTTGATTCCATGACTTTGCTATTGTGAATAGTGCTGTAATAGACAGATGAGCCCAGGTGTCTTCTTTACTACAATGACTAGTTTTCCTTTAGGGAAACTGTATTTTTGACAGGTGCTTGGTCCTAAATACGGGTAGAACTGTTTGTCGCAGATCAAGGGAAATAGTATGCTATTGTTCATTGCTCAAGGGAAAGGAAGGAGAGAGGAAAGGGAATGAAGTCTCTGCTTGACCTAAATCCTCATGGAAAATACATCACTCGCAAAATAGTTGGGTCTGTCTGGATATGTTCAATGTCAAAATTCTATGGAAGTTTAATCCACCGTGTGACAAATTACCTCAAAACTTAGTGGCTTAAAAGAGTCCATTTTGATAATCTCACTGTTTCTGTGAGTCAGGAGTCGAAGCATGGCTGAGCTGAGTTCTCTGTCTCAAGGTTCTTTTAAAAGGTGACAGTCAAGATGTTGCCAAGGCTGGGGTCTCATCAGAAAGCTGTACAGGAGCCGGGCGCGGTGGCTCAAGCCTGTAATCCCAGCACTTTGGGAGGCCGAGGCGGGTGGATCACGAGGTCAGGAGATCGAGACCATACTGGTCAACATGGTGAAACCCCGTCTCTACTACAAATACAAAAAATTAGCTGGGCATGGTGGCACATGCTTGTAATCCCAGCTACTGAGGAGGCTGAGGCAGGAGAATCGCCTGAACCCGGGAGGCGGAGGTTGCGGTGAGCCGAGATCGCGCCATTGCACTCCAGCCTGGGTAACAAGAGTGAAACTCCGTCACCAAAAAAAGAAAAAGAAAAAAGAAAACTGTGCAGGAGAACAATTCTCTTCTTCTCTCTGGTTGCTGGCCAGAGGCCACCCTTGGTTCCTTGTCATGTGGACCCATCCAACAGAGATCACTAGCAAGACAGCAGTCACAATCTCTTGTAACCTAATCATTGAAGTGATGTCCCTTCAACTTTGCCATAGTCTATCGATTATTAAGTCTCTAGGTTCAGCTCACACTCAGGGGAAGGAGTTATATGCAAGGGCAGGAAGACCAAGAGGCTGGGGCCATCAGGGCCAACTTGGAAGTCTACCTATCACAGGTAAGGTCTGGATTTTCACAGGGTTGTGAAATAGGGGTTCAAGCCAAGTGTAATCATGTCTTAGAAAGATAGAGTGGCCCCAGCTTACCTGTGGCTTTTAAAAAGCTACCACTTCTTGGCGCTATTATGTGCCAGCCATTGTGTTACACACATGCATTTCTCTTTTAATGTACCAAATAATGTAAAAATAATGTTTTCATTATCCAGATGTAAGATGAGGAAAGGAAGGCTTGAATTAAGTAATCTGACCAGGGTACAAAGCCAGTTAGTGGCAGGACCAGGCCGCAATCACAGGTTTGCCTGCCTCTGGACATGGGCCATGAAGGGTGAATTTCTGCTGTCCGTTCAGCCAGTTCTACGCACTAGACTGTGTTACTTACAGTGCCTCACCTATGGGTACCAAATTTTGGATCAGTTAAGAAAGAGTTTGGCTTTAATAATCAATACCTTATTAAATAAGAAGGTGTACATGAAAGCTGATGAGATAGGCAGTCCAGGGCTGTGTCGGTGGCTTCGCAATTTCATCAGCATCCCAGGCTCCTTCTGTCTTTTACTTCTACAAAGTTCAGTGTCAGTAGATGAATGCTATAGCTCCAGGGCGGGGCGTGGGGGAGGCGGGAGGGCGGTGGGAGTCATATCTACGTCCTAGGCAGAAATAACGGAGCCATTTTCTTCTCCTTTAGTAGCTTTGTCTTTTTATTCAAAGAAGAGATCCTCTCCAAGCAGATCTGCACATGTATCTCACTGGGTAAGAATGGGGCTGTCCTGCTCTCCCTAGTTGCAAAGGATGCTGAGATGGCTACAGTTTTAGCTCTCCAACTTCTATGAAAGAAGAGAAGGATACTTACCTGGCAGGGGAGATACCATGATCATGAAGGTGGTTTTCCCAGGGCGAGGCTTATCCATTGCACTCGAGATGTGCTGACCCCTGCGATTTCCCCAAATGTGGGAAACTCGACTGCATAATTTGTGGTGGTGAGGGAATGCGTTCACGCTTTCCCCTGGTAAAAAAAAAAAAAAAAAAAAAAAAAAAAAAAAAAAAAAAAGAAGGAGCACAAATAAATAAATGGGGGCTGAAATAGTCTGTATATTGGTCCCCTCTAAACCTCATATTTAAATGCAATCCCCAATTTTGGTGTTGGGGCCTGGTGGGAGATATTTGGGTCACGGGAGCAGATCCTTGATGAAAGTCTTGGTGACATCCTTATGGTAACGAGTGATTTCCCTCTCTATCAGTCCCCACAACATCTGATTGTTAAAAATAGCCTGGAACCCTCCCCTCTCTTATTTTTTCCTCTCTGGCCATTTGATGCCTGCTGTCTTTCCCCTTTCACCAAGAGTAAAGTAATCTGAGACCCTCACCGGAAGCAGATACCGGCACCCTACTTCTTAGGGTGTGCAGAACTGTGAGTCAAATGAACTTCTTTTCATAAATTACTCAGCCTTAGGTATGCCTTTATAGCAACACAAAATGGACTAAGACAGGGGCTAACCATGCTGTTGTTAAAGAAATTGTTGACTGTAGACCTCCCTGTCCCCATGTTAATGATGAAGAAATAGGTATAATTGAATTTCTTCTCACCTCTTCTCCTTCCTCCATCTCAACACTTCAAATTACTTTTATTTTTCTTTCTACTCTGTCAAATTGCTAGCACTTACATTCTCTTCTCAAACCACAACTCATACGCTTTTAAAATTGTCATTCTAAATTCAAATTCTTTCAACATAGCTTTTTCATTGATCTTTTCGTGAACAAACGCTATGTTAAACTGTATAAAATTGCTGATATTTGACCACTGTTGCTCAGAAAAATGCCTATTTAATATGCTTAACCTAATAGATATTCAAGAAGATTTGTTAAGTAGTATATTTACAAAATTGCATACGCTTAAAAATATCTGTTAGCACCTTTATATGAGATGACAGCTCTTTGCATGTACCGTTCTTGCGTGACACATTTTCCTTGAGGTTTTGTAGACCTTGCTTCACTTTCCTGTAACGTAAGGTTTCTGTTGTAGTTGAAGTCTCAGTCAGCCTCATAGTATTCTCCTCATAGGTAACTTGAATTTTTGTTTGGATGCCCATAACATTATTATTTTTATCATTTTTCTGATTTTAAAAAAATCCTTAATCCTAGAATTCTAGTGAATTTGCCGAGATACGTATCAGTTTAGATAGTTTATTATCAAGTATTTTCCTGAAACACAATTTGTCAGGATATTTTTGTCATTTAAGAAGTGTCAAACAGGCATGGTGGTCATACCTGTAATCCCAGCACTTTGGGATGTCAAGGCAGGCAGATCACTTGAGCTCAGGAGTTCGAGACCACCCTGGGTAACATGGCAAAATCCCGTCTCTAAAAATAAAAAAAATAATAATAAAAAAATACAAAAATTAGCCGGCTGTGGTGGCACATCCTTGTAGTCCCAGCTTCTCAGGAGGTTGAGTTGAGGGAATGGCTTGAGGCTGGGAGGCAGAAGTTGCAGTGAGCTCTGATGGCACCACTGCACGCCAGCCTGGGTGACAGAGCCAAACCCTGTCTCAAAAAACAAAAAAGAAAAAAAAAAAAGGTTTTATTCATATCCATATCCATTAAGTACTTCCTCCCCTCCTTCATTCCTTCTTTCCTTTCTTTCTTTTTCTTCTTTCTCGAGATGGGGATGTCTCCCTATGTTGCCCAGGCTGGTCTTGAACTCCTGGGTTCAAGTGATCCTCCTACCTCAGTCTCTCAAAGTGCCAGGGATACAGGCATGAGCCACCGTGCCTGGCCACTTATTTCTTTCCAACATTCTTCCCCTTAAAGAAACTAGTTGCGTTTGTTGGATTGTTCTTATATTTCATATCTGCCCCTTTTCTCATATTCTTCAATTTTTTCTTCTTTTCTGTTTTATTTTAATTAATTTTTAGGAACTCATCCTTCATGTCACTGATTTCAGCACTTTCTATTTTTATTTATTGCTTTTACAATTCTTCCACTAAAATGGATTAATATACAGGTTGTATAGCATACAGAGTATTCCAAAGCTCTTGTAAGGAAAAGAATACAATACAAACTTACCCCAGATTTTCGTAAGTGTAAATATTAAAATTTGCTAGAGTATGCATCTAGAATATAAATATGGTATAAACCTTCCAAACTAATTGAGGGGGAAATGGGATGAAGGAAATATCAATGTAATAAATGCCATGGAAGGTAAAGAAATGTAAGCACAGAACAGGCAGTAAAAATAGAAAGCATAAGAGAAGATGATAGAGAAAAATTTCTAAAATATATTCATATTTGCAATGAATGTAAGTGGGAACTTCACTTGAAATATTGATTGACTTTTCAAACAGAACGATAACGTAAATAAAACAAAAATTTATGGGATGCAGCTAAAACAGCATCTACAGAGAAACATAACCTTGAATGCATCTACTTCAGAGAGCTAGAGAAAGAGGCCCAAACAAAAGGCAATGGGAGGAAGAAAATAATATACATAAGAAAGAAAATCAGTGAATCAGAAAACATATATATAATAGACGTAGAACAGATGAATAAAACTGGTAAAGCCATAGCAAGACTAATCAAGAAGAAAAGAAAGAAAATATAAATTATTAACATTAGAAATGCATAAGTTCTACAGATATTAAAAACAAACGAAAAGATATTATGCTGATAACTTTATATCATACATTTGACAACTTAGATGAGTGGACAGTTTTTTGTTGTTGTTGTTTTGTTTTTGTTTTTTTTTTGAGAAACTCAAGTTACTGAAATGGCACAAGAAAAATCAGAAAATATAAACAGGTTCAGAGAGGTTGAGAAAGTGGAAAAGCTCAAATTCAGCCCTAATTCATTCTGACTCAACAATAAACTTTCATTATTAACTGCTTTCAAAAGTTTCCATCAAAGTATCCCAAACAGCAGAAGAGAATAGAGAGCAGCTATCTTTGGAAGACAGGTCTCAAGAAAACAGCCAAAAGCTCAAGAATGCTTAGGTGATTGATAGATGTTAGACAGACAGATAGATAGATAGATAGATAGATAGATAGATAGATAGACAGAGGATTAAATAGTATTTCAAAAACTTTTCAAATATTTATAATAATCTATAATTGTTTTGTGTATTGATTTGTTACCCTGCAGTCTTGTGAAATTCTTCACTTTAATAAATGCTCATCAATAAGAGACTGCTAAAACAAATTATGAAGTATCATTAACATGAATTACAATCAGCTATGAAAAACAAACCATGAGGAAAATGTTATACTTCTATAAAGAGAATGCCAAGACACATTATTACACACAAAAAATTGCAGTGCAGAAAGCATGTTCTGTCTTCCTGTTTTCACATTAAAACTGTATCTGGAAGGACATACAGAAAGGCTAATAACAGTGGTTTCCTATTTGGAGTAGAAGGGAATTTGTGAGAATAAATGGGAGGGGAATGTTTCACAATATACATTTTAATGTATATTGCTTTCTGATATTTGTATGCATTATCGCTAGCTCTTTTTTTTTTTTTTTTTTTTTTTTTTTTGAGATGAAGTGGTGGGATCTCAGCTCACTGCAACCTCTGCCTCCCAGGTTCAAGTGATTCTTATGCCTCAGCCTCCGGGATAGCTGGGATGACAGGGGCATGCCACCACACCCGACTAAATGTTTTGTATTTTTAGTGGAGATGGGGTTTTGCCATGTTGGCCAGGCTGATCTCAAACTCCTGAGCTCATGTGATCTCCCATAGTGCTGGGATTATAGGCATGAGCCACCATGCTTGGCTTTAGGCATTAGCTCTTAAATAAATAATACTAAAGAAACACCAAATGTATGAACAGACAAAAAGTATCTTTGGGATGGAAGATTTGATATGCATATTTAGTATGTTTCCAATAAAATCTCCAGAGATTTCCACCTTCTGACCATGATGGAATGCGTGGAAGCAAACTTGACCCATCTCTATAAGCAACCAGAAAACTAGATTGAATATATGAAACAACAGGTACTACAAGATTGTGATCCATGAAAGAAAGAAAATAATGAGGTAAACCTTACAATTTCCCTGGTTTCTATCTGAACCACAGCACAAAGAAGAGGAACAGAGTTTGGGGAGGTTGAGGTGGCTGGAGTTTGTGGGCAGAATATTGAGAAGGGGAAGCTCTGTAGAGAAAGAACCCCAGATATCTACATAGCGATTCCTTTGAGTCTTTGGTTGATTACTAAGCTGTACATGCATAAAATAAAACTTCATGAGACCAGATAAACAAAACCACCAGGAAAGAATGACTACTGGAAGCTGGGAGCTGATAAGTCTCAGTGCTCATTCAGAGCTGGGAGACATTAAACCTCTCCCAGGGTAAGGGTAAAGAAATTTCATTTAGGTCTGGGTGAGGTGGCTCACGCCTGTAATCCCAGCAATTTGGGATCACCTGAGGTCAGGAGTTCCAGATCAGCCTTACCAATATGGTGAAATCCCATCTCTACAAAAAATGCAAAAGTTATCTGGGCAGGTGGCGTGTACCTGTAGTCCCAAGTCCTGGCTACTCTGGAGGCTGAGACAGGAGAATTACTCGAACCCAGGAGACGGAGCTTACAGTGAGCCGAGATTGCCTCACTGCACTCTAGCATGGGTGACAGAGTGAGACTCCACCTTAAAAAAAATAAAAAATAAAAATAAATAAATAAATAAACACCTCATTTAAGGCTGCTCGTGGTGGCTCATGACTACAATCTCAACAATTCGAAAAGTCGAGGGGGATGGATCACCTGAGGGTCAAGAGTTTGCGACCAGCCTGGCCAACATAGTGAAACTGCATCTCTAATAAAAATACAAGAATTAGCCAGGCGTGGTGGTGCACACCTGTAATCCCAGCTACTCAGGAGGCTGAGGCAGGAGAATCACTTGAATCCAGGAAGTGGAGGTTGCAGTGAGCCAAGATTGCCCCACTGTACTCCAGTATGGGCAACACAGCCAGACTCAGTCTCAAAAAAAAGAAAGAAAGAAAGAAAGAAAGAAAGAAAGAAAGAAAGAAAGAAAGAAAGAAAGAAAGAAAGAAAAAAGAAAGAAAGAAACCTCATTTAATACCTGAGACCTCCGGTAAAATCCCCAGCAGGGTCATGTTTTAGTAGCAGGGTTAAATTAGTTCTAGTGAAAAGGCTGCTTCAGACTCACCTTAACAAAACTTAAAAACAAGCCCAGAAAGGATCAAGCTAATCCATAAATAACTAAACTGTCTGACAAAACTAACAGAACCACTCTTAAAGGAGGACTACACAATCCAGACACTCAACAACTTTGTCACCACAATCTGCCCATTCAATCCAACATTACTAGAAATGTCAAGAAGCCAGAAAATATGACTCATAACCAGGAAAAATATTAGTCAGTAGAAGGAGACCCAGAAACATCACTTAGGATGAGATTAGCCACTGAGAGCTTCAAAGCATCTATTTTAAATATCAAAGCTAGAGGAAAAGATAAAGACAAAGGGGAAAGAAATGGAAGACATAAAAACTTAAGCAACTTGTATAGCTTAGAGCTTAGAAATACAATATCCGAAAGTAAAAATTCACTGGAAAGACTTGAATGCAGATTAAGCACAGCAAAAACAAAACAAAACAAAAAACCCACCAAAAAACAAACAAGAAAACCCTCAGTGAAGATCAGTATAAAGATTTTATTTTATTTTATTTAGTATTATTATTATTATTTGAGATGGAGTCTTGCTCGGTCGCCCAGGCTGAAGTGCAGTGACCTGATCTCAGCTCACTGCAACCTCTACCTCCCGGGTTCAAGCAATTATCCTGTCTCAGCCTCCCAAGTAGCTGGGATTACAGGCATGCACCACCACACCCGGCTAATTTTTGTATTTTTAGTAGAGACAGAGTTTCACTGTGTTGGCTAGGATGGTCTTGATCTCCTGACCTCATGATAAAGATTTTTAAACACTGCCAGAAAAAGAGCAGACCCTCAGTGACCACCACCATCATCATACCAAAAAGCTTAACACTGGAGTTTCGGAAAGGGGATGAGAAGCTGGAAAAGTACGTGAAGAAACAATAGTCAAAAATGTTCCAAATTTGGTGAAAACTATGAACTCACGGTTTCGTGAATCTCAGCAAACCCCAAGCTAAACAAAAACAAATATCCACACATACAACTATAACAAATAAAACCACACAGGGCACATTATAATTAAATTGCTAAAACTCAGTGAAGAAGAGAAAATATTCAAAATAACTAGAGAGTGGGGTTTGGGGGGAAGGAGAGGGATCATTTATTGTCAGAAACAGTACAGGTCAGAAGACAATAGAATTACATGGTAATATTTAGAGTGCAATTTAGATGAAGAAGGAGCGGGTGAAGAGGGGAAGAAAGAAAAATGATTAAAATCCACATTGTATTTAGCAATTTCTTTATTTTGTTGTTGTTGCTTTTTGTTTTTTCAGATGGAGTCTCACTCTGTTGGCCACGCTGGAGTGCCGTGGTGTGATCTCGGCTCACTGCAACCTCTACCTCCCGGGTTCAAGCAAATGTCCTGCCTCAGCCTCCCAAGCAGCTGGGACTACAGGTGCACACCACCACGCCCAGCTAATTTTTGTAATTTTAGTAGAGACAGGGTTTTACCATATTGGTCAGGCTGGTCTTGATCTCCTGACCTCAGGTGGTCTACCCGCCTCAGCCTCCCAAAGTGCTGGGATTACAGGTGTGAGCTACTGTGCCTGGCTGTATTTAGAAATTTCAAAACTACTTCTCAGTAATCAGTAGAACAAATAAATAGGAAATCAGCAAGACAATATAAGAACTGAGCAACCTGTGAATCAACTTACCCTAATTGATATTTATAGAATACTCTACTAAATCTAAAATAAACATTATTTTCAAGTGCAGATGGAACATTCATGAAGGCAGATCACATTCTGGGCTGTAAAGAAAAACTCTTGGGCTTTAAAAAAACAACATAAATCCTGTATACTCCTGAGCTCAGGTGATCTACCCACCTCGGATATTCTCTGTTCATAACAGAATTAAAATAGAAATTGATAACAGAAAGATGTCTGAAAAATTCCAAATATTTGGAAATTAATGTATTTCTAAAGAATATATGGATTAAAAGGAGATATCAGGAAAAACTAGAAAATATTTTGGACTAAATTTTGGAAAAATGCAACATATTCAAATTTATAGGATGTAGTTGAAGCAGTGCCCAGAGAGAAATGTATAGCATTGAATGTGTTAAAAAGAGGAAAATAATAAACAAAATCAGTATAATTGAAAACAAACAAAAGAAAGCCAATAAACAAAAAATGGATACTTTGAAGAAATCAATAAAAGTGATAAACCTCTGATCATATTGAAAAAGAAATATAAGAGAAGACATAAATTACCAGTATTGGGAAGGAAAAAGGAATGATGCCACCACAACTCTGAAGATACTAAAAGAATAGTAAAGAAATGCTTCAAATAAACCTATGCCCGTAGATTCTACAGCTTAGAAGAAATGACAAATTTCTTGACAGCCGCAAACTACCAAAATTCACCCAAAAGAAACAGATACCTTGAATAGCCCTATATTTATTTTAAAAATTGAATTTGTGCTTAAAAACCTTCCCAGAAATAAAACTTCAGGTCCAAATGATTTTTTTCTGATGAATTATATCAAATATTTAGAGAATACCAATTCTACACTATTTCTCCAGAAAATAGAAGGAAACATTTCCCAACTCATTTTGTGAGCCTAGCATTATTTTGATACCAAAATGAGACAAATGAATTTCAAGAAAACTGGAGACCCATATCCGTCATGAACATAGATGAGAAAATCCTGAGCACCAAAGCAAAAATTCTAAATAAAACATTACCAAATAGAAACCAGAAGCACATTAAAAATACACTATACCATGACTAAATCTATTACGCTACTACTAGAGTCAATTTAGGAAATGTAAGGATGGTTCAAAATTAGGAATCTATTAATGCAGCTTACCAGATTAATAGATCAAAAAAATATGACCTTTCCCACAGATGCTAAACAGGCATTTGAAGAAATTTATCTGTCAATAAAACAGAAAAAACTGGAAATACATTTAACATGATAAGTAATTATGTATATAACTACTTATTCAAGAAATATTTACTGAGTACCTACTATGTGTGTTGCAATATAGCACTAAAGAAGCAAACTAAAAAGTCTTACCCTCATTGTCCTTGCCTTCCAAAGGAAGGAGATAGAAAATAAACAGTGTATGCCTGGTGTTGTAAGTGCTATAGAGAAAATAAAGTGAGTAAAAACATAAAATGTGCTAGGGTGATTGGAGGAAGGCTATTTTTTCATATGTTGTTTAGGGATTACTGCTAAAGTGACTTTGAGAAGAAATGGAAGGAAATGACAGTGATAGCTTGATAGTTAAAAACTGTCATATCAACGGACTAGCAGGATGTGTAGCAGAAAATTTCTGGAAACATTCTCCAAAAGGGTAAGAGCAGAATCAGTATTCCACTATTTTCACTGTTATTTAACTTTATTCTGGAGGAAGTAGCCAATGCCACTGTAAAAGAGAGTGAAACATGACAGCAAAAATGAAAAGTTAGTAGATAAATTTGAAGATAATGTTGAAAAAGTCTAAAGTTCAGCAATAAAGCAAAGAAATAGAAAATAAGGAAGAAAAATAACCTAATTAGAGGATATTATCAAAGTAATCCTACATGCAAATTATAAGAGTTCCAGACTGGAGAACAGAAAAGAAATGTAGTTGCAGAAATTATCAAAGAAATAATTCTAGAAAAACTTTTCTAGTATTGAAATGCAAGGGTTTCCATGTTGAAAAGTCCTGTTGAGTGACTAGCACACAGACAAAAATAAATTTACACCAAGTTATTGTAATTCAGAACTCCTGAGGAATTAGAGAATATCCTTCGTTTCTAGAGATTAAAAAACAGATTACTATAAACTAAGGCTCAATAAAAAAAACAAACATCAGATTTCTTAAGAGCAACATTGAAATTTGGGAAAACATTGAAAAATGCCTTCATAATTTTGAGGAACAATAATTTTCAACCAATAATTCTATATCTATCCAGACTATCAATTAAGTGAAGAAAGTAATTAAGATATTTCTCACACGAAGGATCTCAAAACCTTTACCTCCCCTATATTCTTTCTCAGAAGATACTAAGAGGTGCTCTAAAAAGGGAAAGTAAACTGAGGAAAGCATACCATGGCAAATACTGTTACTTTTCTCTCAATATCTTTCCTTCTTTTATTGCAATAATAGACTTAACTTTAATTTGGACTCTAAACAGAGCACCTGGCCATGCTAATAAGATGATACTTCCCAGGCTTCCTTGCAGGTAGGTAGAGCATGTGACTAGATTCTTTGTCAATGAGATATGATCATGGAAATGAAGTGAGCTGTGTTCCAGGTATTGAGTTTAAAGGGATATGCCCTCCATGTCCTCTCTTTCTCTCTCTCTAACAAGCTAAAGTAAAAACAAGTGAGTGAGACATCTTGAACCATACACGTCAGACCAACAGCCTTGAGATGAGACATTAAAGTACACCACCCACCAGTCCTGAATTGCTTATGCCCAGACTACTTCATAAGACAGAATTTCTATCTTGTTTATTTGACTATTTTGGTTATCAATTATGGAAGTCAAATTGTATTCTAACAATACTCACGGGTTCAAGGAAATAGGGAATCCAGCAAAAGAGAAAGTCAAAGGAAATTCCCAGGGTGTTTCAGCAGGCACATTCTGGGATTATACTTGTGCACCAAGCCTAGAGAGTAACCAATAAATTGTGGAGCCAGTTGGAAGGCTCCAAGAGAGCAGTGTCTTCAAGAAGATGAAACTGATGAAATACTTGACATATTTGAACAGACTGAGAACCAGAGGGGTAAATTCACTATAGGTAAATAGAAAACTAAACAAAGAAACAAACTGAAAGGCAATTAATAACCACTGGAAAAACAAAACAAAAATGTGTAAAAATAAACTAGGTCATAATGTGTTATATGGTTATACTGTGAATGCATTATATATAATGATGTTAATTTTGAATATTTATCTAAGAAAAATTGTAATTGTATTGGAAGGGTAGTGAAGCCAAAAATGTATTTCTGTGTCGTGGTAGAGTGGGTGCAAAAAGAAAGCTGATTTCTCACCTTCCATTATAGGAATTTAATAAGTAATACCTAAGCAGAAATTAAAGATGGAAGTATGAGCTATTATTTAACTATGTGAAGGTAAATACCAAAAGAAATGGCTTCACCAAAAGAATCAAAAGTTGTTGTTTCTAAGGACTAGGAGATGAGATGCGAAATGGAACGGAAGAGTTCTCCTTCTTATAATAAATCTTGTAATTTATTTCTTCTTTAAGTTGTTGGCACCTGTGTCTTTGCCTTTTGGAAAGAAAAGGCTTCCAATTATATTTATGGGTCAAGTAAACCTGACAACCTTTAAATATAAATAAGCAAACCATTTTCACTTATGAATACCTAAAGAAAGTGCTGATACTTTTTAAAATCTTTCTTTCTTTCTTTTATTTTCTTTTCTTTTTTTTTGAGACAGAGTCTTGCTCCGTCACCAGGTGCCAGGCTGGAGTGCAGTGGTGCCATCTCGGCTCACTGCAACCTCCGCCTCCCGGGTTCAAGCAATTCTCCTGCCTCAGTCTCCTGAGTAGCTGGGATTACAGGCGTGCGCCACCACGCCCAGCTAATTTTTGTATTTTTAGTAGACATGGGGTTTCACCATGTTGGCCAGAATTGTCTTGATCTCTTGACCTCATGATCCGCCCACTTTGGCCTCCCAAAGTGCTGGGATTACAAGTGTGAGCCACGCACCCGGCCACTTTTTAAAATCTTTAATATAATTCTTCATTTTAATAGATTAAAAGATAAAACTCTATATAGATGCTGAAAGTAAAACTAAACATCTCTTCTTTTGTAAAATGCTTAAGAAAGTAAGAATAAACAACTATTTTTTTATGAGAGCATACACCTATCACATCTAAAAGCCAAGTATCCACCTAAGTATAAAAATATGAAAAGGAATCCTATTAATCTCAGAACAGGACAAGGATGTTTACTATCCAGGGACCAGGCAATGTAATGAAAGAAGAAACAGCAATCAGGCTTAAAATTAGAAAGACAGAGATCGATTATTATTACCTGTAAATGACATTATTGCATATGTCAAGGGTTGGCAGACATTTACTTCAAATGGCCCGATAGTAAAGATTGCAGACTTGCTGGGCTGCCTGTGGTCGCTGTCACATGCCTTTCTTTTCCTCTTCTTTTTTGTAACCATCTTTTTAAAATGCAAAAACCAGTCTTGGTTCTTGTTTGTATAAAAACATGCCATGGCTGGATTTGACCCATAGGCTATAGTTTAGAGGTTCCCTGGTATACCCAGAAAAAAGAAAATCAAGTAAAAACACTACAAACTCAAACCGAATTCAATAAATTCCATTTATACATGTGGAAATCAAACAGCACGCACATCTACAAAAACAGCTGGTTAGAAAATATAAGGAAAGAAAAGATCCCATTTAAAACGGCAACAAAAATAATAAAATTCCTAAGAATAAACTTAAGAAACATGCAGGATCTATAATTTAAAATGTTCATGGGACGGAAGGACATGAAAGACGGCTTCACAATGCAAAGAAACATCCTGTTCTTAGATTCCTAACATCATAAAGCTGTCAAAGATAGTTCACCTATAAATTTAATGTGAGCCCAATAAAAATACCAAAAGGGTATTTTTGGGGAACTAAACTAGTTGGTTCTAAATTGCATGTGGAAAAATTACCAAGAATAGTCAGGAAAATTTTGGAAAAATTAAAGTAACAAGGAAAGTTAAAACTACCATGCATGGAAACCTATTATAAGTCCTCAGATAATAAGAATGATGTGAAGAGGCTGGGCGCGCGGTGGCTCAAGCCTGTAATCCCAGCACTTTGGGAGGCCGAGGCGGGTGGATCACGAGGTCAAGAGATCGAGACCATCCTGGTCAACATGGTGAGACCCCGTCTCTACCAAAAATACAAAAAATTAGCTGGGCATGGTGGCGCGTGCCTGTAATCCCAGCTACTCAGGAGGCTGAGGCAGGAGAATTGCCTGAACCCAGGAGGCGGAGGTTGCGGTGAGCCGAGATCGCGCCATTGCACTCCAGCCTGGGTGACAAGAGCAAAACTCCATCTCAAAAAAAAAAAAAAAAAAAAAAAAAGAATGATGTGAGTAGAAAAAATAGAATTAAAAAAACATAGAATGATGTGAATAGAAAGACCATTAAAACCAAAAAGAAAATTCAGAAATAGGTTTAAGTATATGTGAGAATTTTGCTTATTCAATAAATAATGTTGGTTCAACTGGATATCCATCTGAAGAAACAATAAAGGTGATCCCTACTTTATAACTAGTGCCAGAGTAGATTGTGATAGATGAAAGATTTAAATCATAAAGTGACTAGGAGACATGAGAGGAGTTTAAAACTTCATGTGAGAGAAAGTTTGGCACAAAACTCTGACTCGTTAAAAAAAGAATAATAAATTTTAACTTATTAAAACCTTTTACAACTTCTGGAAAACAAAAATAAAATAATAATTCTCAATAAAGTCAAAAGATAAAGAACAAACTGAGAAAAATATTTATAACTTGTATGGTAGGAAAATGCTACATTCCTTAACATACAGACAAATAAAAATAAGAGAAAAACCACAGTCCAGTAGAAAAATGAGCAAAGAACAGGAATAGGAATAGTTCACAGAAAAAGAAACCCAAATAGTTCCTGCACATTTGAAAAGATGTCAACTTCATTCAAATAAAAGCAAATTAAAGCTACAGTGAAACATCATTTTTTTCACCTATAAAGTTGGCAAGGATTTCTTTTAAAGTCTGATAACCTACTGCATTAATAAGAATGTGGACCAGGTGCAGTGGCTCACATCTGTAATCCCAGCACTTTGGGAGGCCAAGGAGGATGGATCACCTAAGGTCAGGAGCTCGAGACCAGCTTGGCCAATATGGGGAAACCCCATCTCTACTAAAAATACAGAAAAATTAGCTGTGTATGGTGGTGGGCACCTGTAATCCCAGCTACTCAGGAGGCTGAGGCAGGATAATCGCTTGAGCCCCAGGAGGCTGCATTGAGCTGAGATCTGCCATTGCACTCCATCCTGGGCAACAAGAGTGAAACTCCGTCTGAAAAAATAAAAAAGAATGTATGAAAGCATTCACATACTGTTGATGGGAGTATATGCATGGATGCATCTTCTATGCAGGGACATTTGCCAAACTATCAAAATTACAAACTCACATGTCCTTTGAGTCAACAAGTTTCATTTCTAGTCATCTATCCTGCAAATATGCTTGCATATATGAAAAATTACTATTTACAGAAACATTAATTAATTTTTTATTTTGAGACAGGGTCTCTCTTTGTCACCAGGCTGGAGTGCAGTTGTGTGATCTCGGCTCACGTCATCCTCCCACCTCAGCCCCCCAAGTAGCTGGGACTACAGGTGCCCACCACCATGTCCAGCAAAGTTTTGTAGCTTTTGTAGAGATAGGGTTTTGCCATGTTGCCCGAGTTGGTCTCATACTCCGGAGCTCAAACAATCTGTCTGCCTCAGCTTCCCAAAGTGCTGGGATTACAGGTGTGAGCTGCCATGCTCTGCTTAATTAAATTTCGATATATCCATACAATGGAATGGTATGCATAGTCTCTTAAAAACTGTATAAAAAATGTCCTGATTCAGCAAAATTCAATGTATATAATATGCTACCACTTGTATAAAATACATTGTGTGTCAATGCATGGTGTGTGTGTGTGTGTGTGTGTGTGTGTGTGTGTGTGAAAAAGCTGGTAACTATGGTTGCCTCTGAAGAAAGGAGCCAGGTAGATGGGGAAGAGGGATGGAAGGGGGACTTTCTTTTCACTAAATATCTATTTTTTGTACCATAGACATGTAGAACCTATTTTTTAAAGTAACAGAAAACATCAAAACAGTAATGAAGAAAAACACATAATCTCACCACCAAAGATAACATTTTGGTGTGATTATTTTCCAGTAACTATCATTTATTTATTATTATTTTAATTATTTTATTATTATTTTAGTTTTGCTTTGCAGGAGTCGTACAGAGCTTTTTTTTTTTTTTCCCTACGTGTATGATTTTGTAGTAGTAGGTGTGGGCTGGGTACTATAGCTCATGACTGTGGTAATCTAACCCCAGCATACCGTGGGCTGGGTGCTATAGCTCATGACTGTAGTAATCTAACCCCAGCACTTTGGGAGGCCAGGGTGGGTGGATGGCTTGAGTCCAGGAGTTTGAGAGCAACATGGGCAAGGTGGTGAAACCCTATCTCTACTAAAAATACAAAAATTGGCCAGGTGTGATGGTGTGCACCTGTAGTCCCAGCTACTATGGGACAGGCGTTGGGCATGGGTGGGGAGGCTGACACAGGAGAATCACCTAAGCCTTGGGTGGTCAAAGCTGCAGTTAGCTGTGATTTCGCCACACATTCTAACCTGGGTGACAGAGTGAGGCTCAAAAAAAAAGATCAAACCATGTATGCGTGTGTGGTTTTGTATGTTCATCATTGCCTTTAATATTATATCATGAACAACTGGAATTATGTTGATACTTATATTTCATTTGACATTATGTAGGCAGCACCCTTCCAGGAAGAAATGCTTTCATAGGCAATGCAACTATTGCAAGTTTCCGACTCAAGCTCATTGAAGAAAGGAGCTGGAGCTCTCAGGAACCCTCTCTGTGAGGTGTAGTACCTGACAGGAGGAGAGAAATAGAGGGGACTAGACGTTGTGTAGTAGAAGTCGCCAAGCGGTGGAGTAGAAGGAAGACATTAACAGTCACCCCGGAGGCTGGGTGTAGGAAACTCCCAAGACCCTGCGGGTGAGTGTCAGGGGAAGGGGAGGAAAAGGCAAGGGGAAGGCAGGAGCCTCAGTGGGCTTAAACCAGAGCCAAGGCTACTGAGAACACACCCCAGAGTTTCTAGTTATAACCCAAGGAATACATTTAACAGACTCTCTCTGAGCACCTGCCGTGACACTGCTGAATGAGGCACTAGGAATCCACAATGAATAAGATACAGGCTCTTTTTTCGATGGGCTCTTCTGGTAGACCTCACTAGTTGCAGTGAAAAAGGAGTGTGGTGAAGGCTCCGTGAAAGAGTGCGCGAGGTACCAGGTGCACCTGCAAGGCCTGAGCGCCTGTGCATCCAAGAGGCTGGAGCCTCCTGATACCTGGAGAGTGAGGCTGTCTCTGCAGTGTTCTGCACAGTGTGCTGTGGAAACGGCAATGGGTTGGGGCGATGGTTTCCGTTTCTGGATGTTTGATCTACACCTTGAAAAATGACGGCACCATGTGTCTTCGGGATTTCCTGAAAGCAGAGTTTGAGGCAAATATTTGTTTGAAAACATGATTCTAGGGAGCAGTGAAGGGAACATTTTTTTACTTAGTTGGCCATTAGTAAGGGCAAAGGATGCTAGGTCCCGTGGATTCCTCTGTGGAGCTTAAGACATGCACGTCGACCCATGGTCCTGAGAACACAGGATGAAGCATTTATCCCCAATCTCTTGTATCCCTTAGCTCAAGGGTGTCTCCAGCAGTTACGCTTGTGTGAATAGATTCCCCCGGAAGCCCAGGCCCTAGAATGGGAAACAGAGGCACCAATCAGCTGCGTGAGGTGCTGTAATGGGAACCGGGACAGGGCTGTGTGAAGCCTGTGCAGATGGTCGCCACACAGAGGCTGGGTGAAGAGGGAGGGCCAAGGGAATTGGAAACAGCGCACAAGAGTGTTCTGTAGACTGTGGAAAGGCAGCGGGGCAAAGGCCCTGAGATGGGAGGGGCGTCTTAACACCAGGTTTGCCCAAGCATTGCTGGAGGGTTGTGGTGCTTCTAGAGGCCGGGGCAGACTTGAGCTGGGAGCTCACTGCAGTGAGTCCCGAGTCCAGGTTAGACTGTAGTGGAAATGATGTCCCTGTGGTGGAAATGAGAATAAAACAGTCCCCACCTTGGGTCTGCCATGTAAGTGGTCTGGCGTAACAGAGTTCATGTTGGTCCTCTCTTGATGCGCCAAGAGGTAGATTTCACCATCCCTAACAGACATCTAGAAGGGAAACCTCAGGGAGAGACAAAAAAATTTCAATCTATTTGGTTTTTCCCCAACTCTAGTTCTTTCTAGGGTGCAAATGGTGCTCTTTTAAATTTTGCGACACATATTTAACTCAGGGCATGGACTATGGTCAATGTTTAAAGGGGAACTAACATTTTACTCAATGTCTTGTAGGTACCAAGGACTGTGCTAAGTACTTTGCACATGTTATTTCGTTTAACAGTCCTGAGGATTCTGTGGCATGGGCAGTATTCTTTTCTTCATTCCTATGGGTAAGGAAAGCAGGATTCCGACACATTAAATAGCGCATCTGGGATCACACAACTAGTGTGATGGACACAGAATTTAAACCCAGAACTCTCTGATTCCAGAGCCCAGATATCCTCTTTCTCCTCCCCATGTTTGCTACATTAGCTTCCGAGGGCTGTGCAGCAAATTGCCACAAACCACGTACTTAAGAAAACAAATTTATTTCACTGTTTTGGAGGCAAGAAGAATAAAATCAATGTGTCCGCAGGGCTGTGCTCCCTTTGAAACCCATAGGGGGAGTCCTTCCTTGCCTCTTCCTAGCTCTAGGGGTGGCCACTGATCGTTGGCATTCGTTGCCTTGCAATTGCAGAGACTTCACTCTGTCTCCATCATCATATAGCCTTCTCTCCTTGTTTATCAATGTCTCTGTGTCTCTTTTCCTCTTCTTACAAGGATACCAGTCATATTGGATTTAGGGACCATCTTCCTATGGCCTCATCATTTTTTTTTGTTTCTTCAAGACGGAGTTTTGCTCTTGTTGCCCAGGCTGGAGTACAATGGCGCGATCTTGGTTCACTGCAACCTCCGCCACCCGGGTTCAGGTGATACTCCTGCCTGAGCATCTCCAGTAGCTGGGATTACAGGCATGCACCACCATACTCAGCTAATTTTTGTATTTTTAGTAGAGACAGGTTTCACCATGTTGATCAGGCTGGTCTCGAACTCCTGAGGTGATCCACTCCACCCTAGCTTCCCAAAGTGCTGGGATTTACACGCATGAGCCACCACACCCAGCCTGGCCTCATCTTAAGTAGTTACATTTGCAACAACCTTAATTTCCAAATAAGGTAACATTATGACGTACCGGGGGTTAGGACTTCAACATAACTTTTTGGGAGATTCAATTCACCCCGTAACCCTTGCTTCGTATACATTTGATAAATGGATTAATAGGCGAATGAACAAATGAATGGGGATACAGGATCTTCAGAAATAGGAGGTGTGGTTAACTAATAATTTCCCTCTCTGGTATAGACTCTAATTTACAAGCTTTCCATATCAATCATTTTCATTCATTCTCGGTGGGAATTGCTGAAAAGTGAATTATTTCCACATTTATCTGGTGGAATAAATTAGCCTTCCCCACGTTCTTTAGTTACAGATTTTTAACCATACTTAAGATCATGTATCTAATGATCATCATGTATCTAATTGTTCATCTAATCTTTGCTGCAACCATGTGGAGTATGAAACAGTATTATCCCCATTTCATGGATGGGGAAACTGAGACGCAGATGACCATGTGCCAGCCCCGTTAATAAGTGACAAAACCAGGACTGCAGCCTGGAACTTTACCCCCATGGGCATTTTTCTTCTCATAAAAAGTTATTCATTTTTTCACTCTACTTACAATATATGAGCATGTATTCACCGTAAATTTTTTTTTACTAATACAGAATTAAATAAAGCAAAATGTTACAGAGCCTTTTTGCCATCTCCAACCCACTCCCAGAACTTTCTCCTTCCTGGATTGTTTTTCCCTACATTTATGCCTATTTTTAGGGCTTGTTTTTTGTTGACCTAAAGGGGATCACACTCCTTGTGCTGTTCTGATACTGGCATTTTCCACTTAACAACACCCTGGAGATCTTTCATGTGTCAGCAAAGCTGGTCTTAACCCTGTGTGCACCAGTACATCAGGGCGGCCAGGTTCTGCCTCTGCTGGTCAGGTGTCTGTTCTGACCGGTCAGCACCCATGCTCAAGCAGGAGCTGCACGTTTTTGTTTTGACATAGGGTCTTACTCTGTCACTGAGGTTAGAGGGCAGTGGCACAATTATGGCTCACCGCAGCCTCGACCTCCTGTGCTCAGATGATACTCCCACCTCAGCCTCCTGAGTAGCTGCGACTACAGGCATGCACCACGATATCGGGCTAATTTTTAAATATTTTTTAGAGACGGATTCTTGCTTTGTTGCCTAGGCTGGTCTTGAACTCCTGGGCTCAAGGGATCCTCCTTGCCTTGGCCTCCCAAGTACTGGAGTTAAAGGTGTGAGCCACCGCACCTGGCTGGTTGCCGATTTTGAATTTCATCCTTCATGCCAATACCTACAGGTTTGTCTCACTTCATTTACGTTGCTGTGTCATGTTCTAGAGCATGGAGCTATCATTTTTACGGAATCATCTACTGTTAGTGCAGATTTAGGTTTTTCTGGTTTTTCAGTATTTTCGAGCAAGGTAGCCCTCAACATCCTACATCTGCCTCTCTGGGAACCTGTGTGAAAATGCGAAATACTCTCTCCATCACCACCTATACAATAGAGACACCTGTGAGCTCTTCCTGTCCTACAGCAGGATCCTTGAAGAAGGCTCAGGTGTCTGGGCCTCAACACCCTAAGAATCTAAGTCACTGCAGGAACATTACCTAGGACAGTGGCTCACCACACTAGCTGCCATTAGGATCATCTGGGAAGATTCTGAAAAAACATCTATGCCTGTGTGTCATCTCCAGAAGATCTGATTTAACTCAACCAAGATTGGTTCAAGACATCAGGAACCATTAGTAGCTGGGACTGCAGATGTGTACCACCATGCTCAGCTAATTTAATTTTAAAATTTTTTGTAGAGGCAGAGTCTTACTATGTTGTCCAGGCTGGCCTTGAACTCCTGGCTTCAAGCAGTCCTCCTGCCTTGGCCTCCTGAGTAGCCGGGACTAGAGGTTTGGGGCACCACACCCACGATTTTTAAAAACTGCTGTATGTACTTCAAATGCACACTTGAGGTTAAGAACCAAAGCCAAAAGACCTCTAAAACTTTTATGAAGGTCCCACCAAAAGATTTGAAACCTGAAGAGGAAAAAATATTAACAAAAGAGAGGCCAGGAGAAAGGAAAATGAAAAGAGGAGAGAACTGTTTCCTTCATCCCACAGATGCTGAGACCAGCCCCGGCTCCAGCCCTTCGAGTGCCCCACAGATTGGGCTGCGTCTTTCTCCACCCACTGCATCCCCACCTGTGGCTCTTTCGCAACTACATTCCCCCAAACAAGGCCCCAGCTCTAAACTAGTGGTTCCCAGCCTCAGAGGATAAGAACCCCTAACATCATGGTGTCTTTCAGGGCAGTGAAACTCTTCTGAATGAGACAGTAATGGTAGGTGGAGGACGTTACGCATTAGGCAAAACCAGCAGGGCTGTGCAGGACAAAGGGTGAACCCTCATGCAAACTGTGGACTTGAGTTGATAATAATGCACGGATACTGCTTTATCATGTGTGACAAATGCATCACACCAACGCAGGATGTTAATAATAGGGGAAACTGAGGCAAGCGACTGGGAGTATATGGGAACTTTTGTATTTTCTGCTCAATTGTTCTGTAAATGTAATACTGCTCTAAAAAATAAAATCTATTAATTTTTAAAAGGACTTTAAACAGAGATATAAGTCTTCCCTTTCTATCTCCCCTCCCCCTTCCCAGGAGAGAAGTTAATAACTCTTCGTATTCTTTGCTTAATTTTTCTGTAAATGTAACAAATACAATCTATTAATTAAAAAAAAAAAAAAAAGACCTTCTTACACACAGGTATGTCTTCCCTCTCTATCTCCCCTCCCCCTTCCCAGGAGAGAAGTTAATATTTTAAGATATAAGGTCTTTTGATTGAAAAATTACAGAATGAGCAAGGTCATGTAAATGCCTAAAAACTTTTTAAAATAAATAAGTAAATCAAGAGTTTATTCACCCCACGGCCTCAGCGCACATTGAAGACAACATCGCTCCATCTACATTCAAGTGCTCTTTCTTCTTCAAACTACACGTCGCCCCTGCCATGCTTCCAACTTCTCCCGGTCCTCCAAGGCCATCTAAGGGTTAAGGACCTCCGAGTGTGAATCCCTACCACTACGCTTCTCTTTGCCACACATTTCCGGGCCCAAGACTCCTTTTGCCGCAGAGGTTAATCTGATTAGAGTTGAGGTGCTAATAACTTAAATGAATACCATTAAACACTACCTGATAAAATCTGCATTTAAACCTGGGCTCCCAAAGGGCCAGAGGCTGTAAGGTCAAGCATCTGGGTAGGGCAGAAGGAGTGAGGCTGTGGGGGAGGGGGTCCCTTCCCAGTCCTTGGGTAGCCTCCTGCTGTCTATGCAATAATCCCTTTCAACGGCACAGAATTTTGTAGTTTGTAACGCAATTTAATAGGGACTTCTGGAGGGCATCTAAGCCTCGGATGCGGTGCTCAGTGCACATCATCATCTCATTTTACTTTCATAGCAACTCAATAAGGTATTCTTGGCTGCGTTTTGCAGAGGAGGCACATGAGGGTGAGGGAAGATACTTGCCAGTATGCAATACAAGGGAAATCCAAACCTAGTTTGAATCCTGCTTCAATCCCTTCCCTTTCTAATCTACTTCTCCCTATGTATTAATGGGGGTTAGATGTGGTAGAATTTGTCACTCCTGAGTGACAGCAATGGGCGGGACCCTGGGATGCATGCAGCCTTCCCCCTGGCGAACCCAACTTTCCTTCCCTCCTCACCTCCCTGCCAGTCCTCCCTCTCCTCCTGGTCCTGCATAGCTCAAGTTTCAACCCAGCCTGGAGAGCACTCCATCTTTCCTGACCTGACTCTGCCTTCAAGCCAGCTTTGATATAGGCAGGTTTGGTCACAGGTCTGTACATGGAGCCACAGCTGGCCCAGGTGTTGGAGCATCATGCTGAAGATACCAGGACCATGGGTGTCCTTCACTATTTCCTGTGCACTCATCGAGTGCCTGAAGAAGTACTTCGGCTGGGACACCAGCTATGACCGAGATGCACTCCCTGCCCTCGGAGAGCCACCAGTCCCACGGAGGAGTAAGAAACCCATGGAGGAGTAGGAGGGAGGGCTGGGCATCATGGCTCATGCCTGTAATCCCAGCACCTTAGGAGGTTGAGGCAGGTGGATCACCTGAGGTCGGGAGTTTGAGACCAGCTTGACCAACATAGAGAAACCCTGTCTCTACTAAAAATGCAAAATTAGCTGGGTGTGGTGGCGGGCACCGGTAATCCCAGCTACTCGGGAGTCTGAGGTGGGAGAATCGCTTGAACCAGGAGGCGAAGGTTGCAGTGAGCTGAGATCGAGCCACTGCCCTCCAGCCTGGGTGACAGAGCGAGACTCTGTCTCAAAAAAATAAAAATAAAAAAGAATCTGAAATCAACCCAAGTTCAAGTTCAAATCCTGCTTTTATTATTTGCTAGCTGTGTAACTGGGGGACAGTTACTTGTTCTTTTCAACTCTCAGTTTCCTCACCTGAAAAATGAGGAGAGTAACATCTATCTTAAAGATTACTGCGAAGTTTAAAAATAGATCATATTTGTGTAGCACACAAATTGAGTACTGGTACTCAGTACTCAATAAATAGTAACTACAATTTTTAATTTTTGTTACTAAAAGCTGAGAAGGTCCAAAAAGTTTTATTACTTTGTTATTAATAGAAAGCATAATAACTTTAATTTGTAATGCTTTCTTTTTTAAAGTCGTTTTATGTATGTTATCGTAGTCCTCATAGCAAATCTGAGAGTTGAGTATTATTTAGGGACCTTTTCCTAGGAGCAATATTGTTCATCTCTCACATAGGAAAATGGGCACGAGGTGATGTTTCAATCATGTTCCCCTTTGCTTTTGACTCATTAGTGGCTTCTTGTTGCTCTCAAGAAAATGCCCAGAGTCCCTAACATGACTGCCCAGTGCTGCACGGTGGGGCCCAGCCCTTTCCCAGTCCCATCCCACACCACCCTTGCCCTCTGAGATGCATCCTGCCTGCACTGGCCTTCCAGTGTCTGCTCCGTGCTGTGCTGGCTGTCCCCACTGTGCTGTGCTTGCTGTCCCCACCGGGCCTCTACCCAGGCTGACCGCTCCTCCACCCCCTGCGGCCCTCTGCCCCAGCACCTGGCCAATTACCCCCACTCCTCCTTGGTACTCACCTCCCTCCCCTCACACCTCCATCTAGGTCAGGTTTCCATGTAAACACCTTATCAGTTGGGAGTTACATTCATCTCTGAGCAATTAAGATTCCTTTCCCAATGGTGGCTTAACCAAAATGAGTAGGGACACCAGGCGGTGAGGGGGGGAGTTCTTTTCTCTCATGAAGCGAGCAGCCCAGAGGTAGGCACCACCCAGTGTCCTGTGCAGAGGCCTCCTCCTCAGGCGCACCTTCTTTGGGCCCTGGCCAGCATTATACTCACTCCCTATTAGAAAGCTTCAGAAATTTTACTCTTAAAAAAAAAAAAAAAGAAAAGAAAAGAAAAATTAGCCGGGCATGGTAGTGCAGGCCTGTAGTCTCAGCTACTGGGGAGGCTGAGGCTGGAGGACTGCTTGAGCTTAGGGAGTCCGAGGCTGCAGTGAGCCATGTTCATGCCACTGCACTCCAGCCTGTGTGACAGAGTGAGACCCCCATCTCAAAGAAAAAAAAAAAAAAGAAAGGAGTTTTATTATAGCTTATTCTGCTCACATGAGCTAAATAGCTGCTCCTATCTTCAGGGGAGGCTAAAGAAATTTAGCATTCTAACGGGGCCCGTTTTTCTCCCTAACCAAATAGAGATCCAACGAAGAAAGAAGAGAGGGGGCTGGATGGTGGGGAAGCAACCAGTAGCCTCTGCCACGTCGACTTTCGCGGAGCTGTTCCCTGTCTTTATGGGGTCGGGATGATTTTCTCCTCGGGTTATCTCCAGTTGGGGTTTTTAGGGCACCACGGACTGTCAAGTGCTGTTTTCTTACCAACTGAAATCACTTTGGGATATTTTTTTCTGCAATACTGAAATGTTTTAGTTTTTTAAGAAGTGTTCACACAGATATACATATATATATATATATATATATATATATATATATATATATATATATATATTTTTTTTTTTTCCTCCCAATCCTTTTTTTAAGAGAGAATATTGGGTCTACACCTCCATCCTTGATCTTGTTAGTGATGCTATTTTTGCTGTTAGTCAGGTTAGAGTTGGCCCTACGCGGGGGTTGGTAATAAAAGATTGTTAAAAATTAAAAAAAAAAAAAAAAAAAAAAAGTGTTCCCACACTTGCCCAGTTCGCAGTCACACATTCCTTAGAGTCAATGTTTGTGTATTTTATTAATATTTGCCTTCCCGCTGGACTGCAAACTCCGTAACGGCAGAGGCTGGGTCTGGTTTTGTTCACTATTGAATTGCCGACACACGTGGTCAGGTGTGTGCTAGGAATGAATGGGTAGTTGAAGAGAAAGCACGAAGCTGTATGGAGACACAGCTGCGGAGCTAGCTTCCTGCTAGCTTATCCCGTCTAAAGTCAGTCTGTAGTGATGAGGATAACGTGATGACCGAATTCCTCCATTTTCAGGGATCTGTAGACAAGTGGAGAGCAGCAACCGGTGAGTTATGGCTTCCCTAGGAGCTGCCTGCAGAGACAGAACTCTGGGTGGTGCAGACCGTTGTATGTTTAAGCACGAAATTGACTCCTAACCGCTCGGTCCTGATGGGCTCAGTAGCTGCAGGCCCACTGTGCGGCACTGAATACCTAAGCTAAGAGGCCATGGCTTCCTGACCTTGTGAACGCCACTAACACCCAAGGCATGACCTGAAAGCAACAGGTTCATTCCCCAGTGGGGAACTAGCGTCCTGGAATCCATAGTAGGAAAAGTCCAATTGGTAAGTGTCCACAACCACACCTTTCATGAACATCAACCAGGGACAGTGAGTCACAGAATGTTTGCCTCATGAGAACCATAGCGATCATCTTGCCAACCCCTTCAGCTTCCATCCCGGGACACTGAGGCTGGGAAGACGAGGAGCTTCCCCCGAGGCACGTAGTAAGTCACGGACAGAAGGAGGCCTGGAAGCCCCGGCTCCACTCTCCATACTAAACCACACGAATCTGAGCAAACCTGCGAGCTGAGAGCAGAGGGCCCGGAGTGAGACCCGGGAGTCCTTTCTCACTTTTCTCCACTCCTCTCTCTGTTCAGCCACAGAGCAGCTTTTCCAAGCGGTCAGTATCCACTGAATTGTAAGCAGTGGCTCCATGGTTCCTGCTCTCAGGAAATTTAGATTATTAGAGGATACTGGATGCAAATCGCTGAAACGCATGACCCCTAAATGGAGGTGCTAACAGGAGCGTTGCCCCGAGAGGACTACCCGGTGCCTCCTCCACCCTGCGCCTTGTCCTTGCCATCACCAGAGGCAGCGGAGGCCCGTGTAGTATGAATCAAATGGTTGCTGTTTAGTCTGCATCTAGGTCAGTGTTTTCATCCAAAATTACAAGTTTCGGTTCCTGACATTACTCTTTACTTACTCATATTATTGCTATGGTTCAATCTATGCTTCTCATACATCAGTATTTGTTGATTGACTGCCTACATGAACTAATTAGCAGCACATACACAAGACCAACCGGTTGAGAAATGTGTTGCAAAAAACTTCCATCGAGATTGCCTTAACTGTCATTCATTTAGTATGTACTATGTCCCCGGTCCATTACATACACTATTTTTAATCTTTACAACAAATAGGCGAAGAAGACATTGAAAAAGAAGATCATTTGCCTAAAGGCATACTATAGCTTTTTAAGTAGTGGAGGCGGGATCTGAACTCAGTCCTGGCTGATGCCAACCACTGTTCTTCCACCACTGTGCTTACCTTTTTACTTTTCAGGATGCACCTGTCCACACAAACGTAGGTCAGGTCTGTCCTTTCCACCACAGGTGTCAAATGAAATCAACATTTTTTGCCATCAGCCTAGCTTACAGGTTTCTGTTTTCTGGACCAACGGGCAAGCAATTATTTGCAAGGATACAGAACACTCCAGTAGGACTAGCAGGAGAGCAATTATTTGCGAGAATATAGAACACTTAGTAGAGGTGGAGGCAGGGTGTGAGAAGGATCCTCCCTTTTGCAGATAGACAGGAAGCAGGCAGTGGGCACTCGGTATTTTTACCAGGGAACTATCCTTAGAGTGATAGAACCACTTAAAAGAAACAGGCCAAGATAAAAGGGATTTCTCATCCCCTCTGCAAGTGATGTTCTCTTAGCACTCCCTAACACAGTGAACAGAAGCCAGTCTTTCCATCACTCATGTAACAGACTGTTCAGGCCTTGCCTCTCTGGTGAAAGGGGTCCTGTGAGGTTGAATTTCCTAGAAGGACTCTCATGCCATCTTATACTCCCTGAGTCACTGGAGGGGACACAGATTGGTGCTAGCGTGGAACAAAGGATGCACAGAAGAGGAGAAGGTGAGGAAAGACGGGGGGGCGGGGTGCAAGATTCCATCCATCAGCCTCTGTCGTTTCTGACTCTGGGTTGTTTACAAAACCCTCACCCTAGTATGCCCTGGGCGGCCTCAGATAGCCCCTGCTCCTTCCTTTAAGGAGGCATTGCTTTTGTTACAGCGAAATCCAAAAACCTTAACTTACCACCGGGCCTGGGGAAGATGGGACGACCGGGCAGGTGAATCAACACCTACCAAGCATGGATGATGCCTTCTCTAAAAACTCTCAGACTCTCTCCCCATTCCCTCTGCCCACCCCACACTGTGTATGTGAGTGAATCTATCACAAGCATGGGGTGGGGGAAATGTCAGGGCTGGGAGCCTCCTGAGGTAAATGCTGTCAGTTCTAAACAGGGAGAGTGGCAGGCAAGCCATGCAGCCTCTAAGTCACTTCACAGTGATCTGCATATCCCAGCAAAGCCCAGGGCCCCACTAGGGAATCTTTTTGGGAAAAGGGTACTCCTGTCACCCGACGTGCTCACTCATGAATGGGGGCCGATGCCGACAGCCTCACTGGACAGCAACCAAGATGGAGCGGCGAGCAGCGTAGCGTGGTGCCCTCCCGTAAATTTCACCTGTGCACACCAAGGTTCCAGGGCACACGTAAACCATCTGGCCAGCCCTGAGACACCATCTCACCTGCTCTGTGGATGAATGCAAGTCCCACTCTCCTCTGTCCTCAGCACTGGCCTCTAGTCCATTCACCATCCCCGTTCTACCTCTCACAAAATAAGTGTGTGCTCAGGGAATGCAATTGCATTGAAGGAACCTTGAAGAAGGATCCGAAGGTCGGTCCACTGCCTACCTTCACCAAGAAAAACAAAAAACTCTTAAATATTACAAAGGCTGTGACCCCTGACTAGGGATGTAAATGCATCTCTATTGACCAGGATTGTGAATCAATGTTTAAGAAATTAGATCATCTGTGCTCCGTGGCTCACGCCTGTAATCCCAGCACTTTGGGAGGAAGAGGCGGGTGGATCACCTGAGGCCAGGCGTTCAAGACCAGCCTGAACAACATGGAGAAACCCTGTGTCTATTAAAAATACAAAATTAGCTGGGCATGGTAGTGCATGCCTGTGATCCCAGCTACTAGGGAGGCTGAGGCAGGAGAATTGCTTGAACCCAGGAGGCAGAGTTTGCGGTGAACCGAGATGGCATCACTGCACTTTAGCCTGGGCAACGAGAGCGAAATGCTCTAAAAAAAAAAAAAATTAGATCATTTGGCAGATGTATATTTAGAAGCACTGTGTTGTGGACCCTTTTGCACAGTAAGACCTCATCTCCCCTAGTACATCTGACCCTGTGTGGCGATGGGTGTGGGTTACCAGGAGCTCCTGGTGAAGGCGGTCCTGCCTCTCCCCAGCAGGTCCACATACCAACTGAGCAGCAGTGGCTGGAGTTCAGTCGAACATCTCTCATGGATTTAGTTTTTGCAGGAGTTTGAGCTGGGAGATCCCAAAAACTATTTGTTTCCAACATGTTCTCCTTGATTTTTACATCTTTCTGCATTTCAAGAGTAACGTAACTCACGGGGGTCTGATTCACTGAAAATAGCTCAGTGAAGTCTGGTTTGTGAAAGCCATTTGATGGCTAGGAGGCCTTTCTTTCCTGGTCTTCTGAATCCATCTACTCCAAACCTCAGCTCTGGCTGGAATTAGGAGAGGCAGAACCCAAAGCAATAGCAGGGAGGGGAGCCCAGACACCATGCAGAAGTATGTTTAATCCTTCACAATCACCCATGATTCTTATCCCCATTTAGCAGATGAGAGCATCAACGCTCAGACAGGAGCAGCACCTGCCTTACAGTTGGTAAGTAAGAGATCTGCCACCGCACTACCCCACACCCTGGGGAGCAAACTGCTCAGCCCCAAGATGCCAGTCCAGGCTCTGCTTCACTTAGTGGTTCTTTTGAGCTTCCTCCTTCGGAAGCCCTACCCTAGCAGGAATCCAGAAAGGTCCACTCACAGTTACCCTGCATAGTTCTGGTTCAGACCCTACTATTGGCTTTGAAAGCTTGCGATGTCCTTAAACACTGGTCCTGGCGGCTTGGGGGGCAAGTGGTGAAGGGATGTAGTAGACAACACTGCCGTGACCCTTCAGGGAGCCTCAGAGGTCTCCCACCCTGGGGCCACAACCTGCCAGGCGTCAGGGTCCCAGATTGTCAAGCCTTCTTCCCACTCTGACAACCTGCGAGGTAAGGTGATACAGATATGTTGGTGCCAGAGGCGATGCTGTTCCAGATTGCATCTGAAGGCAGAACCAGAGGTCAGGGGCTGCAATTACAGCCAGAAGATTTAGATTAGAGAGAAGGGCTCCCTGACAAGTTGCTAAACTCAGCGGGTAATTAGGGAGAGTTTACAGAAACTCTTTCCCAGGAAATATAATCCCATCACCCTACTCAGGAAGAGTCTCCCTAAGAGGACAAACCAGAAAGTTTCAGGCTTTTTAGCTTAGAAAGACTACAGACGTGAGTCTCGTGAAATGAAGCGGGGTTGTGGGGAGTTCTAGCAGGCGTAATCAGACCTGACCTGCCTCCTTTGCAGACTTGCCAGGATCAAAGGAGATAACATCTCTGCAAGCATTTGTCAGCTGTTTGGTGCCAAGGCAAGGATAAGGGATTTTTATTGTGTACAGGAGCTGGGGTCTCTCCCTTGAGGCTTTAGGGAGTAAATAAATGCAGCGTTGCTTTACACAGAGGGCAGCAAACTACCCAGCTGAGAGCAGTGTAGACTGATGAGTGCAACAGGCTCCAAACAAAACTTTAAGACAATTCACAAACATCAGGGGCTTCCAGGTTAAACTCAAGGCCCGCCACTGTGGCTTAATGCAACTAAAAAACTGTCGTCATCATCCCCATTTACGTCCATCACTCTTTGTATATGCATTTTGCACATTTTCTCATTTGATCCTCATCACACTTCTAGGGAGCAGCTCAGGGAGGTATAATCTCATTCTACCAGTGAGGAAGTTGAGGTTCAAAATTGAGTTGTGTGAATTGCCCGAGGTCATATAACCAGCAAGAGGTACCACTGCCTTAACTTCGGGTGGAGGTCAATGCCCTTTGCACTCTAACGCTGCCCACTCTTGTGATCAATTTCTTCATTCATCCATGTGTTCCTTAACTCAACAGATATTTACTAAGCATCTTTAAAACAAAGGAAACAGCAAACTGGAACATATTTTCTTCCCAAGCTCATTGTGAAATTGGGACACATTCCATGAAATAGCAGTATCGTTTTGTTCCTTTGCTCGAAAAACGCTTCATCTCATCCCGTTGTCTGTGACCCTTCTTAACAAAAGCTGACAAGGTCTTAACAATCTGCCTCATCCCTCTGACCTCATCCTCAGCCGCTTCCCACCTCGTTCTCTAGATCCTGGGCACACTGACCTTTCAAGTCTTCAGTGACACCAGCTAGGCTGCTTTCTGCCTCTGGGCCTTTGTGCGTGTTATTCCCCCACGCAGACACATCTGCACCGCTCTCAAAATTCAGGTCTGAGCTCCAATGTCATGTGTCCCAGAAAGGATTTCCCTGACCTGCCTCCTCACATACAGGCCCTCCCCATCACAGTACCTTTTATTTTCTTGATGGCATTTATTACTTTCTACAATGTTCTTATTTATATTTCCTTGTTTGCCATCTGTCTCCCCTTGCCCCCAGCCTCAAATTCCAGAAAAGCAGGGGTCTTTTCTGTCTTGCTTGCTGCAGCTGGCACCTGCCCTATGTTTAACATATAATAAGCACTCAATAAATATTTATTAAATAAAATCATGAACTATTGGTCGAAAGTATTTATTACATTACACTTGATTGCACAGTACAGCCCTTGTTATAATCTATAGATGAAAAATACTTCTTAGGTTACACTGAAATCTAATTGCAAGGAAACTGTGCCTGTAACTGTAGTCAAGTTTGCACAGAGTATATGCTAGATCAGAATGAATACTATTCCCTTTATTCTGTGTTTTGTTTGTTTGTTTACATATGGCTTCAATTTATGGAACCTCCAGTCCTTAATAAATGCTGAATATGACAAAGTTTCAGTAAGTTGTGGCCAGTGGACAGCAGTCCACTTAGGAGTCATTGTGAAGTTAAAAATACTGACAGGTCACAGAGTGGGCTGCGTATCCAGCCAAAGCTAAGACTTTCCCTCTCCCTGGACTTAGAACTAAACCTGCCAGAAATAAAGCTAGCTTTATCCTCTTTCATCAGCTCTTTTCTTCATGGCTGGCAGCTTTTCCTCAGTTACTTCTCCTTTTCTCTTTCTGATTTCCCTCTTTCCTCATCTCACTTGCTCTTATGAAAGGAGCTTTTTTAAAAAACCCTATTCACATTAAGGTGTAAATGACTGTTAATTTCCCAGGTGTCCCTGCAGACTAAGAGAGAACCCACACTAAGGAACAAAGCCACAGTGGGATTCCAGGCAGGCACCAGCACCTGCCTAGACGGCTCTGCCCGGCTCCTTCTTGCACCAACTCCTACGTGTCTTGAAAAAAGAAAGATTCAGGGTCATGGAGACCCTGAATTTAAGGAGTTGATAACAATAAAGTGTCACTTGGCCTGAAGATACATCTGGAGGGACCTTCAAGGTACATGGCTGGGTCTTCCTTGCAGCCACCACTCTGCATAAAATTTCCATTGGCAGGTGTATCTTACGGGCATTTGGCCACAGAACTCTTAACTCGCCTCTCGTCCCAGTGATATGGACTGTAATCACAGACGATGCGTGTGGGTTTAAGGAACCTTGAGGAAAATAATCACACATTTACCAGGCACCAGTTCTGTAGTTACAGTTGGGGGCAGGACCAGCACCTGCTTCCTTGCTGTGGTTTGAGCTATGTGATACTGATGACTCCAAGAACAGTGTAACAAATACATTTCTATTTATTGAAGAGTGCTTTATGTAATGTCCACAACTATCCTCTGAAATAGACATTGCTATGCCCATTTTTCAGCTGAGAAGAAAACCAAAGCTCATGGAAGTAAACTAATTTGCCCAAGTTCACATAGCTTGTAATGGTGGGGCCAGGATTCCTTCTGACTCTGAAGGTCTTGATCTTTCCTTTAATTTCTGTCTTCACATTTGCAGGTCATAATAACCGATTGTAGAATGAGCTCGTAATTCCCAATAAAATGTATGCAATTACATTTTTAATTTCCTGAGTGAGAAGTAAGTGTTAAAACTATGTTTGAGTCATTTACTTGAGTTGATCAAGTGAGAACATGATATTCACTTTTTTTTTTTTTTTTTTTTGAGACAGAGTTTTGTTCTGTTGCCAGGCGCCAGGCTGGAGTGCAGTGGCACGATCTCGGCTCACTGCAACCTCTGCCTCCCAGGTTCAAGCAATTCTCCTGCCTCAGCCTCCCAAGTAGTTGGGGCTACAGGCGCATGCCACCACACCCAGCTAATTTTTGTATTTTTTAGTAGAGACGGGGTTTCACCACGTTGGCCAGGCTGGTCTTGAACTCCTGACCCCAGGTGATCAGCCTGCCTTGGCCTCCCAAAATGCTGGGATTACAGGCGTGAGCCACCGCACCCAGCAATATTCACTTCTTAAACAAATATTGACTGAGCAGATACTCAGTGCCAGATGCTATCATTTGAGGACACAGGGAAAACTGTTTATGACCAGAAGAGCCCAACAGCTCTGTCTTCAAAGAGCTTACATTCTAGTCAGGGAAGATGGAGGATAAACAAATAAGGGAACCTTACGCTATGCCAGGGAGGGGAGAGTATTGTGGTATCAAACAAAGCAGAGGGCAGAATTGGGAATGCCAGGAGTGGGGTTTGCAATTTTAAATAGTCTGTTCAGGGGGGGCCTTGCTGAAAGGAAGGGATTTGAACAAAGAGCTGACAAATGTGGGGAACACAGCATGGGACTCTCTGGGGAAGCCTCATTCCAACAGCTGGAGAGCAAGGACAAAGGCTCTGAACCGGAGTGCCCCACTTTGCTCAGTTACTTACAAAGATAGATTAATAGGAAAAATGTCAGCCTGATAAGTTGCTTGGTATTTTAAATGCAAAAAAATAAAGAGGGGGGAATCTCAAGATTAATCCCTGAGATCGAGTCAGGAGGAGTGGCTGCTGTGGGAGAGGGTGGGTTATGGCTGAGGGGTAAGGGAGCTGGACAGTGCTGGGGAGGTTTCACATCTTGTTCGGGGTGGAGGTTAGAGGCTTACTGTCACCTGCTGCATACTGAAGACTGTGCACTTTGCTGTGTGAAATATATCTCAGGGTTTTTTGTTTTGTTTTGTTTTTTGAAATGGAGTCTGACTTTGTCTCCCAGGCTAGAGTATAGTGGCATGATCTCAGCTCAGTGCAACCTCTGTCCCTGGATTCAAGGGATTATCCCACTTCAGCCTCCTGAGTAGCTGGGGTTACAGGCCTCCACCACCACACCTGGCTAATTTTTGTGTGTTTTTGTTTTGTTTTGTTTTGTTTTTTTGAGACGGAGTTTTGCTCTTGTTGCCCAGGCTGGAGTGCAATGGCGCGATCTCGGCTCACCGCAACCTCCGCCTCCTGGGTTCAAGCAATTCTCCTGTCTCAGCCTCCCAAGTAGCTGGGATTACAGGCATGTGCCACCACGTCCGGCTAATTTTTTGCATTTTTATTAGAGACGGGGTTTCACCATGTTGGCCAAGATGGTCTCGATCTCTTGACCTCGTGATCCACCCGCCTCGGCCTCCCAAAGTGCTGGGATTACAGCCGTGAGCCACCGCGTCCTGCCCAATTATTGTGTTTTTAGTAGAGACAAGGTTTCACCATGTTGGCCAGGCTGGTCTCAAACCCCCGACCTCAGGCCTCAGCCTCGGCCTCCCAAAGTGCTGGGATTACAGGTATGAGCCACAACACCTAGCCCATTATCTCAGTTTTTCAGAATGAATAAAAAAGAGGTCTTAGATTTCCACCTTCGATATTCTGAGGTTACATCTTCACATGCTGTGCAATATCAGAATTTTTAGTGTACATTTCATGGTTTCTTCTTTGCTGCTCAGGCCCATGAGATTCACTGAGAAAAATACAAGCTTCAGAAGAACAGGGTTCAAGTGTTTGCTCTGGGATCTTGAAAGAGTTGACCATCCTTCCTGGATCTGAGTTTCTAAACTGTAAAGTAGGGCTGGTAATGATGGTATCCACCTTGCAGAAGTATTGGGAGGCCAAAACAAGATCATGTCTGGGAAAGTTCTCATTTAGCTGCAAGATCACAGAAATCTTACTTCATGTTATAATTACAGGTGCATCCAGTGTTTTACTGGAGTGCCTGCAGGTCACCACCGCGTCAGCTCCTACCTGTGCTCTGTCCGTTGCCTCTTGTCTCCTGCCAGTCACCCTCTGCTAGGCACTGGGCACTGCCACACACGGCAGGTCACTCAGCCAAATGACGTTCTATGGTCGGGGGCAAAAGGAATCCTGTTCCTTTTGGGTAATGCTCTGCCCCTCAAACTAAGATCATTATACTCTAAAATCTCAGGCGGTGACTCAATCAACAGCCCTTTCTGCTACCATCCCTTTAATCCTGCAAGATTCAGACCTGAGTGCAGGGGAAGCTGGACCGGAAGAGCCCTATGACTGGTGGGAGAGGTGAGGCTGTGTGGTGCCTCCCACTGGTGACTGAGCCTTGTCAATAGATCACACTTGTCCTCCTGTTCCTTCAGGAGGAGGTTTCCCAGCTATCAGCCACTCGCATGGAGACGATTAAGGGGCCGGCCAAATTGTCGGGGGCGGGCAGGGAGGCACATCATCAACAGGGGATTTGAAACTTAGTGAAACTCAAGTTGGTCTGACTTGTATTAACACCACGCACTGGAAGTTCTAAAGAAAGTCAGTGATACAATACTGACCCTCTCAAGACTTAGACCTCTTAGTCTAAGTCCCACATAGTTGCTGTGATGACTATTTATTGACTTTAATTACATATAGTTATACAATTACATCTGTAAAATATTATTATATAATATAGACGATGACCTTTTCATTGCTTACTTTTAATAAGCATTGTGTTCTCTATGGAAGGTTATTTTGAGAACTCCCAGATATATAATGCTCTTCCCAGCTACTGACCCCAGTCCCCAGTGACTTAGCTAAAGGCCTCTGTTTCCAGAGCTATTCCTAATGGCATAATGATTCGGAATGGTTAGAGCTTTCTTCCAGGTATAGTCTGCCCCTGTGGTATCACATATTCTTGTATTTAAACAGTTTGGTTGAAAAAAATAAGTACAGTGATTATATTAATAAAGGCAAAGAAACAGAGTGTGAGTTACTTCAATTCTGCCATCCTATGTGAGAACCTAAGAGTTTCATCTGCGTTTAAAGTTGAAAACAGTGACATAGAGTGTGAACTGCAAGGTATAATGTTTTGTTTGGTAACAGTTCATTTGCGTTCAAGCATAAAATGTTTTACAAACTATGGATAATATCTTTAATATTGCTGTTTATTTAAAAATAAAAAACAAATCAAGAAAATGATGTTAATTATGTGAAGAACGAATCAAGAAAATAATTATTACTACATGGCTATTCTGGAAAATAGTTTTGAGGTTCAGAGGGAGGAGGTATCACATATGAACAATTCCAGATTCAGAAGCACTAGGCACAGCAAAGACTGTGTGTACCACTCAACCAGATGTACTGAATGCTGGTGATGGACATGTTTGACTCTCAAGCTGTATGCCCTGCAATGCTGTTATTGCTGCCCTCCTAGAATGGTTTCAGATACAGCCCCATCAGGAAGCAAGAGGATGATGCAGATGGCCTAGGAACTCTCTGCTGTTACCACTCATTCATTCAAAAAGCACTTACTGGGCAGGCTTAATGCACACTGGCACGGCAGAGCTCTGCACTTGACACTGGAGGTAATAGGGCTAGGAGGCTAACTAACTGAGAAAACTAGTACCAGATGGAGGTTAAGTATCTTGCTGTTTGGTTGGGCAGAATGGCTCACTCCTGTAATCCCAGAACTTTAGGAGGGCAAAGTGGGCAGATCACCTGAGGACAGGAGTTCGAGACTACCCTGGCCAACATGGTGAAACCGCGTCTCCACTAAAAATACAAAAATTTGTCGGTGTAGTGGTGTATGCCTATCATCCCAGCGACTTGGGAGGCTAAGGCAGGAGAATTGCTTGAACCCAGGAGGCAGAGGTTGCAGTGAGCTGAGATCTCACCACTGCACTCCAGCCTGGCAACAGAGTGAGACTCCATCTCAGCAAAAACAAAAACAAAAACAAAAAAACATAAAAACCAAACTTGCTGTTTAAAAGGCTACAATTATAGTATCATTTCCAAAGCACACCTATTAAAAAGGGGGGTTTATAGGGAGGAAATGCACACTTGTAATGTAATAGTTGATAAACAGAAAACCCATTTATGTTATTATACAGTTAGAAGATGAGTCCTAACCTGCTGTGGAGAGACTAGTAATTGAAGGGAAACTCACCTGTAATGGGTAACAACACATGCTCCAACATCACCCGAGCATTTAGAGGCCTCTTGAGGTGTCTCTGGGACTTGTTGTAAAGTGAATCTTCCTGATTTATTTAATAAAAGCAATTCTTGCTCATTATTCCTCTTATTATCATTGGTAATAATAGTGACAGGGTGTTTGAACATGTTAGTTTAGCTCTGAGATTGGCCAGGAGGAGAGGCTTATATTCTGCTGTTTATTACTCATCTAATAGTGAAGACCTGTGAACCAACTGGTATGAGTATGGGAAGCTGGGGGGGTAAAGACGCTGCAGGAAGGCCATGGAGAGGGTGGTCGGTGTGACATGTCATTGGTGGCAAAAACCATCAGACACTGGTAACCCACTCCCTCTCCGTAAGAGCACACTTGCAGATGTCCTCCCTGGTATGAAGACAGTAACCAGCCATTTCACAACTTGCTGGGCTCTCCAAATGGCTTTCTCACCTATAAAAGGTCTTGCGGCTCCTTTGTAAACACTGGTACAGTCCCTTTTGTCCTGGACTCAAAGGAGCCAAAGATCAACTAGGAATACCAGGAAAAGCAAGCTCTAGCATTGACCTGAGTTTGAAGCTCTTTTACTGGCTATAGGTGAGACTTTCAAGAAGTTTCTCAAGTCAGGAGCCCTGTTTTCCTCAGCTATATAGCATAGACCATAACACCAAGCATTTGGCACATGATGAGAATTTGATGCAAAGCTCTGTCTTAAAACACTGTGGATCTGCCATGATACACAAATACACTGTTGTACTACTGCGTCCAGCTACATCTTCTGTCACCCTCATTTTCATTACAGTCCCATCCAAGTGGGGACTGTTGCTGTCACTGCTCCCCCTTGTTACTCAACGTCCTGAGAAATTATTCTTTCCAATTGCTAGTAATAGAATAAGAAGAATGGATTAGAAAGTTTATTTCTTCCCACGGTACTGAAAGATCAGTCTAGTTAAAAAACGACTTCACTGGTGTTTAATAACTGCACTAAGGGCAAAGTGTAATTATTTTCATGCTTTAGATGGATAAACTGAGGCTGGAAAAGTTAAGGAAATGCTCAAAATTATATAATAAGCCAGAATTTTTATTCAGGGAGTTCTGGATGTTTTTTTTTCCTTTTAGAGATGCTTTCCACTGTTATCAAGATGGTGAACAAGAAAATCCTTTCATCAGTATGAATAAAATAAATTGGAACCAATATTGATAAGCAGAGTTCTTTACAGTTTTACAAAGCACTTATACAAAAAAAAGTATCTAACTTCATTGCAAGATTACCTGGATTACTAAATAGTACTACTATATATGACCATTTTATAAAAGAGGAAAGGGAAATTCTGAAATGTTACTTGACCTGTCCAAAGTCACAATACTCAAATAAGTAGAGCCCAGACCACTGTGGCTCCAAGCACACATCCTACCATTATACTTCGTAGACATGTAACGTGAAAATGGTATGGGTAAATTCCTCATCCCTGTATTGCACACCATCTGCCTCCTGTGTCTTTCCTCTCAGACCCTGTAGCTTCTAGTCATCAAACTGCTTTCTCCTCTATGAAGACTTCCTTGATTAATACCTCCCTTTCTGACCCCAAGGCATCCTGATTCTTTTAACCTTATCTGTGTAGTCCTAACATTCCACAAATACTGGATGTGAGTCATGTATATGCAGATTTCCATTTTATCATTTAATTAAAAAACCCAATTCCTCATGAAGGATAATCCAAGGTTTCTGGGTCCTGAAGCTTATGCAATTTGGGGAGCCCTTTGCAGGGAAAAAAAAATTAGATACAGAGCTTTGAAAGAAGCCCATCTATGTGAGGGGTCAGTACTAACACTGAAGCTTCAGAGTAGAAGTCCTGAAGCCATGAATTCATCTCTGTCCCCATGGAATATTCAACTCCAGTCTGGTTCTTCAGCGAATCTACTTTGGGCCAGTACTGAGCTGTCCATCTTGCAGGTTTAGCAAACCTAACTCTCACAGCAACACAGACAAGAAGGTATAATTGTCTGTATTTATTTATTTATTTATTTATTTATTTATTTATTTATTCAGAGTTTTGCTCTTATTACCAAGGCTGGCGTGCAATGGTGCTATCTCAGCTCACTACAACCTCCACCTCCCAGGTTCAAGTGATTCTCCTGCCTCAGCCTCCTGAGTAGCTAGGATTACAGGTGCCTGCCACCATGCCTGGCTAATTTTTGTATTTTTAGTGGAGATGGGGTTTCGCCATGTTGTTCAGGCTAGTCTCAAACTCCTGACTTCAGGTGATCCGCCCGCCTTGGCCTCCCAAAGTGCTGGGATTACAGGCATGAGCCACCGCGCCCAGCTGATTGTCTTTATGTTATAATTTGGCTACTCTCTAGTTCATCAACTCAAGTGTTAGTTTGTTGAGCCAAGGAATCTTGCTTTTAATTTCTTGTAGGACCTCTCTTGATCCCAACAAAATCTGGAGTTCATAAATGTTTTATGAATGAATGGATGTTTGAACAAATGAATGAATAAAGGAACATGTTCAATGGCTACTTGTTGAATTTATAGCAGAAAATGTAATTGTTATAATAATTGCTACTTTTTGAGTGCCTATTAAGAGCCAGTCACTCCCCATATATTATCTCTAATTCTCACAGTCACCCTGTAGACTGGGTATTATTATCTCTAATTTATAGCCAAGGAAACTGAGGCTAGCCAAGGAAACTCTTTGCAGTTAAATCATTTGCCCAAGGTCAAACAGTTAGTAAGTGGCAGAGCCAGATCCGATTACCTACAAAGCCTAAGTTATTTCCATCTCACACCGTATCTCAGAAGCGACACTCCAAATGCTGTGGTCAGGGGAACTGTGTCCTGCCTGGCACTGTACCTGCTCACAATTATGCCTCGCCTGTATATGGAGGTAGGTGAGGTGAGGTGCCGTCCTGCTTCAGCAGGCTCTTTCTTCTCCTACCCCCTGTGCTCCCACAGTATCTTGGATGTGCTCTGCACGTGTAACATACTTGTCACATGGAAATGAATCGTGGGCACATTCCCTTATGGGTCTACAGGAGGAAGTGGAATTAAATAGAAGGTGCGTTGGCAAACAGAGAATGCGTGCCAAGGAGACCAGGGTGTTGTGAGAAACAACTACCTGGGCCCAAGCAGAGGGGTGGAGGCGAATAAGATCCTCTGGGGCTTTTTACTTTCTGCCCCAGACAGACCAGAAGAAAGATGCCCTTTGTGGTCTCTTTGGACCAACGAGACTCTGTGATCATAGAGGAATGTGAGCATGAATGCCAGATTCCCACCAAGTGCTGGTAATGATGAAGTGTCTCTTGGGCAATTTTTATATGATGAAAATGTGGTGGTGCTTTTAAGAGGTTTCAAGAGCCGTAGGCAAAAAGATGCTCTGATAACAGTGGAATGGGATGCTCAAAGGCTCTCACCTCCATTATCTCATTGAACTCTCTCCAGTCCTTTAGGATAAGAGGGAGGCAGTCAAAGTTATTCCCATCTTACAGAGGGAAGATTAAAAGCCCAAGATCTTAGAGCCCAGAAGTTCACCATGTTTATTCTATATTTAGTTTAGTAACTGATTATCCTTAATGCAAGCAGTTTCTAGAAGACAGGACAACTTAGAATATTTCCTTCCTTTGCATTAGAATTCAATCTAGCAACACAGAGAATTTGGCATTTAAAAAACGCTGTTTGCTGTTGGGAAGAAGACTGTGGTGAAGATGGTGATGATACTGACAGTGATGACTGTACCAGTACCAGAGACCTGAATTCATTCAGGAATAACAGTACAAAGAATGGCTGTCCCCAAGTCCTTGAGCACTGAGGCCCGAAGACCTTGCAGAATCCCCCCCAATTTGGTGACAAACCACTTCTAACATGAGCTACCAAAAAAGGGGAGCAGGGAGATTGGAATAATCAGCTCTTTGGTGGAGAATCTGGGTCTGTAGTCTATGGTTCTGGATTCCAGATGATTTGCTGAGCTAGCCTGTCAATAACTGATTCCAGCAGGATGCCTGGCTTGGGCTGGGGGCACCAGCAGATAAGGACATGTACTGCTCAGATGCCACTTCAGAAAAGGACTTGCAGAGTGGGATTCGCTAATGGGCTCCAGCTTTTAGCTCCCTGGGGTCCATCACGGCTTCCTAGCTGAGGTCACACATTCCTTTCAAGACAGTGGATGGGAGTCAGCCAATGATCCAGCAAGGTGCTAGCACAATCGCATGGCCATTTCCATGCTACGCGGGTCTCCTTCACTGGGCAGTCTTTGTTCTGGAGCTGCCCATTGGGCTGCCGTGGACTTTGTTGGAGGTACGTGGTAATCGTGTGGCTCCCTCTGCCTGGTTCTACTTTCTCCTCTTTTCTCTCACAGGTCTTCCTCCTGCAAACTTTCTGCACTCCTGACTCCACCTCAGCACCTGCCTCTTGGAGAACACGGCTGCCACACCTGTGTTAAGCTCCAAAGCGCTGGAGGTACCTAGTGCCTGGACGAAACTAGAGACAAGGAGATATTGCACCCAATAGCAGGACAAGGATGAACCCAGCCCACAGGCTTCAGAGGAGGAAGACAGCTAAGTGGCTGGGGGCATGGATGGCAGCAGCTGGCACCAACATTAACCAAGGGCTTATCAGGACAAGGACAAGGGCTTATCAGAAAAGTTCCCTCCATGTCAGCCAACTGCACTTGGGTGGTGATGCTGAGAACTTCCTACTCTGGAGCTTGGGTAAATTGTTTTACTGCCTTCAGCTTTAGTTACCCAAACATAAAATGGGACTAGTGACATGCGTTGTTAAAGTTCACCTTTCATTGGACCCCAAAATGATTCTAGAGATAGAGAGTAGATTAGGGGTCGCTTAGGGTTGGGGAGAATGGGGCTATGGGAGGTAAAGGGTACGGGTTTTTGTTTTGTTTTGTTTTGTTTTTTGATGTGATAAAAAGTTCTAAAATTGACTGCGATAATATTGCTTAACTCTGTGAATATACTAAAAAATCATTAAACTGTACACTTTAACTGAGTGAGTTGTATGATACATGAATTGTATTTCAATAAAGCTCCTATTTTAAAATATTTAGCTCAATGAATCATTGCAAGATGAATAACCCGTTGAACTATTACCCAAGTCAGGAAATGGAATATTCTTTTTTTTTTTTTTTTTTTGAGACAGAGTTTTGCTCTTGTTACCCAGGCTGGAGTGCAATGGCGCAATCTCGGCTCACCGCAACCTCCGCCTCCTGGGTTCAGGCAATTCTCCTGCCTCAGCCTCCTGAGTAGCTGGGATTACAGGCACGCGCCACCATGCCCAGCTAATGTTTTGTATTTTTAGTAGAGACGGGGTTTCACCATGTTGACCTGGATGGTCTCGATCTCTTGACCTCGTGATCCACCCGCCTCGGCCTCCCAAAGTGCTGGGATTACAGGCTTGAGCCACCGCGCCCGGCTGGAAATGGAATATTCTATAATCTCAGAAATACCTTTACTGCCTGTAAGGACACGTATTTTTTATTTGTTTAGTCTCCTGTCCCCAGAAATCTTCTGGCACATTTCTGAAATAGGTCATTTGGTGTGACTGGAATTAACTTCCATTGGGTCTGCAGTGAAACATGGTGACTTCTCTGGTGATCCTTCTCATGAAACACAGAGTTAATTCCTGGCCTCCTGTTTTAACAGGGATACTGGTAAATCTGAGCCCATCCCAAAGGTGTGTGAATAGATGAGGGGAGGTCTAGATCCCATGAACAAAAGCTGAGGACCTGGAGAAAAGATTTCTGGGGGACTGAATTGTTGTCTTCCCATAGTAAAGGGTTGCCACATGGAAGTGAAGACACCTGTGCTTTGTCACCCACAGGGCGGATCTAGGAAACAGGAGATGGGGCAGTGCCAACATGTGTAGTGTCCAGCATTAAGTATGGCACGTACACACAAACACCACCAGATTCATTTATCAAGGGCCTAGTACATATCAGGCTATGCGTGTTCTCTCGAATCCCCACAAAGATCTTGTCAGATGGATATAATAATCCATGTTTTTGCAAAAGAGGAATGAACTAGAAGGAGAAGATTTGCCAGTGGGGACAGATGGGACGGTGTGGTCCTCTTGGGTACCAACATCTTCATCCTGCATTAAATGAACATGTAGCTTGTCCTACAAACAGGCATCAAAGGCTATTTAGAAGAGGAGGGAAAAGAAACGGAGAGGGAGCATGGAGCCTCCCAAGCTCATTGCAGGTGTGGCCCTAAGAATTGCCGAGGGCCTCAGTCTGTTCTTCACCCGCATACCCCCAAGCATTCACACTCATCCTCCAGCCTCACCTGAGCCCAAGGCAGAGGTTTTCTTACTTTTACCAGGAAACCCATTGCAAAGGATCATGGAACGTCACATCACCCGCACAAAGCCAGAATGACCATGATATGAAGCAGGGGAGACAGGAGAGCCACGTGCGGGGGTTGAATTTCAAGAAAATTGAAGAGGGAGGATACCAGGACATCAACACCACATGGAAGGGCAGAACAGATGCTCCCTGTGGACACTGGGGTGAGACTGTTCCTGTGGGTGATCCTGCCCCCTTCATGGGAATTCAGACTCCAGATCCATTTGTCCTGAAGGCCTATTGCAATTCCCCAGGCTCAGAGATTGTCACTTTCCTTCATGTGAAAGTTCCTTGGATCCCGTAGCATTGCTGTGAAATAAGCAACAACATGTTATTTTAAAGATGATGAAAGTGAGGATCGGAAAGTTTAAGTGACTTGTCCTGGGCCAAGACCATCAGCTGCATGAACGTCTTAAAATGTTGGTCTGAAAAGCTATGTCAGGCTTATTCCTGGTTCCTCGTCTAAGCTGCTGTGAGATTATTCACACGTGTCATCCCTTCCCCAGCCTTGGCTTCCCAACCTTGGAGCATGGGACCTGAGCAGAGGGCTGTGTAGCAGCTTGAGCAAGTGGTCTGAAGAGAAGCAAGCAAGCGCCTTTTGAAATTGAGTCCATTCTGTGGCAGCATTCGGGTGCAGCCCCGTTTTTGGCCCGAATTGCTCAGAGTGGCCCATAAAGAAAATTAAATGGGCAACTGAGATTTGGGCCGATGATCTCAAGATGGAATAAGTTTGTTCTAGATCAAGTCACAGTTTGATGGCCCCACGTAGCAAATTTTCTGTCTCTGGGGCTCTGGGAAAACCCTTGTGTAGTATGTTTGCTTTCAGTTTCCTTTGACAGAGGCAGGGAGCTGGTGAGTGGGGGAAACATGCTTTTTCTCTAGGATCCCTCAATGCTTAACAGATGTGCAATCACCATCATCCAGTGAGGGAGTTGACAGCTTCTCAACTTCTGACGTTAACCCAGCAACTCACGCCACTCCCCTGTGGTCTGGCCCTTGTCCAGCCTGCTGACCCCTCTCAGTCAAAACCTTCATAAAAACAGGAACAGGATCTCTGATGGCCCAGAAGCTATCTCTGTCTCCTTTCTTGCCCATTCTACTCTGGGACTTCCCATGTGCCCTCCAAACTCTGAAGGGAAGATTTTCTCAACTCGGTGAATGGCCACACATGTGTCTCACTTCTGCAGTTCTGGCTTAGGGCTGGAAGAGCCTTGGAAGTCCTCAGGTTCATCCCACTGCCTCTGAGTGGTTGGCCATATTGAGAGCTCCCCAGGCCTCTCTGCCTTCCCATGTTTCTTTTTCTTTTTTTTTTTTTTGAAATGGAGTTTCATTCTTGTTACCCAGGCTGGAGTGCAATGGCATGATCTCAGCTCACTGCAACCTCCGCCTCCCAGGTTCAAGCAACTCTCCTGCCTCAGCTTCCCCAGTAGCTGGGATTACAGACATGTGCCACCATGCCCGGCTAATTTTGTATTTTTAGCAGAGATGGGGTTTCTCCATGTTGGTCAGGCTGTTATCGAATTCCTGACCTCAGGTGATCTGCCCACCTCTGCCTCCCAAAGTACTGGGATTACAGGCGTGAGCTACCGCACCCGGCCCACCCCATGTTTCTTAGGCCCACATCTGTGCAGGGCTTGTAAATCCTCAGTCAGATCAACCAGTCATTCTCCAAAGCTGCTCTCCATCCAGTGCCAACAAGTGCCATAAGGCATGTATACATGGTACCTGGTGGCTCCCATGTACTACCCTGGGCTTCAGAGAAAACTCAAAAAGTGTAAGTCCTTGCATGACTCAGGATGTATAAGGTACGTAGCTCCCGAGAGACAAGAAGGTAGGTAGCCCCTCCACTGTGTGTTTAGCTACTTCGACAATGCCTTGTAAGGTCTGTTAAATTATCTTGAGCACACGGCTCATTTTCTTGAATAAAATTTGTTCACTTTAAGGAAGAGAGATGCATCTTACGCTTTATCCTCTCACCCATTATTCCTGGCATCAAACCTAGCAAGTAGTAATAATGATCCGAGCTATGAGTTATGTACGAGTGCCTACTCTGTTCCAGACACTGGAGAAGGAACTGTAAATAACATTAGCTTAGCTTAGCTTAGCTTACCTTGACAAGAGTTTTATGAGTCAGATATTGTTACCATTTGAAAGACGAAAAATGAAGGATCAGATTTCATTCGGTGTTGCATCCTGACCATTCAGCCCGGAGTTGATGGAATCAACATTCTAACCGCGGATGATCTGAGAAAGGTTGGATTAGTGAGGATAAGCCAAGCTATGCTGCAGTTACAAGTAAACTCTAAAGTTTCAATGGCTTTGTATAATAAAAGTACATTTTTCATCTATGCAAAAGTGGTTGCAGATCCGAGTGTGTCTCCAGGGTAGATTTCCTCCTTGTGGCAGCTCAGCTACCCTGCCTCTTTCCCCTGTGGCTCTACCACCCCAACGTGGGGCCTCTGCTGTCAATCTACCTGAAGACAAAGGGCTGGAGCTTCACACAGGGGCTTCCATGCTTAGGGCTGAAGATGACCTGACTGTATCACTATCAGCCACATTCTATTAGCTAGTCGTTCACAGGTCCCCACCTAACTTCAAGGAGCCTGGGAATGTAGACTTCTCTGTGTCCAGGAAAGAGGAAAGCCAGGTATGGAGAGGCCCTAGGAATCTCTGCTACAAAAGCCAACATGCTTTCTACCATGCTTAACTGCCTATAAAACTGAAAGTAAAAAATAAGGTATATTCTAATGACATTGCCACTGGGGTTGTCATGTGGATACAAAAGATGGGGGTAGATGCATTGGGGAAAATAGAGGAACCATTCACGCTGTAGACAAAACACAAGACTTTTTGGTACGTTGAATCAGCCTGAAATCCCCAACCTAATTAGTACCCAGACAGAGGAGCTGGACTGCCCCCAGCTTTCCCCTCAGATGGATTGCCACTCCTCTGCGACTTCTTCTCAAAGTAGCCCTAATATTCACTATAACAGAACCTCCCAAATATACACTACTCGCTGGTGGGGTGCACAGCAGAGAGAGAGGAAGTTAGGAGGCAGGGCTGGCAGATGTGACACTTCACATACATTTTCTCATTTAATCCTCGCAGCAAACCCACATGATGTAGCTATTGATAGTTTCACCCATTGACTAATATAGGAAACTGAGGCTTGGAATAATTAAATAACGTTTGAAAGGCCATTTATGGGGATCTTCTCACTCCAAAAGGACTTTTCTCACTACTACCGTGTCAAATTTGCCTCTATTCTCTTTTATTTACTTAAGTGGATCTCAGTTGCACAGAAATGGATTAATCATAAGACTTATTTCATGACGCACTCCTATAGATGCCCTATGCATAACTCTACTTGATTGTTTGGATATCGTTTTGAATGATGTAATGTGCTCCTAGAAACACACCACCCAACAGACGGTTCTTCATCACATTCTCCCTGCCTCTTCCACGTGATGTAATGAATACACTATATTTTAGAGGCATCATTCTCTCACTTTCCTTTTACATAATTTCATTTTGTTTATTTGTTTGTTTATTTATTTATTTATTTTAGAGACAAGGTCTCACTCTGTCACCCAGACTGGAGTGCAGTCATGCAATCATATAGCTCACTAGAACCTCAAACTCCTGGGCTCAAGCGATCCTCCTGCCTTAGCTTCCCAAAATGCTGAGACTGCTGGTGTGCACTACCATACATAGCTAATTATTTCTAATTTTTTGTAGAGATGAGGGTCTCACTATGTTGCCCAGGCTAGTCTTGAATTCCTGGCCTCAATCAACCCTCCCACCTCAGCTTCCCCATGAGCTGGCATTACAGGCATAAGCCACTTTGCCCAGTTGATTTATTAACTTCGAACATTGTGTAGTATTTCACTGTGTGGAATACTATATATAATGTTTTCAGCTACTCTTATTTTTGCTGTTTTGAGCAATTGCTATGAAATGTCTTTTGCTGTGTGTGAAAAGTTTGTTTATGTAACTAGGAGTGAAATTGCCTGGCTATAGAGTATGTGAACATTTTTCAAAATGGTTGTAATCATTTATACACCCTTAAGCAATGAGAGATTTGTGGATTTACTAATACATCTTCTGCAACATTTGATTTGGTTAGACTTTGTAACTTGCCAGTAGAATGAATACATTTCCCTGATCACAATGATGTTGAGTATCTCTTTGTTTATTAACTACGTGTGTTTCCCATTCTGTGGAAGACCTGGTCTCTTAGTGGTTTTTCTATCAGCTTGCTTATGCTTTTCTTATTGATTTGTACGAGTTATTTATAATATTCTTCAAACTAATTGGTTTACAACTTGTTTTTTTCTGTTTATTCAAGGAGTCACATGATGTTCTTTGCTTTAATATCTCCAAGATTAGCACTTTCTGTGTTTTGAGAAACTCTTCCTTGCTCCAAGGTTTAAAAGATGTTTGCCCACATTTTCAACTAAATTGAGAATTTACAACCTGACATTTAAACATTTTAGGTTTTCTTTTTGACAATTAAGTCAATCTGGAGCCGTTTGTTTTTATATGGTGTGAGGTAGGGAATAATTTTAATATTTTCCTTATAGATAACCTTTTTTCAGCTTTATTTACCAAACAGTACACAGGTCTGTTTCCGCATTCTCTATCCTATTTCATCAGTCAATGGGCCCATTCTGTGGTACTACCACAATGTCTTCATTACTCAGGCAGTGTGTGATTAGCCTATCTTGGCTCTGTGTCACCCAAAATTGGCAATGATGTTATCTCTCTCTTTAGAACTGTATGGTTCAGATGAATTTCCTTTTCTCTCCTACCTACTCAATTGTAATCTGATACTCATGACACCCAAAATGTCTTTACACACAGAGGGAGTGGGCAAAGTAAGCTTTTGCTCCAATTGGGCACCTTCCTCTGGGGCCTCTCACCTGTTCACCCTTCAGTGGTCAGGGCCTAGAATCTCCAGCTTGCTTGCCTCTAGCACCAGGCACCTTTGTCCATCCCCAATAACTTCCATCACCTCTGGAAGGTCTCACAGTATCCCAGCCAAGCAGAGTCCTCATCTCCAGGGTTTTGTTTTTGTTGTTTTCTTTTTTTAAAGACAGTTTTGCTCTGTCACTTAGGCTGGAATGCAATAGTGAGATCTTGACTCACTGCAACTTCCGCCTCCTGGGTTCAAGCAATCCTTCCACTTCAGCCTCCTGAGTAACTAGGATTACAAGCATATGCCACAATGCCAGGTTAAATTTTGTATTTTCAGTAGAGATGAAGTTTCACCATGTTGGCCAGTCTGGTCTGGAACTCCTGACCTCAAATGATCCACCCACCTTGGCTCCTAAAGTGCTGGGATTACAGGCATGAGCCACCATGCCCAGCCCCCATTCTCCAGTTTTACTAAATACCAGGGAAGCATTTTTGATGGGAAATGAAAACCTTTACAACTTCTGCACTGGCTCTGTTTGGTGAATGAGTGAGTCCTGCTTGTCTAGGTTTTGATCCAGTTCAAATTAAGAAAACTGTAATTTCAGAGTTTCTCTTGGTTCTTTGTGTACTTAATGACAAAACACCTGGGGTTGGGGAAATCTCAAAGGGATGCAAAGGGAGATAGATCTCAGGGCTCAGAATGATATTGAAGTTAAATGAAAAATTGCTTAGTGATTTGGTAAAGAGATATCTTGACATTATACAGGGTTGGAACTCTGAAAGAGAAGAGATGGGTGCAAGGGTCTGGAAAGGAGGGACCTTTCGGTGGGAGCATGTGCAGTAGAAGTGTTCCAGATCAGAGAAGGGCCAGCAAATTTCCAGAAACAGTCGCATCTGACCTTCAGTGTGTAGTTTTTTCTGTTCCATGCCACCCAGCCAGGGATTCTCAATCCTTGGGAAAGTCTGTTCAGCACAATAGCCTTGTGTTAGTGATGCTTTGTGGGGAAAAGAAGGGGCTCTGCTTTCTAGACAAGAGAGAAATAAGGAAGAACAGCTGCCCCAGGGTGGGGGTGGGGAGTGAGGAGCGAAATGTAAGTGAGAATCAAGAACTTCATGAAGGAAAGAAATAGGAGAAAAATATGAACATGAGAATATAAACCCTCAGCCAGAATTCTGGGAAATACTGGGGAGGGCTCTAGGGAAGGCTCTGGGCTTCCCATGGTACTGGGATGGGTGTGCAAATTGTATTATTTGGATATTAAGGCAAAGGTAACAACAGAAGGGCAGAGGATATGAATTCATTTAGTGATGCAGGAACAGAGGGGCCGCCAGGGAGGTGATGGTCATGAAAACATATGGGGCCTCTTTAAGTATGGTTTGAGCCCTTCATTTCACAGTTGCTTTGTGGAAGGAGCAGAGACAGCTAAGTGGGCAACTCCAGAAGTTGAAGGATCAACTTACTAGAGCTGAAAGACAAAAATCCATCCCTTAGGAGCCCCTACCTTCTAACAACAGGCCCTTCTCTGAAGCAGGAGGCTGGCCAGAGTCGGATGTTGGCAGAGACCTTTCGTTCTTCCTCCCTCCGGTCTCCTCTGTTGCCTATAGATATGATCACCCCAGAGAGCATTCGTCAAGCCTATCTGAGCTTAGGCTGCACCAGGCAAGCTTGCACAGAGGAAAAAGAAGCACCCTTTAATGTGGCACTGGGTCAGGGCCCCCCAGCCATTCAACACTGCTGACTGAATCTTCTCTCTCTCTCTCTCTCATACATTGTTTTTTTTGTGATAAAATATACATTTTAAGCATTCACCATTTTAAACATTTTTAAGTATACAATTTAGTGCCATTATACTCACAATGTTGTGCAACCATCACCACTATCATTTCCAACATTCCTTATCATCCCACATGGGAACTCTGTACCCATTCCCCCATTCCCTACTTCTCCCAGCCCCTGGTAACCAACCTCTAATCTACTTTTTGTCCCTGTGAGTTTGATTACTCTAGATACCTCATGTAAGTAGAATCGTGCAGCATTTGTCCTTTTGTGTCTGGCTTACTTAGCACAATGCCTTCAGGTTTCATCCATGTTGTAGCATGTATCAGGACTTCCTTCCTTTTTATGGCTAAATAATAGTCTATTGTGTGTATATACCACATGTTTTTTATACATTCTCTGTTGATGGAAATTTGGATTGTTTCCAGCTTTCGGCCATCATGAGTAATGCTGCTATGAACATTAGTATATAAGCATCTGCTCAAGTCCATGCTTTCCATTCTTTTGGGTATATATCTAGGAGTGGAATTGCCAGATCATAAGGTAACTATGTTTAGCTTTTTGAGAACCCACTAAACTATTTTTCCACAGCAGTTGTTCCATCTAACATTCCACCAGCGATGCACAAGTGTCCCAATTTCTCCACATTCCTTCCATCATTTGCTATGTTCCGTTGTTTTCTAATTTGTTTTTAATAATAGCTATCCTAAGTGGTACGAAATGGTTTCTCGCTGTGGTTTTGCTTTGCATTTCTCTAATGATTGGTGATGTTGAGCATGTTTTCTGTGCTTATTGGACATTTGCAGATCCTCTTTGGAGAAATGTCTATTGAAGTTCCTTGCCCATTTTTAAATTTGGTTGTTTAGTTTTGTGTTGTTGAGTTGTAGGCATTCTCTGTGTAGTCTGGATATCAACACCTTATCAGATACAAAACTTGCAAATATTCTCTCCCATCCTGTGTGTTGTCTTTTCACTTTTTTTTTTTTCCAAGATGGAGTCTCACTCTGTCACCCAGGCTGGAGAGTAGGGGCACAATCTCAGCTGACTGAAACCTCTGCCTCCCGGGTTCAAGGGATTCTTCTGCCTCAGCCTCCAGAGTAGCTAGGATTATAGGCACATGCCACCATATCTAGCTAATTTTTGTATTTTCAGTAGAGACGGTGTTTCACCATGTTGGCCAGGCTGGGCTTGAACTCCAGATCTCAGGTGACCCTCCTGGCTTCAGTCTTCCAAAGTCCTTGCTGGGATTACAGGTGTGAGCCACCAAGCCTGCCCACATTTTCTTTTCTTCTCTCTCTTTTTTTTTTTTTTTTTTTTGAAACAAAGTCTCACTTTGTGGCCAGGCTGGAATGCACTGGCACAATATTGACTCACTGCAATCTCTGCCTCTCAGGTTCAAGCCATTCTTCTGCCTTAGCCTCCTGAATAGCTGAGTTTACAGGCACATGCTACCACACCCAGATAATTTTTGTATTTTTAGTAAGACGGGTTTTCACCACGTTGGCTAGGATAGTCTTGATCCCCTAACTTTGTGATATGCCACAGTGCTAGGATTACAGGCATGAGCCACCGTGCCTGGCCCGCACTTTCTTAATAGTGTCCTTTGATGTACAACAGTTTTAAAGTTTGATGTAGTCTAATTTATTTATTTATTTTTTCATTGCCTGTGCTTTTGATGTCATAGCCAAGAATTACTTGCCAAATCCAATGTTATGAGAATTTTCTCCTTTTTCTCCTAAGAACTTTATAGTTTCAGCTCTTACGTTTAGGTCTTTGATCCATTTTGAGCTAATTTTTGCATATAACATAAGGTAGAGTCCAACTTCATTCATTTGCTTGTAAAATTCAGTTTTCCTAGCACAATTTATTGTGGAAACTGTCCTTTACCATTCGAACAATCTTGTCCCCCTTGTTGTAAATCATTTGACCATGTATTTGTAGGTTTATTCTGGGCTCTCTATGCTATTCTGCTGGTCTACATGTCTGTCTTTATGTCAGTACCACACAGTTTTGATTACTATAGCTTTGTAGTAAGTTTTGAAATGAGGAAGTAGGAGTCCTCCAACTCTGTGTTTTCTTTTTCAAGATTGTTCTGACTATCTGGGTTCTTTGAGATTCCATGTGAATGTTAGGATGGGTTTTTCTATTCCTACAAAAGAATCAAATTTTAATAGGAACTGCAATCAATCTCTATAAATAGAATCTCAAGAAATGGAATTCTTTTACTCTGCTGTTAGAAACTAAGTTTAAAATGTGTCTGGAAAAGCATTTTGGGTACAAATTCATGATAACAAATGAATGACTAGTATTAGATCCTCCCTTTGGAACAATTCTTAGAAGATTAGAACTTGTAGAAACTTTAGAGATCATTGTAGCTGAAGGCCCAGAAAGGTTAAGTTTTTCTGACTCTTGTCAAGTGCTACTTATGTTATAATTCACAGCAAAAACACAAAACAGGCCCCTGCAACTCTATAGATGGGAAAAGGATCTTGAAAAGCAGAAGAAGCACAGAATGGAGTGAAGCTTTGGAGAGCTGGATTGGTTCTGTGGACAAGTCCTCACTACTTCACAATTTGGCTAGCAGGCATCCAGAAAAAAATTAATTTGCAAAATCTCTATCTCTTTGGGGTTTAGGTTAATTCATTGATTTCTTTAAAATAAATTGAGGCCTCCTATGTATACATAGTACACACTACTATGTGCCAAATACTGAGAATACAGCATTAAACAAAACAGACAAGGTTCCTGCCTGCAGAGGGCTGACATTCTAGTGCTACTCCCTCCCAATCCTATGTTTGACTCACTCCCAATCCTATGTTTGACAATTTGCTTTCTTTTAATACTCCATGGGAGAGCCAGGGTATATAAAGTAGGAAAGTTCAACTGAAGCTGTTAAAACGTTGGAACACCTAATCCGAGCATGTTGGGAGGCCAAAGGCGGGTGGATCACCTGAGATCAGGAGTTCGAGACCCGACTGGTCAACATGGTGAAACCTCGTCTCCACTAAAAATACAAAAATTAGGTAGGCATAGTGGCGGGCACCTGTAATCCCAATTACTTGGGAGGCTGAGGCAGGAGAATCACTTGAACCCAGGACATGGAGGTTTGCAGTGAGCCAAAATCACGCCATTGCACTCCAGCCTGGGCAACAGAGCAAGACTGTGTCCCAAAAAACAAAAACAAAACAAAACAAAACAGAAAGTGTTGGAACATGAAAATAACAACAACAGGGGCTAAGGGCAACTTTGGAGATTCTTCAGAAATATGAAGGATCTCTGGGTGGCCGCTGTCTCCCACCAAGGACAGAGAAGAGTTGATGGCAAACTCACCACTAGTGCTGAGCAGTGGCTGACGGCATAGCAGGAGTCCCTCAGCTCCATTCCTGTGCTAGAAGCTCCTAAGAGCTGACTCTCACTTGGGGTAAAAATTCCATATCAAATCCCAACAGTAGCTGGGATACCAGCCCAATTTCTGAAAAAGGTATGGCATGGACCTGAATGCAAGAAAATCAGGTCCAGTTGTAGAGTCCAAGCCTGGAAACGATGGGAATCTTTGGCTGGCAGAAGTCCAGCCTGCATCATCGACATTAGAGGGTTGTTCCTTTCTCCAAGCTATGTCTCTCTACTCTGCCTGTCCCTGTCTTGCTATCCTGCTCTCTACCCTAGCCTCAGTCCTAGAGGGCAAAAGGGAAGAGCAGAGAGCAAGTAATGAGAAAGGCTTCGGAGAGCATGGCTCGGCTGCCACCCTGAAGTTCAAGGGAAGGTCAGAAGCAGGAGTCAGAAGACTTGGATTTTAGCTTCATTTCTTTTGTTAGCTTATTTGTGTTCCTGAAAAACAAAACAAAACAAAACAAAAAAAACACTTTACTGTTCTTGACCTCAGCTTCCTCATCTGAAAAATGGGGAACTGCATTAGTTAAGAGAACACTAGCTAATAATTCAGCAGTGAAAGTCCCAGATCTCAGTGGCTTAAGACAAGGGAAATTTCTCATTCACTTAAAGTCCACCTGGTACAGAAACGGGGATGTACTTTATAATATCATTCAGGAACCCAGGCTGGTACTGGTTCTGCCACCTTCAACCTGGCTTCCAAGGACACCTAGCTGATGACATCGAGCTGCCGGAGAGGGTAGAGAAAGTGGAGTCAGGATTCTGTGAGAGCTGTCTATTCTAGGGACCAGGCCTGAAAATTGCATACAATACTTTCTGTCTATTCAGTGGCAGCATCACACTGCAAGGAAGAATGGGAAACACAGATGAGCTGTGTACCTGCGGGGTAAGGGCAACAGGTTTCACAAATGGCAAGTCAGCCTCTGTCATAGGAGCACAACATCTGCTTTGTAGGGGTCTGGGATTGTTTTGACTTTTAATTAGATAATAGGTATCACAATGCTCTGAAATATCACATTGCCACACAATGTGTGGAAGTGATCATTATGATAGTAATGATTTGTCATTGCTTCAATAAATGACTGCATAACACCTAATACACGCTCTGAGCACTGGAAATGGAGCAGCTGCAGACCTTGCCCTTCTAGACCTTGCTGCTCTGTCTCAGTGTGGTTCCTGGACCAGCAGCAGCAGCATTTCCTGGGAAAGCAGCAGAGAGGCAGAAGTTCAGACCCCACTCCAGATGGACTCAGTCAGAATCTGCATTTGAATGAGAGCCATCAGCAGCCTGTATGCACACCGCAGGTGTGAGAGGAATGTTCTAGTAGGGGAAATGAGGATGCGGGTCCAGCAGCCCAGGCTACCTCCTGACGGTGCGGAAGGACTGTGGAGTCCGGGGATCCAGACCGAACCCTGGCTCTCCCACTCATTAGCTGCCTCATCTTGGGCAAGATACTCCACAAAGTCTCAGTGACTTCAGTGGGAGTCGTTAATAACGGTGCTTGCTTCTCAGGGTTGTCAGAGGAGACAAAGTACCAATTGATTTCCTCGTGAAGTCCCGTTCACAGTGCCTGGTGTGCAGTTTGTGTCAATACGAGTTAACTAGCACTCACCATCTTGTCGCTGTTAATGTTGCGACAGGTTGGTCCCTTTACCTTCTATAAACCAACCCCAGCACAGGGACAGCAAACACGTGGCATGTGTCTCACTACTTTAGTGTCCTGTGTCCGTGATAGATGTTGCTGATCAATCAAGACATGCTTTCTCCTAGACCCCAGACTTGCCTTAAAATCTGTGTCACACAAATCTCCGGATAACTAGTACTAATTAATGGAAGCAGGTATGCAGGATAAAAGCCATTGGCCATCCCGGGTTGACTTGAGCATTCCCGAAGACCAGATCTTCCCTTTACTCTCTGCAACTCTGATATTCCTGTTAGTGGCTGAAATGGGGACAAGGAAAGGCAGGAAGGCAAAGACCTGCAGGAAGTTTCCCATCTGGGAGCCTACGAGAACGGTAGAGTCAGCAATTCAGAGGACTCAGAGACAGAGCGCTGCCTTGAGGAATGTGCTCAGCCAGGAGTATGTTAAATGTGAGGTGTCTTGAAGACCTCCAAGTGAACATGTCAAGAAGATAGTTAAAACTACAGGTCTGGATTTAGGAGGAACATCTAAGTTGGAGACAAAACCTGGCCACCATCTGCGGCAGAAATGGTTGATTATTCAACAACTATCCCCCTTCTTCTCAGCTAACTGTGCCCCACGTTTGTTCACATGTCGAGTAGTGAGATTTGCAGAGGAAGCGGGATCCTAGTCCAGCCTCAGACCCGAGCAAAATCTTGATTAGCCCAATACGGTCACAGAGAGCCCCATTCCCTTGGCCCATGTTTAAGACTGGAAACACAATACAGGTCTGGACAATGAAAAGGTAGAGGAAGTGTGCAAGGAGGATTTGAGAAAAGTCATCTTTATTTTTAAAGGAATAAAAAGAGAATCTCCCCTGTAGCTGTGGCTCTGTGAGGAAGCATTGCCAGAAGCTACTGCAGCCATCCAGTGACCGTGAGAAGACATGCGTGAGGCTGAAACCTACATGCTAAGGATGGCAGAGCAGAAAGATGGACAGAAACTGGGTCTTGACGATGTCATCAGGCCATCAAGTTATCCGACCCTAGAAACAACCTCAGGACTCCTGACCTTCTTGTTTAAGCCAGTTGGCCCAAGGTCTCCATTACCTGCTGCTAAAAATATTCCAAGCAATCCGCCATCTCTGCAGACAAGTAACCACCTGCCAGAGGTGACCGCTGAAGCCGTGGGAGTGTCTGCAAAACTCAGTGGAGTGTGCACAAGGAGGAAACAGGCAGTAGGAAGGGCCCATAGTACAGAAGGAGAGAAGAAAAGGAAAGGGCACGGGAGACAGAGAGCGCGCCACCAGGGCGGGAAGAGGATCGGAACACACTCCGCCACGCCGGCTCAGGGCATGAATTCTTTCAAGAAAAAGCACACGATAAGCAGAGTGACATCGTGTACGGATCTACAATAGAGCGGGGCAGACGCCAGTGGCAAAAGAGAAGAGCTGCAGGTCGGCTGACTGACACCACCTGCCTGATGAATTGCCCGTTTGACAGCTTTGGTCCCCCTCACCGGCCACTTCATGATGGTCAGGATAACCCCGGTGCCCAGGACTTGGGAAACGTTGACCTTTGGCGTGAGAAAGAAGCATTCCTCTGCGGATATGAAAGTCATATGCCCAGGGCTCCGGGGACCGTGGAGTTTACAGAATGCTGCCCATTGTCATAGCATGAGTCCCGACACCTGGTCCTGACCCTATCTTCTGTAGACAGAATATGAAACACAGAGCTGTGTTTATCAGCTGTGTGGGTTTTGTTTATCGCTTGAGGGAAGCCACTTTGTTGCATTCTTGTTACCAGTGCAGGGAGCAGCCCCAGCTTCCTGGTCCTCTCCTCCCTCCCTCTTCCTTCCTCTTTGCTGCCTTGGTGTTGCTATACCCTGGGCTTCCTGGCCTTCGATCACATGGTTCCCGCTGTCGTGAATGTCCTTCCTGCTCATCCCATCTCTACTTGGTAAAATCCCTTTCTTGTCCTTCAAGACTGACACCTCCTCCGTGAAGCCCTCCCCAGTCTCCACAGATAGACATCACCCCTAGCGTTTCAGCACTCCCATTCCACTTGGGTGGAACCTCTGTTCCCCTAAGCACCGGGGAGGAAGTGCTTGGGGCATGATAGTCTCCTAGAACATAAGAACATAGACCTAGAAATAAACCCACTCATAGAAATAAACACAAAGCCTGCACAAAGTCTGTCCCATGTAAGTGCAGAGGGGAACACGGTGGGAAGAGAAAAGTGACCGGACCCTCTCCTCCCACCTATAAAACAGCCCTGTCCTGCTTCCCTCCTGAGATCATCTTTAGGGTAGAACAACCGTGGCAAAGTGGATTGTGTAGCTCCCCAGACACTGGCTCCCAGCAGCCCCCCCAGGCTCCAGCACGCACTGCCTGCCTTCCCCACCTTCCAAGAGCACCTGACCTCACAACGCCCGCTGCCTTTGGGCCAGCCTCACTCTGTGCCTTCCCGCCTCTTGGCCTCTCTCCACCGCGGCAGTCCCTGCCTGGGCTCCAGTCCCAGTGTCTGACCACTCTTTTCCTATCTCTTTCTCATTCTTTATCTGTGACTGTTTCTTTCTCTACTGCCCATCTCTCTCAGACACTGTCCTTGTCCTTCCTCACCTCTCTTCCTCACTCCCTAGTCTCACTGACTCAAATGAAAATCTTCCAAAGAAAGCAGATCGTCTTCCTTGCACACAAGAAGTGAGAGGCTGCTAACAGATCGTGGGAAACTAGGCAACAGACCCCAAGGAGACAAGGCGTTAGGATACACTGAGCCTCACAGGAACTTACACATGTTCTCACTGTTCTGGGTCTGACTGCAGACCCCTTTCGAACTTGGGGAGAAAGCCCCTATCAGGATCTGAGAATCCTGAGCCAGAAATCAAACTGTCCCCTGGCTGGTATCTTTTTTTTTTAATTGCATTTTAGGTTTTGGGGTACATGTGAAGAACATGCAAGATTGTTGCATAGGTACACACATGGCAGTGTGATTTGCTGCCTTCCTCCCTCTTACCTATATCTGGCATTTCTCCCCATGCCATTCCCCTCCAACTCCCCACCCCCCACTGTCCCTCCCCATTTCCCCCCAACAGACCCCAGTGTGTAGTGCTCCCCTCCCTGTGTCCACGTGTTCTCATTGTTCAACATCCGCCTATGAGTGAGAACATGCGGTGTTTGATTTTCTGCTCCTGTGTCAGTTTGCTGAGAATGATGGCTTCCAGGTTCATCCATGTCCCTACAAAGGACACGAACTCATCGTTTTTGATGGCTGCATAATATTCCATGGTATATATGTGCCCTGGCTGGTATCTTAAACTGGTGACCTACGTTTTTTTATTGTGCACCTCTATCAGTTAAAAAATGCACGGTACTCTCAATATATGCATATCTACTTATTTATAAATCATAAAATGAGTAAGTAAATAGAAGTATCATCCACTACAGCAAAGAATGCTCATTGTCTCTCAATATCCCGTTTACCTTCTTCTACCCCACATGTCAGGTGGGCCTGTAGCTGAGACTGTGTTTTCCATGCTCTAGCAGTTGGGCATAGCTCTGTGGATTACGTTCTGGCCAATGAGACTTTAGTAGAAGTGATGTGTGCATTTTTGAAGCTACCTTGCTATAGTTGGGAAGTTTGTTCCCCAAAACCTCATGTCAACACTGGATCCCCAATGTTAGAGGTGTTTGGGATCCCTAATAAATGGCTTGATGCTGCTCTCATGATACTGGGTGAGTTCCCACTCTACTAGCTCCTGCCAGAGCTGCTTGTTCACGAGCCCAGCACTCCCCGTCACCCTCCCTCGCTACTCTATCTCACCATGTGATGCCTGCACACACCAACGCCTCGTCCCTTTCCGCCATGAATGGAAGCAGCCTGAGGCTCTCACCATAAACGGATGTTGTCACCAAGCTTCTTGTACAGCCTGCAGAACTGTGAGCCAAATAAATCCCTTTTTCTTGATAAATTATCCAGCCTCAGGTATTCCTTTCTTGCAACACAAATGGACTAAGACAATCCCCTATGCTTCCCCTCCTTCATGCCGCCCCCTGGAGCGTGGACTGGGGAACAAGCTGTCCTGGCCTCTGGATAAGGACAAATCTAGAACTGTTGAAGGAACAGAAGACAGAGGACACAGGTCTCTGGACGGTGTGATGGAGCAGAGATTTTTTCTGCAGCCTGGGACATCTGCCTCGAGACGCTTTTCTACCTAATTTGGGTGCTGCTGTCATGAAGCAGAATCTATATTTTAACTATGGTGTGCTTTTAGAATAACATTGTGCACATCACAAAACACCTGTAAAATATAGACTGTGAAAAGATCAGTATTTTTAAATCAACTTTTAGTTTGAGAATAAGTATATATTTAGAGAAAAGTTGTGAAGATAATACAGTGGGTTCTTATATATCCCACACCCAGTTTCTCCTATTATTACTCTAATGTCTTACATTGCTGTAGGACATTTGTCACAACTGATGAACTAATATTGATATTTTAACAATTAATAATAACTGCTGATACATTGTTCACATTATGTTATTAACATATTATTATCGATGCATTATTATTAAAGCCCCTGCTTTACAATGCTATTTTCTTTTTTTGGGGACAGAGCCTCACTCTGCTACCCAGGCTGGAGTGCAGTGGCACCATCAGGCTCACTGCAGCCTCAATCACTCAGATGCAACAAATCCTCCCTCCTCAGCCTCCCAAGTAGCTGGGGCCACAGGTGTGTGCCACTTTGCCCAGTGAAATTAAAAAAAAAAATTTTTTTTGTAGAGAAGGGATCTCCCTATGTTGCCCAGGCTGGTCTTGAATGATGGTGTTAAATCAAAAGAAGTTTACCATGTTCTTCCTAACCCCGTCCATCTCGTGCAGTCCCCGTGGTGTGTATGTACCCCATGGGAGACCATTGCCTTTAATGATGAAGCCCCTATATCGAGGCCTGTCAATCTTCTTCCTAGTCACACAGCATAGAAATGAGGCACTGAAAGGGAGCACCAGGGTGAGAGAAGGCCAAGCTTTCCTTATCACAGTCCAAAGAGTTTAAGTACTGCGCAGGTACTGAGAAATAGACTGGTTGGCATCACTAGGGATGAGTTCAGAAAGCTTCTTGGAAGTGGTACCAGGGAAGCCAGGTATTGCTAGGAGACACAAGGTCTGATGGAGAGAAGGGTGTGGCATTTCCAAAGTGGAGACTAGCTCATATGCAGGCCCCAGGAGGAAAGGCGAGGTGTGCGTGGCGATGAGGCGGAATCTGGGTTACACGAGGAATGTGGACTGGTGAGCAGCCCAAAGCTAAACTGAAAGTCGGAGTGGTGGGGGGAGACTTCTGCCCCGAGTCTTGGGTACTTTCCTTGCTGCAGAGCCCGTCTGCGTTGTTCGAAGCCCAAGGCACTCTCTGTTCTGCCAGGTTCTGAGTGTCCTGGCTCCTCATGAAAGCAGTGGGATTTTTCCTTGACCCTTGGGAGCCCATGTATCTGGAGGGCAGCCATAATTTTGGAGAAAATTTACAGCAAGACTCTCTTTTCCTGGACAGGCCATGAGATAAAAGCTATCAGGAGAATTTAGGCTTTTTCTGAAATATAGACTGAATGGACCCAGAGCATACATGACACATCCCTTACTGACAGCTTCTGTTTAAATTCTGATTCCCAAAGAGGAAGAAAAACAAGGTTTTATGCGGCTGTGCAGACAAGATGCCTACAGATTTGAGGGGTTCGGGAAGCAGTGCCTCTGCGATCACTTGCATTTTTTCTCAGTTGGGGACAAATTAACCCAGGGAGCTGTGCCCGATGGCGCGGCATCCTTGCTATCACCTAGAAACAGAGGCATAGAACAGGAGGTCACAGATAGTCTTGAAGGATGGCACATAAGGACTCATAAATACCTGGGGTTTTGAAACCACCTGTTGATTTGTGTGGACCGTGAGCATCCCTGAGGATGGGGGCTGAGTCTTATTCATTTTGGATCTCCAGCCCAGTGCCTGGCATGTAATGTGTGCTCAGTAAGTGTGCTGAATGAATTGTCTACACAACCACCACTTACCTCACTCATGGCAGAATCAATGGGAGCCTGGGTATCCTGAGCCCCTGAGCCTTGGGTCTCAGCATCTGTTCACTACGCTGAATTGCTTCTGGACCTCTGTCTCACTTAGCAGAAGTTCCAGCTACTTTCTGGTCTACCAGCCATCTTGTACCTCTCCTCCAAGAATATCTACACTTGCCTCCACCTCTGGTGCCTCCCTGGGGCTGATGAAAGCAAGAGCTCACCAAGTCAGTTGTGTTTGCAGGGTCGTTGGTCACCTGGGCTGCTTAGCATCTATCGGGCTGGGCTCTGGCTCCAGGCAGTCTTCTTGTAAATGGGAAGGTACACATGAGTACAGATGGTGTTGCTCAAACCCGTAACTTTCCGTGGGTCCATAGAGGGCAATGATCTTCCCATGGGTACACATGCCACAGGGGTGCACAAGACATATGGGGTTAGGAAGCATAAGGTAAACGTCTACTGATTCTAAGAATACCACCATCAAGCAGAGGCTTAGTTCGTAATAAAGTGTCAGCGTTGCTTCATTAATGTTGACAAATGTACCGCAGTAGTGTAAGATATTAATAGTAAGGAATATGGGTGTAGAGTACAAGGGCACTGTCACCTGGAGGATGAACGACAAAGTCTTTAGAGTAGAATCAAAGTCCTCGATCTGGCTGGAAACCCCTGTATCTCCAACATCTCTTATACTCTCACTTGAATCCTTACTTCCCATCCCCCATGTGTATCCATTGCTTGGTCAAACGGCAATTTCCCTTGCCTCTGTTCGAATCTCCCCATGCCTGGGAGTGCCATCTGTCTATCCCTCCCTTAAAAGTACAATTCCATGTCTTTTAAGCTTTCCTGACCCAAACCTGGTGGGTGGTGATGGAAATCTCTCCATCCTCCGCATTCCCATAGCTGCATTTACTCACCAGAACTACTGCTAGTTTTATGTATACCGGTGTCCAGCAAGAGTCTGGACTGTGAGAGTGGAGGTGGCCTCCTTGTTCTCTCTCCCTCACCCAGGATGGCCCTGGCACAGTCTACACTGAGGAAGGGTGGGGGCGAGGGTGAGTGGTCAGCAGCATTTTCTCTGCGTTGAAAGAGCAGCGCTTTCTTATTAGTTCACACTATACATGAGAACATCCCAAATGGACCACCCTTCCCTTAAGCTTGGTGAGACCATTACTGTGCAAGGAGGTGAGGTTCTTGCTTGGGAACCATGAGACTGAGCAGGGATCGTTTGAATTAGTCTGTGTGTCAGCAGAAGCATCTAGACATGGGAGGAGGAGGCTTTTTAGGGCCTAGGCTGGGAGAAACTGGCTGGCCCAGTCCCTGGGAAGATCGCCCAGATACCCAAGTGGGAAGGAGAATGGAGTTATGAATCCACAGGCGGTTCAATGGATCCTGACGAGGAGAGGAGGCGAGTCCGTGTGAAGGGCCCCAGCCCCTCTTCTGTCTGTCTCCTCCCCATATCCCATTGCTGGGTTTTCTCCTGCCACAGGGAAGCTGTGCATGCCCATCTCCTCCACTTACCACCTCTTCCCTCCTGGATAGCTCTCCAGATAAGCTCCCTGCAAGACCCCTAAAGAAACCCTGTGGCCCCCAGAAAGTCACTGAGCCCAGAGCTTTCACAGAACTAGTTCCTATCAGCGGCCGTCTCCTAAAGTCTCCATGCCTCCCTCCCCGCATTCCCTCTGTGCCTTTTCCCTCCAAATGCTGCTGGGGTTGTTGGATGAAAGGCGCTTGGCAGCTCTATGGGTTTCCCAGGCCCTACTGGGCCCCTGGACTCTGGGTACTGGTAGCCTTTGCTCTGACACAACCATGACTCTTGGGCTTAGAACCAGAATCATGTAATCCATCTTTCTCTTCCTGACCAAAGCGGGTGGAATGGATTGGCTTTTGGGAAGCAGCTGGATTTCCCTGCGGTGTTCGACTTCAGAGTGGGCAGGAAAAATAGAACAGCCTTGGAAAAGCTGTTCAGACCTCCCTCAGAAAGTCTCGTCTCAAAAACACGACCAGCTTTTTCTCCATTAGATGGCAAACCCCCCACAGTCTCAGAAGAAAGTATTGGATCAGGCACACTATCATAAGGAAGAATTGGCCAGGATATTACAAAATAATGAAGAACCCCAAACCAATCCTGGATGGCTTTGGAGAATGTTACGATCTTTTTTCTTTTCTTAAAGCTGACTTTCCTGACACTAGTGAATACTAAAATCCATGCATTCCCTGGTCTGGGATAGGGGAAGCTGATTCCTGATGAGAACTGGCTACAGACAAGTCTCAAAATAGACATTCTACATGGCAATGCCCAGGAAGCCATTCTCTGGAAAGTTTTTAAAAAGTCACAAGAATGAATAGATGAGAGTTTTAAGTGCTATATGCGTTCAATATTTTCTCTGCTTTGAAAACAAAACCAGTCATAAAGTATCAATGCTGGAAGGTTTGAGACTATTGAGTCTTAATCCTTCCTTATGTAGAGGAGGAAACTGGGACCCATGTGGGAGGTAGACGAGGTAGGCTGCAGCTGAAATACCACGGCGCATTTCCTCTCATCAAAACTGTGAGTCGTATACTCTTCTACCACCTCACCTACTTACCCCGTGCCCCTCACCAATGGCTCTGCATCTCCCCATAGATTGCTGCCCAATCGCTGTTTTTGGCACCTGCTGAGTTTGTCTTTTTTGTATGTGTCATAATGTACATTTTAACTACTTATTTCCCCTGTTAACCTAGAAGCTGGAAAAGATTGGGGCCTTTGGGTTTCTTCTTGTAAACTCCATGTTAATGACTCATCTTGGCAAAAATACCTAATGACTTCTAACTAACCTCCTACTGACGACTATCTCAGATGTTTCTCCAGCAACCATCCAGGCTAGGTTCTAGCTGTACAATCTTTGGCAATGGACTTAACTTCCCTCTAGAAGTGGTACTGTTGCTTGACAAAGGAGGGTTTTAGTCCCCACGATTGTCATAGCCACTTCCAAACCTGCATGTGTACAGTAACAGCAACACATAGCAAAAATCAGCTTCAGGACAAAACCTCCTGGTACCCCTGCAACCAAATTATAATCCATAAATCCCTGCCATAGATTAACACTGTAGAGCTGCCACTGCTCCCATCCCTCTGAATGTCCTCATCTGGAAAAGGGGGGAAATGAGAAGTTGTAGAGTTTTTGAATTGATATGTAATATTTTGCATATTTATAGGGTACATGTGATATTCTGTTGCATGCATAGAATGTGTAAGTAATGATCAAGTTCGGGTATTTGGGGAATACATCACCTTGGGTATTTTTCATTTCTCTGTGTTGGGGACATTTCAAGTTTTCTCTTCTAGCTACCTTGAAATAGACAATACATTGTTGCTAACTATGGTAACCCTACTCCGTTATCAAACATTAGAACTTATCTAACTGTGCCGGGCGCGGTGGCTCACGCCTATAATCCCAGCACTTTGGGAGGCCAAGGCAGGTGGATCACGAGGTCAAGAGATCAAGACCATCCTGGTCAACATGGTGAAACCCTGTCTCTACTATAAATACAAAAAATTAGCTGGGCATGGTGGCGCGTGCCTGTAATCCCAGCTACTCAGGAGGCTGAGGCAGGAGAATTGCCTGAACTCAGGAGGCGGAGGTTGCGGTGAGCCGAGATCGCACCATTGCACTCCAGCCTGGGTAACAAGAGCGAAACTCCGTCTCAAAAAAAAAAAAACAAAACAAAACAGAACTTATCTAACTGTATGTTTGTCCCCATTCACCAGCCTCTCTTCTTCCCCAATTCCTGCCACCCACACACCCTTCCCAGCCTCTGGTTAACATCATTCTACTCTCTACTTCCATGAGATCAACTATCTTAGCTCCCGCATATGAGTGAGAACACACTAAATCTGTCTTTCTGTGTCTGGCTTACTTCACTACACACAGCGACCTCCAGTTGCATCCATGTTGCTGCAAATGACATAATTTCATTCTTTTTTTATGGCCAAATAGTATTCCATTGTGTATTAATACCACATTTCCTTTATCTAGTCCAAGTGTCCATCCTTGGTGGACAGTTAGATTGATTTCATATAATTGCTATTGTGAACAGTGCTGCAAATAATATGTGAGTGCAGGTACCCCTTTAATATACTGATTTCCTTTCCTTTGGATAAATGTCCCAAAGTGGGATTGTTGGATTGTATGGTAGTTCTGTATTTAGTTTTGTGAATAACTTCCACGCTGTTCTCTGTAATGGCTGCAATCATTTATATTCCCACCAACGGTGTTTAAGAGTTCTCTTTCTCTACATCCTCACCTGCATCTGTTATTTTTTGTCTTTTTAATCATAGCCATTCTAATTGGGTTAAGATGATATCTCACTGTGGTATTGATTTGCATTGCTCTGATGATTAGTGATGTTAAGTACTTTTTTATGTAACTATTGATCATTAGTCTTCTTTTGAGAGATGTCTTTGAATGTCCTTTGCCAACTCTTTAATGGGATTATAAGTTTTTGTGTTTACTGTTGAATTGTTTGAGTTCCTTGTATATTCTAAATGCTGGTCCATTATTGGGTAAATAGTTTTCTCCCATTCTGCAGGTTTTCTCTTTACTCTGTTGATTGTTTCCTTTGATGTGAAGAAGGCTTCTGGTTTAATATAATCCCATCTGTCTATTTTTGGTTTTGTTGCCTATGCTTTTGAAGTCTCAGCTATAAAATATTTGCCTAGACCAATGTTTTCCCTATTTTTTCTTCTAGTATTTTTATAGTTTCAAGTCTTATATTTAAGTCTTTAAGCAATCTTGAAATGATTTTTGTATATGGTGAGATAAGGGCCCCATTTCACTTTTCTGCATATGGATTTTCTCCAATTTTCTCAATACTATTTATTGAAGAGGGTGTCCTTTCCCCAATGCATGTGTTTGGCACCTTTGTCAAAAATCAGTTGGCTATAAATAAGCGGATATATTTCTGGATTCTCAATTACGTTCCATTGGTCTATGTATCTGTTTTTATACTAATACCATGCTGTTTTGATTACTATAGACTTGTAAATTATTTTGAAGTCAGATAGTGTGATGCCTCCAGCTTTGTTCTTTTTGCTCAGGGTTTCTTTGGCTATTCAGGCTCTTTTTCGTTCCATACAAATTTTATGATTTTTTTTTAAATCTCTGTGAAAAATGACATTGGTAATTTGATAGGGATTGCATTGAATCTATAGATTCCATTGGGCAGTATGGTCATATTATTGATATTAATTCTTCTAATCCATGAGCATGGGATGTATTTTCAATTTGTGTCCTCTTCCATTTCTTTCATCAGTGCTTTGTAGTTTTCCTATAGAGATCTTTTACATCCTTAGTTAAATTTATTCCTAGGTATTTTTTATAACTGTTGTGAACAAAATTGCCTTCTTGATTTCTTTCTCAATTGTTGGTTTATAGAAATGCTACTGATTTTTGTATGTTGATTTTGTATCCTGAAACCTTACTGAATTTCTCAGATCTAAGAGGTTTTTTTGGTAGAATCTTTAGATGTTTTATATATAAGATCAACCCATCAGCAAAGAGGGACAATTTGACTTTTTTTTTTTTTTTCTTTTTTGAGGCGGAGTTTCGCTCTTGTTGCCCAGGCTGGAGTGCAATGGCGCCATCTCGGCTCACCGCAACCTCCGCCTCCCGGGTTCAGGCAATTCTCCTGCCTCAGCCTCCTGAGTAGCTGGGATTACAGGCACGCGCCACCATGCCCAGCTAATTTTTTGTATTTTTAGTAGAGATGGGGTTTCACCATGTTGACCAGGATGGTCTCGATCTCTCGACCTCGTGATCCACCCGCCTCGGCCTCCCAAAGTGCTGGGATTACAGGCTTCTTTTTCAATTTGGATGCCTTTTATTTCTTTCTCTTGCCTAATTGCTCTGGCTAGGACTGCCATTACTGTGTTGAACAGAAGTGGTGAAAGTGGGCATCTTTATCTTCTTTCAGTTCTTAAAGGAAAGGCTTTCAGCTTTTCCCCATTCAGTATGATGTTAACTGTGGGTTTGTCACATATGGCCTTTATTATGTTGAGGTATGTCCCTTCTATGCATAGTTTGTTGAGAGTTTTTAATCATGAAGGAATGCTGAATTTTATCAAACGCCTTCTCTGCATCTATTGATATAATCATATGGTTTTTGTCTTTCATTCTGTTTATGGGATGTGTCACATTTATTTAATTGTGCGTGTTGAGCATCCTTGCATCCCTGGGATAAATACCACTTCATCGTGGTGTGTTTTTAAAAATGTATTGTTGGATTTGCTTTACTAGCGTTTTGCTGAGAATTTTTGCATCTATGTTCATCAGGGATATTAGCCTGTAGTTTTCTTTTTTCGTTGAGTCCTTGCCTGGTTTGGGGATCAGGGTAATGCTGTCCTTGGAGAATCATTTAGGATGTTTTTATTTTTTTTAGGCGGAGTCTTGTTCTGTCGCCCAGGCTGGAGTGCAATGGTGTGATCTCAGCTCGATGCAACCTCCGCCTCCCAGTTTCAAGTGACTCTCCTGCCTTACCTTCCTGAGTAGCTGGGATTACAGGCACCTGCCACTACACCTGACTAGTTTTTGTAGTTTTAGTAGAGACAGGGTTTCACCATGTTGTCCAGGCTGGTCTCAAACTCTTGACCTGAAGTGATCCACCATTGCGGCCTCCCAAAGTGCTGGGATTACAGGCGTGAGCCACTGTGCCTGGATTTTCTTCAATTTTTTTGAATAGTTTGAGGAGAATTGGTGTTGGGTCTTCTTTGAATGTTTGGCTGAATTCAGCAGTGAAGTGATCCTGTTCTGGACTTTTCTTTTTGGGGGAAGTTTTTTATTGTTATTTATTAAATCTCATGATTTGTTATTGATCTTTTCAGGTTTTTTCTATTTTCCTGATTCAGTCGCCGTAGGTTGTCTGTATTCTGGAATGCATCCATTTCCTCTAGGGTTTCCAATTTGTTAGCACATGGTCGTTCATATCAGCCCGGTATTTCTGTGACATCAGTTGTAAATTGTTTTTCGTTTCTGATTTTGCTCATTTGGGTCTTTCTTTCTTCCGTTAGTCTGGCAAGCAGTTTAACTATTTGGTTTATAATCTCCAAAAACAAACTTTTCATTTTGTTTATCTTTTTGTTTGTTTCTATTTAATTTAGTTCTGCTCTGATCTTTAGTCTCTGTTTCCTGCTACTAAGTTGGGATTTGGTTTATTCTTGCTTTTCTGGTTCCTTGAGGTGATTGGTACATTGTTTACTTGAAATGTTTCTATTTTTTTGATGTAGGTATTTATTGCTATACGATTCTCTCTTAGCACCGCTCTGGTTGTATCTCAAAGGTTTTGGTATATTGTATTTTGATTTTCATTTGTTTCAGAAATTTTTTTATTTCCTCCTTAATTTCTTCCTTGAGGCAATGGTCATTCTGAACCATGTTGTTTAACTTCCACACATGTGTACAGTTTCCAGCATTCCTCTTGATATTGATTTCTGGTTTTCTTCCATTGTGATCTGAGGAAATATGTGTTACGATTTTAATTTTTAAAAACTGTTTGAGAATTGTTTTTTGTCCTAACATACAGTCTATACTGAAAACTGTTCTGTGTGCTGAAAAGAAGAATAAGCACTCTGTAGCTGTTTGATGACATGTTCTGTAAATGTCTGTTACGCATATTTGGTGTAATGTTTTAAAAATTTTCTGTCTATAATCTGTCTAACTCTGAGAGTGGGGTGTTGAAATCTATAGCTATTGACGTATTAAAGTCTATCTCTTCCTTTATATCGAATAATATTTGCTTTATAAGGCCGGGCGCGGTGGCTCAAGCCTGTAATCCCAGCACTTTGGGAGGCCGAGGCGGGTGGATCACGAGGTCGAGAGATCGAGACCATCCTGGTCAACAAGGTGAAACCCCGTCTCTACTAAAAATACAAAAAAATTTAGCTGGGCATGGTGGCGTGTGCCTGTAATCCCAGCTACTCAGGAGGCTGAGGCAGGAGAATTGCCTGAACCCAGGAGACGGAGGTTGCGGTGAGCCGAGATGGCGCCATTGCACTCCGGCCTGGGTAACAAGAGCAAAACTCCGTCTCAAAAAAAAAAAAAAAAATTTTGCTTTATATATCTGGTTGCTCCAGTGTTGGATGCATGTATGTTTACAACTGTTATATCCAGGAAATGATCCTTTATCATTATATAATGACCTTCTTTGTCTCTTTTTACTGGTTTTGACTTAAAGCCTGTTTCATCTAAGTTCATCTAATATACTTTTGCTTGCTTTTGGTTTCCATTTGCATGGGATATCTTTTCCACCTCTTGCAGTAAAAAAGCTTTTCTCTGTTTTTAGAATTTTCCCTTGTCTTGACTTTTGACAGTTTGACTATAATATACCACGGAAAAGATCTTTTTGAATTGTGCTTATTTGGAGATTTTTACACCTCCTGAATCTAGATGTCTAAATCTCTTGCTAGTCTTAGGAACTCTGTATGTGTTGTTTTGTTAAATAGGTTTTCTAACTCTTCTGTTTTCTCTTCATCTTTTGGGACACTGAAAATTTGAATATTTGGACACGTCTAAAGTCTTGTATGTCACAAAACTTTTGCTCATTCTTTTATTACTTTTTTCTTTATTTTTGTGTGACTGGTTTATTTCAAAAGCGCTGTCTTTAAGTTCTGAGAGTCTTTCTTCTGTTTTGATCTAGTCTATAATTGAAGCTTTAGAAAGTATTTTGTATTTCATTCAATTAATTCTATCATTCCAGAATTTGTTTAGTTCTTTTTTATGACATCTATCCTTTTGGTAAATTTCTCATTCATATACTGATTATTTTCCTGATTTATTTTGTATTGTTTTTCAGAATTCTCTTGTATCTGAGTGCAATTCTTTAGTATCAGTATTTTAAATTCTTTTTCCGGGATTATATAAATTTCCTTTTGATTGATATCTGTTGCTGTACAATTATTGTGTTCCCCTGGAGGTGTCATATTTCCTTCTTTTTTCATGTTTTCTGTGTCTCATGTCAATATCTGCTCATCTAATGTAACAGCAGATTCTTCTAATTTTTTGAATTTGCTTTTGTGGGGAAGGACTTTTTCCTGAAGTAGAGCACTTTGACTTTGATTCTGGGTACCTGCAGTAGTGCAGTTTCTGTATAATTTTTTTTTTCGCTGTAAACAGCATCCATGGTGTCTGTCATTTCTTCAGTAGCTTAGGGTGCAGTTGGTAGAGGAAGCTGTGGTGAAGTTCTGCTGGGGACTAGGATGCGACGTGGGCCAATCTTGGGGCCCCAGTGCTGACAGCAGTAGGCTGAGTGTGCCTGTTCTTGAGCCCTGGGGTGGCACTGGTGTTAATGGGTTTAGACAGGCCATTTCCTGGGCCTCTAAGTGGCTTGCTTGCATTCTAGCACTGGCAGCGGTGGATCGGGCGTATGGGCAGGTTCCCAGGATCCTGGGCAGTGGGCATGGCATGGGCAATGGCAGCAGCAGTGGCAGGACAAGCCTCTGGGACCCAAGCGGCTCACCCTGATGTGGGCAGTAGCTGCAATGAGTTGGGAGGACCAGTCCCCAGACTCACAGGTGGCATGTGCAGGTGGGTGTCGGCTGTAGCGGTAGTGGCAGGTGGGGTAAGCCCGACCTTAGGCCCCCAGGAGAGGTGTTCAGATATGAATGGTGGTGGACTGGGTTGATTCCTCCGCAGGTCCCTGGAGTGTGCATGCGTACTGAGGGAGGTGCTGTGGGGCAGTGTGGACCTGACCTTAGTCTCCCCAGTGGTGCCTGCGGGTGCTGACAATGGTAGCAGAAACAGGTAATCTCCTGGCTGCCACAGAATCCTCAGGTGGGGACAGCTGATGAGAGGCACCCTGCAGGCCATTGCAACATTCTCATAGCTGCGCTCTCTGCTACTGGGGAGGGTAGGGTTGTTTTCCAGGAGAACAGTAGTGGGCAGGCAGCTGGAGGACACAGACTTTGCTCTCACCTCAGCCCTACAGCAGTCCACAGGGGCAGTGGTTGTGGGCAGTGAAATTTGTCCTCGGGGTGCATGAAAATTCATAGCTCCCCATCTGCTGGTGGAGATAGTGAGATAGCTGCCTGTGGCCCCTGTCTTGGTCCTGGACGCAGGACAGAATGCAGTCTGTGAGAGCTGGGATCTCAAAATGGCACCATGCCATGGCTGCTTAGGACTTCGGGGTTTGTGGGAGTCAGCATTAGCTCCCTTTCTGGAGCAATGCCTCTGTGTGGTCTCCAGACAACTCTTTATGTTAGGCTTGGGGCCTGTGAGGGTCAAGATCCTCTCCATGGCTAGGACTGTAGGGGTCCAGAGCAGGAAGATGGACCACTAAGGGCCGCTCACTTACCCTTTCCCCACAGGTAGGGAGCCTCTCCAGACTCACAACTGATCTTGGCCAAGCAGGCCGCCTTGCTTCTCTCTCCCTCTCGGGTTTTGGTGCTTCCTGTCACTTCACTGTTGAATTCCACTGTTCTCTCTGAGATGATCTATTTGAAGTTGTATTATCTACTGGCTATGCTGGTTTCTCTCCATGGAAAAGGTGAGTCCCAGATGCATCTTGAAGCTCTTCATCTCTTACAGGGTTATTTGTGTGTGTGTGTTTGTTCGTTTTTGAGACAGAGTTCCGTTCTTACTGCCCAGGTTGGAGTGCAATGGCATGATCTCAGCTCACTGCAATCTCCGCCTCCTGGATTCAAGCAATTCTCCTGCTTCAGCCTCCTGAGTAGCTGGGATCACAGAAATGTGCCACCACGCCCAGCTGATTTTTTTTTTTTTTTTTGAGACGGAGTTTCGCTCTTGTTACCCAGGCTGGAGTGCAATGGTGCGATCTTGGCTCACTGCAACACTGCAACCTCCGCCTCCTGGGTTCAGGCAATTTTCCTGCCTCAGCCTCCTGAGTAGCTGGGATTACAGGCACACGCACCACCATGCCCAGCTAATTTTTTGTATTTTTAGTAGAGACGGGGTTTCACCATGTTAACCAGGATGGTCTCGATCTCTTGACCTTGTGATCCACCCGCCTTGGCCTCCCAAAGTGCTGGGATTACAGGCGTGAGCCACCGCGCCTGGCCTAATTTTTGTATTTTTAGTAGAGACAGGGTTTCTTCATGTTGGTCAGGCTGATCTCAAACTCCCACCCTCAGGTGATCTGCCTGCCTCAGCCTCCCAAAGTGCTGGGATTACAGCTGTGAGCCACAGCATCCAGCCTCTTACAGGGTTATTAAGAAACTTAAATAAGAGAATCCATGTAAAGCACATGGCACTTTGAAAAGCTTTTCAGTACACATTAGTATCAGGTACTGTAACTGTCTTTAGGGAATCAGTGACAAATAAAACCTGGTCCCTATCCTCAAGATGCTCACAAATCCATAGAACAGACAGAGGTCATCACATGATGATGACATGATATGACTGATGGAGTAACGGAAGGATGGAGAAGGCAGTGTACCTGAATAGGTGTTTCCTAAGCAGGCATGTGAGTATCACACTAGCCAGAAGGACTGTCTTGTAAAAACAGCCAGCAGCTTGAAACTGCAAGGCCCTTCCAACTGTGTGAGTGATAAAGCAAGGGAAGTGAGAAGCAGCAGACAACGAGTCTGGGAAATGAGACATTGTGATGTGCAGCAAAGGGTATGAACTTTGGAGTCAACAAATCTTTGGTTCCAATCATGGCTCCATCACAGACCAGATACATGAACACATCCCTTTACCATCTCCTTTGGATGGAGGTCGCATCCAGGGAGAGAGGCATCCTTCAGAACATTGCAACATTCCAGGAAAATGCTGATAAGGAGCTCAGCCACTCATGGAAGCAGTGGGGATGCCAGTGGAAGGAAGAGATTAAGAGACTCAGTGGGCGTGGAGGCAAAATCAACATCTTGGAGAAAGTTTAGATGGGGTGAATGATGGTAAAGAGGAACTGAGCGTGAAGTTCTTTCATGGAAGTTTTTTGGGCATGAATTAAAAGAACAAGAAAGGAGAGGGCATAGACAGCACACGAAAGTTGGCATTACTGTTGCACTTTTATTACTGAGTTTTCCTTTTGGAAAGAAATCCTGCCCTTCTCCCTTCCTTTCAGGATGAGAAAGCTGAGGCCCAGAGATGCCAAATCATTGGCACAAAACCCCGTCGAGGTAGAGGGTGGGGGTAGGGATACCCGGTAATGGGGTCAAAACAAGGATCAGGGTCTCCCTGGGCCAGTGAAGCCAAGGTCATTGGTTCAATGGCCATGTGTAGAAATAGCTAGACGATTTCATTTTAAAACCATGTGATGTGCTATTTAAGTTGGTCTTAAAACGCCGCGTACTGCAGAAAGGGATATGGGACCTTTTACGAGAGGCCAGTTGATGTCAGGGGCCAGACTATAAACATTGCTACCCAGTGCCTAGAAGGATAAAACCATGTCTACAGGGCTGACCTTGAAACGCCAGCATCCTGAGGTAGTGGCAGTCACACTTCAGGTAGACCTTTGTGCCAGTTCCATTTCCCTGCCTCCTGCACTGCGAGCCTACCTTCCTGCCTAGGGGGCTGGGTAGAAGAGAGACCTGAGAGCATGCCAGCACACACCTATGCCCCCAGAAGCAAACTGGCAAGTCCTCTCCAGTTGAATGCCTTCCTGAGGGTGGAGCTAGATGTGTGTGAGCGAGGGTGATGGGGGGGAGGGCTACAGGGGGTCTTTGTACACTAGGAGCAGCAAGGCGCTTCCTCCCTTGGAAGAGCCTGCCACAGCCTGCCAGGCTCAACCCTGTTTTCCTCTGGTTTCCTTGGGCAGTGCGCATCTTATGCCCTGCCTGCTGGCCCTGGACCTCTCCAGCATCCCACACACAGGTTCTCTGAGCCTCGTCCTGCCCCCACCCAGAGTCCCTCATGCATTGTCTAAGCTGAGAGCAGGCGGCAGCCCCCAGGCCCAGCACAGGCTGGCAAGAGAAAGCTCTGACCCTGCTAGTGCTCCACCCCCCAGCTGTCGCTGGCATCCACCCCCCTCCATGCCCACTGGCATCATTTGGCAGAAAGCAGCCCCCTGCCCCCACCCCAGCCTGGTCCAGCAGGCACAGCTTAAGTATCCACAGAAACTCTGCCTTTCCTGGGGTTTGGAGCAAGCCAGACAGGGAGGGAGGGAGGTGGTTTCTGCCGGCCACAGGCTCAGCAACCACACTTCCCTCTGGGTTCCAACTGCTGCTGGCTGCTAGAGCCCCTCTCCTCCCTTTACTTCTGGTGGGGGATGGCCGCTGCCGCTGCAGAGGCTTGGCAAATTCTGGCTGCTGGTGCTGGGGTAGCGGCATGTAGGTTCCTATTCCTCCACTCCCTGAAGTCCAGGATAACAACAACCACACCTAACATGTCTCTTTTAACCTTTCTAAGAACTTTCCAAACTTTCTCTCCCTAGATCCTGTTTTCCGTACGAGGCAAGCAGGATAATTAAGATGAAACCCTTTTTGACCACAGAAGAAATGGAGATTAGAGAGGACTCCTGGTTGTTTACCGGGTGTGGAACCCCGGAGGCCTTCACCGTGCTACACTGTCACCAGCATCCCACATTCTGTACCCCCCGGAGGTGCCAGAGCATACCCCCAAAAGCCACCGCAGAAACATCTTCACACTTTTCATAGATTCCCCTAACATCGAAGGACCTGGAGGTGCCCCACTTAGGGAATGCATGGGGCAGCCGAGGGGATGCAGCTCCCTTCTGGGCACAGAATCTGTCCACGTTTCTCTTCCAAAGCATGAAGCCCCTCCCAAGCCTGCTGGACTCATGTGCTTTGTGATCAACTCCGTGTCCTGCAAGTGTTTTTCTTTATGGACATGAAAACCCCATGAAAAGATGCTTTGTCTGCATTTTCCCGTAGAGGTGATAGGAAGCTTCAAAGGGTAAAGGAAATTAGAAAAGACTGGGAAAGGTGAGGGGAGATGAGAAGAAGGTGTGCAGCCTGACGTGCCGGCAGGGACAGGTGTGTCTGGAGTCTGCGCCGTATGTGCCTGCCTCTTGGTGGTCCCTTGTGTGGACTTATTGCCTTGGCCTTACTCTGGCTTGAGAGGAGAATGCCCCCAAGGCTACCTGTGACTGCTCCTCTCTCCTGAATCCACAGGGCCAACATCATTGAGTCCCTGCCTCCACCTCCTTGCGGGCCCTTCCCTAAACTCCCCGGATGATGAGTCTGAACCCCGGCCTTCCAGATCTCCAGAGAAGGACGTGCCTAGGTCTCTAGATTCAGATGTTTTCTATATCTTCTTCCTTGGAGCTAGCCAGTCTTTCTTTCGCATTTGTAAAAGATCTCTTCTTCAGAAGGGAAGATCTCTGTGGAACAGAGAAGGCATGGTGCCGACAGGGAGCAAATGAAATCCCGACGCTGGTCATTTTCCTCTTCTCCTCCCTCTCTTCTCCGCCTCCTCCTTCCCCATCACCCCGCGGCATCACCCTTGGGACTGCCTGTCAGATGTTTTCACCGCGATGAGCAATGCCTGCCTGTACAGTGCCTTTATGTGTTGTTGATTTTTGTCGTGAGCCTTCAGGCTTCTCCTTGTAGCCCTGACAAGGGAAATCCCATAATGAAGGATTTCACGGAGCTCCACAGGCTGGGGAAGGCTTTTCTTTCCATCTGTCATTTTACTTTAAGCCTTGACCTTTCTGTTCCCGTGTGAGGCAGTACCAGGAAGAGGCTTGAGCTGGAGAGCAAACGTCTGGGCTCGGACCCCGGACTGGGCTGCTAGTGAAGCAGAGAAGGTAGCCTGAGGTTTTGACAACATTAAAATAAGTCAAGGAAGACCGTGCACATGCCAGGGGGTACAACGGGGGGCAAAGATGGGAAGGTGAAGACTTCAAATAAAGGAGAACCCTTTGCTTTAGAAGGAGGTCCTACGTGGAAGGAAGAAGACAGAATAGTCTAGGAGTCCCCCTCTCTGGCCATCCTTGGCCACTCAGGGACTCTTGACTGAAGACAGCAGAAGCCTCAGAGTCCAACACGTCTGGGTGTGAATATTGGCTCCACCACTTGCTGGAGAGCTGGACCCACATTGCAGACAACCTTGCTGAGCAGCCTTGGTCATGCTGCTCAGTTTCTCTGACTCTCAGTTTCCACTTGTGAAAGTTGGAGGTCCCGATGCAGATGCCACAGGCTGCTCTGCAGATGGATAGGAGAATGGTAGGTGCTCGCACCTGCACACAGGCAGCGCCTAATCAAGGGTGCCCACAAGTTTGTTTCAGGTGAGAACAGAACCTCAACAGAAACTGGAAGATCACAGAAGCCAAAGTGCCCAGCCTTGGCCTCTCTTTGCTGAGAGAACCCCCTGAAACTCTCCAGAGGGGCCTGAAAGCAGGATGAACAGCCAATAGGAAAGCAAGCTCGGGGCTTTGATGGCAGTAAAGGCCCATCTTCTGACCAACTTTCCCATGTCAGGTCGATAGGGAGACTGAAAAAAAAATTACAGTCTCCAAGACTCCAAGACAAAAATACCCACCCGGCACTGCTTTGAAAGGGCAAAGCCTTCGAGATGCACAAGGATTTTGATTGTTTGAAATGTTGGTAACATTTCATCTTCCCAGAGACCTTGTTCATTTATCAGAGTTCTTAAAACCCTTTTGTTCATAAGCTTGTGGTGAGGACAGAAAACATTCTATCTAATATCAGAGCACAGCTGTTCAGCGACAGAAAGACTTAGGGGAAAAGCCCTTCAAAAAAAAAAGGAAGGGGTGAAACACCAGGGCTACAAACATGGGAAAAGCTACCGCAGCTGAAAGAAGGCCTTGCAAGAAACAGCTGCCTAACAAGACCATGCTGTTTGGGGAAGTGTGAGAAAGAGAATCGGCACACTGGCAGCAGGGCCTCTGCAGCAGCTCGGTAAACACTGGGAGCAGGGCGAGGCCCCCAGAGCTGGGCTCCTCCTCTCTGTAGGGTTCCTGGCAGTTCTGTGCAAGGCCCCAGCCAGGGCCCCTAAAAATGTTTGAAGTAGGTGTGGAGCCTTGAGTAACATCTTCTTAAGGGCCAGTGTGGCTGGAAAAAAAAAAAAAAAAAAGGCCCGGTGGAAAACTCTGTCCATCCAACGCCACAGTAGACCAGGAAATATTTTCTAAAAAGGGCTTTGACTGCTCCTGAAAGCACAAGACAGAGCAAGCAGGGTCAGGCCAAGGCAGGGACCGAGCGGCACTAAGCCACCAGCTGAGTGAGGCCGGGATGGACAGTTCAGGGTCTCGGATTCATTTTCAGCTCTGCAGTTTGCAGTCGAGGGTCATGTTGATTTTCATAAATTTGAATAAAGGAAAATCACATCCACATTTATAAAATAGTGGCATTTTAAAAAATGTGGTTTGGTTTCACATTTCAAACCAAATTCTAAAAGGGAATAAGGATAAAGTTGATAAAAGTAAATGTTCGATGCTGTGAATTACAGTCACCTTGGAACGTGATGCTCACGTGTAACAGCGATTGCAAGCAGGAGTTCTAGAATCAGAAAAAGCTGGGCTTAAATGCTCGTGCTGGGTGACCTTGAAAAACGTTTCTACTCCTCTGTGCCTGAGATTCCCCAGCCGTGCAATGAGAATCCAAGCATCTCCTCCACAGGGTTGTCATAAAGGTTCTATAAGCTTATACATAGGAAGTATTTAGAATAAGGTTGATACTAATAAGCTGTGCAAAATTGAAGCTATAATTTTAATGAGATGGGAGTTATAATGAGATTTTGTTGCAGTAAAAAGAGCCAAGTCAGGAAGCGTGGGAGATCTGAGCTCAACCGCTAATTAAGATTCGATGGAGGCAAATGATACCTGTCTCCCTATCGGACATGAAAGTTATGGTTGGCCAGGTGTGGTGGCTCATGCCTGTAATCTCAGCACTTTGGGAGGCCGAGGCAGGCAGATCACTTGAGGTCAGGAGTCCGAAACCAGCCTGGCCAACGTAGTGAAACCCTGTCTTTATGAAAAATAAAACAACAACAACAACAAAAATAGCCGGCCGTGGTGGTGGGTGCCTGTAATCCCAGCTACTGGGGAAGCCAAGGCAGGAAAATTGCTTGAACCCGGGAGACAGAGGTTGCAGTGAGCCAAGAGTGCGCCACCATACTCCAGCCTGGGTGACAGTGAGACTCGGTCTCAAGAAACAAAGAAAGTTATGATTAAAGAGACTTAGGAAGTATAAAGGCGTTCATAAATGTGATCTGTGGTTATTATAAAATCTCCATATTATGCAATTTATTTTCCCTCATTCGGCAAAATTATAATGCAAGGACTTCGAATGATCAGCTCATAATTCTACCTGATAATCTTTATTCTAACAAACCAACTGCAAAGAGAGAGAGAGAGAGAGAGAGAGAGAGAGAGAGATAGTAAGAAAGACAATCAGGGAAATGTGATGATATTAAGGAATTATCGTTCACTCTTTTTAGTTGTGACAATTGTACTGGGACTTATATGTAGGTAGGAGAGGGTTCCCCCACTGTTACACATGGAGCATTCAGAGATGAAATGACATGATGTTTGGATTTGCCTTAAAGTCATCTGGGTGGGAGGGGGAAGTGGGGTCAGGTATAGAGAAAAAAAGACTGGCCGTGTGCTAATAATTATAGAAGCTGGGTGAGGGGGCATGGTAGTTATTTATATTATATTATCTACTTTTATGTCTGAAATATTTCCATAGTAAAAGAAAAAATAACAATGAAATCCACAAAAGGGATCGGTGATTAAACATCTGTGATGGCAGCTGAGGACCAGGTAGAGAGGCCTGACTGGGAGGTGAGCTTCCCTGCATACCTCGGATGCAAGGAAGACGCACAGTAATGGGAAACTGGGCAGCCTGCTACACACAACGCTGTGTGATCTAAACAGTCAATTAACCTCTCCGGGCCACAGTTTCCTCATCTGTAAAGTAAGAACCTGAGACTCAAATGCCTCTTTCAATGTTAATGTAACATGATTTTTAGAGATCTCAAGCAATCAGGTCCATCTTGCCAGATTTTCTGAATACAACAGATAAATCTCACTTTTAAGCAAATGAAACCATTTAAAATATACCAGGAAAAGAGCCGGGCATGGTGGCTCACACTTGTAATCCCAATGAATCATGAAGCTGAGGTAGGCAGATCACTTGAGCCCAGGAGTTCAAGGCTATAATAAGCTGTGATCATATCATTGCCTTCTAGCCTGGGCAACAGAGCAAGACCCCGACTCTAAATAAATAAATAAATAAATACACCAGAAATGTTCTCTATTTTAAAGAAGCACTGCACCAGAGTGTCTGGCTAAGTGACAAGTCTTTTGTGAAGGGAATACCTTTCTTCCCAGTTTATTGGTGGCTTCAGATTTGCTTGGTACAGTAAAAGGTCAATTGACCAAAACACTCAAGAGTTTGCAGAAGTTCTTCCAGATTTCATTTTTACAAGTGGAATGTTCACTTAAGAGAAAATAAATTCCTTTATGTTTCTCTCAAAGGCAATTTCCCTCAAAAACAAGAGTCTACTTTCCCGTCTTAGGAAGGCTAGGGCGAGGCACGCAGTCTTCTTGGTGAGCTTCTTGGTGATCTGGCCTGACGGGGCCGCGGGGCACCCGCTCTCAGTGTCTGGGACTAGAGAGGGAGACAGCACAGGTAGAGACGAGGAGGAGTCTGCCAGTTTCATTGTAGAATCTCCTGGAAGCGGAGGACAAAAGAAAGAGAGCCATTAATAAAAGATTCTGATCAGCTGCCTCGATTGGTCAGCGCTTTCCTGCGTCCTTCATTCCCAAATGGGCTTCTCACATTTCTCTTTGTTACCTTAAGGACTTAGAACACGGCTGGGACTGGGAACACGGCCGGGAGCGGTGGCTCATGCCTGTAATCTCAGCACTTTGGGAGGCCGAGGTGGGCGGATCACTTGAGTTCAGGAGTTCCAGACCAGCCTGGCCAATATGGCAAAACCCGTCTCTACAAAAATACAAAAATTAGCTGGGCATGGTGGTGCGCGCCTGTAATCCCAGCTACTCAGGAGGCTGAGGCAGGAGAATTGCTTGAGCCCTGGAGGCTGAGGTTGCAGTGAGCCAAGATCACACCACTGCCTCCAGCCTGGGCGACAGAGCGAGACTCTTGTCTCAAACAAACAAACAAACAAAAAAGACTTGGAACTGGCCGGGCGCGGTGGCTCAAGCCTGTAATCCCAGCACTTTGGGAGGCCGAGGCAGGTGGATCACGAGGTCGAGAGATCGAGACCATCCTGGTCAACATGGTGAAACCCCGTCTCTACTAAAAATACAAAAAATTAGCTGGGCATGGTGGCGCGTGCCTGTAATCCCAGCTACTCAGGAGGCTGAGGCAGGAGAATTGCCTGAACCCAGGAGGCGGAGGTTGCAGTGAGCCGAGATCGCACCATTGCACTCCAGCCTGGGTAACAAGAGCGAAACTCCGTCTCAAAAAAAAAAAAAAAAAAAAAAAAAAGACTTGGAACAAAGTTTTCTAAGACATGGCCTGCAAATCTCTCTCTTATTTCTTCCAAAAAGTATCTGATTTTGTCTACCAAGGATTCAACACTGTTTTGTCCTGTTAAGAGCACCTGTCTCATGGATCTTTAAAAAACCAAACTAGAAATATCTTTGAACAGTGAGTAAAAGCCCACACTTTTTTGAAGAACTATTGTAAACAGACACTCACCAGGAGCTATAGGAGATATAAGGAAGTAAGAAAGGCTCTGACTTCTTTTTGTTGAGACACAAACCAGGGACAAGTCACAGACTTTGGTGGCCAGGGTTCCAATATTGTGTCTGACTCCCAGCTCATCCCATAGCCACTGAGCATTTGGGTCATTTCCTTCCCTGTAATATGGTGATAAAAATATCACCAACTTACGGGGTTCTTGGGAGAATTAAATGAGAGAACCCCATAAAGCAGTTACAGCAGTGGGTGGCACATGGTAAGTGTTCACCAAGTGTTGTCTGAGTGTATGAGAAATGTACTCAGGCAAGAAGCCACTAACACCAGGAGATGCTATACCAGTGAGGTCACGTGATGCCTAATACCCACGGCCAAATGAATAGTAGGGAGGGTCTATTTGCTGTGGGGGAATAGGGTGTGGGTGTTACTGGGGGCACCAGGACCAACTGGGCTAGCTTCCAGAGTGTCTGAGGTGTCCATCACCCACATGGCTGGTTTGACCTACAGCCCACCCAGGGATGAATGTGGGCCAGCCTGGACCTCAGGGCCCTTGGGCTTTCTGTTCCCCCAGAAGAACTTGGAGTTTTATGGGTGTATGGGGATGGCTGGTCTGGAAGGGATTCACAGAGTGGAGTCACTGGCGCCAGGGGCTCAAAGATGGACAGGATTCCCAAAGGTTAGGGGCAGAGATAATCAAGACACCGGCTTAAGGGCAGCCCACCTCCATGGTGCCCTCTTCCAGGGTTGAACATCACGGACTGTTGGGAATGGCTTTCTCTCTCTCCCTGACACCCCCTGGCTGCTGCTCAAACAGAAACCTGCTTTTGCTTGCCTGGCTCTTGGGAGAGCTGCTGCCTACATCCCCTCTCCTACAGAGAAGCCCTTCTCAGAGCTGACGGCTGACGTCCTGCCCGCCCTTCCCTCAGGCTTTCTCCTCTCCCGAGGACCACGTTTGGCTGGTCTTCTGGAAGCCGCGACTCGCCTTTCTGCACAGCCCAGCGCAGGGGAGCCAGCCCTCCAGTGGGCTTTGAGGTCTTCCCTGGCGGGGGCCCAGACTTGCGGCTGCTGTGCAGTCGCTCTCTCCACCGCCTCCACCCTCCAGAGCTGCCGGGGGGACGCAGCTGCCACTGGCGCCCCTTCCCAGTCCAGCTCTGAGATTTTATCCTCAGGACCCTGGCATTCCAGTCTGGGCCATCACAGGGGATTTCAAGTGAAAAACAAAACAGAACAAAAACTGAGGAGTGTCTTCCTCGGTAAAACAGAAGCCCAGCTCTGTCACTTACTAGCTGGGTGACCTGGGAAAATTACATGACCTTTCTGTGCTTCCATTTCCCAATCTATTAAACAAGGATAATAGTCATCTCTATTGTGCTTGTTTCGAGGACTGAGTCAGTGGATATAACGGACACATTTAAAACAGCGCCCTTTACAACATTAGGGAACTACTGGGATGTTGTTAGTTAATAGTGGTTAAGGGTGCAGGGTACTGAATTAGGCAGACGGTGAAGACACCAATTAATCTCTCTGAGCTCAGTTTCTTCTTAAAATGAGGATAATGACAGGACCTACCCATTAGACTGTGGGAGGACCAAATAAGGTGATGCATGCTCGTGGTTTTATGTGAATGATTTGGCACAGTCCTTGGCATGTAGTAAACCAGAAAAAGGCTTACACCTTTAAAAGAGAGAGAGAGAGAGAGAGAGAGAAAGAAAGAAAGAAAAAGAGACAGAAAAAGGGAGAAAATCACAGGATGAAAGGAAGGAAGGAAGGAAGGAAGGAAGGAAGGAAGGAAGGAAGGAAGGAAGAGGGGGTCGGGAGGAAGAAAACCCTGGCTGAAAAAATAATGACCAAACTCATTAGAGATCTGACATGCAACCCAGCCTCCAAAACGCAGCTGGCTACAATAGTTTCTCCAGTCTGCAGCCTCCTCCAGAGCAGTCCCCATGCTGGGTTATCCTTAGGCCCTCTTACTGTTCCTGGTCTGGGGTCTTGCACATCACAACCACCAAAGTAAACAAGAACGGCGTGTTTAAACATGTCTGCTCAACTCCCAGGAAAACAGCGGAGGAAAAACAATCCTTTCAGAAGTTTTCTCTACTTGTTCAACACACAGGGCTTGGCCGTCTAAGAGGTGGCTGTGGGGGGTGGCACAGATGGCATAAACCAGCCACAGGGCTGTTGAGTGAGTGTCCGGGGTTTCGGTTTTGAGAGACTGGCTCAAGTCTTGATTCTGCCCATTTCTGGTTGCAGGATTAGGGCAAGTTTCTTAATCTTTCTTAGCCTCAGTTTCCTTCGTTATAAAATGGAAATTGTAAGACTTACTTCATGAAGGAGTTATGAGAATCAAATGCATTATTTGTAAGATACAGACAGTGTCTGGTACAGGTAAGTGCTTCATAAATTTGGGCTGTCGTCAACCCTGGACTTCCCAAACCCCTGAAGACAGCCGGGCATTCTGTACATGACATTTTAGGGAAAATCTTGTGCCTTCTTAATTTCTTTGGTTGTGGAGCAGGAGGAGAGGGGTGTGGTCATGACCTGAGCCTCTGGAATGCTTCTGCCCAGCATCACTGACATATGCCCACTCTGCTTTGGGGTCATTTTCCTCCTCTGGCTGCAACTGTCTTTCCCCTCATCACCAACACCCGCTCCTCTGCAGAGACGGTGAACACTCTGGCATTGTTCCTTCCAGCCAATGGCTTCTCTCTGGCCTGTGATTGGTACCCCCCGAGATTGCAGCGCAATCCAGGCATCCCAGCTATGTCAGCGTGACTCAAATTGTGTGTGCCTGACATCCACATGGCCCCGTAGAAGGCAGGCTCCAGCAAGAGGGTATTTGGAACGCTGCTGAATGTTTGATGGCTGTCAAGTTATCTTTTTGGGGTTAGGCCATTAAAGTTGCATCTGATGTTTCATGGAACAAACCAAGGCAAACTGCACGTTGAAATCCACGAGACAAGAAGATTTTTACAGATGAAGACACAATGGCAGCTAAAGTTAGGTGGGGGTTTTTTTTTCCCCTCAAAACTTTGTAGTTTTTCTTCCATGTGGCTATTTCAAAGCAGAAGCAATCCCCAAAAGTGAAGCCTAGAGGCTGCCATGTGCCAGGTTCAGGGCGAGCTGCAGCTGCTGGGGAACCTGGAAAGAATGTGGATCTGCCTCTCCGCTCTCGTCATCCCATCCACAGCCGTCTGCTCCATCCCTAGATCCTCTACCCAACCTTCCTCACATACCCCAAAGAAACAGCCTCTTCTGTGCAAACCTAAATTCCTCCTGGGTGTTTTTTAGAGCATGCCCCAGCCCCCTCCATTCTCGTGCTATTTGCAAGTGACCAAGGAGCCAGTCACTCCACCCAATTCCTGGCCCTCTGGGCACACCGTGTACCTTCCCACTTTTGTTCCTAGGCTTTGTCACTTCTGTCCCGAGCACCCTTCCTTTCCACCTCTGCCCCTGTTCATCCAAGCAAATGGTCCAAGAAAGAGTCCACTCAACTAACAGGCACACTGCCAAGCAACGATACGATAAGAAAGATTAGCAGACCAAGCGTCAGAGCCCTTTGACCCTTGAACCCGGGACTCAAGCACACCTCCTCCAGGCAGCCTTCTCAGGCATCCCCTCAGCAGAACCCCTCGGTCTCCCTCTTCTTGCACTCCCTTAACCTTTAGCTGACCCCCATATCCCTAAGTAAAAGTGATGTGTGTGTCTGTTCCCTCCAGACTGCAAGGCTGTTGAAGATGGAGACCTCGAGATGCTCATTCTCTTTCTTGGACCACTTAATTGATAGAATCAAGACTTAAGGATCTTTTTCCTTCCACTGGCACTTGAATGTATAAAGGAGCAAATGCAGCAGAGCTGATGGCACATGATGTATAAAAGCAAACAGCTGGTGAGGCGGGCCCCAAATGCTCATTAATTGTGGGAGGTCGTAAAATTATGGCATATCCTTGCTATTGAAAAGCGTTCTGCGCTTACATTGAATGAAGGAAATCTATATGTACGGACGTGGAAAGATTCCAAGAGATTATTATTGGCTGAAAAAAGTCAAATCACAGAACAATAGGTTTGGCATGATCCTATTTAGATTTTTAGACTGTTATGTTCCAGAAAGAAAGCCGTAAAGATCTCTCTGATGTGACTGGGAAAATGGTGAGTTATCTGAAAATGCTGGGAAAGTGGGAAGTCATAAAAAATGAATCAAACATACCATAAACATTTTATTTAAAGTTGATGTACATTTATTTCTTGACAGCAGTTCAAAGTTTTTTAGTATGGGTCTGCTGATTAGAGCTGTACACAGTCTTTCATGTGTAAGCCATACACAGAATGCATTATCTAAGACTTCTAATTACATTTTCTTTAAAGTAGAATGAGAAAAAGTTATGGATACAGTAATTTCAGTGCAGGATCCTAAATTATGCTATGTAGAAGCCGTGTAATCTACATGAGTAATATCACTATTGAGCATAAATGTGCAGTCTGTGATACAGGGCATTAATAATATACCCATAGGTAACTGATAGGAAAAAAGATGATCCTGTGTGTACAATGCCTGGTGTTCAATAAGGGTGAGCTAATCTGTTAAGTATTTTACTTTCTTCTCATTATAGACAGTAAGAAGATAAAGCAGCAGCAGGCCATCACCCTATCTGGGACCCTGGCCACCTCCTGTTTCTGCCTTAAGATGCTCAGGCCGGGCGCAGTGACTCACGTCTGTAATCCCAGCACTTTGGGAGGCCGAAGTGGGTGGATCACGAGGTCAGGAGATCGAGACCATCCTGGTCAACATGGTGAAACCCCACCTCTACTAAAAATACAAAACATTAGCTGGGCATGGTGGCGCGTGCCTGTAATCCCAGCTACTCAAGAGGCTGAGGCAGGAGAATTGCCTGAACCCAGGAGATGGAGGTTGCAGTGAGCCAAGAACGCGCCATTGTACTCCAGCCTGGGTAACAAGAGCAAAACTCCGTCTCAAAAGAAAAAAAAAAAAGATGCTCAAAGTCTGGGCCGGGCACAGTGGCTCACGGCTGTAATCCCAGCACTTTGGGAGGCTGAAGCAGGTGGATCACAAGGTCAGGAGTTCAAGACCAGCCTGGTCAACATGGTGAAACCCCATCTTTACTATAAATAAAATAATTAGCCAGGAGTGGTGGTGCATGCCTATAGTCCTAGCTTCTTGGGAGGCTGAGGCAGAAGAATGGCTTGAACCTGGGAGGCAAAGGTTGCAGTGAGTCGAGATCACACCACTACTCTCCAGCCTGGTGACAGGGCAAGTCTTCGTCTCAAAAATAATAATAATAATAATAATAATAATAATAATGCTAAAAGTTTGGGCCAGGCACGGTGGCTCACGGCTATAATCCCAGCACTTTGGGATCCCGAGGCGGTCAGATCACCTGAGGTCAGCAGTTTGAGATCAGCCTGGCCAACATAGTGAAACTCCGTCTCCACTAAAAATACAAAAATTAGCCGGGCATAGTAGTGCATGCCTGTAGTCCCAGCTGCTTGGAAGGCTGAGGCAGGAGAATGGTTTGGGAGGTGAAGGTTGCAGTGAGCCGAGATTGTACCACTGCACTCCAGCCTAGGTGACAGAGTGAAACTCTATCTCAAAAAAAAAAAAAAAAAAAAAAAAAGTTCCAAGTCCGTAGATACGAAAGGGAAAGGAATACCTGACATGAAGTGTGAATGGACAAGAACCTGCTACGTGCCAGATCTGTACTAAGTGGGACGGCGGCACACTACTTAGGAGGTTCATTTTTGTTCCAAAGGACATTATGATCTAATGACGAAGGTCTGACATACATGAGAAGATGACAATAATAATAATGTACAATATCAATGAGGATATTGAGGGTATTTTCAGTTGCAGATGATTTAAGAAACTAACAAATCAGCTTAAATACCAATTTATCTTTTGAAACGAGATTTCATATGTTGCCTAGGCTGGGGTGCAGGAGCTGTTCGTGATCATAGTACACTATCCCTTCAAATTCCTGGCCTTAAGCCATCCTCCTGCCTCAGCCTCCTGCGTAGCTGGGACTACAGGTGCACACCACCCCACCGGACTTAAAAGTATGCATTTTTATTTATTTTTTAAGAGACAGGCTATTGCCCAGGCTGGACTCAAACTCCTGAGCTCCAGTGATCCTCCTACCTCAGCCTCTTGAGTGGCTGGGACTACAGGCAACTATAGGCATATACCACTGCGCTTGGCTCACTAAATTTTTAATTAGCTCAACCAATGAAAATTCCAGAGGTCAATGGGATTTCAGGAGACACCTGATCAAGCCTCTGGTTCTAGTCCCTTTGCTTTTCTCAGTTCTTTCTTACTGCATGTGTCAGCTTTGTCCCCATGCCGACTTTCCTCTAGTTAAAAAAAAAAAAAAAGAAAGAAAGAAAGGAAAGGAAAAAAGAAAAAGCTCTTGCAATTCCAAGCCTCGTGCCTGAGACCACATCATCTGCAGTCCTGCAAGCCACTCTGAACCAGTCAAGTTCATGTACCCAATACTGACTCAATCACTCTGCAAAATGAATGAGATTATGTTAATCATCTTGGGCCAATCAGGGATTACCCCAAAATCTGGTGAAGGAGTCAATTTATTGTTTCTTTCATGTGTCAGGCACGATGCTATTTGCCTTTACATGGATTATCACATTTATCCTCAGAACAACCCTATAAAGTAAGTGCTACTGGCAGTCCCAGTTTATAGCTGAAGAAACGGAGGCCCAGAGAGGCTAAGTAACTTTTCTGTGGTTGCACAGCCAATAAGTGGTAGAGCCAGGATTCATACTTTGGCGCTGTCTCCAGTCCCCCACATTCATAACCACTAGACCATAGAGTCTGCCAAGGGATGAGTTCCATGGTGGTGCCTGATGTGCAGTGCAAACATCACTCTCTGGGTAAATTGGGAGGGAGGAGCACTTGGCCTGGTGTGATAATGACAGGTTAGGGCTTGAGCTAGGTCTTAAGCAAGGGTGGGAAAGTAAGATCAAGTGAACTTTCAGAGATGGGAATCATGTAGCAGAAATAACAAACACAGTGGGATCAGACAGACTGTCAGGTTTGCTGCTTAAAGCTGAGTGAACTTCTCCAAATTATTAACTTCTCTGAGCTCACAGGTGAAATGTGAAGCCATGAGAGTGAATCAAAGGCCCATAGGTAAATCTAAAGTTTGAAGTGGGCTGAGAATATGATCCTGGAAACCCTGAACAGGACCAGTGAAGTCAAGTCCTATGGGAAAATGGAAAGTCCCTTGGAAGGATAAAGAGGAGGTGGACACATACAAAGGATTCGCTACAGCGACGAATCTAGAGAAATTATTCTAATTTTCCTTACCATTTCCTGCCAGCTCAAGAAACAAAGAGAAAGATAAAGATGAAGCCTCAGGCACTGTAAAACTATACTCATAAAGATATCTCTTTACAATCACCCAATTCCGGAGCTGGATAGGACAACGGACAGCCTGCTTATTCTACAGATAAGAAAGGAGACACATTTTGAATGCTTATATAAAGAGGCATATAGGTAAAGTGCCTTGCACAGCGCCTCAGAAACAGCAGGTACTCAATAGACCATGTAAAATATTATTGGTGAATAACAATAGTTATTATTTTCTGAAATGATGTATCCAAGGCCTCGGAAGTTGATCAGTGACCAAAAAATTTAAGAATCCATGGCTTTTAAGGTCTAGTGCAGTTCCTTCGTTACTCTGAGCTTTTTTCTCCTATGAAGGATGCCAGATACCACTGAAAGGCAGAAGAAAGAGCAACCTAAAGTAGGAAAAACTATCAAAGAAGGAAAATGTTGGAATAAGCACTGAACAAGTAGTCTGGAAACCAAGATTATGAATCTTGGTCTGCCATTAACTGGCTCAATGATTTAACCAGCTCAGGCCCCAGTTTACTCATCTATGAAAGTTGAGATCTGAATAAGATCATCTTGTTTTCCCTCTAACTCTGAAATTCTATGAAAGTAGTTTCCTCTCTTAACATTGCAGTAGCCTTCTTTATAAAAGATATAAATACATTCTGGGAAATAATTTATAGGGGCAAGGTCACATAAAAAATTGAAAGTAAGAAAAGGCATGAGAGTTGGCTTCAAATATCTGAAAAGCCCTCTAGTCAATATGTGTTAGATATATGTGTGTGAGGCTCCAGAATCCAGGAGTAAAAGCAACAGGGAGGTAAGTTTCTGCTCAATACAAAACAGGTATTTTTTCCATGTGTTTTGGAGCTCTGCTGTTAGGTGCATATATGTTCACAATTGTTAGGTCTTCAGATGGACTGATCCATTTATCATTATAAAACATTCTTTTTGTCTCTAGCAACAATATGTGTCTTAAAGTCTATTTTGCTTTGTATTTGTATGGCAACTCTAGCTCTCTTTTAGTTATTATTTACATAGTATGTATTTTTTCAATCTTTAAATCTACATTAATCTACATTTAATTTACATTTAATGTAATTATCTATCAGGCAGAGTTTATGTTTGCCATTCTGCTATTTGTTTCCTATATGTAGTATGTCTTTTCTGTTGTTTTGTTCCTCTGTTACTGTCTTCTTTTGTGTTAAATGTCTATTAACTAGTATGACATGTGGATTCTTTTGTTACATTTCCTATCATTTCAAAATTGTTTTCTTAGTGGGTGCTCTGGGGATTACAATTAACACTTTAATTTTAAACGATCTAGTTTGGACTAATGCCAACTTCATTTCAGCACTATGTAAAAACTTTACTCCAAGATAGCATAGCTCCCTCCCCTCCCCTGTGTTGTTATTATTGTCACAAAAATTACATCTTTATATATTATAAGCCCATCAACACTTTTTAAATTATTGCTTTATTTGGTTGTCTTTTATTCAGATAGAGGAAAAACTATTACAAAAATAGAAAAATTACCTTCATATTGTCTTATATATTTACCTACGTTTTTACATTTACCAGTGTTTTCTATGTATTTGTGTGGATTTGAGTTACTGTCTAGCATCATTTCATTTAAACCACAAGAACTCCCTGGTATTTCTTGTAGGATGAGTCTAGTAGCAATGAAATCTCTGTTTGTTCTTAAATCTGGAAATATCTTAATTGTGCCTTCATTTTTGAAGAATAATTTTGCCAGATATAAAATTCTTGGTTGACTGTTTTTTCTTTCAGTGCTTTGAACATTGATAGCCCACTACCTTCTAGCCTCAATGGTTTCTGATGAGAAGTCAACTGTTTAACTTACTGAGGATCCCTTGTATGTGATGAGCTGTTTTTTTCTTGCTGTTTTCAAGTTTTCTCTTTTTTTTTTTTTTTTTGAAAGTTTGACTATGACATGTCTAGCTGTCACTCTGAGTTTAATCTACTTAGAGTTTGATGAACTTCCTGTATGTGTAATGTTTTAAATAAACTTGGGATTTTCCCACCATCATTTCTTTAAATATTCTTTCTGCACTTTTTCTGTCTCCTCTTCCTGACACTCCGATTATGTTGGCAGGCTTGATGGTTCCCCTCAGGTCTCTAAGACTTTGTTCATTTTTCTTCATTATTTTTTTCTCTCTGTTTCTTAGACTGGATTGACCTAGCTTCAAGTTAGGTGATTCTTTCTTCTGCTAGTTCAAATCTGCTATTGAGCCCCCACCTAGTGAATTTTTTATTTTAGTTATTTTATTATTTGATTTCAGAATTTCTACTTGGTTCTTTAAAGAATTTCGTCCTCTTTACTGACATGCTCTATTTCTTATACTTTAATTCCTTAGAGATGGTTTCATTTAGTGCTTTGAACATATTTATATTTATAATAGCTAATTTAAAATATTTATCTAGTAAGTGCAACATTTGGGCTGCCTCAGGTACAGTTTCCATTGATTGCTTTTTCCCCTATGCATAATAGGCCATACTTCCCTGCTTTTTTGCGTGCCTCATAATTTTTTATTGAAAACCGGACATTTAAAATAATACAAGTTTGCAACTCTGGAAATCAGAATCTGTCAACATCCTGCTGAATTTGTTGTTGTTGTTTACACAGTTATTTTCCTGGACTAGTTCTACAAAGTCTGTGTTTTTGGCATTCATGTGCAACCACTAAATTCTGTGTCCAATTTACTTCATGGTCAGCTAATGACTAGACAGAGATTTCTTCAAATGCTTGAAACCAATATATTTCCCAGCCTGTGCTGAGGGACTCTGTATCTATTGGAACATGCCTTCAACAATCTGGTGGGAAGCTTAAAGTTCTGTCTTCACTGTCACTTTCTACCTGCACAGAGCCTCCAGGTCAGCTGGTGGTGAAAGAGTGGCGCCTTCTCAGGTCTTTCGTGGGCATGCACAGAGCTGTAGCTACACATGTGGTCTTCTAGATTCTCAAGAATATGTCAGAGCTTTTCAAAGTCCCTTATGGACAGCACATTCCCCTATTCTTCTTTTTCCTTTTTCTAGTCGGCCTCTTGGTAGCACCAACTGATATCACCACCTCAGGTGGTTGAAAGATAAGTTCAAAAGTGACTTTGAAAAAGCAGAGAAATTTGAGAATGTGAGAAGACAGAGGCAAACCGACCCAGGGACTCTAAGCTCACAGGTCCAGTGAAAAGCAAGGTACATGATCCAAAAACCCAAAGTAGGGAGCATCAATAAAGCAAAAGTGAGCAGTAAGAAGTATCTAATGTCATTCATAGGGCAGAATTCATTTGTGAAACAGTAAGTGAAGGAAAATGTTATCAGAAAAAAAAAAACAAAACAGAAGGAATGAGAAAATTGTAACAACACTGTTTAAAGGAGAAGAATCCATGCAAAGACTTAACCTCCGTAGTTTTAGTAGTGAGGAGCACTGATTTAGTCCCAGCCCTGTCACTGACAGGCTACGTGATCCTGGGTACACATGAGCTGCTGTCCCTCTCTGATCTGGAGTTTTTTTAAGGAAGCGATGTTTCCTAAATCTTGGTTATTTGCATACAACCTTCCTGATTTTAATAATCTTTATCTGTGTATCACTTATTCAACTGAATTTTTAAAAAAATCAATGCCCTTTATAAACTTAAATACCATTGTAATATCTGAGAAATTACAAGTTTAAATATTACTTTTTTTCCCTAATCCTTATTAGAACAAACCCTAAATTACTAAAATACAAAATGCATGCTCCTGCACAAATAAGCTTCTTCTGATACAGTTTGGCTGTGTCTCCATCCAAATCCCATCTTGAATTATAATACCCATAATCCCTACATGCCAAGCGAGGGACTGGTGGGAGGTGATTGGATCATGGGGGCGGTTTCCCCAATGCTGTTCTGATGATAGTGAGTTCTCGGGAAGTCTGATGGTTTTATAAGCATCTGGCATTTCCCCTGCTTGCCCTTCTCTCTCCTGCTGCCATGTGAAGAAGGTCCTTGCTTCCCGTTTACCTTCCACTATGATTGTAAGTCTCCTGAGGCCTCTTCAGCCATATGGAACTGTGAATCAATTAAACCTCTTTTCTTTATAAATCACCTAGTCTCGGGTATGTCTTTAGACCAGTGCAAAAATGAACTAATGCATTCTTCCTCACTTTGGGAAACATTGGGTTGGATGCCTAAGGTTCTTGGCACTTCTGGGATTCTGTGGATGAGAGTTCCCTGTGCCTTCTGCTCAAGTCAGAAGGTTACTTCTTAATACCTGTCAGTGAGGATGAGGTAATTTGGAGTTCAAAATAGACTGGTTTGAGATTACAGCATGTTGGCCACAGCCACTGAGTGACTGACCCATGGTGAAGTGAAAAAGTAAAAAAAAAAAAAAAAACCAGAGATGAGATCTGGCACACAAATTCCCATACCTTCACACAGTATATGACAAACATTAATAATTCCACAGACCCCTAGAGGTAAATTGGTTCTGAAAGAACATAACACAATAGACTTTAACAGTAATTTTTTTTTTTTTTGACACAGAGTTTCGCTCTTGTTACCCAGGCTGGAGTGCAATGGCGCCATCTCGGCTCACCGCAACCTCCGCCTCCTGGGTTCAGGCAATTCTCCTGCCTCAGCCTCCTGAGTAGCTGGGATTACAGGCACGCGCCACCATGCCCAGCTGATTTTTTGTATTTTTAGTAGAGATGGGGTTTCACCATGTTGACCAGGATGGTCTCGATCTCTTGACCTCGTGATCCACCCACCTTGGCCTCCCAAAGTGTTGGGATTACAGGCGTGAGCCACCGCGCCTGGTCAACAGTAATTTTTAAAACCCACTTAGCTTTGTTTTAGTGCTTACTATGCCAGAGCACGGAATTAAACATACTATAAACATTTACTCAGTACAGTCACTCTGCTTGGTATGTATTATTATTCCCATTTTACAGATGAGGAAACCAAGGCTCAGAGCAAATAAATGACTGTTCAGTCCCCTCATGACATCCTAATGAGTTGCCGCAGGCACTTTACCTGATTCCAGCAAGTCAATCCCACCGTGTAGGGATGGCTTGCAGAGGAAGCTCATTATACAAACAGAAATCTGTCTTCTTTTTTGAGACAGTCTCGCTCTGTCACCCAGACTGGAGTGCAGTGGCGTGTTCTCAGCTGACTGCAAACTTCAACTCCCAGTTCAAGTGATTCTCCTGCCTCAGCCTCCCAAGTAGCTGGGACTACAGGCATGCGCTACCACGTCCAGATAATTTCTGTATTTTTAGTAGAGACGGGGTTTCACCATGTTAGCCAGCTTGGTCCCAAACTTCTGACCTCAAGTGATGCCTGCCTAGGCCTCCCAAAGTGCTGGGATTACAGGTGTGAGCCACCGTGCCAGGCCCAGAAATCTGTCTTCTAATGTTTAATCAGTGGTACTAGTTTTGTTCTTTGGGACCACAGAACACAGATGAGGTAAAACGATCCTTCATTTAGTTCACCCGATTTACAGAGGAGAAAATGGAGTGCAACTTGGAGTTTCATTAATGAGATCAGCTTCCAGAAGAAGAGATAACTATTTTATCTTTCCTCTCTAGACCAGTATCCCCAGTGGTACCGGAGGATGCTTGCTCTAGGAGCCTGGGGTCGAGAATGCAAAGATGACAGTCATGCCCTATCGTGTTCTGCTGTAACGGCCTTGATGGTCTGCAGGTTTCTGAAGCGGCCACACATTAAGAAGAATACGACACTTTAAGATGGGTATCAGTGAACTAGTCAGGATCCAGAGGATGGCAGCCTGCTGGTAGTTTATTGTCCAGTTGAACAGCTAAAGGGAAAGGGTAATTCAGTCTAAGGGATGGAAGATGAAGAGACGGAACTTTCAAGTATCTGAGCAGCTGTCAGTATAAATGAGGGAGGCTTGTTCTGCCTCATTTCAGTGGCTGGAGACAGCACTTAAGGGTAAAAATTGCCAGGAAGTAGGAAGTTTGGGCCCCTAACTAGCTGTGTGACCTTCAGTAAATCATTTGACTAAATAGGCTCCTCCATGATAGATGGGACTATGACCTCCGAGACCCATGAAGTTTCCCTACAAGCCTAAGGGATGCTGTGATCTTGTTCAAGTCTTACCCCAAGTTACACAGCTTGTGGCAGAGTGGGGACTAGAACACCCCTCTCTTAACCCCAAATCCAGCACTCTCTCCATGTCATATACTATGATTTTTAAAATTTATATAGAACGTTGTTAAAAACCTATCCCAGGTCTAATCATTTATTAATTACTGTGAGAGTTTCTCTTTCTTAGTAGCCACACCTTGAAAAGGAAACATGTGTCTACAAACATATCATTTGTAAAGCAGATAATTTGCATCTAAGTGGACTTCACTGGAGTGCATGTAACCTCAGTGAATGACATTTCTCCCATGTTCAAAGCAATGAAAAGTGAGGGAGAAAGGTGGGATACAGCAGAAAGCTTTACTTCCTTGTTTCTGGTTATCAAGACTTGCCAGGAAACAAAAAGAGATGTCTTGTCCAAAGATTGCAACTCCGTGAAATTCGCTTAATTCCCTTTTCACTAAAGGAGCAACCTGATACTCCATGAGTTCTGGGTAGCTCAGAATGAGCCCTGTTTAAAGAGGCTCACCAAGGCCATGAACTGTCACCTGGAGAAGGATCTGCAAATTAGGGTCCATTCCAGACCACATCTTTATGTGCTCTGAGGGGGGCTCTGAGTGGTAGGAATAAGCTTTAGGTTAGTGCTAAGATTTCCTTAAGCACCCTGGAACAGTGTTATATTCCATATATTCTTAGATTCTATGTATTTTTGAAGACTACCATTCTATAAATTTAGGACAAGGAAAATGGCATTTTCTCTCAGCTGACAATGTACCAAGTGCTTATCTATGAGGAACTAAATGTTAAAAGTTCCAATTCTTGATAGATTAATTCGCCCAGATTCCTAGGAAGTGAGAACATACCTAAACCCACAATTTAAGAATCCTTATTTAAAACATAAAACATATAATAAATTGATTCCTATTTTGATGATGACAATAAAGTCATTAAAATTTAAGAGATTCCAAGCTGAAAGGGAACGTAATGATCATTCACTATTGCTGGTTAGTTTTGTAACTGAGAAACTCAATCTTGGAAACACACAAGCTATCCCCAAGGTCACAGTGCTAGTTAGTGGCAGAGTAGGAACGAGGAAAAGAGTACAGTCAGCCCTCTCTATCCATGGGTTCCATATCCACAGATAGACACACCCAAGCACGGATCAAAAATATTCAGAGAAAAAACACAGTAAAAAAATAACAATACAACAATGAGAAGTAATACAAATAAAACAACACAGCATACCTGCTTCCATAGCATTTACATTATATTAGGTACTGTACATAATTTAGAGATAATTTAAAGTGTATGGGAGGAGTGTGTAGGCTATATGCAAATATTATATCATTTTATATCAGGAATTTTTACATCCCGGATTTTGGTGGTGGGGCGGGGAGTCTTTGAACCAATATCTCCACGGACACAGAGGGATGACCGTGGTCTGACTTCTAGGCTATAGCTGTTTCACCAGCATGATGCTAATAAAAAGGACTGTATTTTCTGCATCAATTCTAGGAGACAGTCAGGCTAATAATCGGAGTTCTATATTCTGGTCTCAATGTTTGGGTGTCCCAGGACAAGAAAATGAGCTATTGTGACCTCAAATTCCCTAGCCAAAGGAGTGAAACACTAATCAATGCCTTGTCAGATACAGGGAGGGCTCGTTCAGACAAGAAACAGATGCTGTGGGAAATACAGCTACTCAAAGAAAGGAATGCTCTCAGAATGATGGACCAAGGAAATGGCTCTATCTTTGGCTACTTTAAAAGGACTGAGTCCCAGCTATGTGACATGTGAATCAGACATCCAACCAACTTGTTCCCATAGATCATAAACAAATTAAGAATATAATTCTTAAAATCACAATGCAATCCAAGTAATAGTTACTTGACTAGACTGAGTTTTAAAGAGAAGATAAATTTCTACCTCCCTGGTTTAAGACGGGTTGTGTAAGGTGGATAAAATAGCATATTTAATTCTATGCCTTTCGTTCTATGATTTTCTTTCCTTTTAAAACATCTACTTATCTGGGATATTGTTTCCCTGGCTTAATCACTAGACAATGTGCTTTTCAGGGACAAGGACTGTATGATTCAACTCTCCTTCCTGTCTACCTTCCAAAACACTGTCTTTTAAAAAAATTTTTAATCTAACTAATTTTTATATATATATATATTTAATTGTACTTTAGGTTCTGGGGTACATGTGCAGATCATGCAGGATTGTTGCATACGTACATACATGGCAATGTGGTTTGCTGCCTCCATCCCCCCATCACCTGTGTCTGGCATTTCTCCCCATGTTATCCCTCCCCAACCTCCCCACCCCCCACTGTCCCTCCCCTCCAAAACACTGTCTATGTCCATTGTATCCCCAACATCTAGCACAGTGTTTGGTACGTGGTAATGACTCAATTTTAATCAAATAAAGGAACGGATAAATTGCAAAACCCAAAAGCACTCTCCAAAGCACAAAAATCTCAGCATATTTAACTCTTCCACTAAAACCACTTAAATTCTACCTTACAGTTTGGAACCATACCCCTGACACGTTCTGATGTATCTATACACAGACCTGTGATGTTATCAGTTTAACACATATGTGATCTCTCAGCATGAACAACCTTAATGAATACTATATAGAGTTTCAGTCTCAACCTTCCAGACACAGAAGGCATATTCTATGACTGGCCAAAATGGCATGAGGTCCTACAGTCCATTCCGCTGGCTCCAAGCAAGACTGCATCTAATCTGTGGCTGAGAACGATGCTTTCCTGAATCTGAAATATTTCCGCTGAATGAAATATACAGTCTGCCTAGATAAAGTCTTAAATGCCTAAATGGAAGGTCAGTCTTTGATTTCTTGAGGTAAGTATGGTTTTCATCCCAAGTGAAGCAAATTTCACTGGCGTTCCATTACCGACTTACTTAAATCATTTGCTAGATGACATAAAATTGCTGGTAATTACACTACAAAGAGTAATTACATGAACTTTTCTTGTACAAAAGCAAGTAAATTTGAGCCTTATTCACTATTCTGTTAGGGAAATTTTAAATTAAATATGCCATTTTATTTAAAAAGAGAAACATTAGAAGAATATATAGTCAGAAGAAGGTAGGGGGAAGAAAAGGTTGCAAGTGAGTAGTTTACTGGAACTACACAATGGGGATCACGTGCTGCTACTTGAAACAACTAAATTTTCTGAGTTTAAATGATTTCAGTGAGACCCCCACACAAAATGGCCTGCACAGCCCTCATCCATGATCTAGGCTTCCCTCGCTCAAAATATTTTTTTTAAAATAATGGTTCACGATCCTGAAATAATTGGTGGCCGTGGGATGCCAGATGTAAGACATTTCATCTGAAATCTTACGTAAACTAACCCAAACCATTTGCTTCAGAATATCTTCCTTGACACCAGGAAAGAGTTTTGGTCCTGGGTTTGCATTTGCCCGACGGACTGACTAGCTGCTCTCAAAAATGGAAACATACATGGGCACGATGAAGGAAAGGCTTTGGAAATTAGGCAAAGGAATTTTCTTGTTCCTTTTTAATCTTGTGTCTTTTTTTTTGCTTCCCCTAGGCAATAGATATACTAAATTTTGGTAACTTTTTATTTTTGAAAGCACAAAATTAAATGTTTTTGGTGTTACTTCTCAGAACAATAACCTAACTTTGGCATCCATAATTTTTTAAAATAATTTGATGACAATGTTTAAAGGAATAAAGTGAACTTCCCCCCCCCACACTCATCAAAAGACTATGTAAGATAATTTTTGTTATTCTCATCATCATAATTATTATTATTACCAATGAGGCTTGAAGGAACTCACCTCTACACATCACAAAGAAATAATTATTTGGTTTATAACTGATGAGACCATAATGAAAGTATATTTGAGTTAGCTAAGAGCAGAAATAAATTTGGATGTTTTTGGTCTAATTTCACCTTCCACATAAACCCCTTTGCTCTGGATTTGTGCTTTTGAGTTGTTTGCATGATGCACAGGTACAGACTTTGTTTCAAGTTCATGTAAGAGCAGATGCTCTTATTTAAGACTGAGCAAAGAGGAAATGCACTCCTCATAGGCTTCCACACCCAACCTAGCTTAGATTGTCTAGCACACTTATACAAACTGCCTATTTTCAGGTCAATTCTAAAATGGAACATATCTCTCCAGAAGTGTAAGTTTTGAAGATTATAAAACTTTAAAATCAACCTGTTTTACATTTCAAAACTCATTCCTCTTAATGCCAACAAAAGAACAAGAAAATGATTTTAGAAAAACCGTAAATCTGCCTCCTGAAATTTGCCACAAGGAAAAGAAAAAAAAAAAGCCTCAAGAAGAGAACTATTTCTCCACTTTTTTTATTCATTTGTTTTTTAAAGTTTGGAAAATATAAATTTAGCATGTTACGGAATTATGTTATAAACTGTACTAACAGATGCTAGAAATTCTTAAGTTTAAAGATTGAAAATTAAAATATGAAATATTTATTAGAAATACTTTATATTGCTTTAATTGGCTGTAATGGATACACAGCTGAATAAAACCATGAAATCAAAAGAATATTTAATCACATGGGGAAAATAGACATTTTTAAGGGGAATGAATGTTTGAATTTGGACAAAATTAAAGTGTTTAGAAAACAAATAAAATTGACCGTTGTTCAAAAACAAATTCTGGTGGGGACAGTCCTGACATTTTACAAAGAATTTATATCTCTAAAGTGCTTAACTTAACCTCCACTACTTAGATGTCTGAAATGAGGCTAAAGCAAAATTTAAAGGACACTTTGTCTTTTTAGTTTTTTTAAACACTTCCTTTGGCTCCCTCCTTTTATTTCTTTTAATAATTTATTCTATTATTTCCACCTTTGTGTAGACAAACCAAGTGTCCATCAAATCAGGCACCAAAAAGCAAGCCCTCTTAAATACAGTTCACTAAGGCTGAGCATGACAGTAATTACTGACATTTTTATTAATTATAGCTCATTTTATCCCCCAGAAGAAACAAAACCAAGTCTCTTGTGTCAGACCAGCAATCATAAAACGAAAAAGAAATAAATAATAAGTTAAAAATAGAAGGAATGTGTTAAAAAGAAGGAAAAAGTACTGTTCATAACCAAACTGTGTCACCTTAAAAAAAAAGAATTTCCACACTTAATATCTGCTTCAGACAGAAAGCTTCTCTCCTACTTTAGAAACAAATAATTCTACTTCAAATCCACATTTTCAGAGAAGCCCCTAGCTTTCTGCATCTGATTACTACAACAGCCCCTTTACCTCAAAGAGGTAAAAGCCAGTTCCCAGTATTTCTCTTCCAAACATCCCCACTGACGCTCCTTGTAGATTTCAGCATAAACTCAGAACTGTCACCGTGGGTTTAGAAAATAATGACACATTTCAGTTATAACCCCCTAGATTGAAAGATTAAAAGGACTTTGCCCAAATTTAGGGGAAACGAAGGTGCGTGGGCTCACTCTGCAGCTGCAGTTTTCAGCCCTTGCAGTTTAGAAGATTCTCCATGAGTACGGATGCCACGAGGGTACCCAGCGAGTGGGAAGGGAGCCGCCCTACCCGTTTTCCCATCGGTTTGTAAGAACTGTTTTGAAAAGGGCATTTCTAGATCGATTTGTTCCAAACGCAGCCAGTTTATCCGATATCGTTCACAATGCCTGCGCGAGACATCTTACACGTAATAGCCATCGTATTAACCAACCCAGCTGATACTGAGATGGTTAATGGGGCGGGGGAGCAGGGAGGAATACGCGGTGCGTGAAAAACTCCGGGTGTCAAAGTCAACGCAGAACTCACTCCCCGAGGAACCGAAAAAGACATTCACGACTCTCTTACTGGAGAGAGGACAGAAAGTCAAGCGGCGTGGTCGCGACCAGCGATCACGATATTCAGTCTGATCTCAGTACCTAGCCGGACTGGACCACAACCCAAAGAAAAGAGGTTTTTCCGGAGCAAAGAGCCGCCCCGAATTCAAAGCTAAAAAAAAAAAAAAAAAAAAAGTAAACTGCTTAGGGGTGGAAGATGGCGTGGGGCGGGGAGGGAGGAGGGTCGCGGCGCCGGCTCCCCGACCCCCGGTAAGGCCGTCTCCGCCGCGCTGCCGGCGGCCCGGACCCTGCCCAGCGCGGCGCCCCCCGCGAGGGTGCCAGACCCGCTGCGCCGCCGCTGCCGCGCGCTCCCCGCCGCGGCCCCCTCCCCCGCCGCTTCCTCTCGCTCTCCCAGCCCCTTCCCCCACGTGTAGATGACGTCAAAATTCCGCGAAAAAGCCGCGTGGTGGCTCCCCGAGCGGAGGCGCGATTCCGCCGCCCAGCGGCCCCCTCCCGGGGGCTCCTGCAGGGGGAGAAGGGCGGAGGCGGCGGGTTCCTTCTCCTCCCGGGACGCTGGGCCCCCGCGACGCCAGCAGCCGGACGCCCCCCGCCCCAAAGCTGATTGGAAAATTCACTTTTGTAAAGCAAATGTATTTCCAGAGCTATTTTCGGCCGCGTGAGGCGTGTCCTAAGCTGAATCAGACAGGAAGAGGGGGAAGTTCGGGTCTTTAATTTTTTTTTTTCTCCTAAGGGAGGGGAGTGAGACGTTAGGTGGGTGACAGACGGCAGGCGCTCGCCTTCTTAACCCTCGCTTGTCGCATCTGCCGCCTCAAGAATCCAGCCCGGTCCAAACCGAAATTCGCCTAGAGGAGTGCGGATGCACAGGCCGGGCAGACTCTGCCCCTCTCCAGAGCGCAGCGCCCCAGCGCCCCAGCGTCCCAGCACCCCAGCGCCCCAGGGGTCTGCTACCAGAGGGTCGCGGAAGCGAAGTCACACCTGGAATCGCACTGCGGTCCCCACCCTCCCTCCTCCCCCGAGATCTCCGCTTCCCGACGTTTCCCTCTTCTCTTAGCCCGCATTTTTCTACTTTGCCTGTACCCCCTCCTTCCTCTTGATGTGCCTCCTACGTGTCCCCTCTCATTTTGCCAGTTGGGTTTTCGGTTTTGATTGACCATCCCTCCCTCAACGGAGAACCACAAACGCAGCTCCACTCTTTGAGGGAGCCGAGGGGAAGGCAGTGGCTCCCATTCCTGAGTCTGAACTCAATCACTCCCCGTTCCCCACCCAGCCTAAACGCCCCTGCGCGGAGGCGGCGGGACTCGAACTTGCGCTGCTCTCGGGCCTCGAGCCGACCGCAATCACCTGGCTGGCAGACAGGCATCCGCCAGGTGAGCTTGGGAGTATGTGTGCTTAGTGCTGCAGGCTCCTGCAGAAATGTGCCTATAAACACCCAACACCCAACGCCCTGCTGCACCTTCCACCTTCAGGCTTTGTACACTTTCCAACCGAAACTCCAAAACGCGAGTAGAGGGTGGGGAGCCGGCCGGAAAGGGAATAAAAGTGCAATAAAACTGGCGTTCACTAAAGTTTATCACCAGTCCTACACGGGATAGATATATTTTTCCGTGAACAGTGAAAAGGAGATAAGGAAGAACCAACATTCTACACCTCCCTCGCCGCCCCCCACCCTCCCGCCACGATGATCAGTTTGGACTTCAAAGCCAGAACACAGGCGCTGGCGCTTTTTCTCTAAACCTGAGTCTACACTGAAAGAAAATGTGCACTTTTGCCCTGAAGGCAACATACCTTTTCCCGCGTGCTAGGTGGAGTGCATTTTAACAAGAAATTAAGGTTTTAACACATGGCTGGAGTGGCGACCAAAAGGGAAAACTCAGTTTCCAGTCCAAGTCTCCTAGAGACATTCCTGCCAACCTCCGCACCCTCTCACGCCCCACCCCACGTGTGAGTGAGTGTCTGAAAAACCACCAGGGATTGGATTCGATGGCGAGGTTCACGCTCTGGAACAGTCCGTAATCGGAAGGGGAAGTGGACAGGGGAACTTCAAGAGACGAGCCTGCCACGCGGGAAGCGCCCGAACTTGCGGGTCTCCAAGAATGCAGAAACCACTGGGAAGGGGGGGCATCCGGCCGCGACCCTCTCTGCCCCTCCCCTTCGCCGCCCCCCTCCCCGCTGGAATTTCTCTGTAAAGCAAGACGGGTGGGGGAAGGGGGAGAGTGAAGGGAAGGGGCGAGAGGGCCCTGGGCTCCCTCCCGAGACCTGAGGACTCGCCACCCAGGCATTCTCCCCTTGGTGGGCAAGGCCCCGGAAGACCACCCGCTTCTTCCTCCCCCCTCCCCCCACTTCGGGAGACCTAGAGCTGGAGATGCCTCCCTTGTGGGAGGGGGGTGCGGGGTAGGGATAGAAGAGATCCTGCTCCCAGAGCTATCAAGTCATGTCCCGAGGCTGGGATCCCCGGCGGCCTCTGTCCTTGCCTGTCGGGTTAGATTTATACTTTAAAAATACCTCCCTCGCTCCCTCCTTTTCTCCCCTCTCCACGCAGCAACTTTCTTTGATCGGCTCAAAGGTGGCTTAGGTGAAATTGGAGTAATTCCCTTATGGGGGTCTTAAAATGTAAGTGAATGTATTTACCAGGGGTGACTCAAACGCTTAAATCGGGAAGTCCAAGGTGACTAAAATCAATAGGTGATTGTTCGGGACCGACTGTGTGCGGGTGAACACCGTACTCGGCCGGGTTGTCATCCGCGGCGCCGGACTGTTTCATTTTGAGTTTGCAACTTGGCTTTTTCAGCGAGCTTTTTTTCTTCACGAAAGCTAATGGCTTCCACAGCAATTAGACATTTTCTTCGCCCGCCCCTTCCCTCCCCTTCCCTCCCCTTTCTTTACTTATAGGAGATGGGATACTCATTCCCGCTGCTATTGATAAGGTCGGAGGCGGCCGGGCCTCTCCCGAGCTTTCGCCAGCCCCAGCGCCGGCTCTCCCTCCGCCCTCCCTTGGCTTCCTTTTGATGTAGTGGGGAACGCGTCCTACCAAAAAAAAAAAAAAAAAAAAAAAGTAATCTGCCCGGTAACAATCAGCGCGCAGTAGCAGGAGCCCCAGAGCTATTGGCTATGCAAATAGAGGGAGGGGAGACGGCGCCCCAAACTCGTACCCTTTTAAAGCGATATCCCCCTCCTCCCCCCTACACCTTCCGCCCCACCCTCTTTTAAAGAGGCTGGCTCCGGGGCCTCAGTTAATCGCTTGCACCTCTGGTTTCTTCGCTCCCCTCCTTTGCCTTGCAGGGAACCTAGCGTACGGCTCACCAGCCCGCGCCCCACCCCGCCTTGCTGGCTCTCTGCGCCCCTGCCCGGGCCCCCTCTCCCGACGAGGGAGGTACACGGTCGGCCTCGGTGTGCCAGAGAGCTCGAGCTACGCCATGCCCGCTGCACGTGCCAGCTCGGCCAGCACAACGGGGCGCTGCGCTCTCCCCTTCCTCCTGGAGTGAAAGGGCAGGGTGGGGGTTGGGGGTGACAGGAGGAAGGGGGTGAGGAAGCGCCAGCAGATCGATCTCCCGTAAAGACAGCCTTGACTGGAGGATGCGTTAGAGCACGTGTCAGGGCCGACAGTGCTGGCGGCGACTTCACCGCAGTCCGCTCCCAGGGAGAAAGCCTGGCGAGTGAGGCGCGAACCCGGAGGGGTCGGCGAGGATGCGGGCGAAGGACCGAGGGTGGTGGCCTCCTGCCTCCGAGGAAAGGAAGGGGTGGTGGTGTTTGCGCAGGGGGAGCGAGGGGGAGCCAGACCTAATCCCTCACTCGCCCCCCTCCCCCTCCCGGGCCATTTCCTAGAAAGCTGTATCGGTGTGGCCACGCTCGGCGCAGACACCTCGGGCGGCTTGTCAGCAGACGCAGGGGCGAGGAAGCGGGTTTTTCCTGCGTGGCCGCTGGCCGCGGAGGAACCGCTGGGAGCCCTGCCCCCGGCCTCCTGCGGCCCTGGGCACTGCACCGCGTCGCCTCAGGGCGCTCCTAGGGTCCCCAGGAACACGACGGTTTCTGCTCGAGAAGCACATTGTATCCCTCCAGAGAAGCATCCCTCTTCCTTCCTAACACCCACCCCTCCCTCCCTCTTCTTCCACTCCACACACTCTGCTGGGGGGTGGGGGGCGGCAGAAGGGACGACGTTCTGTTCCTTTTAATCCGGGCTTTTGAAACAGCTTCCAAGTTATCAGGAACATGAACTTCAGGGACATGACCCTTATCTCTGGGTATGCGAGGTTGCTGTTTTCTAAAATCACCCCCTTCCTTATTTTTCACTCAAGGGATCTATTTCTAAATGGTCTGAGCTCACCCCATCAATAATCTACCCTACATTCCTGGATCTTGAATACAAGGGCAGGAGGATTAGGATCCGTTTTGACGAAGCCAAAGTTGGAGGGTCGTATTTTGGCGTGCTACACCTACAGAATGAGCGCAATTAGAGGGCAGAAATAGGAATCAGTAGTTTGTTGTGGGTTGCCCTGTCCGGGGCCCCTGGCACGCAGGGCTGGAGGAGGGAGAGGGGTTGGGGGGCGGGGGACGGCGTTTGAAGTTAGGTCGGGGCAGCTGCTGCTCTCCTTAATAGCGAGAGGGGAAAAGGAGGGAGGGAGGGAGAGATTGAAAGGAGGAGGGGAGAACCAGGAGGGGAGGGAAGGGGAGGAGGAACCAGAGCGGGGAGCGGGGTAGAGGGAGGAGAGCTAACTGCCGAGCCAGCTTGCGTCACCGCCTCAGAGCGGAGAAGAGCGAGCTGGGGAGAGCGAGACCAGTTGGAAGGGGAGGACCGGTGCGAGTGAGGCAGACCCCGAGGCTCTGCTCGCCCACCGCCCAATCCTCGCCCCTCTTCTGCTCCACCTTCTCTCTCTGCTCTCACTTCTTCCCCGAACCCCCCTATTTAGCCAGAGGAAGGAGGTCGGGGGAACCCTTTCCCTTCCCCTTCCAAAAAAAACAAAAAACCACATTTCAGTCCGGAGAAAGTAGGGGAGAGAGGGGTCGCCGGGCCGGCCATGGAGCTGCTGTGCTGCGAGGTGGACCCGATCCGCAGGGCCGTGCGGGACCGCAACCTGCTCCAGGACGACCGCGTCCTGCAGAACCTGCTCACCATCGAGGAGCGCTACCTTCCGCAGTGCTCCTACTTCAAGTGCGTGCAGAAGGACATCCAGCCCTACATGCGCAGGATGGTGGCCACCTGGATGCTGGAGGTAGGTCAGCGGGCGGCGCTCTCTAGGAGCCAGGACCGCTCCCGGATTCTCGCCCCCCACCCCCACCCCCCAGGCAGGATCCCTAAACCTGGGAGAGGGCAGTCCCCGCGGCGGCCTCCCGGCTCCTGTGCGGGAGGTTACCGCGCGCCCTTTGGCGAGACGCGTGGCTTCATTTCTGTTCCTCTCCCGATTAACTCGGGAGGGAGAGGCAGGAGGAAAATCTGGGGAAGAAGCGAGGCTGTCCTGGGCGGGGGTGGGGGAGCATCCCGCGCGCGTGTGCCTGCATGTGGCTGCCTCTTCTTCCCACCCCCCCCCACGCACCCCGCCCCGCGACCTGTGTTTTGCGAAGCCGCGGCGGCTGCTTTCGCTGCGGCCAGGAAGGGAGTCGGGGCCAGAAACCGGGACCCCGAGTAGAAAGGCAGTCCCCTCAAAAGGCCAGAGCACATTCGTCTTGGCCTCAGGTCCCTGCATGTGGTCGCGACTCCGCGCTGGCACTTCAGGGGGGAGGTGGAGGAAGGAGGGAGGAGGGAAACGGGGAATTTTGGAGCCCTGAAAGTTTCAAGGAAGAAACGTGTGTTTCAGGGGAACCCAAAAGAACCACGTCTTGCCCCTCACTCCAAGTCTTTGCCCAGCGAGCGGTGTGCCCACGTATGCACAGCTCTGGACCTGCCGTGGTTTCGCCATGTTGCTTTGCAAACTCCCGTTGGAAAGGCTGGGAAACGTCGCCCGCTTACCCTCGCACCCCATTATCCCGACCACCCCGCTTTGAATCGTGCCCTCTCCCCCACCCCCAACCTCGCGAAGGTTACTTACAGTTTGGCTTTCCAGCTTCCTCTGTGCGGAGATTTGGGTGGGGTAGGAAGGGGGGGGAGGGTGTGTGTGTAGGAGGGATATCGGGTCACCCCTAAAGGAGAGGTCGGAGCCCCTCATGCCTCTTTCCAGGGCTCCCTGCTCCCGTCTGTCCCCCAGCTCGTCACCACGTTCCCTCGTTTCTGTCCTTGTGGGCCGCAGCCGGACACTCCCGCCGCGGCGCTCACCCCTTCAAGTTTCCTCCCGGGATCCAAAGCCCCAGGGGTCGGAATACAGACCTTTCTGGCACCCGAAACTTACGTTTCGGGAAGCCTGATTCCTCTTTGGGGTTTTCACGCCAAAAGGGCTTTTCTAGGATATTTCCTCGATTTTTAATTATTTTTTGAAACTGTCCCCCCCCTGCTCCGACTCCAGCTGCCGAGGCTGCGGCGCTCTTCCTCCTCTCCTCCCTCCCCCTCTCTTCCCCACCTCTCCCCACCCGCCCCCCCAATAGCGGCCCCTGGGCCGCAGGGACCCCCCCGGACATTTTTTCCAATTGTCGGGAATGAAAGAGGAGGATCTGAGGATCCGGATGAGACCAAGAAGTGGACCCTCGGAGCCTCCAGAATATTTTTATTGATTTTTTGAAAAGATGACGAAATCCAAAAAAGAGTGAGTGAGTTTAGAGTGCGCGAAGGAGTAGCCAAAGGGAGCGTCGCGGAGCTGCCGCGGCTGCTGCGCACTTCCCCGACTCCCCGTTTTGGAGCTGTAGTTCACCCCCTTTTATAGGCTCCCTGGGAATGCCAAAGCGCGGATGGGCTTAAGGCACCCCAGTTTCCTCATCTTTGTTCTTTATTCTTATCACACATTCTACTCCCCTCCCCCTCCTCACAAAAAATTAATTTTTTTTGTTTCCATACATTATGCTTTTTTATTTTTCTCTTTTGCTGATGCTGTGCTCTCCACCCCCGCCCCCCAACCCTTTCTCACTCCCATCGTAGGTCTGTGAGGAACAGAAGTGCGAAGAAGAGGTCTTCCCTCTGGCCATGAATTACCTGGACCGTTTCTTGGCTGGGGTCCCGACTCCAAAGTCCCATCTGCAACTCCTGGGTGCTGTCTGCATGTTCCTGGCCTCCAAGCTCAAAGAAACCAGCCCGCTGACTGCGGAGAAGCTGTGCATTTACACTGACAACTCCATCAAGCCTCAGGAGCTGCTGGTAATGACGGGCCCCTTCCTCCCTGCCTTTCTGCGATTCCCGCTTTCCCCTGGCCAGCAATATACCGTCTACTCACCACTTCAGAGCAAATTCTTGTGATCCAAAAATGATCCCACCAGTAGAATGTTCACACTTACGGGCGATGGCTCACTTAATAGGAAACCACTGTCTTTTTTTTGTGTGTGTGTTCCTACTATGTGCCCAGGCTCCGTGCCCAGCACTGAGGCTACATCTGAATAAGATCCTCATGGAGATTTGGGTTGGTGAGACTCTTTCGCAATGTGTGTGCATGTGTGTAGGGGAAGCGTGGAATATTTTAAGGAACAGTGATAATATTTTAATTAAATTCCAAATTTTCAAAAATAGTCTGAGAATGTGTTCACATGATAGGTATGTGGCTGTGGTGTGTGTCTCTTAAAAACTTGGAGTTCAAAGGTAATGCCCTCTGTATAAAGCCTCAGGATACCTACACATAATAGCTGTTCACTAAATATCAGTTCATTGACTTTGGCGCAAAGTCAAAATTTATCCTTTCATTGAAGGAGCCCCAGGCCTGGGTTCCTAACTCCAGTAGGATTGTGACCTCTGTACAACCCCAGGGGTCCTGTCTTATCTCTGGTTTCCTACCAGGGAACCTTTTTCCCACCTGATCTAACTCCTTTTCCCTGCAGCTTGACATATAAGACGGCCATATTGCAGCAGTACTGGATGGAAGAGCGGCTCCAAGGCCCACCTTCAGTGGTTTGCACACCCCCTCTGAACTGTTTAGAAAAGCACCCCCCGGCTTCCCGCCCCCTCCCCCTCATTACTGGCAGGGCCTGCCCAAAGTCCACAGGGCTGAGGCTGGCTTCTTGAACTGGGCTCTTTGTGAGGAGCCTTCCTTTCTGGGGCTGTGCTGCCATCTAGTGGAAGACATGCACAAGGTTGGGGGAGGAATTGCCGAGAATGTGGAGAGGGGCCTGGATGACTTCACCTTTGAACCGCTGCCAGATTTTAGCTGCTTCTGGTTTGGTCCGAGAGGCCCAGAAAGGTGCTTTCTTCTGGGAGATCTGCTTCCTTTAATCATGGTGCAAGACGAGTGGTCCGTACTCGCCTTACCCTGTGAGAAGGAAGGCCTGGCATTTCAAGCCATCTTTTTGAAGATGATGGTGGTTTAGTAGTTTATTGGGGCCCTTTACCCCAGCTGTCCACAGAAAGCCGAGGCAGATTTTTAAAGCTTATAAAAAAAACATTCTTAGAATTGGGAACCAATTTGTTTTTCTCATGGGAGAGCAGGAAAAACAATCTTTATATGGTTCATTTGTTTCAAGAGGATGGTGAACTGAGGTGTTCTTCAGGACACGTGAATCTTTCCAAGACTACCCAAGCAATATATTGCTCTACACGACCCTGGCCTTTTTATCCCAGAAGTTGGGATTTGGAAGAGTACTATTTTACAAATGAGAAGACTGAGGCCTGGGAGGGAAAGGGAATCACCCCCTGCCCCATTGCTCCAGGACTGGTGTTCTGGTTGCTGGTTTAGCAAATGAAAGAGATTCCAAGTTCTTCATGTGAATGGGAGACGGGGTGTGGTGGCAAACAGGCCCAACCTCTCATTCTTCTGATGATAGCCCAGTGGATAGGCATATTTCCTGATAGCACATACAATATTTTTAATGTTTTATTTTGGACTGTTTCCCTTTGAGCACAGTTTCCCATACGTGTCTCAGTGAAAGAGGGAAACCAGGTTTTTCTTCAGGTGGGCTGCTGATGAGAGGCCCGAAAGAGACAGGCTTTCGATGCCCCCTCACTTGCATGGAAGGATGCTGTGACGCTGAGCCAGCACCTTCACCTTGCCTCAGATCACCTCCATCTGCACAATGGGGTTGCTAATGACCATGTGGTCCTTTAGTCATGATACCAACCGCCCGTGAAACCTTGAGGTGAAAGGGCTGAGTGTCACATCCCCAAGGTTTCTGCGTGATATGTCAAAGGGGAAAGTCTGAACAGCTGAGAGAAAAAAGGCACTTGGGCAGTAAGCGAAAGCAAGCTAATGAGCTGCCCAGGAGTTGGACCAGGGAACCTTACTTTGAGCTTTATCTGCGTGCATCATTTTTCCATGAAGATTAAAAAGACTATTAATTCGGTGATAGAGACATGCACAATCAATCACCGTGAAAGGGCCACAGTGACCTTGGTCGCATCTTATTGTGGGTTCGGCTTTCTGGGTGGGCGGGCAGTATTGCCTGCAAGTCAGGGTTGGGAGGGGGTAAGGGGAGCTGGAGTGGAAACGAAATAGAAGGAAATCGAATCTTGGCAACAGCTACCTGGGCGCTCATTATTTTCAGTGGAGCCTGACATTTGAAGCATAAGAAGAGCTGTCAGCAACTTCAAAGCTTGAGGGGCACATTGACGAATGGGCCCGCCTTGCAATCTAGCAGCCACGTCCTAATGAGCGGCCTTAAAATTGGTCTGGAGCCCAACCCCCAGCCCCCTTCACCAGGTCAGCCTGTGGATTTTAGATTGTCCTCTCCTCCTCCAGGAGTGGGAGCTGGTGGTGCTGGGGAAGTTGAAGTGGAACCTGGCAGCTGTCACTCCTCATGACTTCATTGAGCACATCTTGCGCAAGCTGCCTCAGCAGCGGGAGAAGCTGTCTCTGATCCGAAAGCATGCCCAGACCTTCATCGCTCTGTGTGCCACCGGTAAGATCAGGCTTGGGCCAGGGAGGGAGGCCGGAGAGCTCTTCTGGGAGATGTTCAGGGAGAGGCCAAAGGCCTTGTGAACTTTCATGTCAGTTTAGGAGTTTAGGGGAGGGGTGGTGGTGAGTAGTCTAAAGTCTGAAGTTTCATTCCTGGGTGGCTTTCTCTTTATCTGAGCTGGTCTGTTCGCTTTCTCTGTTATACTCATAAACGGTTTATGAGGACAGGTGTGGTAAGGGGAAAAAATTAGTGCCTGTTAAAATATTCTTTATGATGGCTAAAGTGCTCTTTGAAGATTATACACACTGCTCATCGGTTGTGTTTAAATCTTTAAGGAAAAGGATGGCTTGGAGATACGCCCAAGAGGAAATCTGGGGTGTGGGGGGGATGGGGGCAAATACAGGTTAAAGGAACAATGTCAAGATAAATATGCTGCCTTCCTTGATTAGTGGTAAGGGAGACCAAAGGAATTTTTTTTTTTTTTTTTTAACTGTGGGGCATTTATGGCCTCCTGGCTGTTCTCTCCACTGTGTATGTGTGTTGCGGGGGAAGTGAACCTGGTTGGCTTCCGGTAAGGCTTTACTTTCTGAGCACTGGGTTCTGATACCCTCACTTCACGTGGAGGTGTTTTGATTTTGGCGCAGCCTTTAACATTGCAATTCTGCCTACCACGTGGATCCCACAGTTGACACACAGTTCCTACTGGCCCATTTGCTCTGTATTTTCCTAATGAACTCAAGGCAGTGGTTTGCTGTTACCTTATTAAAGGAGCCTTGGCCAGTTTCTACTGCGTTTTTTTTTTCTTGGTAGTGGCCATGGCAGAGACCCCAGAACCTTACTCATCCAAGGGAAAGGTGTCAGGAGTTCATGTTTTGACAATCAGAAACCTTAGGTAAAAAGCTGATCACTTGGGAAGACCTTTTGGTGTGGTTCACCTCCAGTTAGCCAAGAGTAGTTAAATTGCATAGGTGGATTCCGGTAGTAACTTTTTTCAATACATTGTTACATGTTACTCCTGAGTTCTACAGATGATTATATAATATACAATGTAGTGCATATGCCCTGTGCTCACAGTCAAAAGGTCAGGCTTTGCTACATGGAACTGTGAAACTGGGTGACCTTGGATTAGCTGCTTGACCTCTCTGAACCCCAGCTTCTTCGTCTGCAAAACAAGCCTGTTGATACATCATCCTACAGCCTTTTCAGAGCGCCTAGGAAAATTAAAATCAGAAAGAGATGATGCCCGTGGAAGTGCTTTGTAAACTAGATGTGTAGGTTGGACCTTCACTAGTTATGAAAATGCTACCATCTTCAATGTTAACACTGATTTTAACTGTTCCTACTAAAACGGATATGATGGCTTTCCTTTACGGGCTGCCCATGTCTGTTTCTGGTAGGACCTGCGTGCTCTGTACTTGCAGGCTTGAGTGTGGAGTCCTCCCTGCTGCCTGCATGTTCATCTAGGGTGCAGGTTTCCCCTTGCTGGTTTTCTGTACTCCTGTTCTTCTGGATGCAGGCCAGGCCTCATGGCGTGCACATGCACCCCGTGTGCCTTGGTGGGAGAGTCCATTGTTCTTCCGGCAGCCCTGGGGGCGGTTCTTAGGAGCCCAGTGGACCCCTGCTGCCTTTTGCACAGTGGTCACTCTGGCTTCCTTCCCTTCTGCTGTCTGGCCCAGGCCGGAGAGGTCAGACCTCCAATGACCTGTCATTTTGTCTCCCAGGCTTGGCTGTCCCTTTCCTCTCTCATCTTGATTCACTGTGGGGGAGGGGTCAACCAGTTGTTTCTCTCTGGCCCGAGGACAGCTGACCCCCGACCCTAAACTTCCCCATTGCCCAGCTGTGAGCTCTGCTTTGACACTGTCTCTTGACTAACAGATCTTTTGGGGGTCTGTCCACCCCTTCCTCCTCTCTGATCTCTGATTGGGGTAGGGGTCCTGGGTGGAGTTACTGGGGGTGGGCAGATCGCCAGATTCTGTCTAGACCCATTCTCGGAAACTGGGGATCCCATCCCCCACCTGTGGCCTTCTTGCCCAGATCTTCGGGCTGGCTGCCAACCCTGGGGCCAGAGGAGGGAGCCTGGGATTCGGGGACTGAGGACAGAGGCCCAGAGGGAGACAGAGGCAGTTATAAAGACTGTGTTTTGGGGGCCTTGAGCTAGCTTTGGTCAGGGGCTGGGAAATGACAGGAGAAAGGACACCCCCAAACCAAATGCAAACCATGTGCTAAAGCACTGAGCCTCAGGTGTGGACTGGGCAGAGCAGGGGGAGGTCCTCAGAAGTTTCCTGGGTATGGAAAGGATGGGCGTGTATCGCTCGCAAGATATTTCTTTCCCTGACCTGCACTTGGGTGTGTGTAACTGACCGAGTCACATAGAATCCTGGCTGCCTGGAGTTTTACAACAGTTGGCTTCACAATACAAACACCAAAGGCCACTTTTCTTAGAGGAAGCACCTTCCACGGAGAGGAGGTTGTGCGTCGTGGGGACAGGGTGTGATGCATGTGCAAGGGCCTGGGACTGTGTCTGGCCAGTGGCGGGCACAGAGGAGCTGAGGACCAGAGGTAGGAGGCGCGGATCCCAGCCTGAGCTGCTGTCCTCACCTGCTCCTCCCCTTTCCTCCCAGTCCTGGATGCTCCTTCTGAAGCTGATGAAACACCTGCGGCCAGGGTCTTGGAGGTGCACAGCGGGTGGAGGGTGAGGGTCCCGAGAGATGGTAACCAACCCTCAGGCCGTGCAGCAATTTGACAGGAAAAGCTGGTTGTGAAAGAGCTGGCATCGGTTCTGCAGCGTGTGGGGAGCGTATGTGTGTGTGAAAGGGGAAGGGAGAGCAGAACACAGGGGCCGTGGGAAGGGTGGCAGAGTGGTCTTGCTTTATGGGGCTCTGGGGTAAGATGGTGACCAGGCACAGAGGATCCCTCCTTCCCTTCCCTTTCCTGCTCAGCCTAAAATGGCTTCTGGAAGAGGGAGGGCGTCAAGCTGCTGATATCCCTCTACAGCAGGTCCTGGTCAGTGCAGGCGTGGGTGTGTGTGTGTTTGGGAGGGGATCTTCCTGACTACAGACCTAGCATTCCCGTTCCTGGAGTTTCCGAAACTGGGGGAAGCAGAACTGGGCCATCGCTTTCCCGGTCGCAGCTCTGCTGATAGAGCGCCCAGGTCTGCAAGTGAGGAAAGACCACTGGATGTGACCCGGGACGGTACTGTGGCATTGGGAGATTTCCTGACATGTGGTGCCATGCTCCATGCATGATTCCAGTTAGTCTAGGAGAGCCAGCGGCATTGAGTTTACAGCTGGCACCAGGGGCAGGGAGGTGCTCACCCTCCCCAGGAACCCACATCCCCTTTCTGCACTAGAAGCCCACCCTAAGATGCTGCTCCTTGCTATCTGTGCACAGGATAGCCGCCCCAAGGCCAGAGCCCAGTGTTGACTATAACCCTTTGTGCTGTCCCAGCCCCTGCCCTGGCTTTACTTCCAGGCGTTCCCTCAGATTCCATCCCCAAGTGAGAGGGACACAGTGGTGGCCCCGAGAAGTTCAATGCTGTGGCCCTTGATTTAGAGTGGGAGATTCACCTTGATGGGTGCTGGGAAGGGGAGTGGAAACCCGTCTTTGCATCTGCAAGCCTCTGAGCTGCCCCTGAAGCTGAGAGGTCATGGGACTGAGGGGAGTTGTTAGCATGCCCTGTGGGGACAGGCAGCCAGGCAGTGGGGGGCTTGCCATCTCTCTTCCCTCTGGCCCTAAGAGAATGGGTAGCACTAGCCCCCTCCCCAACTCCTCCCAGCAGGCCTTGCAATTGCATGGGCATTCCCTTGTCGTGGCAGCCCCGCCCCACAAGGACGGGCCATGCTGGTCCTTCCTGTTCTGGGAGTGACAGATGAGGTGCACGCTCAGTGATGTCCCTGGCCTTATGAACACCCTGGTTCTAGCTCTTTGAATTTCCACCTGACTCTGAGTGGGAGGAGGGGAGAGATGGGGAAAGCCCGACCCTGCCTTCCTCTTCGTCTTCAGTCTCAGCACTGTCTCTCTCCCACTATCTGTGGACAGGAGCAAAGCCGTCACCCTTGCACCCAAAGACCTTGGCCACCGTAGCCAAAATGTTGAACGCTAAAGTTACTGGGCACGACCACGTAGTCCGTGGTTTTAAACTTATTTAGCCCTAAACTCTTTCTTCATTAAAATCCTGCCAAGAAGTACAGATACCAAGTTGCTGAAATGGAGCACTTCTCAGGGCTGGTGCCCAGGTTGGGGAGCCCAGTGGGACCCTCCTCAGGGGCTCCCGAGTGTCCTTGGGAGGATAAGCCATTGTGCTTGCTGGTGCCCGGGCTGAGGCTGGGACCCAAGTGCTTTGATTCCTGAGCCAGAGTGCCGCCTTTGGGGCTTTTCTTCCACTCGTGACATGAAGGGCTGCCCTGTCTTCCTTAGTGGTATATGGGAGGTGACCTTGAGGAGCTGGTCAGCTTCCGGTAAGTTATGAGGAGCTCTGGATCCAGAGTCCCAAAGTTTCATCTGGACTGCAGGCCCAGCACTCACAGTGAGTGACATGAGACAGATCACTTCATCCCCCAAGACTTCATTGATTCACCTGTAGAAGATGTTTGAAACTGATGAATTTCAAGCTCCTTTTTATTAATACCTCACCATCACCACCACCGCCATGAACAGGCATACAGACCACACCAGAGCTGCCCCTGGCGCCTGTGGGTCCAGCTGGGATTCCCCTGAGGTGTGCCCCTCACCTCCACCGTTTTGCCAGGAGGGAGGCGGGAATGTCAGCTGTTCCTGGTTGTGTGGGTATCGTTCCTTGGCTCGGGTGAACCGCATCTGAATGAATGTGGAATGTGCAGGGCTAGAGTTGCCAACTCCTCTCTTCCATTCGCTGAGTGTTCATGGGGTTCTTTTCATTCCCTTGTGGGGCTGCACTTTCTCCCAGTTCTGCAAAGCAGCAGGCGGCTTTGGGGACTCGATGATGTCATTTCTGGGACACATACACAACTGGATAGTGACAGATTCTCCAGGAAGCACAGAGCCCTCATTCTTCCTGGCCTGCTTGGCCTGCTCTCTGCGTCTGCCTGCAAACCAGGGATGCTAGGCGCCTTTCTCCTCACCCCTCCAGACACTGGAGAGCATCTCCAGTCAGAACTACCCACCACAGTCCTGCAGGAAGTCCCAGGAGTGAGAGCGGTGGAGGGGCAGGATGGGGAGGAGGCTGGCTGACATTCATTGCTTACCTTGAACCGGGCACTGTGCTTTACAAGGATTATTTTAGTTCATCCTCAGAACAACACTATGGGTGGGTATTGTTATTCTCATTATTTGGAGGTCAGAAAATGAAGACTCAGAGAGATCAGGTAACGTGCTCATCTTCACACCCTTGGTAGGTGATGGGATGGAGATTCAACCTCACTCTCATTCCAGAGCTAGTACTCTGAACCAGTGAGCTGCGTTCTCCAGAGGTCTGCTTTGGTTGGAGGGGAGCTGGAGCCCTAGGCCCTGGGATGCTCTGTCCCCCATGACAAGGTGTGTGGCTGCTTCTGCTTTCTTCAGCTCTCCAGATGCAGCAACCTAGAGGAGGCCCTGGGTTTGGTTGGGGACTGGGGCAGGAGTGGAGGCTGCCCAAGCTCCAAGCACTCCACCTTCCAACTCAGAGCTTCCTGGGCGATCTCCCAATCCTTTCTATCTCCCTGGAGAGTCTTCTGAGAAGTGTCTCAAATGCTCCTCTCCACTTATGAGCTTCCTTTTTTGTTTGATGGGGGGTTTTTCTTTTCTTTTTTTTTCTTTTTTTTTTTTTTTTTTTTTTTTGAGCCTGTTGCCCAGGCTGGAGTGCAGTGGCACAATATCTGCTTACTGCAAACTCTGCCTCCTGGGTTCAAGTGATTCTCCTGCTTCAGCCTCTTGGGTAGCTGGGATTACAGGTGCCTGCCACTATGCCTGGCTAATTTTTGTAGAGACAGGGTTTCACCATGTTGGCCAGGCTGGTCTCGAACTTCCGATTTCAGGCGATCCACCTGCCTTGGCCTCCCAAAGTACTGGGATTACAGATGTGAGCTACTGCGCCCAGCCTTCAAGAGCCTCGTTTTTTTGAGAAGTTTCTTTAGAAGTTACCTATATTGTAGTACAGACCTAGCCATTACAGCACACCATCCTCTGCTATCCAGTGCATTGATGCCCAGCTGTAAGAAGTCTCAATGTTGTATATTTTTGGGAGAGTCCTCCATGCTGCCTGAAACAGGGAGGAGCACATTGTAATGAGCTGATCAGAATGGATCGCTGATCAGTTAATTGCCCCTCTCTCTGCCGCAGGAGAAGGCGGGATCTCAGGAAGTCACCAGCATCTCACCTCTCCAGGTGGTCAATTAATGCTGGAGAGGGTACACCCTCGCCCCTGAATGTGCCTTCTGTACCAGCATACAGCTCGTTGGCATTTTTGATCAAGAGACGTAAGAGACTGCTGAGAAATTTTTACCTGGTTCTTATTCATTAAAATAACATTACATGAAAGTTTTACAATCTTAGCTGCGTTTCCCCCACCTAACAGAACAGCTTTTATCTCCGTGCCTCCTTCCAGTTCATCCGTAGGCACGTATGTGTGTATTTACCCATGGTGGTCATCTTCGTCTTTGCATGCATGCAATTTGGTTTTCTGCTCCCTTCTTCTAAGTGGATATTGTGACCATTTCTCTGTCCTGTCATAGAGACAAAGCTGAAGGTTTCCAGGAATGGCTGCATTGGGTAGGTGGAGCTTTTTACAGGTCGCGGGGGAGGGGGTTGACTCACCACAGCTAGGTAGCTAGTGCACAGATGAATTGATGTTTCGTTTTTCTGTTTTTCTCTCTGTTCAGTGTTCCCCACCAGCACAGAGGGGTATGTCCTTGTCGGTGGTCCTGGGGCAGCCCTGGGCTGCAGGGAAGTAGTGCTGCTCAGTGGAGAGGGGTGCTTTGTGACTTGGCCAGCTGGTAAATGTCACGATACATTCTATTGTCACGATACATTCTATTGTCTCCTCATTGTTCTTCTCCTTGGGAGTCATTCTCAGTCCAGATCCTCAATTAAGAGCAAAGAAGAGCTGTAAGGCACCTGGGAGACTATCCTGCCTGCTATTTTTAAACTCTTTGACCTAAGTCATGAAAGAAGAAATGCATTTTACAACACAACTCAGGATGCTTGTACAAGTACATCAGACTGATACAAAATCCCCAAACACTATTTACTCTTACTACTTGCAGTGAGCCGGATACTTTCTATCCTACTCTTATTTGATTAAAGGAGAACAACAAAAAAATGCTGGTCACGACCCACACGTGAATTTCATGACCCATTAATAAGTTGCAACTAGAAATTAGAAAAACACTTACCCAACCCAACCCCTTATTAGACAAATGAGAAGCCAGGCCCTTGGAAAGAGGAAGTGACTTGCCCACAGGCTCACAGTCTGGACCTAGCTGGAGGGCTGATGTGACCTTAGTATTGGACTAACCTGGTGGAGAGATGGGGTGAGGGTCAGGGGTCCAGAGGAAGATGCTGATCTCCTGTGTAGCAGGCGATGGCAGCGGGGGCAGCAGGTCTTCTGTCTGGCTGTGGGAACATTGCCCCTTTGGTGCCACTCTGAGCTGCTGAGACACAGCCAAGTTCATGCACACAGTGCTCCCCAATTCTGTGGGATGGGACCGTGTCCCCCAGAGGACTCCCCTGAACATTTTCTCAGTAAAACAAAAAGGAGGTGAAGTCTCCCTGTGCAACCATGCTCCTGTTCCCGCTGTGCTTGCTGGCTTCCACAAGTTAATTCATATGCCAATAATAAGAGTTGGTTTTGCTAGCAGTGGGACAGCAGAGACGGGCATGTGTGAGGTGTGCTCCCCGCTCTGAGGCCTGTGGCAGAGGGAAGGGAGGGCTGAGGATACTTTCCTGCCCCTTCCCTGGCAGATGCTCCCACCCGCGCCTTTGTGGGCCCAGGGCCATTGGCTGGCTGCCCCCCGCTTGTGTTATGAATGTCACAGGGGGGAGCTAACGAGGTTATTGGGCAGAGAAACACTCTCCTGTGACCCATGTGGAAGAGACCTACAGCAGAGCAAGAGGCAGGGAGGCGGCTTTGTCACACCGTCCATGGTGACAGAGAAAGCATAGGAGGGGCAGGGGGACAGCAGGCGTGGGCACAGCACCATCATATTTGTTCCTCAAGAGGTGGAGATGGTAAAGGAGGAAAAGCCAAAGAGACAGGCAGATGGCCAGGTTTGCTCTGCATTCATGATGGGAGTCGGGGGAGGGGGGGCTGTGCATGGTGTGGGGGTCCATGGTGTCTGCCAACACTGCTAACTTATGCTGGGGTGACGGGCTTATCATTAAAAGAGCTGCCGTGGGGCCGGGCGCGGTGGCTCAAGCCTGTAATCCCAGCACTTTGGGAGGCCGAGGCGGGCGGATCACGAGGTCAAGAGATCGAGACCATCCTGGTCAACATGATGAAACCCCGTCTCTACTAAAAAAAAAAAAAAAAATTAGCTGGGCATGGTGGCACGTGCCTGTAATCCCAACTACTCAGGAGGCTGAGACAGGAGAATTGCCTGAACCCAGGAGGCAGAGGTTGCAGTGAGCCGAGATCGCGCCATTGCACTCTAGCCTGGGTAACGAGCGAAACTCTGTCTCAAAAAAAAAAAAAGAGCTGCCGTGGAAAATGTGTGTGTAATAGAGCCTCACATAGGAAGAAGGGGAAATAAGAGAGGGGCTGGTTTTTGTAGGTTTAACCTGATTGTTTCTGCTGTAAGTTGAAGGGTGACCCATGTTTCCCTATATGCTGTCTTCTGCCCCTGTGTGCCCTTCCCGTGTCTACACACAGTAAGTTCAACGGAGCAATGCTAAACTAGAAAGAGTACACTTCGGAAGACTTGCCGCTCTCCAGGACTGTCACTAGGGTGATGGCTGAAACTGTCCCCACCCTATGGTTGTGTCAACACCAGCAGGGGCAGCTTACTTAAACTCTCAAAGGTCTCAGGGTTCTCACCCACAGCATTAGGGTGATGCTCGTGTGCACCTTCAGTGGCTGATGGGTGGATTAAACAGGATGTAACATGTATCGTATTGCATATGGTGGTCATTGGGAGCTGTCGGCAGCAGTAATGGGGAAGTTGGCTGCCTTTATTTCCCCTTGATGGACCAAGCAGCTGCTGTGTCGTGGTCATCCAGCACCTCTGGGGAGTGCTCAGAGAAAGACAAGGGGTCTGGTCTTCCAAGAGGATCCCTCTAGCACACAGGAGCATCCTCTGTATTTGCTGTCGGAAATGGCAGTGGTTGGGGTTCAAGCCCCTCTCATTTATTCTCCTCATTCTGCACTTTTCTGTAGCAAGTGACATTGTCTTCTCTTAACAATAAAATGGCCCTTCAGGCTCATGAGTCATAACACTGAAACCAAGTCACCCATCTGATTCGGACGCAATGGTTCATCTTTGGTGCTTAGTTAGAGCCCTGTGTTAGGGTTAGAATCCCCTGCCGTAATGTTCTGAGATCCTTGCCGTTGAGCCAGAGGTTGGGAATTGGGTGGAACTCGGCCCCCACTCGCCCACTCCCTGCATTGCTGCTTCTCTCATTTCCTGTTTTAAATCAAATCTTTGTTCTGGGTCATATTAATCCTCGATGCCTGTCCAGAAACTATAGCAAGATCCCATCTGAATTAGCGTTCTGCATCGATTTTGCCCGATTCTCTCGCCTCCTTGTACTCTCCCTCCTTCTTTCATCTGGAGCCCCCGGTCTATCCTGCTTGCACAGCCCATGGGGTACCTTAACTGCACTGGTCTCAGACATTCTCTGCTCTGTTCCCACCATCACCTCTAGAGGAGACCACGATTCACTCACCTTGCTGCCGCCACCAGCGTCAAGAGTGTTACCTCAGACATGCTTAATATGACTGGGATTTGGGGACTGGGGACCTTGACTCCTCTGTGCATTGATTATGTGCACTCAGATAAGCTATCTTCCTTCCCTGCCTCAGTCTCCTCCGTTTAAATCTGGAACAGCCATGGTGATGGCAAATAAACACAGGGCCCCTTGTGAAGGAACTCAAGGGAGGACATGCCTGTAGGGCAAGGGGTCACTTGTGCCACTGGCCTGCTGCCATCCTGTTTCTGAGTCTCTGCAGTCTGGGGAGCGCCTGCATCCAAATTCATTCTGTGCCCTGACCTTGTGCCTCTCCTTCCTTGCAGACTTTAAGTTCGCCATGTACCCACCATCGATGATCGCAACTGGAAGTGTGGGAGCAGCCATCTGTGGCCTCCAGCAGGATGAGGAAGTGAGTTCGCTCACTTGCGATGCCCTGACTGAGCTGCTGGCTAAGATCACCAACACAGACGTGGTAGGTGGCCTCCACCGTCTTGGCTGAGACCAGATGTCTCTTCTCGGCTCAGGGAAAGAGACAGCGGGTTTGATTATGTCATGTCAGGGGTGTTTTGGGGATTTGTTTTCTAAGATCAACATCCAAGGGAGTACAAAGTTCAGCAGGTGACACCCCCCTCTTAAAATTCTGAAAGACCGTGCACCGTAAAATACAGAAGAAAACTCAGGAAGCAGATGCAGGGGCGGGCGGAGGGCTGTTTACCGATGTTCCTCTCTGGCGTGGGCTTCCCAGTGGGTCTGAATTGTGGCTTCATTGCCATATTTGTACACGCTGACGGGCTGCCTCTGCCCAGCAGCGTTAGAGCTGCCGTGTCTGCTCACACACGCTGAGGCTGTAAGGCACGGAGAGGAGAAAGGAGAGCCAGGACTCGGCTGCCGTGGACAGAGCACACACACACGAGGTGCCCCACTGTGAGAACGGCGTCCGTCCCTGGGAGACCTCTCAACCCCTCCCCGGTCTCTCTTCCCTTTTGTTCAGTGCAGTAGTGGATTACAAAGTGCTTTCAAAAGACGAAGTTCCATACAAACTCAAGAAACTATTATTAGCTTCGGGAGCTTCCCCATTCTGTGTGCCCTGTGGACGGCCCAGAGGCTGTTACTTCCTGTTGCCAGAATTTGGAGCTCCTGAGAAGAAAGGTTTTGAGAGAGACCAGAGTCAAGTGAGACTCTGAATGCAGCTGGTAGGAAGCTGCAGTCCCAGGGCGTCCCAGCCGGGATGGTGCTGAGACGTCAGAGAGGCAGTTCCTTCATTTTCCATGGGCAGGACACGGGCTGTAGTAACCAGCCAGGAGGCGGGGCTGTGGCAGAGCCGGGACTAGAACCCCCAAACTCCACCTGCCCCTAAGAAACATTCCACCCCACCCTTGCTACCGCTCCTGGGATCTTCTGGTTTGAAAAAAACCTTGGGTTTAAAGGCAACCCGAGAGGGGTTTGTTGGCCCTGAGCCTTCATGCATCGCCATGGAGAGGCTCAAGAACGCAGAGCACTTCACGATGACACCCTCTGGATGGTCCAGGGGGATTCAGAGGCCCTCTGCGGGCTTTTATTGAGTTAAGGGATCATGTGATTTACAGGCCTAGGCTGAGGCCTGCACAAGGGATACTGAACAGATTAAACGTCAGAGAGCCCACGGCTGCAGCCTTTCTCTGCCGTCCACCTGGATTTTTCCTGGCATTTGTTCCCAGCTCAGAGAAATGGTGCAGGGAGATGCTGACAGAGCAAATCCGAGGTCCTCCTCTGAGATAGTTCTTAGATACGGTTTTAAAATGCGGGCTCCAAACATACGCTTTTTAAACGAGGACTCCAAAACACAGACCGAAAAGCTCCCTCCAGTGCAGCGTGAAGAATGCTTTTCTAATCCTCCAGAGAAAAATCATGGACAGGAATTAACATTTATAGAAATGGTATGCTTTCTTCTTTTTCTGAATGTCTCCAGTTAAGGCTGCCTTACAAATAGGACTCCCAACCAATTTAAGACCAGCCCTTCCTCAAAGCCTGGAGACAAAAATGTCAGAGTGTGAGCGGCTCCCCTCCTCCTGCCCCCAGGCGTTGGAACCTTTTCCCAAAGTTGACAGACCTGAGGGCTGACCACCCTTCTGTCTCCAGCCTTTTCTCACCTCCCTCTGTGCTCCCTTACTGATCTCACGTGCACGGTGGTGTCAATTTCACTCCTGGGAGTTGCTGCTAAATCTCTTGGCTTTTCAAGACTGCAGGCAAGTCAGTTTGTCATCTCATCTGGAGATACTGTTTTGCCTTTTTCTGATACCACATAGCCAGGCCAAATAGACATGAAGTGGGTAGGAAGCTGGTTGAGGAGTGGCCTCCTATAAATCCCAGCTGTTGGTTGAGTTGGTACGTCACTTCTATAACGGGCACACACTGTGTTTCTTAACTAGGGCTGCCTGTGTATGCCTCATTCATACCAGTGGGCCTAGGTTAAACATTTTCATATTTAAAAACCAAGAGTGAACATAGTGAAATGTAAAATTAATAACAGTTTTTCAAATAAAAATCGGAGACCTCAGGAAGTTCCAAGCTTACCTCTGGCACCCCAGAGGCTTGTTCACTCTCCCTGAAAATGTTGTTAGTGGAAAGATTCAAGCAGCGCTGGGCTAGGCTGTGTGTGTGTGTGTGTGTGTGTGTGTGTGTGTGTGTGTGTGTGTGTAACTTCCCAAGTGATAAATCTCCTCCCATCCGTTAGCCTGTGTTCTCTGAAAAGCTGATGAGGGAAGAAAGATAAAAGGACTAGAATGTAGAACGCATCAGCATTGGGAGGGTGGTGAATTTTGCATCCTGAGCTCTGTTTACCATTTCTTGAGTCAAGAAGTGGTGTATTTCAAGCACTTAAAGTCTTCATCCGTTTCTGGAAGTCTTTACTGAAGGCCCAGTTGTTGCTAGAAGTCGGGGCGGATGGGTGGCATGTGGGAGATAGAGGATGAAATTCCTGCATTCAGGGAACTTAGCAGCTGTATGATGAATCAAGAGTAAAGCACGCAAAACCCTAGGAAATTAAGAACATAAATGAATGTCTGCTAACTAATGTGTTACGAACGCTAAATGCAAGAGGAAATCAACCCAAAAGCAGGAGCTCATGATGCCTAACGTAGAATGCAGGCCTCCCAGCAGAGAAAACTTGGGTAATAGAAACTGTTCTTAGAGCAGAGAAACAAAATGTATGCGCACACAAGGGAATGTTATTTAACGAAATGAAGTTCCGATCCATGTTATAACATAGGCAAACCTTGAAAATACTATGTTAAGTGAAATGAGTCAGACACAAAAAGACAAATACTGTATGATTCCACTTATACGAGGTACCTGGAAAAGTCAAATTTCATAAAGACAGGGTAGAATAGAGGTTCCCAGGAGTCTGAGAGGGAGGAGAGGATGAGGAATTACTGTTTCGTAGGTTTATCTTTTCAGTTTGGGATGATGGAAACAATTCTGTAAATGGAGAGTTCTGATGGCCACACACAGTGTGAATGTACTTAACACCACTGTACATTGAAAAGCGGCTAAAATGGGAAATTTGACGTTATGTATATTTACCACAGTAAAATGTGTGTGCATATATGTACATGCATACACGCATGCACACATAGGTATATATATGTGTGTACATATGTCTAAAACAACCTTGAGCCACGCTATGAAATGCCCATAGGTTGGTGTTGAGCTCTTCCCAGAAAAAGCCAAGTACACAGGACAGAATTTTGCCCCCTGGCCCTAATGCATTGACAAACAAGAATTGGGAGAGGCTCACGGTTTCCCTGAGAGCCCCTGAAGTCACACGTCAGCTCCTACACACCTTGCTGTTTATGATTTCTTCAAACGTGCTCTCTGTCACTTTGCATGTTAGGTTGCAGGCTGTCGGGGATCGAGCTGTTGAAAGAGGGTCCCCCTGATCTTGTGAGATGGCCAGGCGGGTCTCTCTGGTTCACTGGCCGGCAGCAGATAGCTTTGATGGGAGGGACCCACGCGGCTCTGAGAAAGTCAGCCTTTGTTGCTCTGTCTGGTTGCCAAAATAAACCGGAATGCTTCATTCCAAAGAGAAAGCTGAGCGAGGGGCCTGATAGTTCTATAGGGAATAAAAGTCTCAGAAGGTGGTATATTTTAAATACTTTTTCCTTCCAATCGTAAGAGTTGGAAAAAACAGCTAGAGAGGCAGTTTGGCTTTAGGGGGCACTTCTGTTGGGGGTGTCCAGTGCCTTGGGTAGGTTTGAGAGGGGAGAACAGCACGGGCCTGGGTCCCCTGCTTCCTTAAGCCGAACTGGGGTCCTCGTCCCCTCTGCACTCTCCTCGGGCTGCACGCCAGCCTTTATCTCAGTGCTTCCTTGTCTATAGAACCTCTTGAATAAGGCCCAGCTTTTCCTCAGCTCTTTATCCGAGCCCCTGGCAGAGTCATTGGGAGTAATGCTTAAGAGCGGGAGGGAAGAGGAAGGAAGGAGCCCCCGAAGGACAAAGGCAGGCAGATGGGTTTCCAGTGTGTTTCCGATTCGCTGGTCTCCCCATGTCCTTTGAAAAGTTGGATCTTCATTTTCACTTTAATTCTGTGTCAGGGCCTTGCGAGTCTTCTGAGTTTTCCCTAACGGTATCTTAGCGGAAGTGGCTTCATTTTCACATGACACAGGTGCACAAACTCACTAACTAAAAAGTGGAATTGAGGCTCACAGGCCGTGAAGATGTTGTGAAGTTATTGCAAGATATTTAACAGAATAGAGACTCTAGTCATCTGTTCATTAGACTATCCTTTTTTGTCTAGGTCACATCAAAACTCTTTGTCACATTCTTTAAAAAAAAAACAACAAAAAAAAACACTTTAGATTGAGGGGGTCCACATGCAGGTTTGTTATGTAGATATATTGTGTGAAGCTGAGGTTTGGGCTTCAGGTGAATCTGTCATCCAAACAGTATACATGGTACCCAATAGCAAGTTTTTCAACTCTTGTCCCCGCCCCTAGACACATTCTTAAATCTTGCCCAGAGAAGATTCCAGGATATCTCTTCCTTAGGGTCATCCCAGCATTTTATATCTCGGTCACATCAAAACTGGTTGTCAGTGAGCTAGTAAAAAGCCGCGCCGTGAAAGAAGTCTCGGTTTTGACCACATGTAATGCATGGGGTCTCGCATCGTGTCTTTCTGCTCCATGGCTGGAAGCCCCAGCACCCTCGAAGCACATGTCATTTTAAAGGCTCCGCTGTTGCAGATTCTGTCTTCAGGGCCTGTGGTCAGGAACCTTGTGAAGTGTTGCTGGAAGCTGGGGGTGGGGAGGTGGCATGGAATTGGGCGGGGGGGGGGGGGCGGCTGATGCCTCCCTCTCCTGCCTCGTTTTTCTGTGGACCTCATTTGGTATGCAAGGAAATGAGCCAAACAGCCTGTGAAGAAAGGAAGAATGAGATAGTTTCCTAAGTTGTCTCTGCCTGAGTTGGCCGCGGGTCTGGGGCTCATTCAGCCCTTTGTCCCCCTGTTGAGTGCAGTGCGTGTGTGGTGACAATGGAGTGGTGCAGTTACACTGAGGGCTAATGGTAGGAGTTCCGTCAGCCCATTCATGGAGGCAGAGGAGGGTGCAGGGCGCAGAGCTCGAGCCAGCAAGCAGAGGAAGTCAGAGGCCCTTGTAACGAGCTCAAGATCACAAACACTGCTGTCAGGGCTCCAGGCTTGGCGGGGGTGGGGGCGAGGGAGGGGGCCTATCATCGTGGAAGTTGGAGGTCTGCCCGACCTCCAGCGCGGTACGGTACCACCTGTCCAGGCTGACAGACGAGCATTATGGCTTCCCTTTTAATCAGCTTAATTTGGGGCGTCTTAACACAATGGCTGGTGCTCTGGAGGCTGCAGGAAAGCTGATGTCCTAGAGCCGCCGCACTTTACATGCATGTAACATCTTTTTATTGGAGGCGCTTTCGTGTTTTTCCAGCCACTTGGGCGATGTTTCTCTTTCTTGGAGATTCTCTGGTCTGTCTGTCTTTACTTAGAGCTTAGAAGTCAAGGTATACAGAAAAAGAAAGTTCTGAAATTGGAGGCTTGCCCTCTCTGAAGCCAAGCTGAGCTTTTGGCCAGATGTCATTGTGGGGCAGGCCACTTCAGCTCTCCAGGCTCCATTCCCTAGCTGGGAAACGAGAGCACTTGGCTATTTGACTTCCGAAGGCCCTTTAGACCTCCAAATTATCCAAGTCTGTGATTATTTATATATGTCTTCTTATAATCCAGCCCTTCGGAAACACGAACTCCACTCTTCTCTCAGCTTGATCATCTAACAGAAGCAGGCCGGTTGGATTTAAGCTGGAGTGGGGGTCTTCTCTCCAGGTGGCTGCCCCATCCCCACCCCATCCCAATCCCATGCATTCTCCTGCCCTTCTGCTTTGGGCAAGACCGGGATTGTGTGGAGTTGGCACATCCAGTGGCAGGTATTGGCACCACTGCGCAGTCTCCTCTCCCTTCACCTTCCACCAGTGTACAGAATTTTTATGCCCTTCACAAGTCCAAAGAGGGCCCCTGCCATGTTAAATAAAGGTATTCATATGCGGGGAGTGAGCTACGTCGCATGGAAGGGAGAGGCCAAGTTGTCTCTCCACCATCAGAGAATAATGTTTGACATCATTTATACAAGACAGGCTTTTGCCCTTTAGTCTTGCTGAGCCAGAATGAGGGATTTGTGTAGTTGAAAGTCAAGCTGATCATTGTCAAGTTGCGAGGAAGTGGAGCCTGAAAGAAGGTTAGGCAGGACTACAGAGAGGGTTAGCATCCTGCTTCGCCACGAGGTAAGTCTAGAAGAGGGTGGGGAAGGGAGTTCAGAATTCTTCTCTCATGGAGTACCTGCTTTGGTCATCCTTTTACCTTCCAGTCAGAGGGATCATTGATCAAGAGCTGGTCAGGCTGGCGTGGTGGCTCATGTTGGTAATCCCAGCACTTTGGGAGGCCAAGGTGGGTGGATCACCTAAGGTCGGGAGTTCAAGACCAGCCTGACCAATATGGTAAAACCCTGTCTCTATTAAAAATACAAAAATTAGCTGGGCATGGTGGCACACAACTGTAGTCCCAGCTATTTGGGAGGCTGAGGTGGGAGAATCACTTTAACACACAGAAGGTCCCTCAGTCAGCCAAGAATCCTGCCATCTCCTTTAGATAACAAAAGCTCTTAGGCCTTACGCTTTGGGTAGGATTTGTCTTTCATGGACGAGCATTCAGTTGAAAACAAGTATATAGTCACTGCCTCTATGGTAGGGAGGTACTCTGAGCTAGTCTCTCTGCCTCCTGGGAAAAAAGAACAATTGTTAACATCCCCTTCAGCTGTTCCTCAAGTCCCTGTACAGTGGAAGGACATTACACGTGAACTTCCTGGATTCAGTGCATTATTCTCTGCAAGAAAAAAAAAAAAAAAAAAAAAAAAAACAGAGAAAGAAGAAAATATGAATTTAGATTGTTAGGTTCAGCATTTCACTCATTGAGTGCACATAGCGGGTGAGGGAGGACAGATGGGATATGGGGTTGAAGCTGCTGTGCTGGGTCTTGGTTCCTGCCCCTGCACCGTGGAGTGAGCATTTCATCACACCACGTTGATTCCAGCATTTAAGTCGACTCCTTCCTGCCGTGCTCAAATGCAGAAAGGGCTGTCATGTCTGTCCCAGCTTTAGAAGAAAAACTGATAGGGTGAGACTTACCATTCCTCTCTGATGTGGAACCTTCCCACGGGACATGCCACAGTAATTTTGACTATAATCACTTTTTGCCTTTAACCCCCACATTCTTTCTGATTCTATATTTAATATTAACTTTTTCAGATTATAAGGTTTGAGGTTTTCAAACATCTACCAAAATGTAAGTGCTGCTAGAAACATTATACTTTCAGGCCACACGTGGTGGCTCACGCCTGTAATTCCAGCATTTTGGGAGGCCAAGGCAGGCAGACCGCCTGAGGTCAGGAGTTCAAGACCAGCTTGGTCAACATGGTAAAACCCCATCTCTACTAAAAATACCAAAATTAGCTGGGCGTGGTGGCACATGCCTGCAATCCCAGCTACTTGGAAGGCTGAGGCAGGAGAATCCCTTGAACCTGAGAGATGGAGGTTGCAGTGAGCTGAGACTGCGCCATTGCACTCCAGCCTGAGCAACAGAGCGAGACTCCATCTCAAAAAAAGAGAAAGAAAGAAAAGAAAAAAGAAACATTATACCTTTAGCTTTCGCCACCTAGCAAGTGGTAAGCTATGATGACAAAACTGCCACATAGTCCTTGAGGGAAAAACTTTGGGAAGAGTGGAACAGTGGTAAGGCAGGCGAGCCCCATGAGATTTCTCATCATTCATTCAGCTCAGCGGGTCGGGCAGGGTAAGGGGTGCGACCAGGAGATGCCACAGGAAAGTCTGAGAGATGTTAGCAAGTCCTGGAAGCCAGTACCTGACTCCGCCTCAGCCTCGTTCAGGGTGGCACGGAAACCCCTGCTGCTGGGTCACGTCACCGTCAGCGCTCTCCCTAGCACCAGACACACAATCTTCACTAAAGAGTGTCAAGATCTTGACACACAATTCACCAGTCTTGACTAAACGCTAATCTAGACCTCATTTCAAAGAAATCTGAGGTATTCTTTCAGGTTCCAGGACCAATTTACTGTTACACATAATAGTGACCATTTGTTGAGCTCCACTTAGCACTACACATATCCCAGGAGCATCTCAGTTGCCCTTTACTCTGAGTGTTTTGTTGTCCTTGCTTTATGGATGGGGAAACAGATCAGAAAAGTTAAATAACTAGGCCAGGCGCAGTGGCTGTAATCCCAGCACTTTGGGAGGCCGAGGCGGGTGGATCACGAGGTCAAGAGATCAAGAACATCTTGGTCAACATGATGAAACCCCGTCTCTACTAAAAAAAAAAAAAAAAAAAAAAAATTAGCTGGGCATGGTGGCGCGTGCCTGTAATCCCAGCTACTCAGGAGGCTGAGGCAGGAGAATTGCCTGAACCCAGGAGGCGGAGGTTGCGGTGAGCCGAGATCGCGCCATTGCACTCCAGCCTGGGTAACAAGAGCGAAACTCCGTCTCAAAAAAAGAAAAAGAAAAGTTAAATAACTTCCGTGCCACCTGCAAGTATGGTGGGTGGACAGCAGATACCAATGTGCCTGGCTAGGTGCATTTTAGCTTTTTGGGAAATAAAGATAATGCTTTTCTGCTTGGCAAATAGAAAGCCTCTAGGTGGTAAGAATTGCACAGTGAAAGAAACAAAAGGGAGGCGGGTGAATCACGAGGTCAAGAGATCGAGACCTTCCTGGCCAGCATGGTGAAACCACGTCTCTACTAAAAATACAAAAATTAGCTGGGTATGGTGGTGTGCACCTGTAATTCCAGCTACTCAGGAGGCTGAGGCAGGAGGATCGCTTGAGCCTGGGTGGTGGAGGTTGCAGTGAGCCAAGATCGTACCACTGCACTCCAGCCTGGAGGAGAGAGTGAGACTCTGTCTCAAAAAAAAAAAAAAGGAAGAAAGAAGTATTTACAGTTTAAGTGAGGGTCAGTACAGTGGCCTCTTGGCTTCCTTCTTCTCTAGTTCTCGGGGGCTGAGTTTGCTAATGTCATAGCACCTCTGGTAGCCTTTCCCTTTTCTCTGCCACATCCCAGCCTCCCCAGGCAGAAAGCATCTGGTTGGCCCCTTGATCACCAGGCATCCCTAAGCAGACCATCATTTAGGCCAGTGCTTCTCAGAATACCCATCACCTGGGCTCTGCTAAAATGCAGGTTCTGATTAGCTCGGCCTGGGTTGACTGAGATTCTGCAGTTCCAACAAGCTCACAGGTGATGCTGATGCTGCCGGCCCACAGACCCCACCTGGAGTAGTGAGGTTCCTCGGCACTTTAAGAACATCCCTCCTTTATTTCACATTTATTCCTGCTGGAAACTAGCATAGAATTATGCGGGCTAAATTATGCATGTTTCCTTGGTATTCTTTGGTAGGATGCTCTGCGTCCTGTTCCTCTTGCTAACAGCTCTGGTCTGGACCATTGTTCTAGGATTGTCTCAAAGCCTGCCAGGAGCAGATTGAGGCCGTGCTCCTCAACAGCCTGCAGCAGTACCGTCAGGACCAGCGCGACGGATCCAAGTCGGAGGATGAACTGGACCAAGCCAGCACCCCTACAGACGTGCGGGATATTGACCTGTGAGGATGGCAGTCGGGCCGGAAGAGAGGCGCACTCATAATCTGCTCTCTCCTTCTTTCTGGTTATGTTTTGTGCTTTGTGTTTTAGGGTGAAACTTAAAAAAAAAAAAAAAAATTCTGCCCCCACCTAGATCATATTTAAAGATCTTTTAGAAGTGAGAGAAAAAGGTCCTATAAAAACCGAATAATAAAAAGCATTTGGTGCCTATTTGAAGTACAGCATAAGGGAATCCCTTGTATATGCGAACAGTTATTGTTTGATTATGTAAAAGTAATAGTAAAATGCTTACAGGAAAACCTGCAGCGTAGTTAGAGAATATGTATGCCTGCAATATGGGAACAAATTAGAGGAGACTTTTTTTTTTTTTCATGTTATGAGCTAGCACATACACCCCCTTGTAGTATAATTTCAAGGAACTGTGTACGCCATTTATGGCATGATTAGATTGCAAAGCAATGAACTCAAGAAGGAATTGAGATAAGGAGGGACATGACGGGGAGGCAGTACAAAACAATCTCTCAACACGATGGAACCATTTGGAAAGGAGAAGCATTTTTGCTCTCAGCCACTTGTTACTAAGTCAGGAGCGTGGTTGGATCTCTACTTTACGTCCTCTCGCTGTCTACAGTAGCTGCTACCTAAAACAGATGTTTTATTTTGCCAGTTGGACACAGGTGTTAGGCTCCTGGGTTTCATGTTCTGTGACATCCTGCTTCTTCTTCCAAATGCAGTTCATTGCAGACACCACCGTATTGCTGTCTAATGGGGAAATGTAGCTATGGACCATAACCAAAACTCACATGAAACAGAGGAAGATGGAGACCAAGGGTGGGAGCCAGAATGGAATCTTTTCTGTTATTCTATTTAAAAGGGTAATGTGGCCTTGGCATTTCTTCTTAGAAAAAAAACCTAATTTTTGGTGCTGATTGGCATGTCTGGTTCACAGTTTAGCATTGTTATAAACCATTCCATTCGAAAAGCACTTTGAAAAATTGTTCCCAAGCGATAGATGGGATGGTTTATGCAAGTCAAGCTGAATACTCCTCTCCTTTTCTCTTCTGCCCCCTCCCTTCTGCCCCCAGTCTGGGTTATTCTTTGCTTCTATTATCTGATTCTTTGGTACACAGTTCTGGTGTTCCTACCAGGACTCTTGAGACACCCCCTTTCTGCTGACATTCCCATCACAACATTCCTCAGAAAAGCCTATAAACTACCATTCTGATGGCACAGAAGGATCTTAGTTCCCATCTCTGTACTTCTCCTTTGGCCATGGAAAGAAAAGTTATTGCTGGTGCAAAGACAGATGGCTGAACATCAGGGTGTGGCATTTTGTTCCCTTTTCTGTTTTTTTTTTTTTTCTTTTTGTTATTGTCATTGTTAATTTTATTGCAAAGTTGTATTCAGCGTACTTGAATTTTTTTTTTTTCCTCTCCACTTCTTAGAGGCATTCAGTTAGCAAAGAGGTTGGAGCAACTTTTTTTTTTTTTTTTGCATAATTTGTAATTGATAGGTAATGAAGCTATTTGTTAAAATATTTGCCTTTTCAAGTAAAAAAGAAAAATCAGAACAGGGCTACTTTGAAGAATTATTTTATACACAGATTCTGCCTTGTTTCACAGTATGAGGGTTGAAGATGGAAAAAAAATCTAAGGGTCTCTTATTTTTTCATTTTGTTTCGTTCAGTTTTTTTTTTTTTTTTTTTTTTGCGCTGCTAAGAAGCTAAAATCATCCATCCTTATTCACATTGACAGTACCTAGCTGTAATGTTTCACAGAGTGTGCTGCTATTTTATAAACATTTTTATAATATATTATTTTACTGCTTAAATTCCAAGTCCTGAAGTAGATGGTTAAGATAGGCGTTCTTTGTACTGGAAAAGCCCTTCCGTAGTTTGCTTTTTTTCCTCGTAGCCTATTCATGGTTTTTTGTTTGTTTGTTTTTTTGTTTTCCTTTTTGGTTTTTTGGTTTTTTTGTTTTTTGTTTTTTTTTGTTTTCCTCTGATCACATTCTTCAAAGACGGAGTATTCTTTACCTCAGGTTTACTGGACAAAATCAATAACTACAAAAGACAACGATTCACACTTTGGTTTTCGTTATACCTCACAGCCGTATACTTTCTGCTTGGGAGCCCATTCGTGTGAGGAATAGAGAACAGTGTGAGCAGGGCTGAACTTCCCTCTGGTGGAAGGCAGGGCAGTCTTACTCCCAAGGACCTTTTTGGTCATGGAGGCCATTGGGCTCCCATTTTCACCCCGGTATCCTCCTCATGATGGAAAAAATACATTGAACCAAGGGATCCTCCCTCCCCTTCAAGGCAGACGTTCAGTACAAACATCGTGATTTGCACTTAGGTACCAGGTATCAGGAAGCAGACTAAAAAGAATTCCAGCAGGCTGTATAGAGAGCCTTATCTTGCAGCTTTTTCAGAAGCAGGGCTTCATCTGCAAAGGGCCCTTTCATCTTGAAGTTTTTTTCCTCCGTCTTTCCCCTTCCCTGGCATGGACACCTTGAGTTCAGGATCATCTCTGCAGATTTGTGAGGTCTGAATCTGCGAGTAGATGAATCTGCAGCAAGCCGCGTGTGTGGCGCTTCCTTCTCCCTCTGTCTCACACGGTGCGGGCAGGCACTATGCAAACCCACGTCCTCTGCTAAGCGGTACTCAATGGTTTTCGGGTTTTCAATCCTACTGAATTGGCAGGATAAGAAAAATAGGTCAGATAAATATGGGATGGTAGTTGAAGGGAGGTGAAGAGGCTGCTTCTCTACAGAGGTGAAATTCCAGATGAGTCAGTCTCTGGGGAAGTGTGTTTAGAAGTGTTCAGGATTTTGTAGTTAGCATGACCCTAAAATTCTAGGGGATTTCTGGTGGGACAGTGGGTGGTGAACTCTGAAGTTTTGGAGAAGAAAGTGGAGCAACCAGCAAGTTAGCCAGAGTTTTCTCAAGAGCCAGCTCTGCTCAGCACGCTCTCCTGGGCCCCAAGGAGTCCCACAGAATGGGGAAAGTGGGAACTCTGGAGTTCTTGGGAATCTTGGAGCCTAAAGAGGAAACGAGGTGCAAATCCATTCATGGCGACTGACCCTTGAGCTTAAACAGAAGCAGCAAATGAAAGAACCCGAAAATAAGGAAGGGGACAGGCCTCTCAGACTCCATTTACAGTCTGTCACTTTCCACTCTTCCTGTCGCCCCGAGGCCCCGAGTCCTAGCTTTTCTCTTTCCCATCCTTGGGGCCTCTCGTGTTGATGGGTCTGGGGCTGCTGATGGGAAGGTGCGGGGCTGTTGGGCTTTTTACCTGCTCCCTGCTGAAACAAAAGAACGAATCCTGGATTTGTCCAAAATCCAAAACCTTGGATTTTGCCCTCTTTTTGGATCTTGGTCTCCTTGGTAGGAGTTTGTTCCAGAGGGGTTCTCCCTATGGATTTGAACTCGCTCTTTTTTGTTGTTGTTCTTTCTCTTCTTTTTCTCACCTTCCACTAAAGGGGTTCTAGATTTTCCTGGTCTTTCTCTCCCTTACTGTCTTTGTAGCTCGTCTTTACTCCCACCTGTTTGTTTCTCTCCGTCAGTGGGGGCTGAGTTGTTCCCCCAGCCTGCCAAATTTTAATCCTTCCCCTCTTTTGGCCAGATCCTAGGGGGAAGAAATCCTAGTATGCCAAAAATATATGCTAAGCATAATTAAACTCCTTGCGGGTCTGTAATAGCCAAGAAGCCTGCAGGAGAAAGCCGAGGGCAGTTCCCTCTGCAGAACGCCGGATGCGTGCCGAGAGGCAAGCTCCTTCAAAAAGGAGCTGCTCTTCCAGGAGGCTTTATTTTGAACCGCCCCAGGACCCCACTGGAGAGCACAGCATGCCTTACCCCTGGCTTACCCTTGGTCTGTGTGCTCTGTACTGGAGGCTCTGTTCTGCCTCTTACCAGCCAGGTCAGGGGCACACATGGCTTATGTGACAAAGCCAGAGAGAACACAACCCTGACAGCGTCACACGGCATCCTTTGCTAGCAGGATGGGCAGCTCTTCAGACGGAGCTGCCGCTTTCCTTCTGTCTAGCACCTCTAGGGCCTCTCCAGACTGTGCCCAGGGAGCTCTGGGACTGAAAGGTTAAGAACATTAGGCAGGATCAGATGACTTTCTCAAAGAGGGCAGGGGAATTTTCTCTCCATGGGCCGCAGGGGACAGGGCTGGGAGAAGAAATAGACTTGCACCTTATGTCATGTAAATAATTGATTTTCTAGTTCAGGAAGATAATATTGGTAGCGTGGGAATTGGAGGTAGGAAGGAGAGGAAGTCTGAGTAAGCCAGTTGGCTTCTAAGCCAAAAGGATTCCTCTTTGTTTATCTCTGAGACAGTCCAACCTTGAGAATAGCTTTAAAAAGGAAATTAATGCTGAGACGATAAAGTCCCCTTAAGCCAACAAACCCTCCGTAGCTGTAGAATGAGTGCAGTCTTCTGTTGGTGTTGACTCAGAGCAATTTACAAGAGCTGTTCATGCAGCCATCCATTTGTGCAAAATAGGGTAAGAAGATTCCAGAGGATGTTTATTGCTTCCTCATACCACATGGCTTTTGATGATTCTGGATGAAATGACCCAGAATGGTCATTTCAGGCACAATGATACTACATTTGTGTGTCTCTGCTTTTAAACTTGGCTGGGCTATCGGACCCTACTCTTGGCTCAGGTTTTAAGAAGCCATCAGCAAATGCGTACGTGCCCGCTGCAGCTGCAGCCTTCATTCCTTTGCCTGCAGCCTACTTTGGGGAAATAAAGTGCCTTACTGACTGTAGCCATTACAGTATCCAATGTCTTTTGACAGGTGCCTGTCCTTGAAACACAAGGTTTCTATTTTTATTTTTAATTGGTTTAGTTCTTACTGCTGGCCAACTCTTACATCCCCAGCAAATCACTGGGCCATTGGATTTTTTCCATTATGTTCATTACCCTTATACCATGTACCTCAGATCTCTCTCCTCTCTCTCTCTTGTAGTTTCTCGTCTTGGACTTTCTTTTTTTCTTTTTTCTTTTTTTCTTTTTTTTTTTTTTTTTGCTTTAAAACAAGTGTGATGCCATATCAAGTCAATGTTATTCTCTCACCATGTACTCTATAAGAGGTGTGGGTGTGTATTTGGTCAGGACGTTAGAAAGTGCTGAAGTAGCATGATCAGTGTATGCAGAAAGGTTTTTAGGAAGTATGGCAAAATGTTGTATTGGCTATGATGGTGACATGATATAGTCAGCTGCATTTTAAGAGGTCTTATTTGTTCAGTATTAAGTGATTTAAAAAAATAATAACCTGTTTTCTGGCTAGTTTAAAGATGGATTTGAAAATGGTTTTGAATGCAATTAGGTTATGCTATTTGGACAATAAACTCACCTTGACCTAAACTATCTGGCCATTTTTGACTTATTTCTCAACCAGCAGTCCTCAGAATGGAATACATTTGTGTCATGTCAGAACTCGTATGCTGCTGCAACAATTGGTAGGGACATAAAAGGCACATTCTGACCTGGAGTAGAATCTACGTGTGCCTCTGTGTTACGGCAGGACAAGTCACTGTTGACATTGCTAGGGGACGGGAGTGCCCGTGTAGCCAGATTATAAGCGAGAAGTCCTAGTCCACCTTCAGAAGGTGGTACATCCCACACAGTATGACTGGTCCTCAGAGGATACCCCTGATGGTTGCCAGCTACTCACTCTAGGCTGTGAGGAAGCATCTCCTGGCATGAGAGATACCAGAAGCCTGTGGTGCCATCTCCACATTCTGGGGAACCCTGCCCCTGCAGCTTTCCTGGCTTCTGCCTGCTGTTCTTAGTGGCTCCCATCTGATTTCTGATCCTTCCTCACCCCTCCTCTGAGACACAGGCCACAACTGCCCTTGGTGGAGTCTGGAGAGGCAGAGCCTGGGAATGGGATGTGACAGTCTCCATACTGCTTGAATGAATTTCAGGGCCCTAGGCTCAGCTGCTCTTGGACCTCAGCTCTTCAGACCAGCTTTCTTCCCAGGTGTGGTGGGTATACAGAAGGCAGCCTAATAAACACTTTTTTTTTTTTTTTTTTTTTTTTTTGAGACGGAGTTTCGCTCTTGTTACCCAGGCTGGAGTGCAATGGCGCGATCTCGGCTCACCACAACCTCCGCCTCCTGGGTTCAGGCAATTCTCCTGCCTCGGCCTCCTGAGTAGCTGGGATTACAGGCACGCGCCACCATGCCCAGCTAATTTTTTGTATTTTTAGTAGAGACAGGGTTTTACTGTTAGGATGGTCTCAATCTCCTGACCTCGTGATCTGCCTGCCTCAGCCTCCCAAAGTGCTGGGATTATAGGCATGAGCCACCGTGCCTGGCCTTTTTTTATTTTTATTTTTTTTGAAACAGGGTCTTTCTCTGTCCCCCAGCCTGGAGTGCAGTGACACAAACCCAGCTTGCTGTCGCCTCAAACTCCTGGGCTGAAGCAATCCTCTTCCCTCAGCCTCCCAAGTAGCTGGGATTACAGGCAGACGCCACCATGCCCGGTTAATTTTCTTATTTTTGGGGACAGATTAGGTACATTGGAGCTTTTGCACAAGTTCTAATAGACATTTTCATGTTGTTATAAAATTCATTTTCTCCAAAGTTTTCTGTCCGAAAGTCATTGAAGGCTGCTTTCCATTTTAATTCTGACCTGAGTTGTAAACAGTAAGATTGTAAACTGGCCATTGGGGAAGTCCAGAATAAGATATTCCCTGTGGATCTCAAGTAACTTCACTTCATAGGACTTTTAAGCTTACAAGGACCCTACAAATTCCCCTTTGTTTCCATTCTCCATTGACATCCACCATTCTTAGAGACAAATAGTGGTAACTTTTTCTTGGGTTTCTGCCTAGTGAAGTTTGCTGGCCTCTAGGGAGTTTCAAGGGCCTCTGGTTGCGATTCATAACCATCCTTGGAATTCTCTTTGGCATGACATGACGTCCAACTGGGTCCCTCTCCCTCCCGTTCCCCATCTTTCTGCTCTGTAGGAGCAATGCTGTCTTGTTTACAGCACGACAACGCCACTCCGTCTCCCAAAGGCCACCCAGCACCACTGCCAGGCTTGCCCCATTCTGAGCGATGAATGTTTTAAGGGCAGGAAGAGCAGATGAAGCACACGGTCGAGCAGTGATAAATCTCACTGCCCCATCCATGCTCTTTCAGATCCAGATCATCTTATAACTGGAAAAATCTCAAACTTAAAAGTGCCTTTCCTGAAAGTGGCAGTTAAAAATGCAATGAAGACCTGGAAATCCCCGATCTTTTTTGTGTGTGTGTTCAAGGGAATGCTTTTGTATCTAACGACTTTCAGAGATCTGGAGCTTTTATTCAACATGCAGAGGTATCACCAAAATCCAACTTCCCAGTTGACTTAGCAGTAATACTGTCAAAATACTGACACGAAGCAAGTACTCGAAAGCTGAATATTACACCAGATTGCTTCTGCCCTGCTCTGCTAGCAGTAACAGCAGCAGCAAACATGCTATGGACGGAGCTGGGAGATTCAGCATATCAAGATAAGCCTAGTGCTCACAGCTGATGTCTAGGTGGGGCCTGTACTGGGCCTTTAAGGAAAAGCACAGAGAACCTCAGGACACACAGGCCTATTAAATTGCCGAGAGGAACAGCAGCGAATGCAAATGAATCCAGGGGAAATCGATGCTAAGGTGTTGGAGGGGGCCCTTTCAGAGTAGATGGAACAGGTTTCCTCAAGCAAGTGGGTTTTAGGAAAATGCGTTTGTTAGGAAGTTCGTGTGGGTCAGCATAGTTTGGAAATGTAAACAGTGTGACCTTTTCCAAAAATAAAAGAGATGGGAAGTAATTTTTTTAAATGAAGACAAAATATTCAAATAGGCAGCTTGAAGAGCACACACAATTTAATAGATTCTAAACACTATAAACACAGATGTTACGCTTGTGAAACAGGATAAGCACAGGCACAAACATTGATCTGGGATTACCACCCACTTAATTTCTCATGAGGCTTAAGGAAAGAAGGCTGGGAGTTTCAAGATGACTGGTGGCTTTCCTTGTCATTGGGCTTTGGAGGCCTGCCCCACACTGGAGGGGCGGATTCCGTCAGCTCGGCCCACAGGTTCAGTCAAATAGAACTGGGCAGCCCGAGAAAGCAGCAAGACCAGCTCAACTTACCTCCCCGGCCTCTGTCTGATTATCCCCCTGAAGCTTCTTTGAGTTTATTCATTATGACGGTTTCTTTGATACTGATTTGCCTGGGCCCTGGCCGTTCGACTGCCCTTACCCCCACCACTCCGGTAAATGACAGTCCGCATGGTTTCAACATACGGTTCTTCCTGCAAAGTCCACTAGGTGGTACTAATGCCACAGACGGGGATCCCTCACAAACCCAGAGCCAGCCAGGTATAGGATGGCTCTGCCCTAGAAGGAAGGGAGCACCTCCCGACCGCAGACGGCAGGAGCAGCAGCCTGCGTGCGTCCTCGCCCCAGGGCAGCCTGGCAGTGAACCTCAGGCCTTTCCCGTCTGCTCCTCGTGCAGATCCCGAACCTGGTTCTCTCACTACCTCCGCGTCGCGACTCTCTCTGGGGTGGCTGGTGCTGGTCTGTCACCTTTCCCGATTCTTTTCCATGTCTAATCCAGCGATGGCACACTGGCAGCTTGCAGACCAAATCCAGCCTGCAGACATCATTAGCTTGACTCCCACAGTGATTGAAATTGTCTTGGATTTACTTGCCAATACGAGTGCTTTCACGTAAAAGTCAGGATTTTAACCACTCTTGGGAAATTTAAGTCCTGGCAACCACAGGCCTACAAGGCTGCAGCTGAGTGTGACCGGCCCCTTTCTCTACCCCCTGCCCACCCCACAACCCACTGAACCCGCTGCTCTCTTTTACAGCACCTGCCAGTCCGCTTAGGGATTACAGCTCTGTAGCCTAATCTGTGCTGGTTTTACCCCCTGGACAGGGAAGGAGGATCCAATAAACCCCAGGTAGAGTCATCTTCCTCCAGTCTTCTCCACCACAGACAGACCTGGAATACGCTCTTCAGTTTGTGAACCACAACCTCTTCTTCGCAGATAAAGACCTTCACACCTCATTAAGCATTACAGTCTCTTTTGTTTTTAGTTATCAGATTACCCTGGGGCTGGGCCAGATTTTTGAAATTCCTATGAGATCCCAATACTCAGCTCCAGGCACAGGTTTCCAGGTAGGCGCAAATAGACTGGGTGGGTAAAGATCTGCTTTTTCTGGTTTTTTGTTTTGTTTTGTTTCGGGAGATAGGGCCTTCCTTTGTCACTGAGGGTGGAGGGCAGCCTCAATCTCCTAGGCCAAAGTGGTCCTCCCGCCTCAGCCTCCCAAGTAACGGGGAACACATGCATTCACCACCACACCTAGATCATTTTTTAAAAAATGTGTAGAAACAGGGTCTCACTATTTTGCCCTGGCTGCTCTCAAACTCCGGGCCTCAAAAGATCCTTCCCACCTCGGCCTCCCGAAGTGCTGGGTTACAGGTATGAGCCACTGCGTGCAGACAGTTTTGCCTTCTTTTGATTGTCTGGGGAGTCATTTTTAGTGCTCCTGGCACCATGGAGACCCCATGAGAAGACAAATCTGTGAGATTTCTAGATTCGTTGAAAAAGTGCAAATCTCTGTGGCTATGTTTCAATCAACCCATTCACTGGAAATCATTACTCTTCATCATCCCCTTCGCCCATAAGATTCCTGGGCACTGCTGGTTTATTCAATGGATGAGGGCTGGGTACATGCCTGGTGCTCCGCATGGGACGCCTCATTCAACAAATGTGTCTTCAGTATTTGCTTTTCCAGGGATGAGATCTCTGCTCTCACAGGCTAATAAAAAGATGACTGCCATTTGGTGGCTGGCCCAGAAAACGAGTGCTGTGTGGCCAGCCTGCTCTGGAATGCCCACCTAGCCAGCCTCTCACTTCGTGACCTTGGGCTTATTACCGAGCCACCCAGTAACTCATAGTAAACTCAGTGACTCAGTTTTTTCATCTGTGAAATGGGGTTTCATAGTTTCAAAAGAGCGTTCTACAAGCCTCTCCTGCAATCTCCCGTAACTCTCTGGTGAGTTTGGTACCTTGTTTTGTAGCTAAGTGATGGAGGGTTGCGTGGCTCATTACAAAGTTAGGCTAGCACTGGATCTCAGATGTGTCTCAATTCAAAACATCCTGCGTCTTCTGCTACACTGGGCTACTTTATTGATCTATATTTTGTTTACTGAGCATTGAGCTGAAAGACTGAGAATTTTAGCCCAATGTGGGGGGTGGGAGAGTTGGGTGATGACATTACTTATTGAAATCATCAGGGGATAGTTGTTTGTTTTTTTTTTTTTTTGAGATGAAGTCTCACTCTGTTGCCCAAGCTAGAGGCCATTGGCATGATCTTGGCTCACTGCAACCTTCACCTCCTGGGTTCAAGTGATTCACCTGCCTCAGCCTCCTGAGTGGCTGGGACTACAGGCATGTGCCACCATGCCTGGCTAATTTTTGTATTTTTAGTAGAGATGGGATTTCAGTATGTTGGCCAGGCCTGGTCTTGAACTCCTGACCTCATTATTTTCCTGCCTCGGCCTCCCAAAGTGCTGGGATTATAGGGGTGAGCCACCGAGCCCAGCCAGTTTTTTTGTTTGTTTGTTTTTCTTTTTTGAGGCGGAGTTTCGCTCTTGTTACCCAGGCCGGAGTGCAATGGCGCGATCTCGGCTCACCGCAACCTCCGCCTCCTGGGTTCAGGCAATTCTCCTGCCTCAGCCTCCTGAGTAGCTGGGATTACAGGCACTCACCACCATGCCCAGCGGATTTTTTGTATTTTTAGTAGAGACGGGGTTTCACCATATTGACCAGGATGGTCTCGATTTCTTGACCTCGTGATCGACCCGTCTCGGCCTCCCAAAGTGCTGGGATTACAGGCTTGAGCCACCGCGCCCGGCCTGGCCAGTTTTTTAATGAAGACAAAGTCCATTTAGAAAGTAAAGGGCCAGCTGGGCGTGGTGGCTCAAACCTGTAATCTCAGCACTTTGGGAGAGGCGGAGGCGGGTGGATCACGAGGTCAAGAAATCGAGACCATCCTGGTCAACATGGTGAAACCCCGTCTCTACTAAAATACAAAAAATCCGCTGGGCATGGTGGCACGTGCCTGTAATCCCAGCTACTCAGGAGGCTGAGGCAGGAGAATTGCCTGAACCCAGGAGGCGGAGGTTGCGGTGAGCCGAGATCGCGCCATTGCACTCCCGGCCTGGGTAACAAGAGCGAAACTCCGCCTCAAAAAAAAAAAAAAAAAAAAAAAGTAAAGAGGCTTGTAATCTGAGAAGTTTGTTAGTGAATATACACCAAGGGAGAAGCCTTTTCTTTCCAGCGTCTTTGCCTTGCCCCTTGGCTGTTCTTCAGACGCATTCTACGCAGGTTGTAAATGAGTCACTCATAAACTCACACATGCAAGAATGAAACTATTTCCCCTGAAACTCAAGTTTTTACAGGAAGAACCTGAATCTCAAGCCATTCACAGTTTTGTTCCCCCTTTCAGTTCAGGTTTGCTTCACCACAGCACTCAGGTGCTGGTACAGGGGCAGGGGAAGGGGACGTAATCCTCCCACCCATCACTGGGCCCATTAGGATCGATGATTTTCCCATACTGACCTAAGTACATTCTTAAGTTCTTTTGGTTGATATTTGTAGCCACTAAAAAATTTAAAGGGGGTGAGCCTTGGCCTTTCCCTCACAACTTTGCCGTTAACTCATGAGGAAAGCAAGTTTTTAACTAAATTTTGTGGTGCATACAGACAGACGTTTAGCAGACCAGCAGCAGGCCCTACACAGATGACATGATTTGTGACACTCCAAGGATCTGTCTCCACTGCCACTTCGCATGAAAGTTCCCCCCTCAAGGTGAATATTCCAAAAATGGGATTCTTTTAGCTTAGAGTCAGCAGCAAGCAAGCAGAGGCCTCCCAATCTGGTGGCTGGAGGAGAGGCCAGGCTCAGTGGTAGCCCTAAAGGTGCAGGCCACAGGCTCCTGGGCTCTTCACCGCATTCCTTCAGGGCTGAGGAGTGTCTCCAATGTGTCTAAGGCAGCCAATGCGCCTATCTTGACTTCAGTGAGGTCCCTTTTGAACTTGCTTTGTGATTTGACAGGCTGCTATTTTCACCGATAAAATCTCAGTTCTGAAATTGAAGATATGGTTAGTAAAGTATCCATTATCCACTCAAGTACAGATAACAGAATATCTTGTGGATGTGAGGCCCTTGATGAGGGTCCCAGTAGGCTACCCCTAGATGACACATTCTTGAGTAGAATGCGTGACTAAATGTTGCGCCACCCTTCCAAATTCCTTGGTTGAAATCTTAACTCCCAATGTGATGGTATCAGGAAGTGGGGCCTTTGGGAGGTGATTACGTCATATGGGTGGAGCCCTCAGGAATGGGATTAGTGCCCTTATAAAAGGTACCCCAGAGACTTTTCTTGCCCTCTTTCCTCCATGTGAGGACACAATGAGAGGTCAGGGGTCTGCATCTCTGAAGAGAGCCCTCACCCAACCCTACTGGCACCCTGGTCTCAGTTTTTCATGTTCCAGAACTATAAGAAATAAATGTTTGCGCTTAAGCTGCCTGAGCTGATTAAGACAGAGCTGCTGGTAGCACCTGGGTTACAGCTTTCCTAAATCACATCCACAGATGCTACATGTTCGGAAATATTTTAAGGAGAACTGCAGAGAGTGTAACTGTGATTTTCTCCATGACTTTTTACTACTCTCAGATGCAAAAGAAAAGCTCTGCTGCTCCCACACCCTTCTGGGGCTTGGCACCAAGGGACTGTTCAGGACTCTAGGTGCACTGCCCAGCCACTACCCGTCAGGGGTCTCACCACTTCCCCAGGGCTCCGCCAGGGAGGGAGCCATGGGGTCTGCTTTCCTCCCAAATCCCCAAACCTACGTCAATTAGGAAAAGAATCACATTTCTAGTTTGTCTTCAGGGACCCATGAATATCTGTGTTATTATTATTTCTCCTCCAACACTCTCTCCCTCCCGCTTCTAGCCCAGAGAATCTGAGTCCGGGGGGCAGGGAAGCCTTGCTTTTGTCTTCACAGCCTCCCAAGCCTTTGCTATGTCAAGATTCCTTTCATTATCCTATAGGAAGAGATACTATTTTTCTTGGATCTTTGTGAACACCTTCCTTGGCCTGAAAAAAGGGATACAAGAGGAAGGGCCCGAAAATGTAGAGGAAAAATACTAGAGGAAAAATGCTGATTAATATTTTAAAAAATATTGTTTTACCATGGACGCAATGACCTGAGGCCCTTTAAGAGTGGATGCCACACTGAGGGTGACCCAGCAATGTGTGAAGGAACATGAAAGAGAAGCCCGGGCCTCTGCAGGCTTCCAATCATTGCTCTGACATCTTGGTTAATCATAATAATAAGCCTCTGGACATCTTGGTTAATACTGTCTCAGAAAATCTTGAAGAACCACATCTTTTAAAAGCAGTCACTCACTTATATTTTTCACATGTTCCTATAAACTCAAAACGAAGGGACTATGGAAGATTTACTTCTGCATGGCACTGGCTGGGTATTAGGGCCAGGACACCTAGGATTGTAGGGCCCACCGGTCTTCTCTTTTCTTTAGCATTCTGTCAGGGCTCTGGTAAGAGCAAGAGACTTGGCCTTTCTAGTTGATGTCCCCCCAGTGCTTGCTACTTGCCTGGAATATTACGACCTGTATCACGCATTTCTGCATTACATATAATCATTGTGACAAAGTCAGGATGCTGCATCGGAAAAAGGCTTACTTAAAAAGATGATCTGACTTTGAATCCCAGGGCTGCCGCTTAGCTGTATAAGCCCTGAGTCTCCGCTGTTCTTTTATAAAATCTCTAGATAATTAGAAGGATTAAATGACGTAGTCTACGTAACGTGCCTAATATATAGGAAACTTGAACAAGAATCAGCTAGTCTGAACATACGCAAACACAACAAGTACTGTGTTCATTCCTTTGGAAAGCATTATAGATGTGATGTTACTTTCCCAAAAAGTCAGGGGTGGAGGTGGATAGGGCTCTTCTGTGGATCCTGATGAGACTACTATCAAGAGCACAGCGGTGATACATGATTGTTTACGGCTCTCATCATATCCCCTCGGTGCTGCTGCCCTTCTTCCAAACAGCAAAGAACTTGGGCTTGGGGAGCATTCTCTTCTCCGCTAAGCGACAGGCTAACAGGCAAGGCGTGAAAAGGGATTAGAGGATGCATGTATTCAAATAAAGGGGAGTTCCCCAGAAGCATGGCAGGCTGAGAAGGCATCTTTCGACTGTCCATCAGTAGGAAAGCTGTTTGACTGGCAGATATAATTTTTTTGGAACCGGCGATAATGGGGAGCTATTGGTGACAGATGTCAGATGTTGGCAGAGTAGCTGCCAAAACAAATCTCCCTCCACCTTCAGACATCAAGCTGATGGAGGACTGGGCACAGTTGGACTGGCAGTCCCTTCTCACTTGGATCATTGGTCACATTATTATTTCTCAGTGGCTGGACAAAGCAGATGGTTTACCATGTATTTGTGATTTTCTGTTGGCCTAGAAATTCTGTTCTTCCATCAGGGTACAGCATGTAATCAATTATGACAGTGGGTGGTGCAAGAAAATCCCTGCCAGTAAAGGCCCAAGACTTTCTCTTTTATTAAATCTGCATGAACCACTACAATTTCCAACTTCAAAGCAATAGAAGAAAAGAGCAAAGTAGTGGTGTTAGAAATAACTTGGATAATAACAAAACCACAGTTCTCAGTTGGTCCCAAACACTCTCGGTCTGTGCTATCTGATGTCAGTTTTGTCTGTCCATTTTTAGTCTAAAACTTAAAATCCTCTTGTCTCTATTATAGTAAGTCTTAATAATTTTTTAAATTAAATTTTTTTTTTTTTTTTTTGAGACAATCGTGCTCTGTCACTCAGTCTGGAGTACAGTGGCACGATCTTGGCTCACTGTAACCTCTGCCTTCCAGGTTCAAACCATTCTCCTGCTTCAGCCTCCAAAGTAGCTGGGACTACCACACCCAGCTAATTTTGTATTTTTAGTAGAGACACGGTTTTGCCATGTTGGCCAGGGTGATCTCGAACTTCCGACCTCAAGTGATCCGCCCGCCCTGGCTTCCCAAAGTGTGCTGGGTTTACAGCCCTGAGCCACTGTGCCCTGCCTCTATTCTTGTAAGTCTTAAAGAGCTTTATCTTAGCATCATAAAGTGACCTAATTAAAAATAAGCAAAACAAATACCAGGCACACACTACCCCTCAACTAAGGTTTTTTTAAAAAACATTCTCAGCTGTATTCTATTACACAGTAAAAATAGTCAGTTGCCTTGCTTTAGTATGTATGAATAGCCACAGAGAACAATTTGTATGTTCTCTGTCACCTACCCTCTGGATAATTTTCTTTGTGAAAGACACCTTGCTTATTTGTATGCATGTGTCTCAGGAAACAAATTCATTAGTAATAGAGCAGAGCAAGCATTTTTAACATTATAACTACTAAGTATAGAAACCCTTGATATGAATTACATGTTTTTTTCTTGTCTTTTGAAAATATGTATGTATTTTTTCTTAAAAATCAAGCTCATGGCCCGGCACGGTGGCTCAAGCCTGTAATCCCAGCACTTTGGAAGGCCGAGGAGGGAAGATCACGAGGTCAAGAGATCGAGACCATTCTGGCCAACATGGTGAAACCCTGTCTCTACTAAAAATACAAAAATTAGCTGGGCATGGTGGCGTGTGCCTGTAGTCCCAGCTACTTGGGAGGCTGAGGCAGGAGAACTGCTTGAACCCGGGAGGTGGAGGTTGCAGTGAGCCGAGACTGTGCCACTGCACTCCAGCCTGGTGCCTGGCAACGGGCAACAAAGTGAGACTCTGTCTCAAAAAAAAAAATCAAGCTCATAAATAAATAGCGGCCTACTCTTTTTTCATTTAATCACATATCAGGGGAATGTTATATCATTAAATATTCTGTAAGAACATGGTTTCTAGGGCTGGGCATGGTGGCTCACACCTGAATTCAGGCTCACACCTGAATCCCAGCACTTTGGGAGGCCATGGCAGGTGGATCATATGAGATCAGAAGTTTGAGACCAGCCTGGAACAACGTGGTGAAACTGCATCTCTACTAAAAATACAAAAATTAGCCAGGCGTGATAGTACAGGGCTGTAGTCCCAGCTACTTGGGAGGCTGAGGCAGGAGAATCGCTTGAACTCAGGAAGTAGAGGTTGCAGTGAGCCGAGACGGCGCCATTGCACTCCAGCCTGGGTGACAGCGCGAGACTCTGTCTCAAAAAAAAAAAAAAAGAAAAGAAAAGAAAAGAAAAGAAAAGAACATAGTTTCTAATGATAAGAAGTATTGTTTGAGCTCCCACAATGTATCTAGTACTACTCAAGTCACTGAAGACAAAGAAACAGGCCAGTCCCCACCATCAAGGAATCCATATCCTAGTGCAGAAAGACAGGCAATGAACCTACAAAAATAGTACATAAATGATAGAATTTCAGATCTAAGTACTACAAAATCGGATGATAGAGAGTGACCGGGCAGGCTACTTTGCTTGAGGGAAGACTTCTTGGGAGTGGGACTTTTTATTTTTGTTTTTATTTTTAAAGATGAGGGTTCTCTGTGATGGCCAGGCTGGTCTTGAACTTCTGACCTCAGGTGATCCACCCACCTCGGCCTCCCAAAGTGCTAGGATTACAGGCGTGAGCCACCGTGCCTGGCGAAGTGGGACTTTTGAGTTGATACTTGAAGGCTGAGAAGGAGGCAGCCTTGGAAATACCCTGGGAAACAGATCTGTGAACATAAGGAACAGAAAATGCAAAGATACCGAGATAAGAATGAGCATGAGATGGTCTCGGAACAGAGAGACGCCCTCATGGCTGGAGCTGGGTGGGGAGGGGCAGCGAAGAGAGAATTGCAGCTGGAGGGCCAAGAGGGGCCATGTCATGTAGGCCTTACAGGAGATGGGACTTGATTCTAACCGCAATGAGAATTCAGTAGAGAATTTTCTAGCAAGGGAATGACACCATGTGATTGTAGAGACATCTCTTTGAGGGCTGAGTACCCAAGTAGAGGCAGCAGAGCTATGCCAGCAGGGTAGCACAGTAATCCAGACGAGAGTTGATGGGCGCTCGGCCTGGGACAAAGGGAGACTCCAGAAGTGGTGGATTCAGGACATAATCTGGTGATAGAGCCCATAAACTTTTAAAAGTGTTTTGGATAGATAGCTTTTATTATTTATTTGTTATTGAAGGTCTGAACAGCACAATAAATAAGCTTGTCTCAGACGTATATATAGAACTCTGCATCCAATAATGAGTGAATCCACATTCTTCACAAGCACACGTGAAACGCCTGTGGAGCAGCCCACAAAGCAAGTCTTCATAAATTTCAAAAATGTATACCCTTGAAAATCTTTGTAGTCCCAGAGATTTAAGTTTACAACTATCTTAGTCTTACTACTGAGAATGGCTCCTAAGGAAAAAAAACAAATTTTTTTTTCAATAAAAAAAAAAATGATGCTGGGTGTGGTGGCTCCCACCTGTAGTCCCAGCACTTTGGGAGGCTAAGGTGGGCAGATCACCTGAGGTCAGGAGTTCGAGACTAGCTTGACCAACACGGAGAAATCCCATCTCTAGTAGTAAAAATACAAAATTAGCCGGGCATGGTGGCACATGCCTGTAATCCCAGCTACTCAGGCGGCTGAGGCAGGAGAATTGCTTGAACCTGGGAAGCAGAGGTTGCAGTGAGCCAAGATCGTGCCTTTGCACTCCAGCCTGGGCAACAAGAGCAAAATTCTGTCTCAAAAAAAAAAAAAAAAAAAAAGTTAAACAAGAAGAATATAAATTATACAGACTCTGACTAACCAGCTTTTGGTGGTTAATCAACACACCAGCGTTTGGTCACAATGTAATTAATTTCATTCTTAATGCTATTGCCGAAGTATTTAAATGCCTGGGAAACTGGCTCCGGCCCACAGTCTCCTCTCCTATCCTACATTCCAAGTAGATCAGGCGTTTTACACTTGGCTCATCTTCAGTGAAGACAGTAATTAATCTTTATTTGAAAACAACATTTGGGAGGCTGAGGCGGGTGGATCACCTGAGGTCAGGTGTTTGAGACCAGACTGGCCACCATGGTGAAACCCCATCTCTACTAAAAATACAGAAAAATTAGCCAGGCATGGTGGTACATGCCTGTAATCCCAGCTACTGGGGAGGCTGAGGCAGAAAAATTGCTTGAACCTGGGAGGTAGAGGTTGCAGTGAGCCGAGATCACACCACTGCACTCTAGCCTGGGTGACAGAGCAAGACTCTGTCTTTAAAAAAAAAAAAAAAAGAAAGAAAAAAAGAAGAAAACAAGAGTAGAAGTCCAGTACCCACTGTGTTATTGAGCCTACAGAAATCTATCATGAATTTGGCAGGGAATGTTAAGTTCGATAAAGAATCAAGGGTTTCGGCCGGGCGCGGTGGCTCAAGCCTGTAATCCTAGCACTTTGGGAGGCCGAGGTGGGTGGATCACGAGGTCGAGAGATCGAGACCATCCTGGTCAACATGGTGAAACCCCGTCTCTACTAAAAGTGCAAAAAATTAGCTGGGCATGGTGGCACGTGCCTGTAATCCCAGCTACTCAGGAGGCTGAGGCAGGAGAATTGCCTGAACCCAGGAGGCAGAGGTTGCGGTGAGCCGAGATCGCGCCATTGCACTCCAGCCTGGGTAACAAGAGCGAAACTCCGTCTCAAAAAAAAAAAAAAAAAAGAATCAAGGGTTTCATGAGCAGTCATGTGGACAATGTTACCATTTACTAAGATGAGAAAGACTTGAAGACCAGCTGTTGTTATTTTTTTTATTTTTGAGACAGAGTCTCACTCTGTCACCTAGGTTGGAGCATAGTGTGGGATCTCAGCTCACTGCAATCTCCACCTACTGGATTCAAGCGATTCTCCAGCCTCAGCCTCCTGAGTAGCTGGGATTACAGGCATTTGCCACTATGCCTGGGCTAATTTTTGTATTTTTAGTAGAGACAGGGTTTCACCATGTTGGTCAAGCTAGTCTCGAACTTCTGAGTTCATGATCCGCCCTTGTTGGCCTCCCAAAGTGCTGGGAATACAGGCGTCAGCCACTGTGCCGGGCTAAAACCAGATATTTTTGGAGGTTAAACATTAAAGGTTCTGTGTGGACAAAGCTATCTTGAGATGTCAACTATAGACCCAAGTGTAGGTGTTGAGTAGGTAGCTATAACAGATAAATGAATGAGGAGCTCAGGGCAAAGGGCCAGGCTGGGGATATAACTAGGGTCTATACACTGGGTTCCATCACCTAGCAGACCTCACGGTTGAGTAGAGAAGAGAGTCAAGGGCAGAATCCTCAGATACTCCAACATGCACAGGGTTTACGGGATTGTCTACCCACCAAACACTCAGGTGTACCCCGTGTTTCCCATCACCTCTGCAATTTGGTAGGGCCACGTGAGTGGCTCTGGACAGTGCCTGAAGGAAGCATCTAAGGACTGGTTCAAGATCCTCAACTGTTCTCATCTCTTACCTCAAAAATCATGAATTATTGTGTTTCTGAAGTTAACGTATCTGTCAACCCTAGGCCCTGAATGAGTATGTAGCCTCAAGACCCTTTCTGATCCACATCAGACATACAGCATGAAAGAAAAACAAACAATTATGTGTGAAGCTATGGAAGTTCCAGACTCAATTTGTTATCTTGGCATAACATGACCTATCCTGACTAATGCAGAATGCCATCATATGATGTGCTCCAACAAAGCACCATTTTTCATTTTCTGAAAAAGGCATATGCGATTTGAGAGGCTGTCAACAAAATACATCGGTGGGTGGCTGGGTATGGTGGTTCATGCCTGTAATCCCAGCACTTCGGGAGGTCGAGGCAGGCAAATCACTTGAGGTCAGGAGTTAGAGACCATCCTTAGCAACACGGAGAAACACAGACATGCTGGTGCAGGCCTGTAGTCCCAGTTACTTGGGAGGCTAAGGCAGGAGGATTGCTTGAGCCCAGGAGGCAGAAACTGTAGTGAGCCGAGAGCTCTAAATTAGTTCTTGTGTCACCACTGACCAGTTGTGTGAGCCTAGGCAAATTACTGTGTCTCTCTAGGCCACATTTCTCATCTCTAAAGTGAAGATAATGTAGCCTATTTTGTCTACCTCAGAAATGTGTGCCTATGAATCTCATTCTTTTCTCTAAATCCATCTTTTAAAAAAATTTTATTTTATTGCATTTTAGGTTTGGGGGTACATGTGAAGAACATGCAAGATTGTTGCATAGGTACACATGTGGCAGTGTGATTTGCTGCCTTCCTCCCCATCACCTGTATCTAGCATTTCTCCCCATGCTATCTCTCCCCAACTCCCCACCCCCCACTGTCCCTCCCCTATTTCCCCCCAACAGACCCCAGTGTGTAGTGCTCCCCTCCCTGTGTCCATGTGTTCTCGTTGTTCAACACCTGCCTGAGTGAGAACATGAGGTGTTTGATTTTCTGCTCTTGTGTCAGTTTGCTGAGAATGATGGTTTCCAGGTTCATCCATGTCCCTACAAAGGACACGAACTCATCGTTTTTGATGGCTGCATAGTATTCCATGGTGTATATGTACCACATTTTCCCTGTCCAGTCTATCATCGATGGGCATTTGGGTTGGTTCCAGGTCTTTGCTAGTGTAAACAGTGCTGCAATGAACATTCGTGTGCATGTGTCCTTATAGTAGAATGATTTATAATCCTTTGGATATATACCCAGTAATGGGATTGCTGGGTCAAATGGGATTTCTATGTCTAGGTCCTTGAGGAATCGCCACACTGTCTTCCACAATGATTGAACTAATTTACAGTCCCTCCAACAGTGTAAAAATGTTCCTATTTCTCCACATCCTCTCCAGCATCTGTTGTCTCCGGATTTTTTAACGATCGCCATTCTAACTGGCGTTAGATGGTATCTCAATGTGGTTTTGATCTGCATTTCTCCAACGACCATCTTTTCATATGTAAGTGGGGATTCAAGGAAACAAATGCATTAGGTAACAGTGCAGGGAACACAAATGAATTTAGGTAACAGTGCATGGAAGACAATGTTACCTAGCTAACATCACTGTTACTTGTGTCATATTGCTAGGTACTGCTATCCCAGTTTACCTGTCATATAACCAAAGGTTAGAGAGATTAAGTAACCCCCTCAAGGCTCTGAAGAGAAATTATTCATCTGCCATTTCTTAAAAACGGCAAGGAAGACTTTATTCAAGACTACTGCAATAGGTGAGAGAGGCTGAATTTGAGTCTACAATACAACCAGGACCGGTGGAGATTTATAGCCAGGGGGCGGGATGGAAGGGATGAAGGAGAAGATGGAAAATTACCAGAACGTGGCAAGTCATGGAGGGGGAGAGGGAGGAGGAACTTGATTAGATATCAAGGGCTTTAGAAGAGAGTTATCAGGAGTGAGGGGACTCTTGATAAACTGGTTTATTAGGGCTCTTTGGTAAAATCGGGCTCAGCAGGCCAAGGATGCCGTCTAGTCTAGAAAAGGGACCTGACCGAAGTTTGGTCAAGGGGAGCGTCTGGTCCTGGGGAAGTGGGGTGGGTGGGTCTGAGTCTGCAGACCTTGCTGACCCTACGTCCCCAAGGTGAGGGATTAACAGAACTCACAGAACACAGGCTGTAAGTCGCTGTACACCCGTGAGGCATTCATCACAGTGGCCAGCTACGAGACTAAGGCTGCATGCCAGTCTCAATCGGATCAACCACAACAAATCCGAGCGCCGGCTTCCTTATCTGCCCGAAGGCTAGCTGCAGGCTGGCGGGGGAAGAAATCCTCCAGCGGCCTCCGCGGGCGGGGTCACACGCACCTGCCGCGCACCAATCACAGGCCCGCGCGCAGGGGCGCAAGCGCCGCAGTCCTGGGCGGGGCCTCGTGGCTCCCGCGTCTCCCCCGCCCCGTCGGCCTCGCTCGGCGCTGATTGGCCTGTGGGGATGACGTGCAGGGCCGCCTCGGCCAATGGTGGCGGAGCCGGCCGGCGGCTGGCGGAAGTGGTGTGGGGAGGTGGTCCGCAGTGCGGGAGCTGCGGCGCGTGGGGCCACGGACGGGGAGCGGCTCCGGGAACATGGCTCGCTTCGCTCTGACTGTTATCCGGCAGTGAGTATGGCTGTGGCAGGGTGACTTTCTCTCTCTCTTCCTTGAGTGTATTGGAGCGGGTGAAGGGAACACGGGTCTGCCACCCTCTCCGCTCCCTGCCGGCTCCGGCCCGGGGAAGGCTGTCTGGGAAGCGCTTTTTCCGGGGAGCTTGCCTTGGGGCCGTCTCGTGTCACCCCTCGTCTCACTCCAGCAGCCCCGAGGGAGGACGGCAGGTCTTAGATAGCTTCATCCCGTGTTTCAGATAAAGCGAGGCCCCGAGGAGCTAGGGATCGGGGTTCGCAGGTACGCGGTGGCTGAAAGACACCCATGTCCCCAGACTTCTCTGGGCACCGTTTTTGCTGCCCAGCAGGTTGCAGAGAGTTTGCACAATTTCTCGTCCTTGCCGATGTTTTTGATGCCGGCTGCCTTCCGTTATCCTCTCTGTCTCTGCTGTTCCCCCAGGCAGTCAGCCCCAAGGCACATATATGAGACTTCTTTCTTTTCCCCAGAGGTTACAGTTCTGGGAGACAAAGCAGGGCCTCAGGTCTGATCTCAGAAGACCGCGTCATCCCAAATAAAGATTTTTATTATCATAACGTTACACGGAGCTGAATGCTGATCTGTCTTTATGTCTTTTATCTTTTCTTATCCACATGTAATTGCCAAGTGTTAATGGGAGGTGAAAAATCAGGGTAGTTAAGAGCACAGATTTTTCTTTTTTTTGTGAGATAGAACCTCGCTCTGTCACCCAGGCTGGAGTGCATTGGCGCGATCTCGGCACACTGCAACCTCCGCCTCCCGGGTTCAAGCGATTCCCCTGCCTCAGTCTTCCTCGTAGTGGGGATTATAGGCACACGCCACCATGCCCGACTAATTTTATTTTTTAGTAGATACGGGGTTTCACCATGTTGGCCAGGCTGGTCTCGAACTCCTGACCTCAAGTGATCTGCCCACTTTGCCCTCTCAAAGTGCTGGGATTACAGGCCTGAACCACCCTCCCCGGCTAAGAGCACAGATTTTTCAGGCAAGATAGACCTCGGTTGGAATCCATTTTCCAGCTGAGAGCCAGGTAGTCTGGGCTTCAGTTAACCGACTTAATCTGACTGAAGTTTGCTTATAGGCAAATGATAGTGCCTATCTCACTGTTTTAATGTGATTATTAAATGGGGGACAGGTAAAGTGTATGATGCAACAGGGGAAGAAATATATCTGAGAAGTAACTTCTATTTCTGTAAAGACAGCCCCAATAAAAGTGCAGTTGATTCCAAATACGAAGGTATAGTTTATCACACCAGTAGATAACTATGTGCTAGTAAGATACGATTTCTGCTTTCATGGAGCTTACAAGGGACACTAATATGATTTAACTTTGTCAGTTGATTTAACTGCTGTCTTTTCTGGCCTGCCCTTCCTTTATAAGAAAGATAATCTTGAGAATCCTCTAAAATTGTCCTTTTAGGATTCGCAAGATTTTAATGGCTGCCTTTAGAAATCTGGTTCCTCTCTATCTCTTCTCCCCACACTTCTCGGTTAATAGAATGCCTTGGGAGAATTCCTAAGTTACTAAAGGTCATACAGCGAATTGGTAGCAGAACAGGAACTAGAGGGCTGATCACCCTTTCTTCCAATGTTAGAGTACTTTCTAGACGCCTGACCCAGCCGTCACAGTGTCACAATGTCAGACCATTAAAGGGGTTGGCGCCTGTCATCCTAGCATGTTGGGAGGCAGAAGTGGGTGGATCAGCCTGGGCAACACGCTGAAACCTCCTGTCTACCAAAAAAAAAAAAAAAAAAAAAAATGCTGGGTCTGATGGTACATGCCTGTAGTCCCAGCTCCTAGGGAGGCTGAGACAGAAGAATCACTTGGATCACTTGAGCCTGGGAGGTCAGGGTTGTAGTGAGCTGTGATTGGGCCACTGCACTTCAGCCTGGATGACAGAGTGAGACCCTGTCTTAAAAAAAAAAAAAGAATGAAAGAAAAATAGAAAACTCAGAAGTTATAGAATATCTGGGTTAAGACAAGTAAGAAAAGTAAGATGCCTGTTTATATTCTTAATAGACAACAGTCATACAAATGTGGATTTTATTCTCTTCCTGCTGCTTAAGAAGCGTTTGATTCTGGAGACCTCATAGGAATCATTTTAAAATGAAGTCTTAATGAATGAATATTTGCCAGGCATTAAAATCTGACAGTTTTGTGAGTTAAGGACTGATATTCTTGTTTTTCAGGTGAGGCAGCTGAGTCAGAGAGGCCATGTAACTTGCTTAAAGTCACATGGCAAGTTGAGGAGGTAGGATTTTAATCAAAGCAACTTAACCACTCACGTCTTTTGTTTCCATTTGATGTGTTAAAACCTGGTATTTGTAGATTACTTGAACATCACCAGCCATTTTCGAGGCTACTTTTTATTCTCCTAATATAATCGTGTGGAACGATGAGAATAGTTTATTTTGTTCTGTTTCATGTGTAGGAGGATAGAGTGTTGAAGTAATTGACAGGGCTGGTTTGGTGCTTTCCTGTCCGGACCATCCCTCTTCTTGCCTTCGGGGTTCTCAAAGCTAAAACCTGGTGATTCTTTTAGGAAGAGAAGTGATTTTAAATTTGACTCGTAATCACTATAGTTAAATGTAATGACTTTTTGAAGAGTTAGATAATTTTATTGTACTTACCTCTTCAGGTAATGCAAAAAAAAAAAAAAAAAAAAAATCGTTAAAGCAATTTAAATTCAACAGAACCCATTAAGAATCTTGTGCTGTTTCTGCATGTGTTTGTCTTTTTTCATACTTTGACATGAAAGTACCAGTGTATATCATTTCTGGAATAGACTGCCCAAGATTCCAGAATTCAAGTCTATTATCATTGTCAAACTAACTTCTCATGATCTTACGGCACAGCCTTGTTGAAAACTCCAACACGTATAGGTCAGCAATGCCATCACATACTGTTGAAGGCTCTGGTACCTTCAAATGCTATTTGTAGGTGTTTGCGGTAAGTCTTCTGCAAAACAATCTATTTCACTTCCAGTTTTAGGCAGTTCTTAAAACTTTAAAACTTTTGGGCCAACTAAAGTTAATTTACTTTGAATGACTTAAAGATGAATTAGTAATGTTATTGATAGCAAAACTGATTTTGCTTACTGTACCTCTATTGGCAGTTCCTTTTTGTGTATTGCTAGTAATTGTTCTGGATATTAATAAAGCAAGCAAAATGCTATTAGGTCATCTGTAATTTAGTACTTTTATAAAGCTAATACTTTAAAAAATTTTAATACTTTATAAAAGCATAAAGGTACCTTGTACAGATACTTTATAACAATCAAAGACAGCCCAAAGTCATGTGGTGCTAGCCCTTGAAATTTTTATATTTGCAAATGAATTTATTAGTGTAAAGGAATTAGGACCAAGCTGTATGCGTGGTATCAGGTGAGGCTTTACATTTTCATTTACACTAAAGAATAACTATTTTGAAAACTTGACCCAAATTTACACGAATTTCCCATTAATTGCCCCTGTTTTGTAGCAAGCTGAGTATTGTGTGTTGAATTTGAATTCCTTAAAAGGACTTAAGAGATACTGAGCTTTCTGTTACGATTTCTGAAGAAATGCTGCAGCATATAAATCTGGACTAACAAGCTAAAACATCTTTTAAATGAAGAGCTGTGAGATAATCTACAAAATGAATGATATATATTTGTAGGTCCTATAAATGGCTGGTCCTAAGACTTAGCATCTTGGCATAAGCACTTGGATTCCTGCAGAGTCAGGTTTCTGTTTTGGAAATGGATCACACTGCAGATTTTGAAAATGAGTGGTGTTATTCCTGACTCCTTCAAAATACATCCCTCTGACCTTTTAGCTCCGTTCACCTTCTCTGCTACTATCACAAGTCAGACATGGTTAGGGGAAATAGATTAATAGTAAAGCTATTTTAGCCATCAGCTTTCTTTTCCCGTTTCCCAAACATGCTAATTAAACAGTTACTTCAAGGATTTATATAAACCTCTCAATGAAGCTGATAAAAGCTGTAAAACTAAATATTTATGAAAGTTTTTAGAAAAAAACTATTTTTGGATCCCTACTCTTTAATATTTATAAAGTGATTGAAGGCAAAAAGGCCAAACAGCTAAACCGAATGCCATGATGGTTAATAATACTATTGTGTCTACAGCAGCCTCTGTTGATTTACGGCTAAATGAGCCCTTCGTATCACAGCAGTTATGCTGCTTTCACTGAAAACCATTAGATGGTAGAGCAGTACTTTTATGATACCACCAAATTTCTGGGATTCTTTTTTTTTTTTTTTTTTTTTTTTTTTTTTTAATGAGACTGAATTTCACTCTGTCACCCAGGCTGGAGTGCAGTGGCATAATCTCAGCCCACTGCAACCTGTCTCCTGGGTTCAAGAAATTCTCCTGCCTCAGCCTCCTGAATAGCTGGAATTACAGGCACAAGCCACTATACCCAGCTGATTTGTATTTTTAGTAGAGATGGGGTTTCTCCATGTTGGCCAGGCTGATCAAACTCCTGACCTCTGGTGATCCCACCCACCTGAGCCTCCCAAAGTGCTGGGATTATGGGCGTGAGCCACTTCGCCTGGCTGTTTTTTATGAAATGACATTTTGACAGTATAATCTTTTATTTTAATCTAACTCTTTCATCACCTACTTTGATTAAATAAGTATGCTGAGTTAATCTTTTCAGCAAGTATATAAAAAGTAATCATCTCTGCTAAATTTCTGTGATTTGTAAATACTGAGTTTTTTGGTGGCTCTTACATGATTTCTTGCTTGGCAAATTACTAAGTTTCTCCTCACCCTGGATTTTAAAATGAGGGTGCTTCTTTGGCTTTGGCTAGAAATTGTATTAGCTGTGTTAAAAGAAAAACTTTAGACAAATTAGACTTAGTTTATTTGAGCAAAGAAATGATTCATAAATCAGACAGCGCCTGAACCACTAAAGCTTCAGAATGCTTAACCCAGCGACATAGGCAAGCAGTATTTATAGACAGAGAAAAGAAGTGACAGGCCAGGCTTATAGGCTCTGTGCCTCACACCTGTAATCCCAGCACTTTGGAAGGCTGAGGCAGGAGGATCACCTGAGGTCAGGAGTTAAGACCAGCCTGGCCAGCATAGTGAAATCCTGTCTACTAAAAATACAAAAAATAGCTGGGTGTGGTGGCGTGTGCCTGTAATCCAAGCTATTTGGGAGGCTGAGGCAGGAGAATAGCTTGAACCTGGGAGTTGGAGGTTGCAGTGAGCTGAGATGACACCACTGCACTCCAGCCTGGGCTGCAGAGTGAGACTCCATCTCAAAAAAAAAGAAAAGAAAAAAAAAAAAAAAAAAGGACGTGACATACAGAAATAGCCTGATTGGTTACAGGTCCCACTTTGCTTTATTTGGACATGTCTGAGCAGTTTGCAGCCCATAATTGGCTGAGACTTCGTTCTTATTACAGGAATTATGTTGCAGTTTGCTTACATATTAAGTTAGGTGATCGCTCTCTAGGCATGGAGACAGTTTTAGGCCAGGTTTAATTTAAAGGCCATAAGCCACTGTCTAACGAGGATGTTACTTGGGTTGAAATAACAAGATATTTCATTCTTGGTCTCAGCAAGATTTTGAGGCTAAGACAGGAAGTAAAATACATGGTAACTATTTCTAGATTAAAAATGACAGATTTCCCGTCTTTGCCCTGGATGCTTCTGCTTTAGCCATCTGAATGGCAGAGGTTAATATCCTCTTTCATGACCCTTTTATGAGATTCTGAATGAATTTTGGAGTGTAGGAAATCTTTTTTTTGAGACAAAGTCTCGCTCTTGTTGCCCAGGCTGGTGTGCAGTGGCGCAATCTTGGCTCACTGCAACTTTTGCCTCCTGGATTTAAGTGATTCTCCTGTCTCAGCCTCCTGAGTACTGGGATTACAGGTACCTGCCACCACGCCCGACTCATTTTTGTATTTTAGTAGAGATGGGGTTTCACCATGCCAGGCTGGTCTCAAACTCCAGGCTGGTCTCAGTGATCTGCCCTCCATGGCCTCCCAAAGTGCTGGGATTACAGGTGTGAGCCACTGCACCCAGCCTAGGAACTCTTTTATTGATATTAACAACAATGATAGTGGCTAATCAGTGCTGTTGGTTTTTACTAAGGTATACATAGTTCTGTGAAATTTTATTTCTTTTTTTTTTTTTTTTTTTGAGACGGAGTTTCCCTCTTGTTACCCAGGCTGGAGTGCAATGGCGTGATCTCAGCTCACCGCAACCTCCGCCTCCTGGGTTCAGGCAATTCTCCTGCCTCAGCCTCCTGAGTAGCTGGGATTACAGGCACGCACCACCATGCCCAGCTAATTTTTGTATTTTTAGTAGAGACGGGGTTTCACTATGTTGACCGGGATGGTCTCGATCTCTTGACCTTGTGATCCACCCACCTCGGCCTCCCAAAGTGCTGGGATTACAGGCTTGAGCCACCGCGCCCGGCCTGTGAAATTTTATTTCTTTATCATACATTCGTTTTTAAGCTAACACATCCACATGTTTAGAAATCAAAACAATTATCCCTAGTCTTCCTGTTCTCCCCCCAACCAATAGGTGATCATGTTTACTAGTTTCGTGTTTATCCTTCCGTGGTTTCTTTGTGCAGATCCAGATGTTTATTTCCCTCCTCTCTAGAAAGGTAGCTTTCTATTATTCTGTACCTTGCTTTTTCTACTTAATCATATATCTTGGTGAGCATTCTATATCTTTACATATAGTCTCTCTCTTCAAAGGACACATTTACATAGGATTTTATTAGGTAGCTATATCACTGTTTATTTGTTGATATAAATAATGGTTCTGGCCATAGTTAAGGAAATGAGTTTCCTTGTTAATGGACATTTGGGTTATTTATAATCTGTTGCTACCAGAAATAATACTGTACTTAATGATGTTTTTTTGTGCATGAGACAGAGTCTCGGTCTGTCACCCAGGCTGGAGTGCAGTGGTATGATCACGGCTCACTGTAACCTCTGCCTCCCTGGTTTAAACAATTCTCGTGCCTCGGCCTCCTGAGTAGCTGGGATTACAGGTGCCTGCCACCATGCCCGGCTAATTTTTGTATTTTTAATAGAGACAGGGTTTCACCATGTTGGCCAGGCTGGTCTTGAACTCCTGACCTCAAGTGATCCAGGCTCACCTCGACTTCCCAAAGTGCTGGGATTACAGGCATGAGCCACCACACCCAGCTGCAAATGATCTTTTCAAATTGAGTGAATTCAGTTATTCTGAGTAATTGGGTTATTGGATAAAAGGGTAAACACATTTGTCATTTTGATAGATATTTCCAGATGACCCTCCATAGGCAAAAGTACATTCACTGAAGTTCCGTCACTTCCCAGGATTTTCTCCAGGTCCTGGGCGTGTTAAGGGTATGCAGTCTCTGGTTGTGCCTTTAAGGAAGTGGAGCCAGGATAGACACACAGCTAAAAAGTCAATTAGCACAGAGATGATAGTTTGTGTTGGTGGTGCCAGTGGACAATGGGAGCGTAGAGTATGGGAATTAAATAGAACAGGTAGCTGGAGAATGGTACCAAGGAGGGAGACTACCTGAAAGAACTGGCCTTGGGTTGGGTCTTAAAGAACCTTCATATTGGCCAAATCCAGCAATCTGTGTCTTGGCAGACGTTGGCACACAGCTGTTTTTGTGAACAAGGGACAGGATTCCAGGCCAAGGCCTGAGTTTGTGATTCTGACTTTTAGGTCTGGTAGATTTTTTTTTTTTTTTCTAGATCTGAGTAAAATCAATCCTATGTGCCATTTTAATTATTATTATTGTAAACTAGTGCTTCAAGTGAGGTGAATTGTTACCAGGTACCAGACTGGCACAAATTAAAGAAATCTGACATCACTGAGTCTTGTTGAGGGTGGTATCTACAGGGTGGTGTAACTTGGTATGACACTTTAGCATTAACTAATAAAGCTGGACATTTGCATACCTTACGGCCCAGCAATCCTAGTGAACAGGTTGGGTCAGCAAACATTTAATCAGCGCTCAAAGAAACTTCAACTGAATTCTCCTTGATCCTACTTTTCATGTATTTGACCATTACATTTACTGTCAGCCTATCCTGCCGTCCAGTCTTGCCCGTGCACTTCCTGCCCTTTTCCCCCTCCAACCTCAGTCACCCCAGTTACTTTGTGACGAAGTTTCATGTTTTACCCTTCTGGTTGCTTCAGATGGTTTTGATTTGCTCTGGTATTTTACTTTTTAAAAGAGTGGTACTCAAACCTCACTTCAGTGTGCAATTGGTCTGCAAGATCGCTCACAGGACGACAAAAAGTAACTGCTGAGGAAGTAGGAACTAAGAGAAGGCGGGGGGTTCTGAAGGTTTGTGCACTTCTCTCTCATTCCGTTCAGATTCTCTTTGATTTGCTCATTCAGTCCGGCAATGAATGGACTGACCCTCACACTTTTGGTCCTGCTGCCAGTGAGAGTGGTTTTGATCCATATATTTATTTTAACAAGATTATTTGGCTAGAATTGTATTTGTGTTATATTTTTTAGTAGGATTTCCCACCTGCAATTCACTTAAGATAGATTGCTGATCTATACATTTTAGTTTGGAGTAGTTTGAAATTTTTAGCTCTTCATTAGGGAAGATGATTGCAAATATTAGTTTAGAAGAAATTGTTATTACAGGTTGGATTATGAAGTGTTACAAGTTTCATATGTTACCTTTATGAATATCACTGTACTTCATTGCCGATTTTTTTCCTCCTCTCAAAAATAGCATAATTTGGTTAATAAGGTTCTCCTTCTCTTTCTATTTTAGTGGAGAAACAAGATTTAACAAGGAGAAAATAATTCAAGGTTGGTATAATCCGATTGTTATTTTAGCTCTCATTCTGAGAGCTAAAATGTGTTAATATGATTTGTGAGTTAAGCAGATTTGGTGGGGTAGGGGTAGAATGAGGGCAGTACTCCATTGTGAATCGGGATTGCAGAATCAAAGCATCATCACCACAGAAATATGATCAGGGCTGTTAGTAACCAGGAGGACTAAGTCTCTCAACCGAGTGTAAAGTACAGTTCTCCAAATTATTCTTTACGTGTAACTTCAAAGTGGCTCTGTCCGCTGATTATATTGGGTCTGGGTGTCTTAAGATATAAATGTCTGGATTTGAAGTTATTTTATATTTGGAAACATGAAGTTTTACTGACTGGTGTTAATGGTATTTTTTCCGCTAAGATAGTTATTTTAATTTTGGTAGTAATAAAGATTTAAAAAAAGAACTATCATCACATGTGGTTGTTACTTTGTTCTGAAGAGATTATTTCTCCCTTTTTCTGTTAATTTGGACTCAGATCCTTTATTTGCCCTGAGATCCAGCTAGTCGGGCTTTTTAAGAATATCTTGGGTGAACTTTTGGCTAGACATGCTGTTTCTGTGCTGTGATTAGAAAAGCATTCCGTTTTATTTTTTTTTTTGTTAGGGACGTCTGGAGTTTACAAAAACTGATTTTCATACTGTGTGTGCCTGACTCCCTTTTATGGACACTAACTGGTCTGATTCTTAAAGGGAAATTTGTTTTCAGAGGATGCATGCTCCACTAGGCTATCCTTTGGGTTGAAGCCTCTTACCACCTGGCCTTTAGCATTGCGCATTTCTCTTATCTCCTAAGATACTGACAACGAGCGTCAAGAAAAGTTTTTGTGTTCACATTTGTTTTTAGGTTTATTTTGTCTTCTTTTCCTGACCCCGTCAGTTGGATGCTTAGTTCCTTAAGTTACAGCCTTTTGTGGGTAAGCATTCAAGGCTTATATATTTCTTCCTTTTTTTTTTTTTCCAAGACAGGGTCTCAGTCTGCCACCCAAGCTGGAGTGCAGTGGTGCAGTCTCTGCTCCCTGCAACCTTCACTTCCTGTATTAAGCGATTCTTCTGCCTCAGCCTCCTGAGTAGCTGGCATTACAGGCATGTGCCACCACGCCTGGCTAATTTTTGTATTTTTGGTAGAGATGGCGTTTCGCCATATTGGCTAGGCTGGTCTTGTGAACTCCTGACCTCAGGTGATCTGCCCACCTCGCCTGGCCTCAAGGCTTACATATTTCTAAGTACCATTTTTGTTTGCATGCCCACAGTTTTGACAGGTAGTAATGTGGTAAGCATTCAGCACCAAGTATTTTAAATTCCTATTATGAGTGACTTTCATTGTAAAAATGCTTTTGTGTCCTGACAGTATGGTTTATTTGAGACGCTTCTTTGAAATGTGTTAATATGGTCAGTTTTTAGAATTCTTCCATTGTATGCTACAGAAAAATCTATACTCCTTCATTGTTGGAACTGGAGTTATACATCAATCAGCCTTCCTGATTTTGTTTTTCAAATCTTATATACTTTCCTAATTTTATAAACATACTGGTTTGCTTGCATGTCCTAAATATCAATTTATAAGTGCAGTGTTTTTGATTTCCTGCTGTGGCGGCCAGTTTGCCTTTTAATACTTGAAATTCTATCCATTTTTTTTTTTTTTGAGACAGAGTTTTGCTCTTGTTACCCAGGCTGGAATGCAATGGCGCCATCTCAGCTCACCGCAACCTCCGCCTCCTGGGTTCAGGCAATTCTCCTGCCTCAGCCTCCTGAGTAGCTGGGATTACAGGCACGCGCCACCATGCCCAGCTAATTTTTTGTATTTTTGGTAGAGACGGGGTTTCACCATGTTGACTAGGATGGTCTCGATCTCTTGACCTCGTGATCCACCCGCCTCGGCCTCCCAAAGTGCTGGGATTACAGGCTTGAGCCACTGCGCCCGGCCGATTCTATCCATTTTTGATTTATATGTTCTACTTTCATATAGATTGAGGTTATTTTATTAGGCATATACAAATTTAAATGATTGTATCTTAGTAAATTGGATCATTGATTTTTTTTTTTTTCATAGTAGTTCCCAAATCCTTAGACTTTTGTCATAAAGTCTTATTTTTCTGATGGTAATATAGCTACTTGAGCTGTTTTGGGGGATGGAATTTCACTGGTATGTATTTTTCCATCTCATTCCTTTCGCCCTTTTTGTGTACTCGTGTTTAAGTGTTATCTCATAAATACTATGTAGCTGAATTTTGGCTCTTTTAAAAATATATAGAATTTGTTTTTTTTGTTTGTTTGTTTGTTCGTTTTTTTTTTTTTTAGACAGATTCTTGCCCTGCTGCCCAGACTGGAGTGCAATGACATGATCTCGGCTCACTGCAACCTCCGCCTCCTGGGTTCAAGCAATTCTCCTGCCTCAGCCTCCCAAGTAGCTGGGATTACAGGTGCCCGCCACCGAACCTGGCTAATTTTTGTATTTTTAGTAGAGACAGGTTTACCATGTTGGCCAGGCTGGTCTCAAACTCCTGACCTCTGGTGATCCATCCACCTTGGCCTCCTAAAGTGTTGGGATTACAGGCGTGAGCCACTGCACCTGGCCTAGAATTTGTCTTTTGACTGGCAGTAGTGACTGTTTGCCTTTTTTCTGGTTACTGATGTGTTTCGATTTTTTTCTTTGTAGTTTTTCCCCCTTTCTTTTTCTAGTGTTTCTTTTTTATCTTCCCTGCTTTTACTTCCTTTTTTTTTTTTTGAGACAGAGTTTCACTCTTGCTATCCAGGCTAGAGTTCAATGGCGCGATCTCGGCTCACTGCAACCTCCGCCTCCTGGGTTCAGGCAATTCTCCTGCCTCCGCCTCCTGAGTAGCTGGGATTACAGGCACACGCCACCATGCCCAGCTAATTTTTGTATTTTTAGTAGAGACGGGGTTTCACCATGTTGACCAGGATGGTCTCGATCTCTTGACCTCGTGATCCACCTGCCTCGGCCTCCCAGAGTGCTGGGATTACAGGCTTGAGCCACCATGCCTGGCCTCGCTTTTACTTAAGTGCTTGGTTTTTTCCTGCTCAGCGCTCTCTTACCTTCCCCACTAGCTTTGAAATGCAGTACCATTTCCATTCTTTTGATGGTTATCTTAAAATTTTTACCCTCATACCTGTCTTAGCCAGGGCTGCTGTAACAGAGTATCATGGACCCAGTGGTTTGAACAATACTCAGTTCAAGAGACTGGGAATTCCAAGATCTGAATGCCAACAGGTTCAGTGTCTGTGGAGGACCTGATTCTTGGTTTGCAGACTGCTGTCTTCTGATTAATTTCCTCACATGGCAGAGAGATAGAGCAAGGGCACTTAAAAGGACAGTAATCCTCTTCATGGGGGCTCTACCCTAGGATCTAATCACCTCCCAAAGGCCTGCCTCCTAAGATCATCACCTTGAGGGTGAGGATGTCAGCATGTCAATTTTGGGGGGACACATTCACTCTGACAATACCTAATAAGTATAAAATATCAATATCCCCTCTCCCAAAGCATACAGAAAACTTCTCTAGTAGCTTAGTCCTGTCTTTTTTAGATTGCTTGAGGTAGACATTATTGTCTTCTTTTGTTTAGATGGCATTTAAATTTTGGAATATATTTGCAAGTTTCTCTGCTCCTCATTTGTTTTCATCTCAGACCATTTCTGAAGTACAGTCTTTGAAAAGTCCTCTAGTGTATGTCGAGCTGCTGGTGGTAAACAGTGACTTCAGTCAGGACACATTTCTAACTGATGATTCTCTCGGCACTTGGAAGACAGCATTCGGCAGTCTTTGGTTCCATAAAAATAAGCGTATCCTGCTTGATGGATGTGTGTTTTCGTATTCTGGGAAATTCTTAGCTGTTATCTTGTCATATTCCTTTCCTTCGTTTTTTCTATTCTTTCTTTCTTTTTTTCTTCGTTTTTTTTTTGAGACAGAGTTTCACCTTGTTGCCCAGGCTGGAATGCAGTGATGTGATCTTGGCTCACTGCGGCGTGATCTTGGCTCACTGCGGCATGATCTTGGCTCACTGCAACCTCCGCCTCCTGGGCTCAAGCAGTTCTCCTGCCTCAGCCTCCCAAGTAGCTGGGATTACAGACATGTCCCACCATGCCCAGCTAATTTTGTATTTTTAGTAGAGGCAGGGCTTCTGCATGTTGGCCAGGCTGGTTTTGAACTCCTGACCTCAAGTGATCCACCCGCTTCAGCCTCCCCAAATGCTGGGGTTACAGACATGGGACACCACGCCTGGCCATTTGTTTTTCTATTCTTTTGGAGTTCCAATTAGATGATGCATGTTATAGACTGAATGTTTTTCTTCCCAGAAGTTAAATGTTGAAATCATAACTCCACATCAGGAAGTGAGGTCTTGGGGCAGTAATTAGGTCGTGAGGGATTTATACAAGAGACCCCAGAGAGCTCTTTCCTCTTTGTGCCATGGGGGCATAGATGGAGAAGTCAGCAGTCCATAACATGGAAGAGGGTCCTCAGCAGAATCCAACCATGCTGGTACCCTCATCTCAAACTTCCAGCATTCAGAACTGTGAGAAATAAATGTCTGTTGTTAGTAAGCCACCCGGTCTGTAGTACTTTATTATAGCAACTAAGACAGTGCATTGTTAGGAATTCTCGTTCTTCCCTTTTGAACTCTAATATATCTGAGCTTGTTCTATCTCCTTGTATCTGTGCTGTGTACTGGGTAATCTCCTCAGCCCTGTCTTTGAGTTCATTAAACCTCCTCTCGTTGAATCTGTTTATCCATTGAGGGGTCCCTGCAGCCCCCAGCAGTTCTTATTTTTATTATTAAAAGACTGGTTTGGTTATTTTAGAAAGCTGTCTACTTATTTTTGATGGTAACTGTTAATTGCTCATTTTTGTGATTCTGTCTTTATGTTTTATTCGTAGTTATTTTAAAGTTCATATTTGCTGATTTCAGTGTCTGTTTTTTTTTTTTAAGACGGAGTCTTGCTCTGTCACCAGGCTGGAGTGCAGTGGCGCAATCTTGGCTCACTGCAACCTCTGCCTCCTGGGTTCAAGCAATTCTTCCACCTCAGCCTCCTCAGTAGCTGGGACCACAGGCACGTACCACCACGCCCGGCTAATTT